>NC_140961.1:58039462-58114462 GCF_056783735.1 Eptatretus burgeri
GTCGGCTATCCAAACACAGCAACTAGGCAAGCAGCAAACTGGTTCAGGATGTCACTATAAATCCAACAATGACTTTGAAAGATCTGCAAGGCTCTGTGTCCAAGATGGGGGTAAGTCTTCAATCAACAACATCCCATTCCATTCACAAAGCTGGCCTCTATGGATAGGTGGCAATTATGAAGCCATTACTGAAAAGATGGATTAAAAACCTCGTATGGAGTTTGCGAGAAAGCATCTTAACACTGCAGATGTATGGAGAAACATTTTGTGGTCTGACGAGACAACAATTGAACTTTTTGGTCTAAATTCAAAATATTACGTCTGGTGAAAACCTCACACTGCACGTCACTCTGTCAACACCATCCCCACTGCCAACATGGTGGTGGCAGCATCATGTTAAGGGGCTGTTTTTTATAAGCAGGGACTGGCAAAACTTGTCAGGATAGAAGTGACAATTTATGGTCCAAAGTACAGGAGAATTATTGGCGAAAACCTGTTTGAGTCAGCCATGAATCAAACTGGGTAGGAGATTCATATTACAGCAGGACAACGATCCGAAGCACAAAGTTAAAGTCACACTGGAGTAACTGAACAAGAATTTAAAAAAAAACCAATGTCACCCGCGGGGTGACCCGTATCTTGCCAAAAGGTGACCACGTGTGACTTCTTTAAGGTCACACTGAGGTGAACAGAGCTGCTATCCACCAGGAGCGAATCCTTGAGGAATATCTGCCTACGAGAGATTCCGATGAGAATCGTTCTACAGAGTAACCATGAAAAATACGCCTTTGCCTCATAACGTCACAATGTCTCAAGCTTGACATATCTAGAAAGCACTCATCGAGGTGTTCAATTTGAGGTATTACACGATATGGTACCTAAGATTTCAAAATTTGACCTTGGGGTCAAAAACTTTCAACCTCCAGCGCTAACCATGAAGGTCAAGGCTGATCGCCACCAAAAATTAATCAGCTGAGCGCCAGACCATGAACTATATTCCCATGAAGTTTGAAGACGATCCGATCAAAATTACTCAAAAAATAAGGGTTTCGTCGACTCCCCTGATTTGCGACAAAGTGACCTTGACCTTTGACCTTGAAAATTTTATGCGCTGAAAGTGACCTCTATAGGACTCTGATATGCGAAGTTACAAAAATTTCCAATGATAACTGTGCTCTGCAGAGTGATCGATACGTGATTACAGACAAAAAAAAAAAAACATACAAGCTGACTAACATATCTTGCAAAAACTTCGTTTTGGCAAGATAATAAATGCTCTTGAGTGGCCCAGTCATAGTCCTGACCTGAACCCAATTGAACATTTATGGCAAGACATGAAGATTGCAGTCCATCGACGAGCCCCATCAAACTTTCCAAAACTGGAGCAATTTTCGCGTGAAGAATGGGTAAAGATTTCACCATCTCACTGTGTAAATCTGGTAGACCTACCAATAAAGACTCGTCACAGTGATTGCTGAAAAAGCTGTAAGTACTAAGCGAAGGAAATGAATACTTTTGCAACCAGTGGATTTTGATTTGTGCATGTTTTTTGCATGTATTCCTGACATGCAACCTCCTTCAACTACAATAGTGTTTAGTTTGATCTCTTCAGTTATGAATAAAAAAGTTCATTTGGAAAAATTGTTTCTACATCATTTGTAATTCATCTCATTGTGGCATTTGTGGTCAGGGTGAATACTTCTGCAGGTAACTGTAAATTATTTGCATTTATTTTTTGTGTCGATTCTGCAGTGAATTTCAAATTGCAGCCTGAAATTGGCAGGCGTTTTGATGTGCAAACTTCTACTTGGTCAAAGGTGCTGTATTTTTAGCCTACAAGTCAAATTAACTAATTTTCCTATTTTTCTTTCATTCATTCATAGAAAAGTCTATTTGGAGTACAAGACAAAGCTAAATCAACTATGGTAATGAGCAAAACTGTCAGTCAGTACAATAAAAGTGTTAATTCCTCCCCTCACTTCTACTTACAAAGTGATGAATATTAATGAGCTGTTTTGGGCAAAAAATTTAAATTACATTGTGGGACGACCTTTCGGATAAATTAGGAATATAAAAATTTTTTTTTTTCAACATGTTTGTCATTATATAGAGGTACAGCATTTAAAACAATCTACAGAATCATAACCAGCACTGGCTCAAAGCACATTACATTTTGTCACAGTTCACGACTCCTGAATAAACATGGAACACCTGACATTGAAATACAAGCACTCAATGTTTGTCCACCAAGCTTTAGCCTTCTTGGTTTTCTCAACACAAGATTAGTCTTTGTGCAAATACTGTATTCGTATTAATCCCCAGCGGTATGATCGCACAATCTGTCAGCACCTCAGTGAAGACTTCTCTGCTCCAGATTCGCCCCGCAGCTATGAGATTACTCGATCGGAAATTTCTCGATTCCAGGTTCGCCACACGACTCACCCGAAAGGCCGACCATGGTGGGAGAAGCGCAGTATCGCTCTGGGCTTACCTCTCATTTGTCTTCCCAGCCCACAAATTATTCGAGCAGTCAATCCGAGACATGAAGGTCTGATCTCCCTCCATGTAACCCCTGCATTCCACACCCCCACCTCTCCCATCCCGACAAGCAGCCTCGGCAGTACATTTTGGTGAGTACCACTGCAACTGTTCATTTGTGTATTTCACTTGTTCTTCATTGATTTGTTTAATATTTGTCTCAAATGTGTAGTTAAGTGAGGTTAAAGTTATGTGAGGGTGAGCGAAAGTGGGCCCTGAGAATGCATCACCCCATTATAACACTACATCCATGGGAATATTTCATCTGCTGAACATTCCACTTTCTAGGAAAGCATCCACGACATTGTGCTGTCATGTGTTTTAAATGAACATTTATACAATTCATTTCATAAAAATATCACTTTGCATTTTCTTTTCATTTGTGCAATTAAATGTCTTAAAAACAGATACACAATGATTCTGAGGATAAGTCGAGGCCCGGACTTCCGGAGAAAAAGGAAAAGGATTGACCTATACGCTGAAAAATACAGCACTGTCAGACCTCGCTATATGCTGTTGGTAAAATGCGGCCTGCTTCTACATTCGCTTTTTTTCCACGTTTTTTATTTTACGTTTTCCCTTATGAGTCATGAACCACCAGGAACCTATCCCTTTTTTCCCATTGAAACAATGCCCCAACATTCACGGCATTTTCCAGGAACGCATCTCCCGCCAATAGCGTGGTCTGACAGTGTATGGATTGACTTAATATCTATATGTGTAACCACATCTTACCCTAATTTGTTGTGAAGATGTGTGCCACACTTACTTTCACTGTAGTTCATAAGTTGAATATTTGGGGGGCAACATTGAACACATTTTGAGGTAAATTTGAACAGTGTTCCACGTTGCACCACAATACATTTTATGTTGCTTACAAGTACAAAAAGGACGATTTGAAACTCGTTTAAAGTAATGCTCAAAGGCTATACAATCGCAAGATAAACTGAATTAATAAATTTTCAGGTGAAAATAGCTTGCCCAGGAAGATGGTTCGAGCACACAAACCACTCCAATGACCAAATAATATGAGCCGTGAGGGCGGGGAAAAAAAATCAAGTGATCTCAGCACAAGGAAAGTGAGTAAGAAATAGAAAATCATTGGGGACATTGCCACAGCAAATTTGTGGGAAACACCAAAACAAACCAGGTCATCCAACTGCACTTCGTGAGCAAAGGAAGTGAGTACTTGTGGATAATGCAACAGCCGTTTCAGCATGGGGGCTTTTCTTTGACATAATTGACTTCAATATGCTTGTTCATTCACTTACCGAAAGCTGGTCAAACTACTGGAGTTAGTCAATAATTTCTCCAGACGATGCAGATGCATCAATTTGTTAAGTGAGTCAAAATAGTAAGTGTTTGATCAAGTGTGGTCAATAAACTTTAAAAATATACATATATATTTAATTTTTTTCATGTTAAAAGGAACCCAAGTTGAGGCAACTTTGAAAGCGACATTTGTATACTGTTCAGTCACCCCAACCATTAGGTGATGTTAAACACCAAGAAAAAGAGAGAAAAAAAATCCAGGTTTAAACAGTGCAAAATAAAGGTAATTACACAGCCCAAAAACTGTTCTTTTGATGGATATCTTTTGCATTATAATTTTCCATTAAATTGTAAAAATGAGAGAAAAGTGTTCAAAATAGCCCCACTTTACAGTACTTCTAAAGTCTGCATTGCCATGACTTTGTTACAAGGACTGTTTTATAGCATTTCCCATTTTGGAGAATGGCATCTCTGCAACACAAGTGATCAAGACTTCCGGTTATGGGTTTGGCGTGATGGCAGGGTCTCTCAGGGTTCTCTGCTGACTTTCTCAAAATGAAGTTTAGGGTCATTATCTGTCCTGTTTTAACTGCAACTTTGAAAAAGCTACATGCCTTTATAGCAAAGACTAGTCATTGTGTGCATGTGACAACATCTCAAGCACTCCACAAGTCTGGCTTGTACGGTTGGGTGGCAAGAAGGAAGCAAATACTTTAAAGCCCACCTTGAGTCCCATTTGAGACATGCAAAAAAACACTCCTGAGTTTCTGAGGCCATGTGGCAATAACTTTTGTGGTCTGACAAAACCAAGATGGAACTTTTTGGCCAAAACGCAAAACGTTACATTTGGCACAAACCCAATGCAACACGATCGCCCAAAGAACACCATCCCTACTGTGAAGCATGTTAGCGGCAGCATCATGTTATGGGGATTTTTCTCATCAGCAGAGACGGGAAAGTGAATGGAGCAAAATACAGAAAAATCCAAAAGGAAAATCTGCTGCACTCTGCAAGAAAGTTGAAATTGTGACGGAAGTTCACCTTTCAGCATGACAATGACCCGAAGCACACAGCCAAATCTACACTCGAATGGCTGAAGAACAAAACGATAAATGTCCTTGAGTGGCCCAGTCAGAGCCCCGACCTAAATCAAAGCAAAAATCTGTGGCATGACTTCAAGAATGCTGTCCCATCATCGCGACCCACACAACTTGACAGCTTGAACAGTTTTGTGAACATCAGAGGAATGGGCAAATATTGCACAATCAAGGTGTGCAAAGTTGGTAGAGACCAATCCCAACAGACTCACAACTGTAATTTATGTCAAGGGTGCTTCCACCAAGTATTAACTCGGGGGGGGGGGGTGTTGGACACTCACCCAACCAAGATATTCTCGTTTCAGATTTTTAATTAATTTTCTAATGTTTGAGGAATTTGTTTTCACTTGCATGTTGCGTTTTATGATGTGCAAATAAAGGTGGAAAAAGTCTGATTTGATGAAATTTAATTCCAGTCAACAAGGCAACAAAAGGTGAATACCTTGAAAGGGGATGTAGACTTTCGAGAAATACTGTAAATGATCCGGCCAGTGAGCTTGCTTCCAATTTCAACTTGTCATGGAATTACTGATGTCAAAGCGTTGCTGTTCCCAAACAATCCGATCTCTGACCAGGTTCCTGAGCTTGAAGTTCCAGGTCTTGAAATTCCAGGTCTGAGCGCATTGGACATTGGCTCTTGCATGCCTCCTTCCAGTGAATCAAAGCTCAGATTTCAGAACCAGATCTGACATATTTTTATCATTTCATCATCATATTGTTGGTTGTATTTTCATCCAATATTTTTGTTTAACCCAGTTGTTGTGGTGTATTATTAAATTTGTGTCCCTGTGTGTGTTCAATCTGCTCTCCAAGGCCCCAGCTCGCAGGCACATTAATTCTAGCTGTTCTGACGCCATGTGCTTTATCCCGAGTTGTCATTCACACTCATCAACCATATCTTATTTCCCGCTCCTCACTTAAAAATAATAATACATTTTCACTCCAGAAAATCATGAACTCATTCTGCCTATTATTTCCTTCCTTCGATCATTCTTTCTCTCTTTCCCCATCATTCCTTTAATTTGCTTTTAAAAAGCCTTCAATTACATTTTAAAATGCTCAACTTGTTTCATGTTACATCAGAACACCACACGTTTTCCTCTTCTTCTTCACAAGGTTTTCTTCTCAAGTCTTAACTCACAAGCTCTCCGGTCCAGACATGAACAAACAATAGGCATGAATAACTAATGCAACGTATTAGATAAGGAGGTGTCACAGACACTGCGTCAACAGTGGTAAAAACGGCGGGAAATTACAGAATAAATTTATTTTATTTAAATTGAATTTCATACTTGAACACATCACCTTCTTTGCACTTCCAAGAACCTCCAGTTTTGCTGTACTGTACTTTGACAAGTTAAATAGGGTGATGTACAAGGGTGGTGTAACAAGGGTGGTGTGGTGTTCAATAGCACTAAACTTCTGGAATTTTTTTCAAATGTAAATTGTCTGAGTGTTGGTACCTCTCTCACCAGCCATGGCACTTCAGCAAGATTTCCGTGCCTCCATGGGCCCGACTCAATCTATGAACTTTCTGACGCAGATTTCTGCTGATGGCGAATCGTCCCTTCTGGGCCTGGTTGGTAATGACAAACTTTCCTGATAATGTCTCCTGTTCTTTCTCTGCTCATTTGGTTCATTTGTTTGTTTTGTTTTTATTAAATTTAAATAATAAAACAAATAAAAACATTGGTAATGAATCTACTTTTGCAAACAATGCGAAGCAGCGCCAAACTTATTGGAACAGAAAACTTTCAATAACAATGACCTGGTGATTCAGAACTGTTATTATGGCAAACAAAGGATGTTACTGAAATTAAAAACAAACAAACAAAAAATATTAAAAGAATAATGAAACTGAAGTGTGAAAGGCAAGCCATACATTTCACTTTCACTGCAGATTAAGTATGTAATAGAGGTCAAACTCAGGCTTCATGGGACTGTGTTCAACCAACAAAGAAGGTCAGTCATTTCAAAGATCATAAGAAAAAAAACCTACAGTTAACCCAAGGAAGATTGCAGCCAAAACCAAGTTATTTTGGTAAAGCAATTGGAAAAAATAAAAATAAAATACTAAAAAGTTCCAAACGGAAGACACGCTATGATGCATTCAGAGACAAATTTGTCCTTACAATGCAGGTCGTTATACCCAATTCACAAACAGGCAGACACAGCCACCGCACTGCCACTTACCATGTCGGAAGTGGATGGAAAGGCAGCAATTGCTTAGCAGCATTGGACCCTTACTTGCCACAAAAGGCACTCAGTTTCTCCTCAGCACATACAATTTCAAATTAACAATTCATCACTGCATATAAAAAAAGTTTTTTCACGATTTCAAAATGAAGGAAAATAATTTAAAAAAAATAAAAGAAATATGATATATTCCAGGGCGAGCTCAACGAAACAGAGTAGTGGCTGAAGCCTGAGAGCAAAGAGGAGTCTATGAGCAGGATATCTCAAAACGTGATAGAAACATTGACAAAATTCGGAAGACAGGTTGGGTGTGTGCCAAGGAGGAATTGATTAGACCTTGGTGATGATCCATATCTGGATCTGGAAACAAGATTTTTTTTTTTGAAGTGATTCTGTGAGCAAGATATCTCAAAAAGTTAGACGGAATCAGATGAAACTTAGTGGACAGATTGGGTGTGTGACAAGGACAAATATATTCGATGGCAGAGGTATGCGCTGTACCGAGTGACATCCTAGTTAATCCATGCAATCATCTCCCGGGAAAGGTAGTGGAAACAGATGGAGTAAGATCCATCAATGATTGTGATTTATGTGAGAGTCTTATCAAAAGGAGATGCATCATGTTTTGGAGATGCAGAGGTCCAAAGTTTTTCCTTTTTTCCAACATGGCTGCCACACCATGTGACCTACAACATCATCATTATCATAAAAACATTCCACATGAGTAGTCACACCTATGGCACAAATTTCATGTCAATCGGATAAGTGGTTGCAGAGAAAAGCGAGAAAAGCAGCATGGATGGACAAATGTACGTACAACCCAAAAACATCATGCCTCTGGCGACTTCGTTAGCAGAGGTATAAAAAGAAATGAAGCTGTTGTACACGCAGCATCTACATGTGCAAAATTACATAAAAAGTGAAAGGTGAGCCAAAATTGGAAGTGATATTGGTGCTTCCAAATGCCAATCCCCATGGCATGGCGCAGATAAGTTATGGGCTTGGCTTTTCTGGTTTCTGAGCTAAAGCAACCATAGCAAATGAATATCCTTCTGTAACACCACGTCCCGGAAATGCAACACCAACGGTTGTAAAAACCAGGTAATTGCCAGCTTTGAACGGTCTCAACAGATTATGTGCCAGGACTATAAAATTTGAATTGTGTCACAGAGATAAATACATCACACAACCTATGGATAACAAGTTCCTTTGACAGCACCTTGCATTGATAATACATCAAGCTACGGATAATGAGGCCTAAGAAAAGCTTGCAGGGCAAGGACAAAGCCTTGCTTTATATAAAATCAGACTTTTCCTGCTGCACTAGATGACGGATTTGGTTTCTCAAAAAAATAAAAATAAAGAGTCAGTGCAATTAAAGCCAAAGCAAATAACTCGGCATAATAAATTGCCAAAAGTATTGGCAACCTTCAAGCTGCAGAACAGCCTGCATGACAGAAACAGAATCCATTTACACAAAAAGGGTCAAGTGGGAATAAAAGTTATTTGGTGATCTTAACATCCCCGACAAGAAAGCAATTAACCCAGGAGCACCTCTTTGTGACAGCAAGTGATGAATGGCCAAGCACTCAGGCTGCCACTCCAAACTGCACCATGGTCTTCCTTTGAGACAAAGCCCAAGGTTCTCATTAAGTATTTGAGTAGACGGCCAATTTGAAAAAGTAGGTGGCTGATTATTATCGCACAGTGCAGCGAGGAATAGCATCGACTTTTCACCAACATAACAATGTTTGCAACACGTTTGAGATTACTTTGAAGAGGTCAGTAACGAACTCCAACGATGGTATGGTTTGCGAGCACCACACTCGGCATGAAGGGTTTGAAACCATGTCCCCACGTGATAAAATTTCATATAAAATCCTGCATTCTGAGTGAGGGTAATAAACACCATACATTATTTATCATTAAATTATCAAAAGTCATTGTTCTGATAAAGCACTTTTTTGGCAAATTACCATAGTTTCCTTTCTACCCCCAAACAATTACTGTGATAACTACCAAGTGTCTTCCAAAGGCAGCATATTTTTTTTCCACAGAAAAGACTGGCCATATATAAACTAACTAACAACAACCACCATCGCCAGACCAACCAGAGTTCATCAGAATAATCATGGCCTTCCATATGCTCTTTTTTTGCAGCAACTTTCACTTGTTATGAGATTTCAAACTCTGTTGAGTACATTGTGGGAAAGTGCAACACTGGCAAAGACGTGTGGTTACGCTAAGTTGTCTTTCGTGGATTAAATAAATAATAATGTTGAGTTGGTAACTGGCCTGTTTGAAAACAAACAGAATACGATTGATGTTCAACCCTTATAAAACCACCAAATCTATACGACTTCAAGGCTGATAAATAGAAGCTTCCATTGCATCCTTACAATTTCCTCCTGCCACATATTTATCAAAATAATTCAAGTCATCAGACTTTTTTGCGAAGATTTTCTTGCCGCTACTGGGAATTCATGACCTGATGTCACTTCCAGGGCACCATATTTAAATAACAGTTCAATGAAGCTTGACAGGAACTACAAAGTGCATGCGTTATCACGCATGGCAAAGTGATGAGGGATCCCCAGAATGCAAAATATTTATTCTGACATTCACTTAATGTTGAGATAAAAAATTGCAGCTCTGTATCCTTTTAGATGTGAAGCTTCTGCCTTCTGCAAAACCAATCTGAGCTTTGGGCACAACAGTACTATTAGATACGAGGTACTTATTTGGTTCATCATGTTGAACTTAATCTGTCGACAATTCATTATTTAGGCAAATGTTCACTGTTAGCCTCAATTTGGCAACAAACAATGGGAAAATAAGAATCAAAACAGAATATAGATTACAATAAGAAAATAATAATCTATCTACAATTCCAGCAATCTCTGTGTGTCTGTCTGTCTGTCACCGCCGTTTCTCGACGACCGCTGGTCCGATCGGATTGAAACTTGCCAGGAATATTGCCGGGGACCCGCGGATGTGCCTTTTCGAGGTTTGATATCAATCGGACGAGTGGTTCCCAAGTTACAGCCATTTATCTGTCGACCAATGACAAGACACGGTGCGATGACATCACAATTAATGTTTATTTATTTTTGCATGATCGACGGTCCGATCCGATTGAAACTTGCCAGGAATCTTGCCGGGGCCCCGCAGATGTGCTTTTCAAGGTTTGATATTAATCAGATAAGCGGTTCCCAAGTTACGGCCATTTATCTGTCGACCAATGACAAGACACTGTGCTATGATTTCACAATTAATGTTTATTTATTTAATTATTTATTTTTTATTATTTATTTTGCACGATTGAAACTTTCCAGGAATATTGCTCGGGGAAACTCGGATGTGCCTTTGAGGTTTGAGAGAGAGGCTGAACATACTGGCAATAATAATAATATTAATAATTAAAAAAAAAAAATCAAGGACAGACACTTCAAATATCAGGCATGTAAGTCAGTTTGATTTAACCAATAATAATAAATAAATAAATTTAATGCATGAAATGGCTATAATTTTTTTGAACCGATTTAGCCCAAATTAAGAATGAATTAAAAAAAATATATATAAAAAAATATTTTAAAATCCAATCTTAATGCATTGGACAGACCTGCTGCAATGGCACTCTTCGACGTTGCGACGTCGAAGAGTGCCATTCTAGTTTTTATGTAATTCTCCACTTTAACATAAAGTTTAAAAAAACAACAAAAAACTAAGTTGCAGGTGACCATCCCAACTTGGTGAAACATTCCCATGCACACTGAGAGTACAACCAACACTTCAACTTATTTCGTCCAGCCGTTTGGGAGTGCATAAAATGGAGCACGCAAGTAAATCGACCAGGTAGTTTTCGATTTCATACAGAGACCATTATACTATTGTGAACCGCTGGGACTTGTAATACACTCTCCCACCAGGAGCGGCTCAACAAGACACACACTTACATGGAGAATTTGAGTCCCAGTCCCACCTTCCAAACCACTGCGACTATTCATTTTTTCCAATGCCTAAAACCTACCTTCCCGTGCACATCCCAAGTAAAACCACGAAATTTCAACTCATTCCATCCAGCAGTTGAGGAGTGCATGAATTATATGGTGTAAAATTCTTTGTCATCCAGAAAATATCTGGCAACAAAGCTGCAATTTTTTGAAAACCCATGTATCTAGCCATGAGAATGAAGTGTGACATCTCGAAACGAGAAAAACAGTGGTCAAGGAACTCGATGATGTAAAGTCACAGTCAGATATTGCCAAACAAATGAGCTGTTCACAATCCACAGTCACTCATCTTGAAAGAGCTTCATTCCGGACATAGTGTCAAGTCCTGCAGAAATAATTCAGGACAGAAGTAGATCACGTCAAGAGTTAACAGGAAGTTGGCCAATATTGTAAAGGAGAACCGGTTCCAGTCTACCAAAAGCCTTACTTGCAAGTGGAATGATGGTGGCAAAACATCCAGTTCTACAACCAACAGCGATCTTCTTGAACTTAGATTTAGCTCCATGATGCCTGCCATGAAGCTTCTCCTGAAGCTTCTTAGTAAGAGTAAGACATCATTAGTAAGTAAGTAAGACATAGTTACTTCTCCTTCGTAAGACATCATCCGAGGTCAAAAAATTCAACGGATTCGTGATCAGTGTGAAAAATGGCCATTAAAAAACACTCCTTTTAATGGGACAACAGAGAAAAAGTCGGTGTGCCCAACCCTCTTAGGGTGGTAAAATGCAAAAAAATCAAAATGGCCACCAAATTTAATATTATTATTACATGCCCTAGTAAGCCATAATTATCAAATTTTACCTGAAAAGTGGGTAAATTTGGTGGCAATTTTGATTTTTTGCATTTTACCAACCGAAGACATCATCCTAGGTCAAAAATTTCAACGGATTCATGATCAGCATGAAAAATGGCCATAAAAACTCCTTTCAACGGGATAACAGAGAAAAAGTCGGTGTGCCCAACCCTACTACTGGTATATACTAGTATGACCCCCACCGATATATTGTATCGAGGAAAAAAATAACAAATAGGTATCAACGGAGCCAAATGCCTTCTGTCTTTGCGTTGCATGTGGTATATGTAGAAGCTATTATGCATCTTTGATCAATGAAAAAATAACATTAACTAGAGGGGGAGCACTCGGCAGAGTGCAAAACCTCCGCCGCCAATACTGCTTGGTCACTCAAGTGAACCTGATATCCTATTCATTTAATTTGACGTCAACAGTGCTCACAGAGTTATAGCTTGCAACTTTCCGTTTTAACTTTCACATACTCAATTCATTCGTCATAACTAGATTCCTTGAGACAGAAATTGATTTTACGTGGGTATATCCACCTGAAGTTCCAAAATCAGTCGCAATTATAATTTTGGCATGTTTTTTTGTTGGAAATCACTTATAACATGTAGAAATGCAAAAAAAAAATAAATAAAAAAATCGAAATTTTGTTGAAAAAAAGTTGCAAAAATTTTTTTTCTATAATTTTTTTTTGGGGGGGGGTTGGAAATCACTTAAAACATGTAGAAATGCTATAAAAAATTCAAATCTTTTGTCAAAATCGCCGCCATAGCGGTCATATTGGATTTTGGACAAAGTCCAAAATCTAATGGCATGATCCTTGGATCATACCGACCCCCCAAACCCCCCCCCCACCAAGTTTCGTCGAAATCCGTCTAGGAGTATTTCCGTAATACTTTCACAAACAAACAAACAAACAAACAAACAGAAAGGGGTGAAAACAGTAACCTCCGATCTTCGATGGCGGAGGTTAATAATTATAATCTTTCCATAGATAAAGAAATCACAACAATAATACCTGCTTTTGCAAGTGTAACGGGGGAGAAGTTGATGAGGTTTTCATTTGAATGCACACGATGGACTGTGTGTTGCTCTGGTGGAGTGAAAAAATAGGATTGCCGCTGTAAACAAACAAAAAAAATGTATATTAAACAAAAATACATACATAACAGTTTAGGAGAGAAAAACAGAAGCAAGGTCAAGAACATCATCTGCTAATAAAGTGGATCAAATTAATCAACACAAAGTAAAAGCAAACACCATATTCATTCCTCATTTTCTGAAATTTCACACAAACAAAGGGCAAAAGCAATCATTAATGAAGAAATTTAAAAAAAATTAAAAACTGTTTGAATTGGCTGGTTAGAAAAACAGCATCAAGAGGGGAATGTGAAAATAATTACTTTAATGGTGATCAAAGGTTATTGGGAGATAAGGAAGGCAACCTACCAACTACCAGTAGCAAAAAAACAAAACAAAATAAAACCAAAAAAAAAACCCCACATTGTTCAACATGGGAACTAATAGAAAAACAAATTCAGGGAATCTTCTTTTAACCATCAATTAGGCACTGCTGCCAAATGCAATCTGTTCTGAAACATGTTTGCAGAGTTCACACTTATAATTTAAAAACAGGGCCTATCAGTTTATTTCATACACAGGATTAAAGGTTGGGGGTGAGGGGTTGAGCCAGTACTACCCAGATGAGTACAAGAGAAAGGGAGATTCGTCCACAAATCCATCATAGCAAATATTGACATTGTAATTGAAGTAGAGCATTTACATTTTTATTTGATTATTATTTCAAGTTAGCATCAATTCAGGTATCCAATAAGTTTTCACATTTGAATTTAATTGAGACTCAACACTGGTTATGCATTTGTAACAACTGCATGCAATGTCCAAGTAGTAATGTTACGGAGTTAACAAAGGGAAAAAAAAAAATTATAAAAAAAAGTGAATTTAGGCCTTAAAATTTTGCATTTTTTTTTAAACCGGCAGAACTAAAAACCAATAAGGTTTTATTTGGCGACATAGAAAGTAGTGCTTTGATTACCATGTGCACGCATGCATCAAGATAAGAGCCAATCTGCATCTGCGGATAATTTAAATGAGATGAGTTATCAACTGAAAGTTGATAAGGGTATACTAACCCCTATGGGGGGTAAAAGCTGCATCAGCAAATCGAATTCAAAGGCCATCTTACTTTTACAAAGGGTGAACACCCATAACAAGAGTCCCACATTTGGTTAGTATAGCTTAGTCAAGTTTCAGTTGACTAATAATACCAACTGCATCCAAGAAAGAAACAAACCAAAAAAAACTGTCCGTGAGTCACTTGCACTATGCTGTGTCTGTCATCGTTTTTCTCACACTCAACACCCCCCCTCCCCTTCAGCAGGGGGTGAGTGGTTAACACTGACTATGCCACGTACATAGACAAAATTGCAAGTCGTCTCCCAACCCTCATTGGGAGGAGGTGGCGGTGGGGTGGGTGAGGGGGAAGGGGTCACGATGCAAGTCCACATCAGCAATTGACAATCTCCAGTGGCCTGTATACTTTAGTTAAATGACCGGTTTTATCAAAGAGAAGCTGACAAGGACATGTTAACCACTGTGGGAAGTAAAGAAAAGTTGATGTTTTGAGCATTGGCCCTGTCAGAGCAATCCCTCCAACGCCCAAAATGTCAGACCCTTGGCAAAGGAGCAAACCTTGGACAACTTCAAGTTAATAAAACCCACCGTTTAAACAATCCACCAATGCAGACAGAAATGAGCCATCGCAAAGTATTATTCATGCCACGTGCAAATCGTTTTATTGGAGAAAATTGTATCGCCACAGGCTTTGGAGCATGACTGTTTGAATTGGTGACAATTGACTGTACTTTTGTTATTGGGAATGGATGCTTCCTGGTCGACTTAAGCTTTAATTACCTGTGCCACAGAAGGTGGGCGAGATTATGTTTTCACCCCTATTTCTTTGTCCGTCTCTGAGCAAGATTTCCCAAACTTGGTGGATAGTTTTGGTACACAAGGACAAATCGATTCGATTTTGGTGAAGATCCAGATATCAGAATTTTTAAGCGATTCTTCACCCTTGAGAGATGAGGCCAAAAAAATGATACATCACAGAATATCTCAAAACATTATGGACGGATTCTGACAAAACTTGGTGGAACGGTTGGGTGTGTGACATGGATTCACTTTTGGGAAAGATCTGGTTATGAGAATTTTTTTTTAAGTTTTCAAGTGATTCTTCACAATTGAGGAAGGACCAAAAACAATACATAGCATGACATTTCAAAAAGTTGTGGATGGATCATGGCAAAACTTAGTGGAAGAATTGGGTTATTGACAAGAACAAGCCAATTATATTTTGGTGAGTGTCAAGGATGAATAATCCAGATGCAGATCCAGACCATCAGTGGGATATAAAACAAACTGTTCAGCCTGGTGGAGGTATGCGCTCCACTGAATCTTCCAGTGTCAATGGTCGATGTCGACCAATTCTGGTTACGGAATGGAATGCTCTGGTAGTATGGCAAACTATGGAGCCAACGATGCAGCACATTTGATAGAGGAAATGGGAGTGGGGGCATTCAGATTGGTGTATAAAGATGGAGGGGGAAGAGGGTCAAAATGCAAAAAAGATGAAACCCTCAAGAATATGTGAACATTGCAAATGCACCAGATTTACCAAAGCAATTTTTACATGTAGATGTGGAGAAAGTGAACATAAAAATATTAAAAAGTAGAATCAAAAGGAAACCATGGGTGGGCGAACAAAATAACATTGGGTAGAGAAATGAAGTGCTCAAGTGTCCATGGTGTAAATGTATATTCAAGGACAATGTATATTCAATGTATATAAAGTTGTTTCTCAAATTGAAATCTTGAATTTCACCTGATGCTGAACCACTGCTTGCATTGTCGAATGAGATTGTTGAAGCATAAAACTTTGCCTTCCACGATCTCCTCTCACATTCGTGTCTGTGACACAAAACAGTAAGCATGGTATAATTGGATATAAAAATTAAAATACGAGAAAATACAATTTAACGCAAATGAGTCTGTGGATTCAAAGGAGATAGATTTTGAAAATGGACGATTTCGCAACTTTGGAGTGACCTTGACGTTGACCTAAATTCGGGTCAAAGGCTATGCCGTCGTGCATCCCTCATCGACATCTACCCACATACCAAATATCAAGAAAATCGGAAGAAAAAAATGGGGCCGTACATACTGACGGACGGACATACATCGAGACTGTTTTTATTAGGTCATCTCATTAGAGATGACCTAAAAATAGGCCTGGGAGGGACAGATCATCTCTGTAATCACATCATGACTCGGAACCAGTAGGTAGCAGAATAAAAATTATTGGTGATCTGAAAAAGTCTTCATTGTTTCTACGAATATGATTATGTGATATCATGACACTCCGACATACGGTTTAGGCATTGTATTCACAAAAATATTGAAAACCAGCAATGGTGACGATGTCATAACTCGTACAAGGAAGTTAATAGAAAATTACTTGGTGATTATATTGAACAACCATTATTGTGTGTCTGAAATTTATCAGTGCATGGTATCCTCAAGCTCCGGCACATACGGTTTAGGAACTGTATTCACAAAAAATTATTGAAAACCGGAAATAGAGATGTCATAACGCGGAACCAGGCCAAAATAGGAAGTCTTTTGATGCTGCGTTATTACTCCATAACTCTGACACTGGAGCCGCAAGTATTCAAGTATTATAGAACGCCGACACCCCACCAGAACCCCCCCCCTAATTTTTATATAACCCAATCAACATTGTATCGATCTCTCCAAAAAATATAATCACGGAAAAGTTTGATTTCGTAATTTCGGATAAATATATAATTGTTTGATTGCCTAGTAAATGCACATATGGTCTCCCATTCATTTGTTGGCGCTGTCTGTTCGTTACTGTACCTGCAAAAAAGAACAAAGTTAAAGTGACATATTTTTAAGTATTTTCGTCGCTGTCAAGTATTTTCTACGTAAAATGGCGATATAAAGTCACAGGTGAAGCTGACTTGACATGGCAGATACTATCCATATGTACAATACAAATATAAGGATACCCGGTCACTTTAAGTACAGTCGAAACCGAGTGGAAGCCGAAACTTCGTGGAAGCTGAAGATTATTACAAACTGAAGCTTGGAGAAATCTGAAGATTACTGGAAGTGGAAGCTTGCTTATTCAGTGGAATCCGAAGCTTAAGTATTGGTAAAAGCCGAAACTTGGTAAAAGCCGAAGCTTGGTAGGGAGCCGAAGCTCAGTTTCGGTAAGTTGTAAGTTGTGAGACCAAGGTCTCCAGTTTATTGGTTTCAGATCAAACCCTGGCAGAGACCACGAGTTTGAACAAGAAGAGAAGGGAACGGCCAACTCAGACTGTGTTTCAGCCCGCCTGACCAATAGTAACTCAATGGGAGTGTTTTTCAAGCCCACTGAAGAGCGTGTCAGTAAATCACTGGCGGATGGGAATAAGAATGAAGAGGAAGTGGTAAAGACTGCAGGCGGTAATTTGGGACAAACACCGCAAAGTTTTGTAGTTTAGATCACTGGAGATCTTGAATTTCAAGGCAGTGTTTTCTTTGGAACTGCACAGATCGGCCACATAACAATTTGCCAACTCTGAAGTCACGCGACTCAAAAACGAGGACAAATTCGAAAAATACGACCTGAACAGATTCAGATATTGTACCCTACTATCATAATCCGTTGGAAATTCCGCCGAGATCAGATAATAAATGGCGGAGATAATGTTGAAATTAGCTGATTTTTCAACTTTGGAATGTCCTTCAATCGTGTCTAAAGTCATACCGTAGTGCATCACTAATCGACCCCTACCTGCATACCAAGTTTCATCAAGATCGGGCGAATTTTTTTTTGACCGTATCACATCGACGATGTTTCCAACTTTGAAGACACGTGACTCGATAACCAGGACAAATTTCAAAAAACCGGCCTGACCAAATTTTGATATTGTTCCATATTATCAGAATCCGAAGGAATTTCGAAGATCGGATAATAAACGGCGGAGGAGATAGATTTTGAAAATGGACGATTTTGCAACTTTGGAATGACCTTGACGTTGACCTTCAATCGGGTCAAAGGTCATACCATCGTGCATCCCTCATCGACATCTACCCACATACCAAATATCAAGAACATCGGAAGAAAAAAATGAGGACGTACGTACGGACGGACATCGAGACTGGTTTTATTAGGTCATCTTGTTAGAAATGACCTAAAAATAAACAGAGCAAAAACAATATGTTACCCAGCCTTGTATGCTTGGTAAGATAATTAACAATACAAGGAGCAAACAAGTTAGACAACACAAATCAGGTAGGGTATAGCTTTTGAAGTTCCCAGCAAGCCGATAACATTCGCGATTTATGCGATTACAGTTGATGCAATGGACCTAGAGAGTTCCAGAAAACATTTGATAAGGTATCACTTCAAAGGCTGTGAGTTGAGGTTAGGGATTGTGAAATTATTTGTGGACATGCACACCACATGGAGAACTGGCCTAGGGAGAGGAAACTTCAGTTTGTCTGGTCGAAGGGTGATGCAAGACAGGAAGTTGTAAGTCGTGGACAACCTCAAGGATCAGTACTCAAAAGAGAAGAGCATTCAAATTCAGAAAAGCAGAGACTCATTTGTATAGGCAAATAAATTGGCATATGCAATTCAATATTGGGAAGTGCAAGGTATTTGGGCATGGGCAACAGGAATAAGGAATAGTCCCAAGTGGAAAAGACGCTCGGCCTTGGGCTGCATTAAGTGACAAGGTAGGTTTTTAAGAGTCTTAGGGGTCTCAAAGAGTCTAAAGGGCTCTTTGGAATCAAAGGGGTCTAAAATGGACTGTCCCCACCAAAACTCACTGTCCTCTCCTCCCCCTTTCTTTCCTGTTCTTCAAAGTAAGAAGGCATTAATGACATGAAGAGGTTAACATTTAACTTGGAATAAATTAAATAAAGATCAAGAGGTAAAAATTAAATATTGATCAAGATAAAACTAAATCAAGAGATTACATTAATGCTCGGTTTAAAAAAAAAAATTAAATTATTTTTGGTCTGAGTATTGATCCTGGAGGTTGTCGATGACTTGCAACTTCCCTGTATGACATGGTCCTTCGAACAAACCAAATGTTATTTCCTCTCCCTCAGCCAGTTCTCAATGTTGTATGCATGTCCACAAATAACTTCAAAATCCCTTACCTCAACTGACAGTCATTGATGTGATACCTTATCAAATGTTTTTTAGAAGTCTCTAGGTCCATGACATCAACTGTACTCCCTTGATCTACCAAATCGGTCACACTTTTAATGTTCCAAAAAATTTCTGAAACAAACCAAAAATGTTCATGGACCCACTGACTGAACATCATTAGCGTTTTAACAGGTCTTCTAGACTTAGTTGTCAACAAGCTAAAAAAAAATATAGCCCACATCATGCAAAATCAGTTTTGGAATGTGCAATGCAGCAGGATTGATCTAAGGATTGCGAATACGAGACGCAAGTAGTCAGCACAGCACCAAAGCAAATGTGTATTGCATACACAGGGGAAAACATTGATAAATTGAAGGGAGCGTTCAAGTTATACAGGAATATTGAGACCTCAACTCAATTATCATGTCCAGCTTTGGATGGTGGATTAGAAAAAGAATCAGCGCAGAAGTATGCATGACTACTTGGGATGAACAGAACTTTTCCTGTGCAACGTTTCATCCAAAAATCGAGGTGAAACCATTTCAGACACATCATAATTTTGAAAGCAAGCAAGCAAGCAGTTCAAAATGTCATGTTGCATCAGAGCACAGATGGCACACACCCGTGGAAAACCGATTTGCATTCTTCACGACACCTGATGATGCACCAATAATGCTGATAGCATTACTGTTTGAAGTTTTATGCAGTTGAGTTACATGAAGGAACATCTATCACTGCATGTCAAATCAAGGGCATTGACCATTTTGTCTGACTTACAGGGCATGTCACACGCTTTTGATTCTTTTTTATCTGCGACATGTCGCAGGTCTCCAAGAGCTCCGCATTGTTGTTGTCGGGGCCACTGAGGTTCTCGTTCGGGGTCGATTTTTGAAATGTGCACCCATTGGTCGGACAGCTGCCGGACCACACTCACTTTGGTCAATTCACTCCAACCACCATGGCACAGAGCAAAAATGATAAGGCCACCATCTTGGTTTTCTGGTGAGCCGATCACTTTCGGCCTGTAGACCCTCTGCTGATTCTTCACTGTCCAGGGATTTTTTTTTTCGTGGCATAGGTTGTGACTACAGTGCGGTCATTCTTGTTATTTTTCCATTTATGTAAACATGTTTTGGTGTTATGAAATGACTTGCATCACATCGAGTGCAAAAGAACAAGGCACAAATCAGCATTTTTCCAATGCTGTCAAATAATTTTGGCCCAATCCTCACCTCGTGATCTGATAGCAGATGTGAAATGGATTGGTCGAGTCGCTCACGTGTCCAGCAGCTATTTACATCCATTATGATATCACAGGATTAAAAACAACCTCCAACGTAAGTGACAAACATCGAAAAGCTGGTTCTTCTCCCATGGCAGAATGGGTATCTTTACATTTTAACAAATATATCGGGCATGCCAATAAATTCCCCCCCCCCCTTTTTTCAAAAAATAAGTAAAAATGACCCGATGAAACAAAATAATTTTTATCATTTCCCCCAATGGCAAAAAGCAATGCGATACAAATCCAGCAACCAATTTCATCACGTGTGCCCTTTTCGGGGCTTGCATAGCACCACAGGAAAGATAACAGGACATTGTGGTCTATAATCACGTGCCCATGAGGAAAATAATTTTTTTTTAATTCTTTTTTTAGGGGGGGTGAGGGGGAAGCAACACATTCAAAAGATCCATGCATCCAAGAAACATCCAACCTTGTAGAGCGAGTGATAATGTAGACTCATGCTTCAATGGAGATGCCGAGCTCTTGCTTACTTCCAAGAGGTATTCCTCAGGCAAACCCTGCCGAAAGAAAAAGCACATCCACTGTAGAATCTAGCACACAGGCAAATTACAACCTTTAACAGCCAGAGACTGAAGGGCAAGGTCTGCTGTTCCCCCAGCCCAGACAAGTTAATGGACTATCAAATTTATAATCCTTTCGTATCTGGACTCACCATACCTGCCCTCGGTTTGTCTGGCTCAGCCAGCAAGCCACACCTTGTTACTCCACCACAAATCCAAGCAAACTGCTCACCTTCAACGTTTTGTCCCTTCCCTCTCATGGAGAATCACACCAAAGAGTCCATCCAATGTTCCTTCAACTACTTTAAAATGGCGAGCCATTGACACCTCATTTATTCCAGATATTTTTTCATTTTCACCAACTATCCTCTCCTATCCAACCAATCTTCCACGTATATTTGTCAGCTCTTCATGTCACTGACATTCTCCTTGTATACTTAGCCTAATGTTCCATTATGCCATCTTTACGTCTCTTCCCATCATGCCGTATTATTTCCTAACCCATTTCTCCATGTGTTGCTTGTATGCAAGGTCCCCATGCTCCATTGCTGTGCCCTTTATTATTAAATTCTTCTTTGAGCCTCAAATACTTCCAAAAATAAATAAATAAATGCAAAACTATCAGTATGCAAAAAACAAAAAAAAAACATTTTTAAGCTTTAAAATATCCATCAGACTCAGAGATCCACTTACAGATAGATACCAAATCTCACTTTTCCTACCATCATTTGTTGTGTCTCATTTACTTCATCAGATGTCAAGGCACTGAAAACACAGGAACATTCCATCAAACAAAATGATACCAAGAAGCAGTACATTCAAAGTACACCGCCCCCATGCAAAATAAATAAATAACAATCCTCAAGCACGCGACATCGCCGGGGAACCTTCAGCGCCCGGCAATGCTACCTTGCAGCACATGGAGTCGGAATTGGGAGGGAGCGGTGTACAATGATTGATTAATTGCATAACTAAAATAAATAACGAATAATTGTAACATTCATTTCTCAATCAATTTCCAAATAGCACACTGAAACCACAACCGTTTCATCCAAATCTGTAACTTTTTGAAAATTAAGTAATTCATCGAAAAATGAATTATAATTAATTGATTGATTCATCAATAAATCAAAAATACCCTTTATAGCAAAATCACTTGGTCACTCAGATCAAAATATCAGCCAGCTTCCGAGCAAAAAAAAAAAAAGTCTCATATATTGCCAGGATGAGAAATAATATAAAGTAATTAATAAATCGATAATTAGGTAATCAATCAATTAATCAAAAAGTATTAAAAACATAACGTTTTGGCTAAAGCACATCTTCACTTTTGTCCCCAAATTTCAGCTTTCAAGCTTCCTAAGGATAGCAGAGATATCGCCCGGGCAAACAACAAAGAAAGTAATCAAATAATTAATTAATAAATCAAAAATACTCTTTACAGCCAAATTACTTGTTCACTGTCATGTTCAAATATCAGCTTCCGAGCTCAAAGGATGGCTGAGATGTCGCCCGGACAAATAAACAAGAAAACAAACGGAGTAAAAAACTAGTACTCCCTTCCTTTGGTGCCTGGCGATGACGTCAGGCATCGCCTGGATATGGAATTGGGAAGAAGCGGTGCACAATAACAATAAAAGGGAAACAAACAAAAATAAGGAGAGTTGGAATTAATCAAGAACTTACAAGTTTTGCCGTTCTTTGCACGATGAATGTGGCAGTTCAAAGGATAACTTGCTTGCATTGGTTTTGCGAGGAATGGGGGTCTTTCGATAGACCCGACTTCGAGAGACTGGCGTCTTCGGTTCAGGAGTTACTGAAAAAAAAGCATTAGTTTCCAATCTTGCATTCAAATTCGCATCGGTTTGACAACAAAGTTGTTCTGAATCCGGGGCCATGACAAGGTGAAGGCCGATCAAACCAGAGGAGAAAATAGCCAGGGAGAGACACGAAGGATTCAGGGAAGTCCTGTGGGAGGAAAAGTTTAGTTCAGCAGATGATGTCCATTTTATCAGCAGTGGCCGAGATTGAGAGTAGTGTCAGGCTGTAACGTTGGCCTGAAGGGAAAAATTTTGGCGTGTGCACAAAGCCTCTGCCGAATTGACGCCTCAGGATTCTCAGAATGGATAACCTGCGATCGGCTTCATAGGTGGGTGGTAGCGAGTGTTTTTGGTCGAGGGCATGGAGGAACATTTGGCTGCAAGTGAAAGAGTAGGCTGGATGAACTAAGCATTTAGGAGTGTGGAGGTTTTGGGAACTAAGCTGTGTCAAAGAGAAAACCGAGAGATTTTGATGAAGAAGAATGAATGAATGGGTTGTTCATGATGGCATAATAAGCAGAGTAAGGCACTTTAAGATACATTTTGGAAGCGTTTAAATTATTTTATTTTGAAATGTGAAGAGGTTTTAAGGAAGAAAAACATTTCATTAAGTTTGGGGATATTGCAAATGTATAGGAAAATGAGTGAAGGTTTGAAATTTCTTTTTTCTTTCTGATGTTGTTGGGTTTTTTTTTGTTTTTTTCCACCCCCAATGTTCTTGTTTGTTTTTATTCCAGGTGAAGATATTTTGTTTTAAAGAGCAGGTTGCGGGTCACCAAACATGTTCTGAAAATTTATCAATATGTGCATTAAATAGTTCGATGCAAACTATTGTGGTTGCTTAACTATTGGGAAAGTTAATGAAATTTAACTCCGAAGTTATTTCTCGAGGCTGTTGAAAAAAAACAGCCGTGTGCCCATATATGGATGGTGACGTCACGTTCTCCAAAACAAAGCGGAAGCTCACTCGCTCATTGAAGAAGTGTCCAGTTGAGCGGGCCGTTCTTTCGCTTTTTTGAGCTTGCAACTGTCTACATTATCCTTTTTTATTTTGAATTATTGTAGAACAAAGTTATTTGGATATTTGTACATCATGCCTCGTACGTGTGTCATGTTTTGCAAAAATGGCTGGAAAATGGGTAATCGCTCCCACCGATTCCCAAATGAATCAAACATTCGCCGGCAGTGGATAAGATTTGTACAAACAAAACGGGCGAATTTTCCCCCAAAGAAAATGGGTAAAGAGGACCCTTTGGATAGACTTGTCATTCGTGGTGACCATTTCACAGCCGAGGATTATGAAGGCAACGCAATGAGTGAGCTCTGTTTCAAAACAACTGCTCAAGTGAGACGCTGTGCCCACCATTCACCTTCTCCTCCTCAGCTGGCTCCTGCTTCATCTTCTCACACTGTCACCTACAATTATTTGCAATTTAGTTTTAATGGCCAATTATTCAATTAGTGCCAACGTATTGTGCCTTTTTGCAATGTCATCGCAAGGAAAAACACAAAGAGAAGAGAAGAGAAGAGAAGAGAAGAGGAAAAAAAAAAAAAAAAAAAAAAAAAAAACTTTCAAACAACCACACAGGCAGTTCCTTCACTCTCGTAAACGACGACCGGATTGGGGCATTGTGTTTATCTATAAATGCGCATAACAAAGAGAAATTATTAGAATACACTATCCGGAAGTCCATACGTTGTGACCCGTAATGGGGAAGGCGGCTGAGAATCTCTTCCCCATCGGCCACGCCTCCGCAGCAACATGTCCTGTCATTGGTTGGTAAATCAATGGCCATAACTTGGGAAGCACTTGTCCGATTAATATCAAACCTTGAAAAGGCACATCCACAGGTCCCCAGCAATATACCTGGCAAGTTTCAATTAGACGGACCAGTGGTTGTCGAGAAACAGTGCACGTGCGCACGCACACACACGGAATTATAGATAGATATGACATAACAGTCTCTTGAAAGTTGGGGTTTGTTCTAACTGTTCACTTTCGCTGGGGTCAAGGCTCAGCTGTCAGAAAGACTTGAACGCCAAGGCTGGGGTGTATAATATATTTGGGTCCATTTTTGATTCATTCTATTTCTGACTCTTGAGTGACTAGAGGGTTGGTGGTGGTCGTATGGCAGCTTAGCTGGCAGGGTAGCTATCATTTCTTGAAGCGCGACTGTCGCTGATGCAGTGCCGCTCTACCAGTACACACACTGGAACTGGTACTCATTTCGCCGACCTCGGAAGGATGACAGGCTGAGTCAACCCCCTGGTGTATCAATTCAGCGGCCGACGAGGCTTAAAAACTCAGGACCCTAGGATCCCAAGCCACCACCCTAACCACTGAGCCATCACCAGGCTACTAGAGGGTTAAAAAAATTATTATATCAAGTCACAGACGAATCAAACTTTACATTATTTTATGCATTGAACAAGAAAATGAAAATCTACAAACCAATCTGTCTGGTGGAGTCTGTCAGTGTGAACTGCCGGACAGTCAGTCCTGCCACTTGTACACGAAATAGGCCGTTATCTAGCACTTGCAAGTGGCTCAAATTTATACGGCTCAGGGCCAGAAACTCCATAGTATAAATTCCCATCATTTCATTGCCGCTGAAAACTCATATTTCATTGCCGCTGAAATCACTCTGATTCGTATCTCGCTATTCTTCACACGCCGTTTCCGAATGTTCACGAAGTTTTCAGAGAACGTGACGTCATAGCATCTTTGGTAACTTCCAGACTGTTTTTCGATCACTGACAAAAGTTTTGATTTAAAGTTAATTTTAGCATATTTTGAGTTTCAAATGTAAGAAAATAAATACCCAACGATTTATTAATGTGCTTACAACCTTCGAATCACGCGAAGTCATCAGCGACCCAAAACCTGCTCTTTAATTTTTGAGAGATGTGGGGAAAAGGATTGAGCTGAGGGTTAAGAAGCAACAATAACTGGAACAAAAGTGAAAACGAGACAGAAAACGAAAGGGAAGCACACTTTGACAAAAACGGTCACATTTTCTGATGCAACTTGATTTCTGTTTTCAGTGAACCTCATGTGAAACAAAACATGAACAAGGGGGAACAGCTTGTAGTTGGAAGAATGTTGCATAACTAACTCAACCAGAGTTGATGTCAAAGACACCCAATGCTCACCTGTTTATACATTTATCATCTTTAAAAGACTGGTCTAATAATTAATATTTTTTATAAAGCATTGCAGTGAAGTCTGATCCAAATAATTTTAAAGCAATATATGTATTTGTACATTGTAATCAGTAAAAAGAGCACAAGTGAGCACAATACAGTAATCCCCCGCTATATCGCGGTTCACCTATCGCGCCCCCCGGTTCATCTCGGGTTTTCCCTTGGAACCGAACTAATTTTTTCTGTGGATTCCCCCAGTATATCGCGGTAATAATATATAAAATTATAATGCATTGCGCTCGACCAGTCACACAACGCACGAGACAAAGTTTCGCTTGTGAACTTCGAATATTTTCTACATTTTTTCTCCAAGCCCTACGATGCCGCCCAAACACCTTGCATCTTCTAAGGCTTCTGGCAAGGAACCGAAGCGCCAGAGGAAGGTCCTGACGCTCCAGGAGAAGGTTAAGGTGCTCAATATGCTTCGGGAAGGATAAAATTTTGCCGCGGTTGGACGAGCACAGCCAAACCGACCAGACCAGACAAGTCGATCTCCGACACCTCAAACCCGATCACTGCCAAGGCGACCAGACCAGACGAGTCGA
Organism: Eptatretus burgeri; assembly: GCF_056783735.1. Classification (NCBI taxonomy): domain Eukaryota; kingdom Metazoa; phylum Chordata; class Myxini; order Myxiniformes; family Myxinidae; genus Eptatretus; species Eptatretus burgeri. The sequence goes on from NC_140961.1 coordinate 58,066,002, forward strand.
TCTCCGGCACCTTGAACCCTGTCATTTCCAAGCCGACCAGACCAGACTAGTCGATTTTTTGGGGAGGCATCCATTCATCGCGGATTTTCACTTCTCGCGGGGGGGGGGGGGTTTGGAACGTAACCCCCACAATAAACGGGGGATGACTGCATATGCCCAAACAAGAAGGTATATACAGAATTGTGCGACGACATGGAAAGCAGCATCCTGGTTGCCATGGCAACCACTTTAGATGACGAACGTATATCGCTACACACTGTCTCCACAGTCTGTACCTATGTACCAAATATGAAACGTGAAAGTTGAAAACTTTGGGAGTTCGAGTGCGGACAGACGGTATCACAATTATATATATTGTTGTGGTTACCAAATTCGCAAACCACCATTCAGGTCCCTTAGGTGAGGTATCTCGGTAAGTGCATGTGTAGTTAGGCCCGAACCCGTTGTCTAGTGGGAATACATGTCATTTATGCGAGCTGCGACTCTTCAGGATAGCCGTTTTTCTTTTACTATCTTTATTTTGGACCAACCGCCATGATTACCACCACAACCACAACATCAACCACCAACCACAACACCGCTTCACCACAACCGCCACGACCTTCACGTCACACCTCGCAACCGTAGCATCGCCACCGTTCTTGCCCCGCTGTGGGTACCGGTGTTGGACTCGTGCAGGGCGCACGTTGAACAGCGTGTACAAAATCACGGATTTTGTGCTTCAAAAACGGATCAAAAACGACACACGCCCACTTTTTGCCGTCCAATCGGTGAGCGAGGGGCGATTTGGCCCCGCCTCCAGAACGATCGATATATGCAAATTTGTGGATCAAAAAGCCTTCACGCCCACTTTTTCTCGGGCCAATGGGGAGCGAGGTGAAAGGTCAAAGGGAGGGGGTCAAAGGCGAAGCTACGGGGGGATAAAAGGACGGTGTTCGTCAGTCAGCAGAACGAGAAGGAGTCGGAGGGTGGAGAGTCGAGTGTGGAAGTCTGGAGCCCGAAGCCTGCAGTAGCTGGAGAAGCTGAAGAGTGTGGAAGTCTGGAGCCCGAAGCCTGCAGTAGCTGGAGAAGCTGAAGAGAGTCGAACAAGGGGAGCCCAAAGAAGAGTCCAGGGTGGAGAGTCCAGAGGCGGAGAGGCGGCAGCGGCGAAGGCAGACGAGGGGGTGCTCGCGTCGGTGCCAGGAGCTGCACGCCCGAGGGAGGCCGGCAGCGCGACCTGGCCGAGGTGGAGACGCACACCAGGGATAATAAAGATCCTCTATACCCCGAGCATCAGCAACCCCCTCCTGTTTCCCCCCGCGCTGAGATAGTGCAACCAAGGGGGCCCCTTTTTCCCACCCCCTGCCAGGCACTGTCCGCGAGGCCCGCGGAGTGCGGCGCCATCGCCGCTCCGCGTCTCATCACCAGACGGGTAGGCACGACCCGGTCTCGGCCTCAGGCCTGCCTCATTCTTGGGGGATTTCTTTTCCTTGGTTTTGGGTATGTGTTGTCGGCGCCGTCTGTGAAGTAGAATTGTATAAGTGTTGCCGTGTGCTCGGTAGTCGGTATTAGCTCTGCATTGTTTTCGCTTTTATATTTGCTTTTTGTGTAAATGGAATTGTGTTTTCTTTTTTTTGTGTGCTTTTGGTGGAATTGTATTTGTGTGCTTCCCGTGTGCCGCGAATAAATGTGCTTTATTGTTGAACTGTTCTCCCGCTTCGCTTCGTCTTTTCCCCCATTGAACCCTCATCTTGCTTCACGTAAAGGGTTGGTAGTGGGCTGAGTACGCCCGATAATTAATCGAACCGTCGAGGTCGACGATAACACCGCTCGGTTATTCTGATAGTACGGAACGGGTCGCTTAAGTGGCCCGTGTCCGAAGTCGACCTGTGGCGAGGTGCGATCGCCCGGTCTACCCTCCGCGTGGGTACTTAGGTAGGTCGAATTTGGCGAGCAACCCTATCCCACGCGGGGGCTGATTGGCTCGATCGCGGTGAGACCGAAAGGTCCACCCGTGACTGGTTCCCGGCGTTAGTCCGAGAGGGTCACGACTGGATTGTCCGTCCGGTGGGCGACGTGCCGCGATTCGAGTTACGTGGCCGTTCGCACGCCGGCGGGCGCGAATCTGCAACACTGGTGTCAGGTCGTGCGATACAAATTCATCGCCCTCCTCGCGGCACTGGTATCGGAGAACAGGAAAACAGGCTCTCCTGTCTCCGGCTAAATTCACGGGAATCGGTCCAGGGGTGAGAGAAGCGACCCCCGATTCCCTCCAAATTACGAGCGAGCGAAATTAACCCTTTAAGAGAAGCAAGATGGCGTCTCAAGGCGAGCGGGAGCCGGGGGTATTAGAAATGGATGTAGAATGTGTAGAATCCATGGTCCAGGATGGAATCCCCGAGCAGGAAATGTTGATTGTGCAGGAACACGGACTCGCCCAACTGAACCCAGAACCTGAGGTGGGTGCGGCAGCGGCCGCGGTGTATGACACCTCCCCCCCCCCTCTCCACCAAAACCCTTCCCCGACCCCTGCCGAAACGGCTCACCCAAGCGCACCCGACATGACCCAGCTATACACCATGCTGGCAAAAATGTATGCGGAAACGACAGCGAAGATGATTGCGAACATGAACAAGCAAATGAATGAAGTGAAAACGACGATGGATACAAATACAAATGAAATGAAAAACGAAATGAACAAGCAAATAAACGGAATGGAAGCAAACATGAAGGAGGAAATGAAAAAGTTCCGGGGTGAGACGCAGAACATGGGCCGATGCCTGCAGGCGGGCATGAAGGCCGTGACAAAGGAAATAATAGTTGACACAAGGGAGGTAAAGGGTGAAGAGTTGGCAGAGACACGGGAGATAGAAAAAATAGAGGAAAGACTACACGATGAAGACGGGGTAAGTGACGTGCACACACACACACGGAGGTAGTGGAGGATAATGGGTGTGAGCTGGCGGACTGGGAAGAGACCCAGTGCGAGCACCTGGATGGCCTCCTCCAGGAACAAGGGGAGGGAGTCTGCCCCCTTGAGGCGAGTCACGACCAGGTGAGTTCGGTCGTGCTTTGCGAGGTTGAGGGGACGAGTGCTGTGGACGGGTGCACGGAGAGCTTGGGGGGTATAGAGGCCCCGGAGACCCTTGTGGGGACACGAATCCCCAGTGTGGTTGTCCCTGTGTGTGTGGTGCAAGGCGTGAGTGCGTCACCGTGGATGGAAGAGGCCGTGTGTGTGAGTGAAACGGCCAGTATGAGTGAGGAACCGCGGGTGAGTGCCCCCGCGTGTGTGGATGAGGCACCGCGGTTAAGTGCCCCCGCGTGTATGAGTGAGGCACGGTGTGTGGATGAGGCACCGCGGTTGAGTGCCCCCGCGTGTATGAGTGAGGGACGTTGTGTGGAAGAGACCGCGTGTGTGAGTGTCGCCGTGTGTATGAGTGAGGCACCGCGGGTTAGTGCCCCCGCGTGTGTGGGTGAGGCACCGTGTGTGGAAGAGACCGCGTGTGTGAGTGTCGCCGTGTGTATGAGTGAGGTACCGCGGGTGAGTGCCCCCGCGTGTGTGGATGAGGCACGGAGTGCGAGTGAGGCACCGCGGGTGAGTGCCCCCGCACGCGTGAGTGAACGGCCGTGTGCAAGGTCGCTGGGTGCCAGGGAGACCGTGTGTGTGAGAGAGCGGTATGAGAGGGAGATGTCGGTTGGCATGCGGGAGCACGCAGCCGCGTCTCCCCGTGTGAATGTGATGGTGTGGACTGTGTGCGTCGTGACACGCAGGTATGCGTGTGTGGAATGGAGACGGAGACGGCGACAGAGGAGAGAAAGCAGAGTAGCGGCTGTAGTTGTTTCGGGGACCGTGCCGGGTTCACCCAGCCGCGAGTGCGAGGTCCGTGCTGTGCAACGCACGAGACCGCCACGTGCTCGCTTGCGAGAGTGAAGTCCCGGTCCGGAAACGCACGCGGTGGATTTGCCGATCCCGCGGACGGACAAAGTTTAGGCAGGTAAATGGATTTGGACCGGACGGGTTCTCCACGCGATCGTGTGTGTTCAGCTCCAACGGGCAAAGCACATGTGTTCGCGTGGGAAACCCCTCGAGACGTGGGGCTTGTGGTTTTTTTTGCGCACGGTGACGTCATGGCTGCACGTGTGGTTGGAATCCGGCAGGAGGGGTATCTCTGCCGGATGGTCCCGTCCAAGGAGGGACGAGGAACACGTGCAGCTGCATGACGTCACGGGCAGGTGCAAAGTGCGCGAGCTCTGAGTTGCCGCGCAGGTGCTGCGCATGGAAAAAAAAAAAAAAGGGGCAAGCCTCACTTTCGGGTGTACAGGATTCCTGGGCAAGGGGTGAAAGACCCCCTTACCTGGGCACAGGATGAAAACTAGTTAGGGGGAAGGGTTAGCTTAGCTAGACCGACTTCATGGGGCAGGGGTAAGTCCTCATGGAGTCCGTGGAATGGATTAGTTAGAGGGATTGTAGCCAGATTTAGGTTGGGAAATAAAATGATTTATTTGGAGACAGTGACAGACTTGTGGATGTGTAGAGTTGACGTAGCTTAGCAACGTAGTGTTAAAAGGAACGCGCTATAGTTTAAGGGACGACGTGGGAGCACGAGTTAGTTAGGGGATGTAGTTAGAAGGATGGCAGAGTTCAGTGGTGTGTGTGTTGAAGAGTTGGTGAGTTGTGAGGTGAGTACATGGTGAGTGAGTGAGGCCAGCGGGTCTGTGTGAGTGGAGCGAATGGGGAATGCATGGTGCGATGAGTGATTGGGGGGAGGAGTGACTCCCGCCCAAGGGACCCCCGGGGTCAGTGTAGAGTGAGTTAGCTGGGTTAGTCAAATTGAAAAATGGAGGTCGTTTTGTTGTTGGTGGGAAGGTAGGCTCGAGACCCATTTGGAGGGGTGCAGGAGCCCTGTTGACGGGCTTGGGAGCGTGGCTGCGAAAGGTGAGTATCGCTGAGTGGGTACCCCGGGCACCAGGCTAGTCGGCCGTGGTAGGCCAAGGGCCCATGGGGGGCCGGGATAGCGTAGTGGGCACGGGTGCGCCTGCTTGGTGCGGGGGCCCGGGGCGCCATTAGCCGCGTGGGCAGTGTTGTGGGCACGGGTGACCCTCGGAAAGGGGCCCGGGAGGCCGGCCTGCCACGTGTGCGTTTCAGGGGAGGTGCCATGGGGGGCACTCCCCGGTGTTAGGGAGCTGGTAGGCTCGGAGGCAGTGTAGTGCCCGGGGGTGCCATAGCGGGAGAATCGGCAGAGGGTCGTGCCTGCCAAAAGGAGCCACGTGTCCCAGCCAGGAGACCGTGTGAGGGCACGGAGAGAAAATTGGGGGGCGAGGCCCGAAATTGTGAGGACACCAACACAGACGACGGGAATCTGGGTTGTTAGAACCAATAGTTTAAGCGAGAGGCGCTTGTTGAAAGCCCCGGGGTAGTTTAACAGTTAAATGGTTAGGGTAGATTAGGAGATGTACCCCTCCGCACCATCCATCCCCTCGCTGTCGTTGTGGGCCGCTGGACCCACTTTGGTTATAGATCGCCGAACTCTGAGGAGGCCATTCTGAGGCTTCGTTGGGCCTCGACACAGGACGTTAGCTCTCCCTTATTCCCCTCCGGGAAGGGAACGTAGGGGTTGGGAGTAGGCTAGGTGACAGGATAGGTTAGCCGAACAAGGACGATAAAGGGGGTTAGGGGACGATTTATAGTGGGGAAGTAAAAATAAAAACAACAAAAAAAATAAGTGGGGGCTAAATTGGTTTTTCACAAATTAAGGGAGTGGGTATGTACAGTGACAGGCAAAGGCGATAGGTTGGGAGGGAGACAGGTAGGTAGGTCCGAGCCCGCCTTCCAAGTGGCCAGCACCACCGCACTCCCTCCACCAACCTCCACTGAACGGCAAAGGCTGGCCACTTCATCGGCTGGCCGTGTTTTACTTCAAGGCGGAGGCCGGCCAACTTCATCGGCAGCTGTGTGCTGCAAGGCCTGTGCCGGCCAGTTCATCTGCTGGCTGCCTTTCTTCAAGGCCTGTGCCGGCTGGATCGTCTGCAGCTGCTGTGCTGCAAGGCCTGTGCCGGCCAGTTCATCTGCTGGCTGTTTTTCTTCAAGGCCTGTGCCGGCCAGTTCATCTGCCGGCTGTGTTTGCCTGCGACGGCCTTCTTCTGCGGGCTGTGTTTGCCTGCTGCCTTTGCCATGCCATGCCCACTGCCCCTGTTAACCAGCCCCGTTCAATTTTTGCTTTGCCCCCCCCTGTTCATTTCCATGTGCGCCAGGATCAAGGCAACAGTTTGCAAGCTGCGAGAACTGCCCTGTTGGCAGCTACAACACGGGCCTGCAGTGGCAGCCCGTGCACCGTGTTTTGCGTCCATCCATTCATCCATTCATTCGTTGTGCTCATTGCGTGTGCCACTTGAGCTGGAACGGAGACTGCGTTTGTGCAGCCCAAGCACTGTTGTGGTTCACTGAGTTCAGTTCAAAAGGGAAGGCCTTGGACTGCGTGTGAGCAGCCAGCCACGTTCCCTGTCACCTGCATTGTTTTGAGCCAGAGACTGCATGCGGGCAGCCTGGCTCCCTGCTAACTGCTTTCTTTTTGCAGAGTTCAATGATCCTGGGCCATGGTTTAGTGTAAAATTTGTAAGTTAAGGTAAGATGTACTGTAAATATGAGTGCGCCCCCGGCATGTCTGTCCTAGCGCCGGCAATTTTATTTAAGTCGTCCGTGTGAGTGAGTTTGTTTAGATAGTTACGCAGCCCTCAGGTTATTTATTTTGGGGACACGAATACCATGAATGTCGCACTCAGGGATCCGTAGGTAAAATGTACTAGGGGAAAACTACACATGATGGCACACGAAAATTTGACGACTCGGGACGAGTCTGTAAAAAGGGAAGGGGGTAGTGTTGTGGTTACCAAATTCGCAAACCACCATTCAGGTCCCTTAGGTGAGGTATCTCGGTAAGTGCATGTGTAGTTAGGCCCGAACCCGTTGTCTAGTGGGAATACATGTCATTTATGCGAGCTGCGACTCTTCAGGATAGCCGTTTTTCTTTTACTATCTTTATTTTGGACCAACCGCCATGATTACCACCACAACCACAACATCAACCACCAACCACAACACCGCTTCACCACAACCCCAACCCCCTCCTGTTTCCCCCCGCGCTGAGATAGTGCGACCAAGGGGGCCCCTTTTTCCCACCCCCTGCCAGGCACTGTCCGCGAGGCCCGCGGAGTGCGGCGCCATCGCCGCTCCGCGTCTCATCACCAGACGGGTAGGCGCGACCCGGTCTCGGCCTCAGGCCTGCCTCATTCTTGGGGGATTTCTTTTCCTTGGTTTTGGGTATGTGTTGGCGGCGCCGTCTGTGAAGTAGAATTGTATAAGTGTTGCCGTGTGCTCGGTAGTCGGTATTAGCTCTGCATTGTTTTCGCTTTTATATTTGCTTTTTGTGTAAATGGAATTGTGTTTTCTTTTTTTTGTGTGCTTTTGGTGGAATTGTATTTGTGTGCTTCCCGTGTGCCGCGAATAAATGTGCTTTATTGTTGAACTGTTCTCCCGCTTCGCTTCGTCTTTTCCCCCATTGAACCCTCATCTTGCTTCACGTAAAGGGTTGGTAGTGGGCTGAGTACGCCCGATAATTAATCGAACCGTCGAGGTCGACGATAACACCGCTCGGTTATTCTGATAGTACGGAACGGGTCGCTTAAGTGGCCCGTGTCCGAAGTCGACCTGCGGCGAGGTGCGATCGCCCGGTCTACCCTCCGCGTGGGTACTTAGGTAGGTCGAATTTGGCGAGCAACCCTATCCCACGCGGGGGCTGATTGGCTCGATCGCGGTGAGACCGAAAGGTCCACCCGTGACTGGTTCCCGGCGTTAGTCCGAGAGGGTCACGACTGGATTGTCCGTCCGGTGGGCGACGTGCCGCGATTCGAGTTACGTGGCCGTTCGCACGCCGGCGGGCGCGAAAACCGCAACAATATTATATATATATATATATATATATATATATATATATATATATATATATATATATATATATATATATATATATATATATATATATATATATATATATATCAGGCATCTAAAAAATAATGTGGTAGATAAAAACATTAGAAAGGAAAAAAATAACTTGCACCAAAATTTTTTACATTTTCACGCTCACACCGGGGGTATCGCTCTCGCTCTCTGTTCTTCGAACAGGTGAGCTAAAAATGTGTGAAAGCTCGAACGCAAGAGAGCGAGAGTCAAGAGGAGCAGTAGACGACAGCATTGAGATCGAGAGAACCGTTCGTCACAACAGCTTGAGAAAATGGATTGAGGTGAGGAACAGAAAAGTCACATTTTTGAAATGTGCACATTCAAGAAGAGTTTGCATACAATTTTATACTCTTACAACCCAATGGAACTATGATGGTACATTACTTCATCTACTCTAAAAAAAATCCCGATTCTACCCTTTCAAGTTTAACACCTTGTCCACAAATATTTGCAACAATGAACATTCATTCACTTCCAGTTGTGACCAACATTGAACATTATTGATCCCACAAAATATCAAATCCCTCAACTGTATGGAAAAAAAAACCCAACAGAGTTCAAACCATGTATTCAACAAATCACAACATTTTCATGCACGCAACGCGCTTCACCTTTCACTTTCCTTGGACTTTCAACACAGAAGAAACCTGCATCAAATGTGACTGTATCTGGTCGACTGCACATTTCCCCAGTGTTAACTTTCAAGCATTTTGCCTTCAAAGCTGCCTTGACCTCTGCGAGCCTCTTCCTGGCTGCTACTTTGGAGGTGGAAACACCACCATTTTCCTCCTTGGTCACTTTTTTCTGATTTGGACAGAGAGAAATAAAGGAAATGGTTTCAAGCATGTGACAACATTAATTCAAACGATGCAAATATCCGGCACAATAAGATACAAACAATATTCATATCAGACCATTTCACTCATTTAAAATATGGTAACAAAATATTGCATAAACTACAATTAACCTTCCATTCAACATCTTAAGAACTTTGCTTTGGGCGTTTGGACTCACCAAGGGGACTAGGATCATACGGCAAAGGTTGTAGCGACTCAATTCCACCCCACCCCCAAAACCAGGAGTTCCGAAGGTGTGACGATGCAAATTATATTCGTAAATGTGTACTGTGTAGAGCCGGTGGTGGTGGGAGAGGGTATTACGAGTGACACCGCAGAATACTCATTGTATCACGAGTAAGGGGACACATTTGTTTCACACAAGCTTAGCCTATGTTGCTTTCGACTCAACTGCAAAAAAATCCTGAGAAATTCCTATGGTTTATTGCCTTTTTCTGCATTAGAAAGGTGTATACATAGCAGCTTGAGCGTCGTTCCACCAAATCATGGAATTTTCCCACCAAGGCCACTTCAAAAGAAAAAAGTAATAGGAATAATGATAATAATAATATTACCATTACAGTATTGCAAAATAATAATTAAATAAATAAAAAAATTACAACAATTGACAGTAATAAAAAGAATCACACGATCCCACCCTCCCCCCCCACCCCCTCCTCAGATAAATTTAAAATAATTTTGAGATAAGAATAAAGGTAACCACCTAATCTCACCCAACACTGCCAGCCATAAACACAAACCAATACAAAAAGCTGGTCCAAGGGCATGTTCCATTACCAATTAGCTTGTTATCGCTTGCTAAGCCAGCCATTCCTTCTCAACCGTTTTGTTGGAGTGCTTGCTTGAGCGGTCAAGTCACTTGGTTATCACCATACAAGCCGATTGATAATGCAACACACCTCAGCACAAGTCAATGCTAGACCGAAGACATTTTCTGGTTCTGCTGTTTGTGCAACGAAAAAAGCTAATTTCGGGTGATTTTCTCCCCTTTTTGCGGAGTTATTTTTTGCTTTTCAGCACCGATGGGGTAGTTTCGTTTCATCCTTGGAAAGGACACTTTGGCACACTTCTGATTTTCAAAACCGCAACGTTCCGCCATGTGCACGGGTTATTCCATTTACTCATGATGAGCTGTTTTGTGATAGTACAACAAATTGTAATGTGGACTTGCTCAACAATATCGTTCTGTATCGACTTGTGCGGGGCCGATATTGGAATCGGTCATCGGCAGACAGTACGAGTGACTTTGACCGATTATAGTACTGAACTGTCTAAAACCCAAAAACCTCGAGTCAATTTCACCTTTGTTCAGTGCGAACTTCAATAAACACAAAGAGAAACGTACAACCTTTCGAAAGCACACCTGATTCACATGAAATGACCGATTGCTTTGGAAACATCCGTGAGTACAAAGGAAAACGCGATCATTCAGACGGTGTTGAGGTTAAAAGTTAAAACCGACTGTACGTCTTGCATCCTTCCTGGCCAAGTAAATCTTGACATCATACGTTCCAGGCATTTCCGAGTGAAGCAAAGCATCAATTCTTCACATTTCAAAAGGTGGACCGACAGTATTCTGGGCTCCCAAGCAAAAGGGGGGGGCCACATTTCACATGCAGTCTTTAACATGTGAACTAATAGGTACGTTATAAGTGTGTGTATGTGTGTATACATATACACACACACACACACACACACACACACACACACACACACACACACACACACACACACACACACACACACACACACACACACACACACACACACACACACACACACACACACACACACACACACACACACACACCATTTCATATTCCTGGTGCGACTGTTCGGACCAGAATCCTTTTGTAACCCAGGGACTCCCTGGATTGTACTTCACTTACTCGACTGTATTTTGTATAAAAAAAAACTTGCTTTTCACATAACCAGACAAGTATGAAACGCTTCATCTTACATCAGTCAATAGCTTATCGAAGGAGCTCATCATTTGTTTCAAAACGACAGGATGCTGTGCCGCTCGATGAAGGGATTTAAATTGTATCGATTCACAGGCACTCAATAGCAATCGTGGGCACGGCACAGCACCAATCCAGAACGGTATCCACTTCATGTGTACAACGCACTCCGACATCAATATTTACCACTCTATAAATGGGCAATGGGTGATTTTTGTTGTTTTTTTACTCGGTAATTGTCAAATTTTCTAATCGGTCCAGCACTAGTATTAACATAAGGAATTATACAAATTTTATTGTGGTTATTGTTGCATTTGTTTACATGAAATAGTTATTATTCCACTCACTTTCTCGACTAACTAACATCATCCCCTAATTTTGTGATGGTCGTCAAGTTAAACATCAGAGGGAATTTTTTTGTTTTTTTTAAATAAATTCATTTCATGACTGTATTCTTTCTTTCTTTGAGATGGAATATTCCCCATGTTTATCACCCCTCACAAATTGATACGTTTTGTCAGCAAAGTGAAAACCCACCCTCAGGAGCCCGTCTCGAAAGATTATGAAGCACGATCGGTTGAGCGGTGGCCTCTATCTCGGGGCCCCATGCAATTGCATGGGTTGCATTCCCCAAACACCTCCTCTGGTTCAGGGTGATCGTTTTAGTGTTGAAATAAGCTTTTTAAACAAAGTTACTTGGGCTTCAGATTCACTCCAATATCAATGCAGAAGTTATCAAGGTGACAGTGATTGGGGGGGGTGGGGGGGAATTATATTTTACATGTTCACAGCATAATGTATTTGCAAAATTGTAGAGCAAAGTTTCATGTAGCACTCCGAGGATACCCTCTTAACACTGGCTACCTTGTTAGGGGGCATCCATTTATTACTCCCCCCACACACATAGCACAAAGCAGGATGAAGCAATTGGTTAACACAGAGACAGAGACAGACAGACAGTCTGTCTGTGATCGAGGAACTACATGATTTCAATTGAATTTTACATTTTGAACAATGCAGAACACAAACCGGAACATGAACCTGCAGTTGAGAAATACTTTGGCTCTGAATTTGACAAATTGTGTGGAGTCGCATCCCGAGCGAGCATGCACGGGAAAGAAATGATTGCCTCAGTCTGTCGGCGGTAAGCTTCCCATTCAATGGTTTGCGTTGTTCTTTTATTTTGATTGAATTACTGTGTACGTGTCAACAATGCAAGAACACAAATCACCTCAAATCTCCTTCCAAAAACGTTCAGTTGAGCAGGACTGTTTTACATACTGCTAAACAGTGTTGAAACATACAATTGAAATGAAATAAAACAAAAGAAAAAAAGAAAACGTTGAACGTGACGTTTACCTTTCAGTTCAGCAGAAATTTTATGTCACCTCAACAAATCAAATTTTCCGCGTGCTCCGAGAGTGGAGGAACAGCAAGATTCCGACAAAATTGCGGTGCCTAGCGGTGAAACAGAGCTAACTTCGTCCATCATATGCGGTCTCGACCAATCAAATTTGCCACGTTTTCAGAGAAAGGGAACTTTGATATTCATATTCTTCTTCCAATATTCCTCAGATATATTAGACAGAGATATTGTTCTTCTTCGACAATCTGCTTCTTCCAATAAAGTCCCATCCAGGTCCTTTTTCTCAAGACTGGTGAGGTGTTCTCTGAACCCTCTTGTGAAGTATGCATCAGGGTGGGGAAGGACAGGGGACAGGAGAGAGGTGCATGAATATGAATATGAATATATATATATATATATATATATATATATATATATATATATATATATATATATATATATATATATATATAGATATAGATATAGATATAGATATAGATATAGAGAGAGAGAGAAACCAGTTTAGACATGAATTATTTCTCTCCCTTTCTCAATGAAGCTCAGAAATGCAAAATAATGGAAACAATACAAACCTGCAAGAGGTGCAAGTTAAGAAGGGTTAATGTGGATAATAAAGATTGTGGGCAACAATGCACGGTGACATGAAATGGTGATTCACCGCCTGCTTGACGCACTGGAGGGAAAGGATGGGATGGCACAGCCTCGGGAAGGCGGTTGCACAGAAATGAGAAATGAGGAACAGAATAATTTTCCATGATTAAAGTTTGAAGGACATGTTCCATTTATAACACCAGCAGAGTGATGGGGCTGCTGTCTGCCAATTGGTGGTTTGTGGTACTATATGACAGTGTGGAGCCAGACACAAATGAGAGAGTTTCCAGAGCATCACAAAGAGTGTTTTTGTGGATGAGGAAAAAAAACGACCGGCACACCGATTTGCAGCACTCAAGCCTCAATTGGAAAAGGAAATTGAAAATTGAATGTCCGAGTTGTGTCCAGAGTCCTGACTACGTCTCAGAGTTAGGGCCTCAAACCACAGCTGAGAACAGCAGAAGCATGTTCAGAGTTGAGGGCCCTGTCACACCTTGACGTTTTAGCCAGCGTATGGCAACGTATCAAAATGTATGTAAAATGCTGACGTACGCTGAACTATTGATGTTTTTTTCAGTTTTGGGCGTATTCATAACGAGTTGGACGTATGCATAACGTATTAGTAACACACAGAACGTTTTGATAACTTATACCAACGAATGCTTAGCGTGTTGTCGGCGTTCACAACGTATGCCCAACGATAGTCTTACGTATGCATAGCGTGCGGCAGCGTATCGCCGACGATCACGTGGCGTAGGCTATTAATCGGCTGCCACTCAACGATTTAAAGCATAACCACACTAGACATCGAAGTGTCAACATCACCATCATGCCCTGTCACACCTTGACGTTTTAGCCAGCGTATGCCAATGTATGAAAAATTTGCCGAATACGTTATGGGTAAGTTTTGTATACGTCAAAAGCACACTGAAGCGAGCTGGCATATGTCGTAGTACGCTGAGCTTGTCGGAAAATTTTAAGCATGCTCAAAATTTGTTGACTTATGCCAGCGTATGACTCACACGTTCCACATACGCTGGCCATAAGTTGTAGGCACGTTATGCTATCGTTGACACACGTTACTTGTAAGTTACTCAAAAGTCGAAACACATTGAGGTAATGTTTAGCGTACCCGAAACTTATTTCTAACCTTTGAGTAACGTGCTTTGAACCTATGTGTAACGTATCTCCAACGCATATTGACGTATTTGATTGATGGCTTCTGGACAACCACAGAACTTCCTGAACGCGTTTCTAACTTACAGCGACCGTACAATGGCGTATTGGCAGCGTTTAGGGGAATTGGTATATAAAAATGGGCTTCACAGGAGGAACCCATCAGTGTTTCAGACTCCATGGTGAGTATATGTCCATGTCAGTAGTATCAGTATCAGTAGTAGTAGTAGTAATAGTAGTAGTAGTAGTAGTAGTAGTAGTAGTAGTAGTAGTAGTAGTAGTAGTAGTAGTAGTAGTAGTAGTAGTAGTAGTAGTAGTAGTAGGTGAGCATGATGGGGAGGGTGTGGGTGATGATTGATCCTCCTTGCGTCCGCGTCGACGGTCACGGCCAGGAGACTTCTTTGCAGCATTCTTCGGCATTTTTTTAAATGTTTTTCTACGCTGAACTATTGATGTTTTTTTCAGTTTTGGGCATATTCATAATGAGTTGGACGTATGCATAACGTATTAGTAACGTACACAGAACGTTTCGATAACTTATACATAACTTATACCAACGAATGCTTAGCGTGTTGTCGGCGTTCACAACGTATGCCCAACGATAGTCTAACGTATGCAGAGCGCGCGGCAGCGTATCGCCGACGATCACGTGGCGTCGCCTATTAATAGGCTGCCTCTCGACTATTTGAATGGATGCTGCTGCTCGACGATTTTAATCATAACCAAGCTTGACATCGTAGTGTCAACATCATCTTCATGCCGAAGAAAACTTTGAAGAATGCTGCCAAGAAGTCTCCTGGCTGTGGCCGTGTATGCGGACGCAAGGAGGATCCATCATCACCCACACCCTCCCCATCACGCTCACCTACGATTACTGACATGGACCTACTACTACTACTGACATGGACATTTCCACACCATGGAGTCTGAAACACTGATGGGTTCCTCCTGTGAAGCCCATTTTTATATACCAATTCCCCGAAACGCTGCCAATACGCCATTATACGGAAGCTGCAAGTAAGAAACACATTCAGCAAGTTCTCTGGTCGTCCGGAAGACGTCAATCAAATACGTCTACATACGTCAAAATGCGTTGGAGATACGTTACACATAGGTTCAAAGCACGTTACTCATAGGTTAGAAATAAGTTTCGGGTACACTAAACATTACCTCGACATGTTTTGACTTACGAATAACTTACAAGTAATGTGTGTCGACGTGTGCCAACGATCGCATAATGTGCCTACAACTTATGGCCAGCGTATGCGGAACGTACGAGTCATACGTCAAAAAATTGAGCATGCTTAAAATTTGTTGACGAGCTCGGCACACTACAACGTATGCCAGCGTGCTCTTAAGGTATACCAAACTTACCCATAATGTATTCGACGTACGCCAGCGTTTTAGACAAATTTTTCATATGTCGGCATACGCTGGCTAAAAACGTCAAGGTGTGACAGAGCCTTGAGTGACCAGACCAAATCCAAACTGATGGTCAGAAATGAGGCTGTTTGGGAAAAGGAAAGACTTGAATGGGGCAGCAATGATGGATTCCAAAGATTTGCTTACAATTTGAGGCAAGCTTACTGGGCCATAGTTGAGAAGATCCGTTTCCTGCACCCTTATTGTGGACAGGAGTGATATTTGCCAACTACCAGGAAGCCGGGAGGCAGCCGAAGGAGACCAAACTCTCCAGAGCAAACCGAGGAGAAGCAAGCAGAACAGGATAAGGAACATTGGTAGCAATGCCATCTGGACCCATCACTGAAGTAGGGTTGAGGCTTGGCAGACGCTTTCTTCCTTCTTGGTTGAGAAGGACACAAAGTCCAGTCAAGAGTGTTTATGAACGGGAAAGATAAGATAGGAACAGAATGGAGTGGGTTTGGAGCACAAGATTAAGAGGCAAACCAAATTCAGACAACCTGCTTTATCTCAGGTAGAGTCTACAGATATACCATTTGAGGCGAGGAAAGAGATGGAGGGGCAGCACACACCACAGACTTGAAAGGCATCACCATGACTTTTGAAGGAGAACAAAACTGTTAATCTGAGGATTGCGTGTTGATGCACAATTCAACTTTGTTATTGACATGACAAAAAAATAAAAATAATAATAATAATAAACACACCATGGTTGGTGATCATATAGCATATTTACAATATTCTTGGTGGTTTGACCATTGCTCTTCTATCCATTTGAGTTTATTACCTGCACCACTGAAGGTGGATGGAGGTTATGTTTTCACCCATTTGTTTGTTTGGGAGCAGGATGTCTTAAAAAGTTATGGACAGGTTGTTTGTGTGACAATGAAGGATAGATAGATTTTAGTGAAGATCCGGATCAGGATTCAGATCGAAGAATGTTAAGAGATTCTTCACCATTGAAATATGGGGCTAAAAACGATACTGCATTATATCTCAAAAAGTTGTGGACGGATTTGGACGAAAATTGGTGGACAAATTGAGTAGGTGACAAGAACAAGCCGATTCGATTTTGATTGAGGTCGGGATGCAGATCAGGCCTATCAGTGGCATACAAAACTTAAACTGTTCAGCCTGGTGGAGGCATGCGCACGAGTTTTAAATATTTTCATCAAATGATCGATTGCAGAGTGATGAATATCAATTGCAAAACAAAAGTAAGGATGTTGTAAATCATTTCAAGTTTCAGAAAATTAAATGAAAGCCACAAACAATAAAAACAAAACAATTGCTTCAAAAGCTTTCAGCAAATGAAAAATGTTTTCAGAAATTATGCTCCTGTAGAACAATTTAATTACCGTCATCACATCCAGCACATAGGTGAAAGTAAGCAGGAACAAGCCATTATTGATAGATTTAAAATTGGACCTTAACAAAATTTTACACTTTTATGGTTGAAATGTAAAGTTTAAGATCATCCTCACGTTAAAGTTACAAGGAAAATAATTATAATAATAAATAAAATAAAAATAAAAACTTTAAAACTTTTTTTTTTTAATCAAAATAAATTAAAATCACTCAGAACTGTCATCAAATAAAGCACAGCAAAATGCACACGGTTAAACAATGATGGAATCCGAAGCATTTTAAAGCTTTCTAAAACTCAATTGAAAGAAAAAGATTTGAGGCTATGCAATGGGTAACCTGCAATATTCAGATGTATTTAATTCAAGCCTCCACAGCAGAGCTGACCAATATATCTGACAAGACGTGCAATCAACAAACCTTGAGGATTTTTTTCTTTGGTCGAACTGTTGGTTCGTTCTCCCAGTTGTGATCCTTAAGGTACTGAAGTGCTGCAAATTTCGTGTTAATATCCTGTACCTGCATACAGCAGAAAAGCACGTTTAATGCCATGAAGCAAAGCAACCACAACAAAGGGGAAATATATAAACAGACATTGTCCCAAATAAAAAGACTGGTGTCAGGAAATAAGTAATGCAACCTGTATGGAGACCAAGTCCCAAAATCCAGCAAGATCGGTGGTTTTTGTCTCTCTGTCTCCGCGGGAAAACTCGCAGTCATCCACAAGCTTCTCAAACTGTTTCAGCCGCTTTTTCATCAGCAGATTGGCCTGTCCTATTGCCTGCCTTATACGCTCTTGCACTGCAGGCCACAGACAAGCATCAAAATTTCACCGCTTCAACTTCAAGCAAAACCAAAATCAGCCCTTTTGGCCAGCGAGCATGCATGCACGGATTCCAAGGTGACAAGACGACGATGACAAAAAGTCTGGGATAGATTTATTAGGCCAACCACGACAGTTGAACACACAGGCCATGGTGCACAAAAGGTGCAGCACATGCATTAGTTGGCAAATACTTCAAACATAAAACCACAACACAACAGGTGCAGTGCCCATGGCACCAATGCCAGCTGTCCACAAGCCTAAACTTGTATGGAAAAAATCAATAAATAAATACAGGGACTACTCAATTTATGCTCAACATACATCCCTAAAAATAATGATTAGTGCGTGCAAAAAAAAAAAACAATTGTGACCTCATCGCACTCGTGTCCTGTCATTGGTTTGGTAAATAAATGGCCATAAGTTGGGAACCACTTGTCCCATTAATATCAAACCTTGAAAAGGCACATCCAAAGGGCCCGAGCAATATACCTGGCAAGTTTCAATTAGATCGGACCAGTGGTTGTCGAGAAACAGCAGTCGCAGACACACAGACACAGAGATTGCTGGAATTATATATAGACTAGTACATGGCCGTACGTGCAAAAAAAATAAAAAATAAAATAAAAACTGTGACGTCAAAGCACAGTGTCTTGTCATTGGTTTGGTAAATAAATGGACATAACTTTGGAACCACTTGTCCGATTAATATCAAACCTTGAAAAGGCACATCCAAAGGTCCCCAGCAATATAGCTGGCAAGTTTCAATTAGATCGGACCAGTGGTTGTCAAGAAACAGCACACGCACACATTTGGAATTATAGATAATAATATTAATAATAATAATAATAAAAATAATAATAATAAATAAACAATATAAAACGGAAAAAAGCTTAAACAGAAAACGATCTTCTTTTTGGCATAACGTTGTAAATTGAACATGGATCCCTGGGCGGAAATGTTCAGTCCGAACCTATGACACAAGTAGACACAGTAAATGGTTAAATAGTTACTGTAAATAAATGTGAAACAACTAAATTAATCAATATAGAACATAAAAAAGTTTCAATGAATAAATTGTGTATAGTTAAGTAAATGCATACGGTACTCACCAAAATCTGCGGCACACAGCGAGTGTCCAGGCATGGGAGGTGCAAGTGGAAGCGGAGTGGTTTCTGAGATGAACGCTCGACTATTTCAGTGGCGTTACGAGCAATTGTCCTCACACTCGAGGGAGGATGAACACACGGGCAATGTTCACCAACCGCTCCCCACACTCAAATGGTATAAAGAGAAAATTGTTCAGTACTGTCGGACCCCGACATTCGCGGTTCCACTTTGTGGACCACACGTATTCGTAATTTAAAAAAAAATAAAAAAATAAAAAAAACGTGGCCTACTTCTACATTCTCGGCCCTATGCTTCAAGTATTCACAATTTTTCAGACCTGCTTCCACAGTGCCGATAGAAAGTCTACACCTCCTTTCATAATTTTCACATTTTGTTGCCTTACAGCCTGGAATTAAATCAGACTTTTTCCACATTTATTTACTATGGTTCCAAGCACAATACATTTCCGATGAGCCACAATTTTTTTTCTGAATCTCGATATTCCCAACAGTGAGAAAACTTCCAAGTGAAAAACAAATTCCCTGGATTTCAAAGAATTAATTAGAAATGCAAAACGAGAATATCTTGGTTGGATAAGTGTACTACCCCTCTTATAATAGCAACTTACTGTAAATTAGCTCAGATGTAACTAATCACTTTCAAAATCACACACCAAGATAATTGGCTCCCACCTGTGTTAAATTGTAGTGATTGTGATCATTTCAAAATAAAATCAGTTGTTCCTGTAGTTTCATGTGCTGGATTGAGTAGGTGACTATAGGTGACTGGATCGAGTCTGCATTACAGAGCAAAGACAACCATGAGCACCAAGAAACTTTCAAAAGACCTCCAGGATAAAGTTGTGGAAAGGCACAGATCAAGGGATGGGTATAAAAATATTTCAAAGGCCTCGAATATCCCTTGGAGCACAGTCAAGACAATCTTAAAGAAGTGGAAGGCATATGGTAACACCAAGACCCTGCCTAGATCAGGCCATCCCTCCAAACTGGATGACCAAGCAAGGAGACTGATCAGAGAGGTCAACGGCAACTTTGAAAGAGGAACATGCCTTCAGGGCAAAGACATATCCCAACCAAGATATTTTAACAACAATATCCCAAAGCACTCCACAAGTCTGCCCTGTAGGGTATGGTGGCAAGAAGGAAGCCATTACTCAAAAAAGCCCACCTTGAGTAATGTTTGAGGTATGCAAAAAATACACTCCGGAGATTCTGAAGCCATGTGGCAAAACGTTTTGTGGTCTGACGAAATCCAAAATGGAACTTTTTTGCCTAAATGCAAAACATTACGTTTGGCGCAAATGCAACACAGCACATCACCCAAAGAACACCATCCCTACTGTGAAGCATGGTGGTGGCAGCATCATGTTATGGATACGTTTCTCATCAGCAGGGACTGGGGCACTTGTTCAGGATAAAAGGGAAAATGGATGGGGAAAAATACCAAAAAATTTCAGAGGAAAACTTTCTGCCCCTCTGCAAGAAAGCTGAAATTGGGATAGAAGTTCATCTGTCAGCATAACAACCCGGAGCACACTGCCAAAGCTGCACTGGAGTGGCTAACGAAAAAAAAAAAAGATAAATGTTCTTGAGTGGCCCAGTCAGAGGCCTGACCTAAATCCATTCGAAAATCTGTGGCATGACTTGAAGATTGCTGTTCATCAACGCTCCCCACGCAACTTGACCGAGCTTGAACAGTGTTGTTCAGAAGAATGGGAAAATATTGCCCAATCAAGGCGTGTAAAGTTAGTAGAGACCTATCCCAACAAACTCACAGCTGTAATTGCAATCAAAGGTACTTTTTCACTTGGAAGTTGTGGGTTACGATGTGTAAATAAAGGTGGAAAAAGTCTGATTTAATGCAATTTCATTCCAGGTAGAAGGCAACAAAAGGTGAAAAATATTAAAGGGGGTGTAGACTTTCTATAGGCATCATTGACAGCCCTGTGCTTCACATATTCAGTTTTTCTCTCGATTTTTGATTATTTTCCTTGTGAATCACGAACAGTCGAAACCCCCTTTTTCCCAATGAAACAATGCCACGACATTCGCGGCAATTTTCAGGAACGTATCTTCCATGAATGTCAGAGTCCGACAGTACTTTGCCGAAGGCATCAAGTCGAAAGAAAAATGTGAATGGAACGAGTGTAAATCGAGGACACAGAGAGGAAAGTGGCAAATTAGATTGGTCGAGATGTCATAAAATGGAGTAATATTTTGTCCAAGTACTGCTAAATGGAAGCATTTTGAAAGTATCAAAGGTGATTTGTGTTCCACAGTGTTTAAATATATAGTTGGCACAGGTAACAAAGGTTGGTGCACAATATACTAAATATGGTCAGCCACTCAGGATGAAAGAGAAACAGGCCACAGCCTAAAATGGCACAGAAAAATACATTCCAACTTTAAAAAAAAAAGTTTTAAAGGATTTTTGACCTCACCTTCTGCAATACCTTCAACAATTGCATTCAAATTGCCAATTCACAACCAACAAAAATGCATCAAAAAGTCAAATCGTTGAAATTTTTTGTTTTTTCAAGAGCCCAGAACATACCTTCATCAGCAAGGTATTGGTAATCAACTGCTTCCCAGACAGCACATAGGCATGCAAGATGTTCCATCTCTCCATTCAGCAAATTCCTACCAGAAGACAGGATGTGTTGGGTGTGCAACAACACCAGACCTCAAACAAATAATTCACATAGCAGAAGGTTACAGTAACATTGTTGTTAAAAATACAAAGCATTCAGTATCAATAAGGATGCAGCAAAATCATTTGGAAAAAAAATAATAATAATAATAACAACATTTAAAAACTCCAAATTGTTTGGTTTTATCTGACCCTATACAGAACCCTCGGCCCATTGCACAAATCCTCTTCATAGCTCATGCATATTTCCAATTTTTAATGTTATATTTGACTAGGGATACAAAACTAAACAGGAATCGCAATAAATGATCCCATCCTTTGAGTTGATAAAAAAAAATAGGCGCAATATACCTGGGCGCCATTCTGGAGAAGGGAAAATAATGATACCGAGGAGGAAGTCAGAAAAATGTACGAATGAACCAATGTTCTCAGAAGCACCTATATTGGGGGCCACCTCCGCCATAAACCTCCTTAGACCCCAATTATTTTAATAGAGTGAACAAACTTTGGTACATCATGGGTGACGAAAGTTGTGATCAAGTTTTATCGAAATTGTGTGTGTAGTTTCAAAGAAGAAAGCAAACACCCATTTTGGGGGGCAACCCCCACAAGACCCCCTTAGAACCCGATTTCTTTACTGCCATGAACAAACTTTGGTACATAAACATACAGGGTAATGAAGGTTGTGGTAAAGTTTCATCAAAATTGGAATAATAGTTTCAGAGAAGAAGTTGGAAGTATTTGTGGACAGACAGATAACATGGCATCCCATAAGCTCCCCAGAACTATATTCCAGGTGAGCTAAAAAGCAGTCAATTAACAAGGATATGAAAACGAAGGGCAGCCAAAGTGAACCGCCTTAGCCCTTCCTTTGGCAAAACAGGTTGATGGAGTCGACTCTCACAAACATGAATATCTGCTAATAATATTTCATCGAATAGGGGGCAAGGTTGGCCATTCAACATTTCTCATTAATCCAAATTTTCTTTTTTCAAGTGAGAGCTATCATTTTTATTGGACAGCATAAAGTAATTTCAAACATGCAGCCATTCACTTCCGTTATAGTTGGATGGGTTC
This sequence comes from Eptatretus burgeri, assembly GCF_056783735.1. NCBI lineage: Eukaryota > Metazoa > Chordata > Myxini > Myxiniformes > Myxinidae > Eptatretus > Eptatretus burgeri. The sequence goes on from NC_140961.1 coordinate 58,088,416, forward strand.
AAATTGACCTGCATCAAAGCATCCAATAACTCGTGATGAGAAACATAATTTTAAAACCAGTGAAACTGCCATATGTTTTTACAGTAGAGATGGCAGATCAAATTTAAACAAACAAATTATCACCCATTTTAAACAATCAGTGAAGTGTTCCGCACTCGCATTATCGTTACCGAAAGTGTGTTGCATCATAGCACTCCGGTGCCTCCTCAATATTGAGACTGCTGGTGATATCTGTCGTCGACTCTGGAACCACATTGGACGGTGCAAGCAAAGAGGAAACCACTGCTGCATTGGTGACTCCCTCAGCATCAGGGTGGGGGCTCTGGTTGTGCGTAGCTTCAACAGCTTGGGTATTTCTAAAAATAATATTTCGTTCTAGCATCAAGAGTAGTTATTAACGTTTCAAAATAAATCATCCCAACTCATTTTCCATCTCCAAACGTTTTAAACTATGTCCTGGCAAAGGAAGTACACAACTACAAACAGATTCAGACTTACCCTAAACTTAACTTGGCAAGACGAGTAGATCTACGAGTATCCGAGTAGTCAGTATTCGAGGGAAAAACGTTGGGAGTCTCTAATGAAGAGACAGCTCCTCGAGTCTTGAAAATGTGCGACATTGGAGGAAAACCAGGCAGGCCCGTAAAAATAAAGCCATCTGGAGCAAAGGAGCGGCGAGTGTGCATCTGTTGAAATGCTCCAGCAGGCACCTCCTCACCAGCAGGCTGCACCGGTCCAGCAGGAACCTCCTCACCCAGGGGCTGCACCTCCCTGACAGGCACATCCTCAACTGGGGGCTCAACCGGCATGACAGGTACTTCACCCGGGGGCTGCACCATCCCAGCAGGCATGTCCTCAACAAGAGGCTTGACCGGCCTGGCAGGCATAGACACCTGCTTGCATTCAAAGGTGCATCCTTCAAAGGTGCACTTTTTTTTCAAAATGGGTGCAACTGGAGTCTTCGAGTTGGCTTTGCTTGTCTTGCAATTTTCTTTCTGAATGTTTGGGGATACAGGGGGTTGAGGGAGTATGCATTAGAAAAAAAAATATATAAATACAGTATGTACAGACTGGACACAATTTTAACGATCCCTTTTACAGATGTACACAAAAAAAAAAAAAAGTTTCCTCTGGCGTGCTTTGTTTATTCTTCCCCCAACTCTGCAACTCTATAGTTTCAAAAAACATTTTCATCGATTTAGTCAGCCATTCCGCACAGGTACCGTTCTGACGATTATCTATCTATAATTCCAGGTGAGTGTGTGCGTGTGCGTGTGTGTGTGGATGTGTGTGTGTGTGTCCGCTGCTTCTCGACAACCACTGGTCAGATCTAATTGAAACTTGCCAGGTATATTGCTGGGGCCCTGTGGATGTGCCTTTTCACGGTTTGATATTAATCGGACAAGTGGTTCCCAAGTTATGGCCATTTATTTACCAACCAATGAAAGGACACGTTGCTGCGTCCGCCGGTGCAAGGCTGGCCGACGATGACGTCACGTGCCATGCTGGTTACGATGGGGATTGGCGCCTTAGTTACCGTGGCGTAGGAGTGGCAATAGTCAATGGCAGCGAATGTCATGGCAAGCAAAGACAGGGAGGTAAACTTGATTTTAATTTTAATTAACTCTGTGTGTAAGTATCACAGCAGTTGTTACTTCAATGCAAGCGATAATTCGTGGAATGATGTGAACATTCCGTACGGGCACGCACCACTTCCGGATAGTGATGACTTACTGTATTCTAATAATTTCTCGATTTCTTATGCGCATTTATAGATAAACACAATACCCCAATCCAGTCGTCGTTTACGAGAGCGAAGGAACGGCCTTGTGTGGTTGTTTGAAAGTTTTGTTAGTTTGTTTGTTTTTGGGGGGGGGGTTTGCACGTACGGGCACGCGAGAGCGAAGGAATGGCCTGTGTGTGTGTTTCTAGCCCGCGGTTTTAAAGTTTTTTTTTTTTTTTGTTTTTTTTTTTTTTGCACGTACGGCCACACACGTGCTAGTATATTCAAATGGACGACATTAAAATATTTTCATTGGACAGCTTTTCTGAATAGACATACAACTTCAGTATTTGACAGTTTTCAAATGGGAAGAAATAAAGAAAAAATACACAACGCAATGAAATATATCATTTTGTTCATCCTCAAGACTTACCGACACCTGGTTAAGTATTTGTGTACAATTATGCTGAAAGTGAGCAACTGCAACTTTCTCCATTAAAAAAATATATATATATACACATGAGGTGTGTTTAAAAAGTATCCAACCTTAATTCTTCATGTGTAAACAAATGAAGCTTGGAAGGTGTGGTTTGGTGCACGTATGTAGGTGATCCTAATTTGTATGCGTGAATATTTTCCCGCCTGCAGAAGCTGTCAGTCGCCGACAGACCGCCGATGAGTGAGGAAGTGTAAGTGAGCACCGTTGGATTTTCGTTTTTGACAAAATGACGGATCACTGTGGTCTCATCACCAGTGATCACTGTGTTGAAGAAGTTGGGATTGCTGTTCACTGTCTCCAGAACGTCCTGTGCGATCTCCAAACGGAGTTGCTTCTGCTCGATCGTTAGCAGCTTTGGCACAAACTTTGCTGAGATTCTCCTTAAGCCCAATTGCTCAGTCACAATGGAATGAACGGATACAATGCTGACGCCCGCCTCGTCTGCAAGTTCTCTGATCGTGATTCGATGATCCTGCATCAGCAGGGTCCTCACTTGGTCAATGACGATCTCATTTCAGGATGTTCAGGGCCTACCAGAACGTGCTTCACTTTCAACTGATGTGCGACCATATTTGAAGCGGTTGTACCACTTATCTGTGTGGTGCTCATTGCTTCTTTCCCAAAGGCCTGTTGAATCTTGCGGATCGCCAAGCTTTACACAAAATTTAATGCAGTAGCGTTGTTCAAGTTTTTCCGTCATTTTGTCAAAAACGAAAATCCGACGGCGCTCACTTACACTTCCTCACTCATCGGCGGTCTGTCGGCGACTGACAGCTTATGCAGGAGGGAAAATATTCACGCATACGGATTAGTATCGCCTACATACGTGCACCAAACCACACCTCCCTCGCTTCATTTGTTTACGCACGAAAAATTAAGGTTGGATACTTTTTGAACACACCTCGCATATATATATATATATATATATATATATATATATATATATATATATATATATATATATATATATATATATATATATATATATATATATATATATATATATATATATATATATATATATATATATATATATATATATATATATATATATATATATATATATATATATACACAATTCAGTACAAGCAAGCAAGCCTCAACAGAATCCTTAATATACTTCACAGACCAGTGTTTGTGTGCGTTTGTCTGTCACGCTGCTATTCCTACAGTTCTTGGCAGATTAGACCCATACTTGTTACATAGAATCAGCATGACCCCAATTAACGTACAGAGGTGTTTTTATCTTTGCCGGTGGTCTTGGGGTGGGGGGGGGGGAAGAAATTCTCCATGTGAATGTGTATCATGTTGCACCACCTCCAGGTGGTGGAGCGTATTACAAGTCTCCACCATTTACAGTTCAGTATTCCTGCTCCCACGTTTTCCAGTGCAATGAGGTGTTTCGAATTATAATCAGTCGGTATGTTTTTGCTTCACACACGTAACCCAGATTTTTGGGGGGGTTTTGCCTCCACAGAGCTGTCAGTTGCCTATACACCGCCCACATAAATATACGAGTTATAAGAAACGTGTTGCATGGTTGGAACAAGATTGCCCATCGGGTGGGTACTCAGCTCGTTAGCAATAGTGTCTAACCTTCACCTAAATAATGTTCCACTTTATCTGTAATGTAACCTTTTGATTAGCTGCACTATATTTAATACCAACTACTGAAGGGAGTTAATGTGAAACTGAGAAGGGTCCAATAATCAAGCAGAGACCAGACTGGCAAGACAGAACATTAACTTCAAGCATTCTGGTACTATATATTATATATATATATATATATATATATATATATATATATATATATATATATATATATATATATATATATATATATATATATATATATATATATATATATATATATATATATATATATATCAACCAAATTTTGTGCTCAAAATTGTAATCAATAACTTAATGTCATGCCAATACGGTGCAGCAACTTTGATTAAATACGAGATTGTTCGTGAAACTCTCAGCCCACCAAGACAAGTGACTCCCAATGTTGTTCAAAACAAACAAATCAGTGCTTTATCAAAGAAAAGCGGTTACATTCTCGTTATGCTCACAAGCACCTCTCTGTTGCATTTATAAACCTCAAAGTGGAGAAAAGACTTGCACTAAAATATTGCGACGGTTTTAGAAATGTACCCTGGAGGACAGCATTCATGTACGCACAGAGCTCCCCAGAATTAGTGATTTCATTCGTTTTTGTGGTAGGTAGAACGGAAAGTTTTTGCCCCACTAATTGGCTTCATGGGTTAGCCAGCCTGGCGCTCTCTGTTCCTCACCGCAGTGATACGAGTGCAAGCTGAGGGCGTTGTACCAGTTGTACCAACAGGTATGCAACACTGCTGTGGATGTGAGGACCCTGCTCGCTGCACGTGGTGGCCAAATGCCCTATTGAGCGACTTTACATTGACGTTTCCATTCTTTGTCCATACCACTACTTGTATATAAATCGGGGGGGGGGGGGGAAAAAAAACATTTGTGGTCCACAAAATGGCAACAATTGAAACCTGAAGATCAGCACTATCATGGGCCACACAGAAGAATCTCACTGCAAAAGCACAATACGTGTGTACCTTTTTCTTTGGGTTGAACATGTTTTTCTGAGAGCACTCAGCCGCATCGCCTCTCCTCGTCATAGCACGTGTCATCACTCCAGAAGCAGAACTTACTGATGCAGACTGCAACGAGAAAGATAGCAGAACCACAAGCAACCCAAAAACTCGTGCAGAACAATACAAACGACTCCAGACATTGGCATGAAATTGGCAGTTGGTAGCCTCATTAAAGGCCAAGTAATGAAGAAAAAATAAATGAATAAATAAACCTGCCCGTGGATGCTTTTGTGTAAATTACTATGGTGATCACTTTCATCTATTATTCATAATATTACTTCTCTAGTAAGAGCATAACAGTAAGAAAAGGAAGAGCAAATAACGATATCATAGGTTCTCATCACCATATAAACGTGCTTGCTTAATCCATCACGCAAGCCCACGCATTTACAAATCCAAAATACCCTTAAAATTACATAATCACCATTCCCAAAATTACTTGGACCACCTTGCGTTTTGTCTAGAAAGAGTCAACTGTTGAATTTGGGCACGTTAAGTAATAAAGATATGTCACAGTGAGAGCTGCTGTTCCCCCATGATACAACCTCCTCCGGGTCACCGTGTTACCTCATTCCAAAATACATCCTTAGGATAATGTGATTGTTTGAGCAAGGTTTGGGCAAGGTTGGAGGAGAGGGGGTGATTGGTGGTGAGGCAGCAGACGTGATGAGGGGGGGGGGGGGGGTTGGTGGTGTGGCAGCGGATGTGATGAACAAGGGAGGGGGAGGGGGATTGGTGGTGTGGCAGATGTGATGAGCAAGGGAGTGGGGGGGGGGGAGGGGATTGGTGGTGTGGTAGTGGATGTGATGAGTGAGGGGGGGGAGGGGATTGGTTGGTTGGTGAGAAATCATTAAATCCAAGTGCTGCATTGAAGCTGTCCTTCCTTTCATATCTCCATATCAACAATCCCACTACAATTCCAGAAGTGCCTGTTTGTTTACTGAGGCGTGCAATCTATGCTACAAGAGTTTGGAACGCCATATGACCTTGACCTTCAACATTTTGGGACAAAGTGCGAATAAAGAAAATGTGTCCCCATCCACAATCTATCCGTAAAAACTCAACATCATGAAAATTGGAGGAAAATTATTCAAGTTATGATCAAAAAGGTGGGGGCTTTTTTTGTTAATTAGGTTATAATCCAAAAAAGTATGACATTAATCAAATATCAGGTTCACAACTTCAGTGGAGGTACACCATCATGATGCAAGAACATCTTGGAAGGCCAAACGAGCGGTCATTGCAATTCTGCATTGGCAAAATTGAACGATGACCAAAAGAAACGCGGTTCTTTTTTTTCAGACCACAATTTGACCTTCACCTTTAACTCGGAGGGGTACGGTATAACTTAAGCATCAGTGCGCATTTCTATATAGTCTAGTTCGAGAGGGCAAAACTTAATCGAGTTAGGGTGGAAAATGTTAAAATGTTGATCAAGTAACGAACTTAAAAATTCAGTCAACCCCACGTCCTTTATTTATATTCACATTGGTGATGCAAAATTGCATTCCAAAAGTCACAGCCGGCTACAGGATGCAGCTCAAAAACTGGAAGTGCAGGAAGAAGAAGAAGAAAAAAAAAACCGGCAGCAATATGCGAGCTCAGACGTACACAATCCAACATGGGAAAACTTTTCAAAAGTTGGACAAAAGGTGGGTAAGAGGGTGGAGCGAGACGAGTTCTTCATAAACGTTTTTAATCACACAAAAATCCAATCATATGTCATGCCGGCACTACGATGGGCTGATGGTGCGCACACTGGCTTCTAAAGGCCTCAGAGCCTGGATTTGTATCCCACCAGCGATAAACTGCCATCCTGGTGTTTCACAGGCAGGGTGCTTCATCAATGTGTGTGCCGTCCCTTAGGACGGACATCAAACTGGGCCTCCCATCTGCTCGCATTAGTGGGTGGATGTTAAAGATCCCACGGTATCCCTCAGGAAGAGTATGCGAGCTATCACCGGCACTGTGGCCAAACTCCAAATTCCTGTCCGAACGACTGCTGGGAAGGCAATGGCAAACTTCCCAGCCAAGAAAGTGCTTCGGCAGCACTGATGCTCTGCAGCAGAGTGGGGTAAATCAGAATCAAAAGTTGCTTTACCTTTAGCTTTTTCTTTCTTCAAAATTACAATCAATTGATCCACCTGACCAGTGAAACTACGCTAGAAATGCCAACAAGTGCAATCACTGCCATGCATTCATCAAAGTTAACGATCAAACAAAATACTCAACAGCTCAGGGTAAATCGGTTTGCGGAATTTCTCACCGTCGTTTTGCCACACTATTAGACGCGAGTAATACAAACATGCAAGCTGGAAACGTGATGAATTTGGAAAACACGGGGACACTGCTCATTGCTTTGTGCCAAAAATAAAAGAGCAAAGCAATCATACCTTTTGACTTTTTTTTGTAGTATCCATTTTGGAGAAAAGGAAGACAGGTGGTTCATGCACAACATGAAACACCTTGAAGGTTCGCTGCAGAGCCCGCTCGCTCTCCTGCTTGCGCAGCTTCTTCTCTTCCTTGTAACGCTGGAGTCGCTCCATCCGAGACATTTTCACTTTGGGGTCTGGTGAAGGATGCCCTAATCAAAGAAAAGAAAATAAATATAAACAAGTTAATACAAAATACCCATCTGTAGAATGTCAAGTTAAAATTTCAAACTTTTGTGTGTCATTTCTGAGAAAAAAAACAGCAAATACCTGTTTCAGGAGTATTTGGGGGTGGGGGGGGGGGGAAAGAACCCCCATTAAACTCCCTCCGGAGACACCCTCAGACCCCGATTTCTTTATTTATGCATTTTTGCCACGAACAAACGTTGGTACTTCACGAGCGATGAAGGATGGAGTCAAGTTTCATTGAAATTGTGTGTGCAGTTTCAGAGAACAAAGCAAATACCTATTTTGGGGGGCAATTCCCCGAAGAACCCCTTATTAGGGCCTGATTTTTAAAATGCCATCAACAAATTTTGGTACATCGTGGGTGATGAAAGTTGCGGTCAAGTTTCATCGAAAATCGTGAGTAGTTCCAGATAAGTTGCAAGTTTGTGGATGGATGGACAGATGGACGGACGAAGTGCCATCTCATAAGCTCCCCAGAACTACGTCATAGGTGAGCTAACAAGAGTGCCAGAATGATACCCAAACGTAACTTCAATTTCAATAAAAATAATTGTTTTAACGATTTTAAAAATAATCATTATTTCAAAATTTAGTGCTATTGAATGAGACCAGAGGCTGTCCCGAAAACCACCCCCATACACCACCCACCCCATTAAACCTTTATTTTTTATTGAAGTACTGTACTGCAAAACTGGAGGTTCTTGGAAGTATTACGACAGACGATTTGTGTACTGCAGTCTTCAAGTACATAATTTAATTTAAATTAAAAAAAAAAAAAGATGTAAAAGTCATATTAATTAATTCTATGGTTTACCGCCATTTTCCAGTGTGAATTGCATCACCTCATCCAACACATTACATTAGTTGTTCATGGCCGTTTGTCCATTATGATGTGTTTTAAAACAAAATTTCTTGTAATTGTCAATATTATTATGATTGTAAAACTATTATCTCCCCCCAAAGCCTAGTGTTGGCTTAGTGGTTAGGGTGGTGGCTTGGGATCCTTGGGTCCTGAGTTCAAGCGCCGTTGGCCACTGAATTAATACACCAGGGGGTTGACTCAGCCTGTCATCCTTCCGAGGTCGGCGAAATGAGTACCAGTGTACTGGTAAGGGGGACACTACATCAGCGGCATAGCCGCGTCCTAACCAATGATGCAACCAGCAGCCACAGGCTGCACTTGATATAGATAGATAGATAGATAGATAGATAGATAGATAGATAGATAGATAGAGAGAGAGAGAGAGAGAGAGAGAGAGAGAGAGAGAGAGAGAGAGAGAGAGAGAGAGAGAGAGAGAGAGAGAGAGAGAGAGAGAGAGAGAGAGAGAGAGAGAGAGAGAGAGAGAGAGAGAGAGAGAGAGAGAGAGAGAGAGAGAGAGAGAGAGAGAGAGAGAGAGAGAGAGAGAGAGAGAGAGAGATCTCCCCCCCAATTCCTCCTGTGTACGCATGCGTGGTCGGGATGAATTCTGAGTCAAAATACTGTTAAACTGATATGAAGACTTGTCATTTTCCGATTCGTGTTCAAAATATAATATTACATTCAAATATCAAGTTGTTCCTCAAACTTAAAATGATAAGCATCGTTTAACCCCGCTTTTCGCTACGCGTGTGCGGGGTAACTCGAACAGCACTCGGTGGGGAGCGCACACAGCCCCACCAGGTTCAACAGTTTGTGTTTTGTATCTCACTCAGAGGGTCAGATCTGCATCCGGGACTCGAGGGAAATCGAATCGGCTTGTTCTCGTCACCGAACCAACTCATCCATCAAGTTTAGTCCAAATCCATCCACAACTTTTTGTCGTCAAGCCAACTTGGTACTGAGGCCTAAGTCGCATTTGCCACGGCGGCCGTGGGGTCGACAAAATCTACGGCCACGAGGAATTATAGGGCGGCCGCAGTATTTCCAGGGTCACACAATGTAGCAGTCACATATGTTTTTATTTTTCGGGGAGCCGCACGGTGTATTTGTAAATTGTGGAAACCGAAAACGTGGGGGTACCGTACGGTCTTTGATTTGATGTCGCACGGTGACCTTAGGGCGTTCCTGCGGCGGCCATAGAATTTTCAAGGCAGACGCAAGGTGCCCGCAGGGGGACCGCAGGGGGGCCCTAAGGCGAACGTGCGGCCAGACGGACGGTAACGAGTGGGTTCTTTCTTCTTCTTTTTTTACCAGTTCTTTTGTTTCGGCTTGTCGAATTGCTACGGCGAACGTAGAAATGAAAAAAAGTTATAACTCCGCGTTATAATTCCACGGCGACCCCTACGGCCTGTAAAATATAGCCAAACGGCGTAGGGCCACCGCACGTTTCTGTATATTCAGAAGGCGTACGGCCGCCGTAGAGCAAATGTGACTTAGCCCTTACTGCAAAAGGGAGCTTTTGAAAATCCATGCCTCGTCACACACAAACGGTTACTTCAATAAGAAAACTAGAGCAATTCGACTGCGCGCAGTCGACGGGTATGCCTCCGCTCTCCCACACAAACACTTGAGCATCGACATATTTGAACCTTGACCTTCATCATATCTGGCCCAAAATCTAATCAGTTAATTACCCTAACTTTACGTTTGTACCAAGTTTGATGAAATTCTGTCCAATATTTATTGTTAGGGCATAAACAGTAAAATTTCAGAGCTTGACCTTTGACCCTTGACCTTTATCGCATCTGAACCAAAATCTAATCACTTCATTGCCTGTCTTACTTTACCTTTTTACCAAGTTTGATGAAATTCTACAATTTGCTTCTTGAGTTATCGCGTAAACGAAAAGACGGACGGACGACCAGGAAACATAATCAGCGCAGCACCCTTGGTGTGGAGGCATAAAAATAAATAAATAATGTTGTTTCCGAGTGTTGTTTATCGATGTTATTGTATACGTCACAGTGGGATTGTAGGCCGCAGGCTCTGTTCAGGCGTGAACGTGAACGTGAACGTGAACGTGAACGTGAACGAAGCGCGCGCCGCGCTCCGCAGATTAAACGGCCGCAGCGCGCGAGTTGAAAACCCCGAACAGTGAGGACATATTGTTACATTTAAAACTTCCCTTCACCATCATAAACACGAAGACCCGTCATCAGGGAGGATGTCGCGGATCAACCTTACACGGTTCACCTCGCCCCAAACAGTACAATCACGAAATGGTTTGGAAGTGTAAACGAGCTCGGAAAACGCCTCAGGCCTTGCAAACCAAGGCCCAGCTTGCTGACCATGACACGAACCCGCTCGGTGAGGAGTCTTGTCGTCCGCACCGACCAACTGGCGGAACCCGCCAGTTCGCCGACGAGTGACCACCTCATCCCGCTGTTGTCTCCGGCGCACTTCCACTTCTCGGACTTTGCGAGTGTGTAACGGAACGCCGGCCCGCTTTTTGTACAAATGCCCGAACCGGGTCGTACGGCCTCGATCGCCCTCCATCACAACAAACTGGAACGCGTCTGAGGCGCAGATCGTTCAAATCGTTTCCTCCGACAACCGATTGGTCACGAGCTAAAATTACGACACAGAATTGTCGCAACGTCATTGGCTAGTTCGTACCAACGGATGTTGCGCGCACAACCGATTGGTCACGAGCTAAAATTACGACACAGAATTGTCGCAACGTCATTGGCTAGTTCGTACCGACGGATGTCGAGCGCACAACCGATTGGTCACGAGCTAAAATTACGACACAGAATTGTCGCAACGTCATTGGCTAGTTCGTGCCGACGGATGTCGAGCGCACAACCGATTGGTCACAAGCTAAAATTACGACACAGAATTGTCGCAACGTCATTGGCTAGTTCGTGCCAACGGATGTCGAGCGCATACACTCACAAAAAAGCGAGATACCTGATTGGTTTTTTTAAAACCACAACTCCACCCAGCCAAACTCTGCATTCGGAAGCATTCCCTTCACGTTGCTGTGCGTCAAACCCAAGCTCGTTTCGCCGAAACGCTGAATGAACCGAAACTATTTTTTTCTTTCCTCTCTACTTTTTATTCGTTTATCATTGATACCCTGTATTATGTGCCCAGCTGTTCTTCGTCGTTATCAATCAAGCAGACAAAACGACTCAACCATTTCCCTAATTACAGAAATGGAGAAAATGCTCATCGCTTCAGGTGTGAGGTAATGGGTCACGTGACTCCGCGTCAGCAATCGAAACACCACTTTTTGCAAACTCTTCATACATACACATCTTTAATTCGCTTGGTTCCGATTTCATTTACATTCTTCAATTCTGAATTGAAAACACATTTTAGCAGAAAAGCTGATTCAATACAAAACAAAGTGTTTCCGGTTCATTTTAGTGACGTAATCGCCGAGATGCAAAGCTCGACGATGATTGGTCGAACGATGATGAAGCCGAGCGGCGGCCATCTTGTGACCCCCATAAATCGACGGTCCTCCTCGGACGCAAATGCTTGAAAAGTCGTGATTAGCTTGCACAAAAGCAACTCCTTTTGGCTTGTACAGTTGTACTTTACACTCTTCGTCTTGTATCCTGAATATGACTGTGAAAAGTCAAATACCTTCTTGTGTTGTATAAACCCTGAACAGTGATCGACGGATGCACAAACTGTCACATTTTAACAGATGAGTGACAATTGAAACGTCACGTGGTATCCCACCCATTGAATTGATCATTTGATCGGTTTCAAAGACCTAATATCAGACCAAAAAAAACAAGCTCAAATGAGCTCAGATCCTCATCCTCTCAATGATGACGTCATAAAAACCGAATATGACGTCATTGTAATGTATCAGGTTTGCGATAAATCATCTGTGCTCATGCCCGGCTTGATTCCCGCAAAGAAAATTCAAACAGCTTGCCTAGTTTCGGAGATAATGGTATTGGCGATTTCCATTAACGGCGATATTATGACGTGAACTTTTTTTCTAGGAAGAATTTCCAAAATCGGAGATGGTTACTGCCTGCGCGTGGGCTTTCTGCATATACTTGGCAAATTTCACGAAGATCCGAGGAAAACTCTGGGTTGTGAAACAAAAAAATGTCAAAAAATAGGAATGACATCATAAAAATTGATATGACGTCATAGTGATGTATCATATGTGCGATAATTCATCTCTGTGAATGCCCTGTTCGATTCCCGCAAACAGAATTCAAAAAGCTTGCCTCGTTTCGGAGATAATTTTTAGGTGATTTCCATTAGCGGAGATATTTTGACGTCATAATTTTTTTTCTTGGAGGAATTTTTAAAATCGGAGATGGTTACGGTCTGTGCAGGGTATTTTTACATATATATGCCAAGTTTCAGGAAGTTTCGATGAAAACTGTAGGATGTGCAACAAAAAAGTCCACAAGAAGAAGATGAAGAACAACAACGTGAGTAAGACTTAGAGATCCTCCACGAGGATCAAAAAGTGGATTTTGTTGAATGGAACTTCTCTGATGAGAAGCAAACAGCAGAGTTAAACAATGGCCGTCCGTCTGTCCATCCGTCCTCCTTTACATTTTGATAATTGTGGTAAGAAAACAAATTTGTGAATATTATTAGCCAATCAGTGGAGTCCTTTCAGAAAGTCAATAGGCGTGGAGGATATGGAAGGGGAGAGATATGCAGAGAGCTTGTCCATGACACTGTTTTGGGTTTTCTGGCCAGGTCACAAGTGGCCTCTCTCGGAACTCTTCCCAACCTTTGACCCTGAAGCCAGTGAGCCGCAGATAACTCGGTGGCATGACAGGTTGCAAAGCTACCACGGACACCGTCTGAGATGATTAACTTCAGTAGGGACCTAGTGTCCAATTCCAGCATTACCTCCACAGTAAGTTGAACCCCCCAGATAGTGAACCATGCTCTCGATGCCCCACTTCTATTTAGATAAAATATGGCCGAGCGGAACCTTGAATGGGGCCTCGGCTCGTCTGACCGTAGTGAATCAGCAGGACAAAACTCCCATCTACTATTTATGTACTCTGTCTAACCAAGGGAGAAATAGATACTCAGGCAGGTTGGAAACTAAAGGTCTTCTGAAACAAAAGCACATATTTACAGCAATGCTGTGTCACACAGGAAAGAATGCTACCCGAGCATGCAAGTCCCTTCGACAATCTTTATCGCGAATCTACGGACATAGGCACCTCAATCATTCCGGGAAGCAAGACACAAGTAAGGTTGATAGATAGATAGATGCAGAAGGCCGAGCTTGTTGTGACGCCTCGCTCCCCTGACGCGAGCCTGTGGGCTCATGTGCTTCCAAAAGGAGGGGAGGGAGGACAAGAAGAGAGGGTGATAATGTAATGCTACGTGTGTGGAGATATGTGGTAAATGCTTCGTAATACGTCGAGGAAATTGTGAATGCGTGTCGATACCCTTGCTCTGAGCGAGTGGAAGGGAAATAGTAGATAACTCTTTGTACTTTCCGAAGTAAACAATTATACGTGGGGGAAGCAAGAGGAAGATCGTGTAAATCTGTGTGCAGTTGCCAGCACGTCCAGCGAAAGAGCTCCATGGATGGTTCAATAACTCGCTCCACAGCCTGTCTGCACCGTGGCTCATGTTCACCTGGCTCGTTCTTGGAGGACTCCTTTGTGTCTCTCTCTCTCTCTCTCTCTCTCTCTCTCTCTCTCTCTCTCTCTCTCTCTCTCTCTCTCTCTCTCTCCCGATTCCTGGATTCCTGTGACGACCGAGCTTTAAGCTGCCTGCACTTATGAAGCCCCTGGCCGAGACGTGGCCTGGGTACTGGGCAGCTACCCATGCAGCTTCCTGATTGGCGCACCGATGTTGCCAGGTGGTTATCATTGGCTGTTCAGTGCAGGCGCCGCATAGGATGGAATAGCACTAAAGCGCTTCGTTGCAAGCACCGCGCAGGACCGAGTGGAACTTAAGTGCTTTGATGGGTCCAATTGCTACTCAATCGCTATGATGCAGGTGTGGCGTAACATGAGTTTTGGAGGTGTAATGCTGGTTTTGGTAAACATGTTGTTTTTTGTACGGATGCACTGTAAAGAGGTGTGGGGAAGGGAAGATATTAAGAGAGATGCGGAGGGAGATAAAAGTAGAGTTACAAAGAGGAGGGGTAGGGGGGTTAAACCTGCTACACACAAACACAACACATTTCCCCATCCACTGATACAAGGGGATATGTAATATAACTAAACAAAATATAAGATCTATCAAAACTCCAGGGTTCCTTCATGTGTTGAACGTAACTTCCCGGGGTCTTCCAAAAGCGCAAGAACACGTGAGTAGCTCGTAGCCATGCTTTTGCTTGCAAGACTTTCTCATTTTTATTCATGAGTCACTCAACACGTCAATATTCAACAGTGACTTCTGTTCGACACCATCAAGACCATTGAGCGAAGTGGATTTCATCTGTTTGGCTGAACAGCCACGCCGACACCTCACGAACATCCTCTCATTTTGCATTCGATGCCATCGTAAAGCCGCGGCAGCTCGACACCAATAAATCCCTCCTTCTTCACCAACAGCTGGAGAGACGACGGAAGGATTGATCATCAACCAATTTCATTTACAACATGGCATTGTTATAAATGTGAGCCTGGTGCGGCTCAGTGGTTAAGGCGGTGGCTTGGGATCCTTGGGGTCCTGAGTTCGAGCCCCGCTGGCTGCTGAGTTAGCATCAGGAGGGGGGGGGGGGTTGACACAGCCTGTCATCCTTCCGAAGGTTAGCGAAATGAGCACCAGTATACTGGTAATTATCCCTGCAGGGTCAAAGGCGACTAAAAGGTTGGCGTCAGGAAGGGCATCCGGCCGTAAAAACATTACCACAAGAAAGGGTACCATGATTGGAGCCTGCAAAAAGCTGACCCCTGCTCAGGGATAAAGGCTTTAAAATGGTGTGTTGATGTGTTTTAAATGTGAGATTTATTTTGTTCTGGTTTAAACATCATCATCACCTGGTTTCAACACCATCATCATCACCCAGCGCACTGAAAGGAATTATCACTACAGTTGAGTTGGTGATCCCGACATGATTACGATTTGACATGATCCAACGTGAGTGATTCCTTACATATTCCATCATGTCAACTTAAAGTCCTTTCGTTGCACTTCCTGTCGCAGCTGTTACTTTGAATTGCTACCTCCTTTTTCGGAAAATGACCTCACCATCTGGTTCGCTCAAGTTGGTGCACAGTTTTCAACTCAAGGCATCATGGTACATCTGACATACAACGACTTAAAACCCAAATGGACCAGTTAACTGCCCAAATGCAGGCACTTACACGTCATCTTGGGGAGGAGTTTAGTTGTAGAAGGACCCAGAGGGGTAGATGGACCCATTGCTATTGGTCCATTTATGGCCACGCTCCTCCTTGACATGTGTGCCTGCATGCAAGAGACTGATGCACAACAATGCCATAGTCCTGGTACACAGCAACATGCAGGGGGGCACGTGTTGGTATCGTTGGAAATTTGGGAAGAATGCACACAAGTGTGTTCAGCCTTGCAGTTTCACAGCCCACCCCGTGTCACAGTCGAGAAATGCCACACACAACGATGAGCCATGATGAGTCAATCTGGTGACCAACAATCAAGTCGCTTGTTTTTCATCAGTCACAGGAACACCGCCACTTGATTTTTAGTTGACACTGGAGCTGAGGTCAGCGTTTTACCCCCCAACAGTTATGGACAAACATAAACCATCTGCATTTACTCTCCAAGCTGTCAACAAATCCACCATTTCCACATATGGTGAACAACCAATAACTCTCAATCTTGGCTTGAAGCGTGTTTACCGATGGATATTTATCATTGCTGACTTACGCATCCCATTCATTGGAGCCGATTTCTTGAAGCATTTTGGATTGTTGGTGGATGTCAAAAGCCAAAAGCTCCTCGACTCTATCGCAAGTCTTTGTGTCAAAGGTATCACTGCACACGTGCCTTCTGTCAGTCCAATTTTTGTACAGTCTGACCACATGGCCACCAGTTACGATGCCATCCTTCAATTGTACCCAGAAATAACTTGGCTAACCTACAGTGAAGTGGCAGTCAAATACTCCACCACTCGATCACCACATTGACATGCGTGGCTCGACCGCGTCGACTAGCTCCTGATCGTTATGCAATTGCTAAAGTAGAGTTTGACCATATGTTTGAGCTGGGTATCATTCGACCTTCAAGGAGCAACTGGTCTTTGCATTTACATATGGCCCAGAAGAAGATGCCTGTCAAATGGAGACCCTGTGGTGACTGCCACACACTAAACAGGAACACAGTTCCAAACTGCTACCCCATAACCACACCTGCAAGATTTTACGTCTCGACTCCGGGGAAAGCAAGTTTTCTCCAAGTTGACTTGGAGAGAGCATATCATTAGATTCCAGTTGAGCCGACTGATGTACACAAGACAGCCATTACCACTCCTTTTGGTGTTTTTGAGTTTGTCTTTGTGTCAAAGACCATACACTGTGCAGAGCATTGTTGCTGCCTAAGCAGTCTCCTTGGCTATTGGGCACAATCATGGACAGGTCACCACCCCGACACAGGATACCAGCAAGCTGGCACTCATTTTGCCGACCTCGGAAGGATGACAGGCAGAGTCAACCCCACCTGTTATTAATTCAACACAAAAATGGGATTTGAACTTAGGATCCTGGGATCCCAAGCCCACCACCCTCACCCTTAAGCCAACACCAAGCATAGTTTATATAATGAGTTCCTTTTAATACAAGGAACTTAAACAAAGATCTTTAAGGCCACCATAAGCTATGCTGGTGTAGCCAACCTATGGTCGTTTGTCAGTACTCGATGCATTTTAAATGCTGAGCATCAAGCAAGGAAGCAGCATGTTATTTTTAAGTCTTTGTTCTGACTCGATGAGGGCTCAAACCACCGACATCCTAGATTCAGAGCGGGTGCTCCAAACATTATTCCATGATTCTTCTTCCTCAAAAAAAATCTTCAGAGGGCTCTTAATTCCAGCCTATCAATCACGAAGAAAATAAATTTGTGTATGCATGCATGTGGATGGATGAGTCCAAATTCATGTTGTTAATATTGTTATGTTTGTGTGGTAGACAGAGGAATTTCATGGGAAAGAGAGGAGTGTATTGAGTTGCTTGGTCCATGGATGTGAAGTAGACATCTCGATGTAATCTAAGTAGGGAAGCTGTGAGCTTAAGTGTTACGTGTCACCACACGGTGTGTGGTGCTGTGTTAATGAGGAAGTGTTTAATAATAATTTCTCCCAGTATGTGATTGCCCCCTGTGACCTTTTCCTATGTTTTTGAATTTCAAGACCAGCGATAAAAAGAGATCACGTCTTTAAAACAACAACCGAGCTGCACTTCCAAGCAGGCAGAAAGCCCCGCCTCCATAGACTGGTGAACCACGCCCCTGGTGTGGATGATTAATGGGCGTGACGTCAGAGAGAGTCAGTAGGATGAGAGTGAGGAAGGCGATGAGAGTCTCGTGTTGGACGACAAGAAGGCAGGGAGTGAGGTTGGTCGTCGGAACAGAAGGGAGTGTGCGAGACAGAAGTGAGAGAGAGGCAGGATCAGCAGTTGAAAGAGAAGGGCATTACGGCTGGCTTTCCCTTGACGTGGTGAAGAAGACTGCAAGATTATAGTGTTCGTGCTGAGGTGAATTGGCTCGTGTGGTGGAGCGAAACACTGACCATTGACTGTTGGCTGGAACGTGTGAGACCAGCCTCATAGCCTCGTGTTGTGTCATCGGGGAAAGACGACGCCATCTTGCAGAGTGGCGGCGGCGGCAAGGGCGATTGACGAAAGAAGTTGCATGGCAGTTCCTGAGCCCTGATGTTGAGTATCGCCGTCCGAATTGCCTCCCGTACGTTTGCCCACCCAGAGAGCGGCTGCACACTGTTTTGGGTGCATTTTCTCGTGCAGGAAGACGCGGTTCGACCCCAAAGCTCATAAAAGATCACTTCTGGACCCGACGCTAAGTGCCAGAATAAAGGAGGGATTTTTCTTTGTTTTATCTGCCCCCTTGTCTCTATCAAAGTCTGCGTGGAGGCGCCTCAAAATTAGATTTAGTTTTACCTCACGTTCCGTCTCATTATCATCCCGTTTTGAATTATTACCATTGTAAATATTTTATTTATTTTCATTAAATCCCGTATTTATCACAGCGCGTGCGCTGGTATACAATTGCATCGAGTTTGAAATGTCCCCGGTGTCTACCATGTCTCCGGTGTCCCCCCCCCCACCACCCACGCACCTCAAGTGACAGCCAATGACAGCCGTCCAGTAGATGGCAGTGCATAACCGAGACGGAAATGGTGACAATTGACGGAAATACCCGAGTATTCATGGGCCGACAACTGACGGAAACAATTGATGGAAATACCCACAACTGACGGAAACATCCGAAGAGATAATAATAATAATAATAATTTGCCGGTTTCCGCATGAACTACACATTAGATTCACACAATACTGCCTGTTTTCAATGGAAATTTGTGAAACTAATGTGTTATACAGTATATGTGAAAACCATTTAATTTATTGATCGATGGAAAAAACCAAGAAACGCTCCCCTCTCATGTACGAACGAACAAAAGACGTCATTTCCGCCCACCATCGCATTTTGCACCGAACGCTGAAAGCTAAGTTCTCCTTATGTCATCATTCTCTTTAATATTAGCCATAAACAAGTGTTTTGTCATGCATTAGTAGTTGAAATTTACTTACAATAATAACAAGATTTTTACATTTCAAATATTAAGTACGCTTTTTCATTGTTTTTCAACTGAAAAAGCATAAATTGCATGTTTTAGCATTAGTGTAGTCATTTGCTTCACCACACGCACTGTATTGAAGGATTTCACTTGTTTAAGTTGCTTGTGTCTGTCTATTCGTCGTGGGTTCGAGATAAACCACCTTGTGCTGTGCTTCCATCTGCTCCGTCCTTTCCGTGCGTGCCATAATCTCCGAGAATCTCGGCTGTAAGCCTCCAAGGGAGAACTGTTCGGCCATCCGTCCAGGTCGGGGCAAACCCCCGAGATACGACAATATAATACATGTTGAGTCTTCTTCTGGAATGCATGGAAATTGAATAATTTTAAACTTCAAACAAGTTAAATACTTCAGTGGATGGTTCATTTGATATTTAAAGTTTATTCCATCACAGTCCCAACATTTTAATATTGGTTTGAGACGAATTTACCGACGTTGTTGCGGCATAAGGTCACTACAACAGAAGCCACCTTATTACCCCCGATCACGGAACTGCAAAAGGCATATTGTCTCGTCTATTCTCGAGGGCTCAGATCAAAATACAATATAAACGTCTGCCTCGGTGCCTTGCAGCTAGTGGTGATCCCATTTGCATCCATTTCCAGTCAACCTTAACTCGTATAAATAAATATTGGTGTAGTTACCTCCTGAGTACCCGAGTAATGCTATTTCCCTTTTCTCTTCCACTGCCAGGCCCCAAAAAATTACAATCATATAATTCAAGTAACAGGTACCAGCAGAAATTCTGCACAATGTAAAATGTGACTTCAAGTCCTCAACCCCCCTCCCTCCCACCCCCAACCCAAAGTCCTCAACCCCCCTCTCTCCCACCCCCAACCTATAGCAAGTCCTCAACAGCATCTTCCTCATCAACCATGCATGATGATTCGAGCAATCAAACGTGGGCCACTACCTCATGGATGTACCTTTCCTGGCACATCTGATAACTGAGGTGATCGACATTGGCTTTCAAAGAGAGATTCCAGATGACAATGTCATTGACCACATTGTGTCTGAATCTTGGTGCTTCAGTGAGTTGTACATTCCAAGCTTTGCATCTGTTTGGAACATCATCGATGAGTTTGGCTCAAGGACCAGCATGCAAACAAACAAACCTATCAAACCGCACTCCTCCACAATATCCCCAGTCAACAGGCTTTCACCTTACTTTGACCATTGGAGGATCTAGCCCATGGAGATGATGACAGACTTTGCAGATGGGGAATTAGAGATATATGCACTGCAAGAGGCCCTTCTGGGGCTGCAGTCATGATGTCGTCGTGACGGTATCACCACAGTATTTGTCCAGGTCAAATAACTTAATTAATCATCCTCATAGAACGCCGGGTTGCTAAAGATAATGGTGATGCCTGCTGGTTGTGATTAGTGGGGTGAAAAACAATGTGTCCATGTGACTGATGACTTGTTGGTTCAAGATCATGCAGCATTAGCTGCAATTGGATTCGACGTGGTGTCCTCAATCACAGTTAGTGGTGCATCATTAACAAAAATAAAGCCATAACGTGTCAAAGTCATGAAGTGGATGGAACAGCGATGTGTTGCCCTGACAAGCCCAAAACTGGCATAACGAGTGGGCAGCTTCACTTTTCATCTGTTTGGTGACAGCATTTGATATTGACACTGCAAGAGGCTCTTCTGGGGAATGCAGTCATGACAGTACCGTCAGGGCATTCGTCTAAGTCGGAGAACTTCATCAATCATAATACATATTTATATACATATAAAAAATATATATATATATATATATATATGGTGTCCCAAAAAAATATACAACTTTTAAAATGCTTCGTTTGATCCTAAAAAAGCAGTATTTTTCTCACTAATGCTTCATTTCTTGTTGCAGAGACCCTGAAGTTTATTTTGATACCAAGCAAGCGCCAGAAAAATGCCAAGACTGACCGTACAACAACGGATGAATATTGTTGAACTTTGGCACCAGACGAAAAGTGTCATGCAGGTGCAACGTCTTTACTCGAGACATTTCGGTATCCACTTGCGCCATGCACCAAACTTTCGGACAATAAAGTGCACCATCGCAAAGTTTACCAATGTGGGAACCATCTGTGACGTTCACAAGGGTCACAGTGGTCGGAAGAGGACAGGTCGTAGTGAAGAAAATGTGGAAATGGTGAGACAGGTGGTCGTTCAGAGTCCAAAAAAATTGATTCGACGACTTTCTGCCGAGACAAACATTCATAAGAGCACCGTTCAGAGAATCCTTCGCCAAGACATGCATGCCTTTCCAAACAAGGCGTTTTCTCAACCAACATTTTGAGGGCTGCTTTATCTCCCTCTAGGAAGACGTTGAGTGGCAACCGTATTCCCCTGACCTTACTCCTCCAGACTTCTTCTTGTGGGCATATCTCAAGGACAGGATCTATGAAAACCCTAGGCCTCAGACTCTTGATCAGCTGAAGGAAAACATCCACCGAGAAATCCAGAACATTCCTCAGGAAACGTTTCCCAAAGTGATGGAGAACATGACAACGCGTTTGCAGGCAGTGATCGGACAACGTGAAGCCTACGTCGAACATGTGGTCTAAAAGAAAACGACGATTCTAAACCAAAATTTAAATTTTGGTGGCAATTTTGACATGGGTACAATAAACTTCAACCTTTCAGCTTTCTATCCAGCCATATATCTTTTTTTAAAAATACATGTTATGACCATCCTCTTTGCAGATGAAAAGTTGTATATTTTTTGGGACACCCTGTATATATTGTTATGGATTTCAGAATCGGATCTGACAAATGCATCCGAACATTTAAGTTCTCAGACAGTTATTTCCCAAAATGCATGTCCAGGATAGACCCATCCCCATGTCTGGTGGGATTCTAACTTTGATGCGTTGCAGAAGGGTATAGAATAGATTCCCTTTCTTATGGGATGGCCTTTTTCGCTTTATGGCCCATTCATGCACGCGAGATAGCTGTTAGCCCAACAGAGGCTCGTCTACCCCCTCTCCAACAGGACACATTAGCTTGGAGGTGGACGATTTACTTACACATTGGACTTACAGGACATTTGATTAAGCACACCACGGGCTTTTCCTGAGCAGTTATTCTGATGATCAAACACGGCTGTAGATCATTTACCTCACCCACCTATCTTTCGTTGACATTCGACACCCATCTCTTTAACCGACGTTGACGTCCACATTTTTCCATCAACGTTTGACGCTCCCTTTGGTAGCTCTCTGGATGCTGGCTGGCTCTTGTTCGTGTCGGGCTGAACGAGGAAGGAATGATCACGAGGTTGATGGTTTGTCACATGCAGCGATGCGCCAATAGCCAAGGTGGATTTGGCTGAAGTCTGCTTGAGGCTCCGCCCAGACTGGCAGCCTAAAAAAGGATGGGAGGACCGTTTTCTTGACAATTTTTGTGACAGTTGGTGAAAGCTGGTTGCAGCTCCTTACAATTCCACCCACTGTTGACAGTTTTGTGATGGTGACAGCTGGTTACAGCTCCTCACAGCCTTACAGCTCTGACCAGTGGTGACAGTTGTGAGCTGATGAGTTGGTGACAGCCTCACTGTCCTGATCACTGGTGACAGTTTGTGAGCTGCTCCTAACGGTGGGTGATGGTTGGACCGTTCCTGCTGGTTCTGCTCGGAACCTGCTCTTGGCGTACCTGATTATTGGCGTCCCTGGTTCCTGGGGGTGACAACGTGATGTCGATTGGTGTTCGAGCCTGTTTGCGAGTGGGTGTATGGCGAGGCAGGACGCTGGCAATGGACAAAGGCATGCTCACACATTTAGGGACATTTTATTTGATGCATGATGACTTCTACGTTGGTAAGCCGAGACAGGATTTCTTTCCCCCCTGGATGATCTGCTGGGTACCCTTGTCTCATGTATAATATTTAAATAAAGGCATAGTGATAAGTATCTGTTCTTTGTCAGTTTTTCTATCAATGCCTATTTAATTATTTATTTGCTTGAGATTATTTTGATTGATTTGAATTCACCTATTTTCACCACAAAGAAATAAAAATTTCTTCAGTTTATTTATTTTTTCCTCATTAATAAATTCCTTGACGTTTCAACCCGTCCGTGCTTCACTTGTCCTTTCCTTCCATTGATCCAGAATTGTCCGAACATAAATAGACTGGAAGATTATAATTCCCAAACGAATTAACCTGTCATAGTCGGCGTGCACCAGCAGTAAATGCTCGGCTGCCGTACTTAACATCTAATCAACAAAAAATTGCTGCTTTGCCGAGGGCACGCTCCCCGTTCAGGAAGCCACGTGACCTCTAGTTAAACGGCAAAATTAAACGGTGGACACTGGAACTCGTGGTTAACTGAATGGCGTTTGTGGTTCTAAACGAGCCCACCATGCCACGAAGTTAATTGTGAGCGGTGGCCCCAGGTCCGTTTCTTCCGAGGAGAAACGGGGATTAACCCCCTCATAATACACTTGGTACCCATGGCCGTAACAATATATACATATACACATGCACATGTTTACAATCGTTGAGGAAGACCAAGAAGAAGGAATATTTGGCCGAAAGCTTGTTACCATATATAGATCATCCAGAAGGTATGTCCTTTTTTCCATATATATATGGAAAATATATATATATATATGGAAAATAAATATATATATATGGAAAATATATATATATATATATATATATATATATATATATATATATATATATATATATATATATATATATATATAAATATATATATATATAAATATATAACAGGAGCTGTAACCAGCTGTCACCGTCACCAAACTGTCAACAGTGGGTGGAGTTATATATATATATATATATATATATATATATATATATATATATATATATATATATATATATATATATATATAAAAGATAGATATATGTTGCAATTACTCATTTTGTGTCTATCCTGTGTGGATTTCCATAATTATTCCCAATACTGTACATGTACAACTATGACATTATGCTTGGCCCTGTACTTGTTTGACATCTACAACTACAGCGTATGACTCCAGAATACATAATGTTAGTACTGTACTGGAGATTATAGTTTTTTAACAGTATGATTCAAATGAGTGACATTGTCGTTATGAACAAATTATCAAACAGACGACAGAGCCGACAGCATGTCTCACACATCTACAACATTGGACAAGTGTAGTGTAAGAGCTCAGCCTTGAAAAATATTTAATATGACACTTGGTAAGTCGAAATTTAAAAGAAAAATATTGATAGATTGCACAAATGTAGACCAAAGAATAAGAAATAAGAGCACTATGTGCAATGAAAATCTTAAATTTTTATATTCCATAAAGTACAACATAATTCAGAAAATTAAAAGCCCACATTTTAGCAAAACTATCAGCTTCGTGCACTATGCTTTATATTGAGCGTCAGTACTGCCGAAGCAGTTTCTTAGCAAGGGTTACAATCCTGAACAGGTCGCGACTCTGACACAAGTGAAACGATGGCATCTGTAATTATGCAATGTGGGAATAACTAATAATTAATCCAAGTAACTAAATATGCCTTGTAATGCCTTTCTGGATACTTTCTCAAATCATGCAGAACAGGTAGGATTGTCAAAGGCTGATCAATAGCCCAAATAGAGTGTGGTGTTCCAATTTGCCTTAGTTCGCAGGTGGATGGAAGTTGTCTTTCTCCCGACGTATTATGCCCATGACTGCCACAGGGTCATTGCTCTGTGCATGTTGCTGAACCGAAGATTCTCTGCAAGGAGTACATGGTGGAAAAGGGGGGGGGGGGTAAAAGATGGTAAAGGTTGGGAGAACGAAATAGGTACAAGTGGTCAACTGAAGATAATGTAAAGCTCAATTATTTCAAACAGCGATCGAGGCTCATGACAAAGAACAAGGGGCAATGCATAAACAGCACAGTGGGCCAACAGCAGATACACAAGAGTACGAAGAGGAAATTGTAGAAAGGAGAGAACAGGGTCTCACTGGGTATGGTAAAGCTCAGTAGAAGAGTAGGAGAGATGAAGAGGCTACAGTGAGCAGTGGACTTGAAATCCAGGGGTGGGTTGCTCATGCCTCACAACGTTGAGAAAAGATAGTTATCTAAGGAGGAAGGTGGCTGTTGCTTTTAAATGTGGAGAGGAAAACAATGAAAGGGGTTTTTGCAGGTGGTATTTGACTTGGAGGGGTTGGTCTCGATTGATCGGTAAAAGGGTAGAATGGGCAAGACGAGAATAGAGCGCTAAAAAACAACAGCAAGCCATAACCCGCCTTGAAGGTGAGGTAAGAGAAAAAAACAAAAAACAGGCACTGAGACTCAGCTTCCTGAGGTGAGATTCCAATGGCACTGAAAGCCTCAAGTCAGAACAAACAGGGGTAGGGGGGCGGTGGGAGGTGGCAAGATGGGATGCAGCAGCACCAGTCCACAAAAGGAAACCATATTCCATGATACTCCAGATTAAGATTTTGTACACCGTTACAAGCTGAGGATGGCAGAGGTTCTGCCATCTGCCCTTGGATGCCAGCTTGGAGTTCTGTTCTACTGAAGAAAGGTTATAGCTGATCAGACCAAAAGCAAAAGAGACCACACCTCTCCCAGGCCAATCACAAAAAATTATTGGGGGGGGGTGGGGGAGGAGAAGTTTCCTGCTGGCCCTTGTGGAGGGACAAATGAGAATGTGTGTGTGTATATATATATATATATATATATATATATATATATATATATATATATATATATATATATATATATATATATATATATATATATATATATATATATATATATATATATATATATATATATATATATATATATATATATATATATATATATATATATGAGTGTTTATTGCACAAAAACATGAAAGCAGATTACCAGTTGCTTATCAGAGAGAGAGAGGCAGTTCCAACCTGCCTGGCAGAAAGGTGTGAAGTT
>NC_140961.1:58119462-58346962 GCF_056783735.1 Eptatretus burgeri
TTAAATAACTGCCAAAAAAAAAATCGGAAATAAAGTACTGTCCAGTGACTTTTGCGTCCGATCCCAAAATCATTTAACTTGCCTCGTGCCCAAGTGTTATTGTGTACATGTAGCGAATATGATAGAAATCCATCCAATCATTTTCGGGAAGTGGCTCCGGACGGATGAACGTCACCCAAAACACCAGCCCCCAAACGGGCTGACTGGGTGAAACAATTGTTGTGGATCAGTGGAGGCCAAATTAACTCTCCGTATTTCCAATGTGCCATTAGCACGTCAGTATGCTGTGGCTGTATGTGCTGTTGGTCACATTAGCAAAATAACTTCAAGCAACTTCAAACTCACCTTTACTTCATTTGAAATTGAAACTAGATTATCAAGCACTTCCTGCGAGTCTATGAAGTTCGTTTTTGTTGATGTGGCTTGTGGTGTGCAATTTAAATGCATGTGCAAAGTGCTGTATAAGGAAAATAAATTGCACAAATGAATCAAAGCAGGAGGAGCTGTCTGCAATTATCCAGGTAAATTATTTGTTGATCAAGCACGAAGTGAGTTTTCAGGTAAGTAACTCGAGGCTCTCCAGTGATGAATATGTGGGGCAAGCCATGCAGTTATAAAAAAATTTTTTCGTGTGAAACGATATTCAAAGTTGCAATAAACCCAAATGAGATATGCTTTACATTGCAGCAATTTTTCCTACAAATGGAACTTTTTTGCTGCATCACTTTTTACTTGCATTTTTTTTTAATCAGTACGAACTTAACAGAAAACATCACAGTTACTCACATTGCAAGAAAAGGAACTCAGCGTTCCAAAATAAATAAATACACCAATGTCACCCTCAGGGTGACACGTATCTTGCCAAAAGGTGACCACGTGTGACTTCTTTAAGGTCACACTGAGGTGAACAGAGCTGCTATCCACCAGGAGCGACTCCTTGAGGAATATCTGCCTACGAGAGATTCCGATGAGAATCGTTCAACAGAGTAACCATGAAAAATGTTTGCCTCATAACATCACCAAATGACGTCATAATGTCTCAAGCTTGACATATCTAGAAAGCACTCATCGAGGTGTTCAATTTGAGGTACTACACGATATGGTTCCTAAAACTTGAAAATTTGACCTCAGGCGCTAACCATGAAGGTCAAGGCCAATCGTCACCAAAAATTAATCAGCTGAGCGCCAGACCATGAACTATATTCCCATGAAGTTTGAAGACGATTCGATCAAAATTACTCAAAAAATAAGGGTTTCGTTGACTCCCCTGATTTGTGACAAAGTGACCTTGACCTTTGACCTTGACCTTCAAAATTTTATGCGCTGAAAGGGACCTCTATAGGCCTCTGATATGCGAAGTTACAAAAATTTCCAATGATAACTGTGCTCTGCAGAATTTTTATACGTGATTACAGACAAAAAAAAATAAAAATAAAAAATACATACAAGCTGACTAACATATCTTGCAAAAACTTCGTTTTGGCAAGATAATAAATAAGTAAACGACACCTTCGAAAGGACCCAGTTGCGTTTCACAGAACATAAAATACAATCGGGATCAACTGAACCCCCTGTTCAAAATGAGCAGTGAAGACAGAAGGGTGGAAGATGAGGAAGGAGTAGTATTCGCTCAAGTGCAAGTGTTTTTCCATGTACCTGCTGGTAGCACAATGTATTCCCGTTTTTAATCCCCACCCCTTGTGCTATCTGTTGGCAGTTTTGAGGCAATGAAAATATATATATATATATATATATATATATATATATATATATATATATATATATATATATATATATATATATATATATATATATATATATATATATGTATATGTATATATATATATATATATATATATATATATATATATATGAGCCTGGTGTTGGCGCAGAGGTTAGGGCAGCGGCTTGGGATCCAAAAGGTCCTGAGTTCAAGCCCCATTGGGCCACTGAATTAATACACCAGGGGGTTGACTCAGCCTGTCCTTCCGAGGTCGGCGAAGTGAGTACCAGTGTACTGGGCCGGTGTATACCCCGGTTAAAATAGGTGTACCATATCCCTGCGTCTTAAGAGGCGACCAGGGTTGCGTCAGGAAGGGCATCCGGCATAAAACATGTGCCAAATCACTATGCGGATCATACGGATGATCCGTTGTGGCGACCCCGAACGGGAGCATGCATATATATATATATATATATATATATATATATATATATATATATATATACATATATATATATATATATATATATATATATATATATATATATATATATATATATATATATATATATATATATATATATATATATATATATATATATATATATATATATATATATATATATATATATATAAGCACAGCAGAACAGTAATGGTTAAAGTTCTGACACAAATTGCTTCCAACCTAAGGCCCCTTCCCTGCTTGGATAATGCATGTTTGGCATGAAGAAAGCATGCAGCACATCTATCAAGTTGGTTTTGAGATGACACAAAGGAGTGGCCTGACTTCCAAGGAACTGCAGACAACATTCAAAGCCCGAAGGCATGCACCATCGTCTCGTTTAACCCTGACACCATGTGAAGCGGTTCTTTTCAAACGCTGCTTATGTTGAACCGCAAGTCGATAAGATCACATCACTGCCGAGTCCTTGGCCATTGTCATTTCTACATAGGCTATGTGTAGTTGTGACGGTGTACACGGTGGAAACGACAACGTTCAGAATTGGTTTTTTAATACAAGCAGTTGTTGCTAGGATGCATTTTGATTGAGTTTTTTAGTTTTTTTTTTTAAGTCAGAGTTTTTTTCTTTGTGTTCCAGGGCTCGTGGTGTAAAAATTCATATTTAATCACCTGCAGGAAAGGACTTGATCAGACATTAGTTTATTTTATACGACTTACAGGGACATGAGTGGACAGACAAAGCAACGCAGTACCATATATGTACAGTATTTTAAAGGAGTCATCCCAGTATCATGATTAATGTGGTGATTTGGAAATTCTAAACCAGTGAACCCATCTTGTGCAACTTACACCCCCCACACCACCCCCTCCTTTGATGTACACTTACCAAAAGTAAAAATGTATCATTTTGACCCTACGATGAAACTCAATAGATATCAGGTGCTATATTCATTCATTTTGTATGCAGCCTGTGGCTTCTGGTTGAATCATGGCTGGGAGCGTAGCTGTGCTGCTGATGCAGTGCCTTTTGGAGGTTCGGACAGGAATTTGGCCATTCTGCTGGCGATATCTCGGCTTCTCTTCGCGAAGGACACCGTGTGATCTTTAGTGTCCACCAAATAATGCCAGCAGACGGGACTCCCATTTAACGTCCATCCGAGGGACGGCACACGCATTGATGAATCACCCTGCCTGTGAAACACTGGGATGACAGTATATAGCTGGATCGGGCAGGATTCAAACCCAAGCTGGACACCTCAGGGGGAAGTGTGCATACCTCAGGTGCTATATTGTACCATTCCACATTTTAAAGCAATACTGTGCCTTTCAATGTATTTATCAGTCACAATCTAGTGTCTTCCATTTCCAAAAGTCGTTACCCACAGTTGACTTGATGGCTAAATGAAATGGAAACATCAAGAATCTCTGGCATTAAATAACCATTTTATGTTTAAGCTCAGTCAGCCTTTGACTGTGGAATTTTGATCAAAACTACATTTTATTGGCAACAAAACACCATCTAGCTGCTGTGCCAAAGCAGGAAGTGATAGATTCTCACACTTGCTGCTTTGCAGTGTGAAATAGGAGGCTTCATTTCAAGCATGGATATGCTATCCCCATACTATTAACATGGAGTCATTGCGATGATCATTTTGCTTTATTACTGACATTTGACACCACCAATTGTGGAATGTGGATGACTTGGTGAACTGATGAGGACAAAGGTTTATAATGCAACCATTTATAACCTAACATAACTAAATTATTGTCTTTTCCCATTGGGTCAAAGCCCAAAGAGGATCTACCATAGTTCTATGGAATTGTCACATAGTATATATTGTTATGGATTTCAGAATCCAGTCTGATGAATGCATCCACACATCCAGGTCCTCAGACAGTTATTTCCTTAAATGCATGTTCAGATTAGCCCCATCCCCATGTCCCTTGGGATTTTAAATGTGATGCGTTGAGAAGGGTAAAGAATAGATCCCCTCTCTTATGGGAAGTTTTTTGTCTTTACGACAGACACGTTTACACACATTTCTTTCGCGAGCGCTGGCGCCCTTATTTTTCCTCAGCAACGTTTATGCACGTATTTCTTTCGCGAGCGCTGACGCCCACCTTTTTTGAGAGCACACGGGTAATCATGGTAACCGTGCGCAAGTGGAGCGGGGTGAGCTTTGGGGGACTCTGCGCCCGCTGAGACGGGCCGCATATATAAAAAATAATTGGAGGTCCATTCTGGGAGGAGAAGAAAGCAAAAGGGCAAGCGAGCCAAAAAGAAAGTGAGAGTTTAAACGTGCGAGGGAAGAAGCGAGCCAGAGAGGAAGCGTGCAAGTGAAGAAGCATGCAAGCCCGTAAGGGAGCAAGCGAGCGTGTGGTGCGCGTGTGGGTGTGAGCAGCGCCAACGAGTGAGGCACGGGTCGGTCACCAACGCGTGAGGTGCGGGTCAGTAACCGACGAACCGTGTGAGTCACTGGACGTCACCAGTTTTGTGAAGTGTGAGAAGCTGCCCGTGTCGCAGCACCAGGGTCTAAATCCACGACAGACGATCTCGGTGCCCTCCCCGACATCGACTGGCGTTCAAGGCTGTTCGCGAGAGGGTGCATGGCAAGGCTGGGTGATGGCGACGGACGTGACACGCACGCACACATTTCAGGACGTTTTCACTTCAAGGACAACTACTCTCTTGTGAGCGAGACAATTCTTCTCCCCCCCCCCCCCCGAATGGTCTACTGGGTACCCTTATCTGTGTTTAGCTGTAAGTCAACCCCCGATAAGCATCTGCTCTCTATCTCTTTCCTGGCATTTTAATTGATTTTGCTTCGAAACTTATTAATTTATTTACCTCAGAAAAGAAAAAGTTCTTTTTATTTATTAATAAATCATTTGTTGACTTCCAACCTGTCCGTGTTTGTCCTTTCCTTCCATTAGTCCAGCATTGTCCGAACCGAGATGGACTGGGAGGTAATTACCACAGATATGACCAAAAATAGTCGGCACGCACCAGTGGTTAAAACGCTCGGCCGCCCTAATTAAAATCTAATCGAGATAACATTGGTGCTTTGCCGAGGGCGTGCTCCCCGCTCAGGTAATCACGTGCCCTCTAGCTAAACAGAATAATTAGACGGTGGACACTGGAACTCGTGGTTAACTGGGTGGCATTCGTGGTTTTAAAATAACCCACCGTACCACAACGTTAATTGTGAGCGGTGGCCCCAGGTCCGGCTCTTCTGAGGACAACCGGGGATTAATCCCCGAGTGACAAGCTGGTGTCTCGGTACCCGTGGTCGCAACAATATTATATGGAGTACATCAATTCTGCTTTGTGAAATTGATGGAATCATCAAAACATATTTCTTTTCATACTTACGCTATTTTTCAAAATACAAGTGAGTACTTATGATGCACAAACAGATGCACTCAAGTGAATCAGGAAGTTATTTAAATAAAAATAGATACAATCAATCACACCAGAACTGAAAAGACCATTGATGATGAAAGTGCCATGCTTTGGGTTTTATCAACGACACTGTTTCTCACTCCTTGCTCTGGCAAGTAACAGTGAGACGAAGGCCAAGGGATAAAACTGAGGTACATTAAGCGCCTGGGGAAGTCTGTTGGTTACAGGCGAAACGCTGCCCGAGACGAGGTCTGCTCTCCTGTATGTTACGAAATAAAGTATAATTGATGGAGCAATATTTAATGCAATTCTTTGTTGGCGGTGCCTGTTAAAGTCCCCAAAATATATACATGGTCAACACATATCTCTTCTCTTGCACTGTCCTGAGGCCAAAGGAATGTTCAATGATACCATAGTAGGCTCTTGGGAAGGATTATACTGGAGAGTTTGCCTGCATCTTCCCAACAGCAGCAGCCAGAACTGGGATTTGTAATTTCACCAGGGTGTCGGTGATAACTCACCTGTTCTTTATTGAAAGATACCATGGGTTCCAATGTACACCAGCTGATGCTAGCAAATGGATCCCCAGCCTAACGTCCGTCCAAAAGATGGCAGCACACCTTGGATACAATTCCCTGCCTGTGAAGCACCAATGTGACAAGTAATAGCTAGTCAAATAATTAAACACAGACTAGACAGCTCAAAGGTAGGTACCCTACCTCTGCAACATGCTGTCCAGATACATATATTGTTATTAAAAACAAAAATTGTGCTTTTTGTGTTTAATTCATTTCAGTGACTTCAGTATTACTTTTGTTCTGATGATTCCATTTGGGATGCATATATATGACATTTGGGCATGAAAGGTAAATCTCAAATGGCCAACAAGTGGCATTTCAAAAGCCCGTCCAGCGGCTGCTGCGGGGCATGGAGCATTGGGATTCTCATGCATGTGCTACTTATGAATGTCTGCAGCTGTGGAGGAAACAAGGTATGGTTTTAAACACCAAAGTGCTTACCTTGTGCAGCTTTTCTTGTTTGCTTTATGCAGCTAAATAAAATTTCCTTTAAAACCAATGTGCATGCCGAGCTTTGGCGTGCAAGTCAAATTATTTTAATTTAGTAACAGTATTGCATGGTCTGCTACAATCCCTATCCAGGGAGACAGAGTCTGCTACAATATGTTTACGGTAGCATTCCCTTCAAAGTAAAAATGGAAAATTTGTGACCAAGATTCACACCATAAAGCGTGGAAACTTTTTTTTTCTTCACTTTATGAAAAAATAATAGAAATAAAAGTGCCCCTGGCAGAGCACTGATATGGTTCTGCAAATGACTTTGGTTCGATTCCCGTCTAAGTGTGTAATTTTTTTTCCCACAAAAGCATATTATAAAAAATAAAAGTAAAATCCGAGTAATACTCGTGTGTAATCTTGTGTCCAAAATCCATTGCTTGATCGACCCACCTTACCCAGTCACACTCAACTGTCCCTGGACTCTGTGTCCTTTTCTCCTGACAAGGTGCAGAGCTTGCTGTCAAACCTCAACTCAGATTCTGCAACCAGTCCAAACGGCATCAGCCCACGTGTCTTAAAAACCTGCTCTTCTGCTCTTGCTCACCGTCTCTCTGTTCTATTCACCCTCTCATTTACTCAAGGTCATCTGCCATCTGCTTGGAAATCAGCAAACATTACTGCCCTGCATAAAAAAGGTACAAAAACAGATCCCCGCAACAACAGACCAATCAGCCTTCTACCAATCATCAGCAAGGTTATGGAATCCATCACCGCTTCAGACATGAAATCCTTCCTCTTCTCCAATGGCTTGATTTCCGATCTTCAATTTGGTTTCAGACCAGGTCACTCTACCCTGGATATGCTGCTTCAGCTCTCCCAAAAATGGATGGAAGCCCTCAATGCCAGACATGAAATCAGAGCCATATCCCTAGACATATTGCGTGCTTTTGACACGGTCTGGCACCCTGCCCTGCTCACCAAACTCCCCTCCAATGGTATCCAAGGCCATCTCCACTCATGGCTCGCAGACTTCCTCTCCTGTCGCAGTCAACGTGTGGCCCTTAATGGAGTTCTTTCATCCCCTCTTCCTGTCCAGGCTGGAGTTCCTCAAGGTCGCGTTCTGGGCCCTGTTCTTTTTCTGGTTTTCAACAATGATCTGTCCGACTCTCTGGAAAATCCTCTTTATCTCTTTGCTGATGACTCCACCTTCTGCCGTATAATCAGTCATCCCTCAGACCGGCAAGCAGCAGCTTCTTCGCTCACTGCAGATCTGGGTAAAATCACAAACTGGTCCAACACGTGGAACATGTCTTTCAATTGGACAAATCTCACACTCTCACTATGTCTTTCTGAAAGGACCGTTGGGAACCCCCCCCCCCCACCCACCCCATCCAATTTCTCAACAATCCTCTGGAAGAAATCCTTTCTTTCAAGCTTCTGGGTCTCACTATATGCCATGACCTTTCCTGGGAAAGCCACATTTCAAACCTCGCCTCCAAAGCCAGTCGCCGACTGGGAATCCTCTGTTGTGCAAAGTCCTTCCTCAACCCACCTGAACTCCTGACCACCTACAAAGCTTTTGTCCGCAGCCTGATGGAGTACTGCTCTCCCCTCTGGGCTGGTGCTCCTGCCTCTCACCTTTCTCGGCTTCACGCTGTGGACACCAAGGCATTTTGGATCATTGGCATCTCCCGCGATGAGGCTGTCTTTGGGCCTCTCACTCTCTCACCGTAGGCTGGTCGGTGGTCTTTCTGTCTTCTACAGTCTCCTCTCCAGCCTCGCACCCCCCCCCCTGCTCTCTCTGCGATTTGTCCCTACCACATTTCCGCAGGGTGCTCAAGGTCCGCCAAAAACCCCCTTCTGGTAAAACTACCAAAATCACGAATCACTGCTCACCTTCACTCTTTCATTCCTCTTTTTCCCCGTCTTTGGAATAAACTCCCTCACTCTATAGTCTATTCAATCCCATTCTTCCCTCCAGGCCTTCAAAACAGCTGTTCACCCCCATCAAAATTCTCGATCTTTTCTACCCCCGGTAATCCACCCAAGCCCACCTCCTTCAATTCCCTGTTTTCCTTCCTGAAAGTCCCTGTAATGACCATCTTGTAATGTCCTCATGTTCCCCACCCCATCCCTCTCCCTTACACAGAACTCCTAATGTCTCTGTTCCCCACTGTTTTGTCCTTCCCACTCCTGCCCCTCCTGTCTCATGCCCCCCTTGCTGTGGGTTGTGTGTTCGCTCTCATACGAGCCTCGACAAGGTATACAAAAAAAAAATACTCAAAATAAAAGTACCATACGCAAATTGTTTGTTTTTTTTAAATGGTGATGAGTCTTTAATTGGCTAAATTACATTCAAAAAAATTAAACTTTTGAATTAATATCTGGATTCATCCTGCATAATGGTAATAATGCTTCTCACCTTGGCCCAAGCAAGCTTGTGTAGGATTTCTGTGTTTGTGGGTTCCACATGTCTGGCAAACTTCAGGTTGCTTACAGTGTATTCATGTCCACAGTATACCTTCTGCACAAAACAAGAATGCAAACCATGAAACCATCCCGTTTGGTTTTATTTAAAAAAATTACATTACCCCATCCCGTATGTATGCACATTACATTCACGAGCAGAGTACCCAGCCTACAGGCGATCTTGTTCCAAACATGTAACGTGTTCTTCTGACACATACCTTTATTTGGGCGGTGTATCGGCAACTGACAGCTCTGTGTAGGCAGGAATACTGTACTGTAAATGGGGGAGGTTTGTAATACCCTCACCCACCTGGACGCAGTGCTACACGAAACACACTTACATGGGGAATTTGCGTCCCCTCTCCCTCACCTCATCAAGACCACTGGCAAAGATAAAAACACCCCTATACATTAATTGGGGTCATGCTGATCCTCTGTAGCAAGTCTGGATGTAATTGGCCCAGAACTGTAGAAGGAGTAGCATGACAAACATTTACAGTACAGTAAACCACAAACCCACAAGCAAACACACAAACACCGGTCTGTGAATTATGGTAAGGATACACAATTGTGCAACAAGTCCGTTTAAACGACACCAACATATGAGCATGGAAGGGAAAAATGGAAGGTGGGTGTTCTTGGAGTGTGAAGGAAAACCGAAAAAGGGATAAGGGGCTTACAGATTCAGGAGGAAGCTTTCCAAGCAAAGTCAATGATGTGCACATTTCCTGTGGTGTCCCTTCAAAGAATCGTCCACAGCCTGCAATGAACAGTGTATCTCCTGAAAAACATCAACCATGACAGCATCAGAGCTCGCAAATTCGTGCAACTGAAAAATTCCACTGACAAGATCACCAAAACAGCACATTTGTGCTTTGAAATACTACTACACTCAGGGGGTGTTTAGTTACCAAGTTTCATGCAGAGAGCTCACCAAGTGACTTAAGCACTCAAGCGATCACTCCAATTGAAACTGTTGATGAGGACCGTCTGGCTTGTCAAGCACTAGTTAACTGCTTGATAACTGAACATGCCCTCACTCTCTACAGGATCATTGGAGGGAGGGGGGGGGAGTGTGGGTTCATATTATTATCCTTCTCATTATTACTATTGTTTATATTATAATAATTATTATTAACAACAGTAGTGACTTAAAAAATGTAATCGAACGTGTTTGTGGTTTATAATATTTTTACTTCCAGTACGTGTGCCTACGAAACGCCATGATAAGCTATTTATACACCTTAACACAGTGCATGTCCAAAGTGAAAACCCCCTTGGAGAAGGGGGTAAATTAAGTTGCTACAACTTCTGTCATGTGACCTTTAATCCCCCTGGCAAGTTCAGTTGAGATTGGATAAGTATCGACCAAATGTATCATGGTCAGACAGAGACAGAGACAGAGACAGAGAGAGAGAGACAGACAGACAGACAGACAGACAGACAGAGACAGCAAATGGCATATTTTAGTATGATACGAGCAAAGAACCTGTCCTAACAGATGGGATCATTCTCCCTTAATTAGTACAACTTGTTAGACCTCCTCCCAACGGGAGCAGCACGACACCAAACATATTTACAGAGCAAAAATTTGGGTCCACCGTGAACCACTGGGACTAACGTCTTTTTATTTTTATTTTAAAAACAACCTGTAACCATCGCGCACACACCCCCTAATTTTTTTCAACAAATTTCACCTAACGGTTCAGAAGTGCATACAAGTCAAACAACAAACGAAAAAACACTTCTTCAATTATAATATGATTATACATACATCAGAGTTCATTTTCCAAACATGCCAAAGAGGAAAAACAAAAATTAAACAGAACATAATTCAAAAGTGAAGGCATCATCAACTATCACTGCTCAATACAAGTAAGGTCGAGGTCCAACATTTCGACCATGGAGTGGTCTCCATCTGGACAGAAGAAAACAAATAAGTTAGTATACAGATTCAAAAATAAAATGAAGATGAAACAAAGAATAAAGATTAAAATAATCTAAACGAAAACAAAATATATTGTTCGTCGGTGAAAAAGATCCATAGATAGATTGTGGTGGGAATAGTATGCACCGTGTGTTAAAATAGGTTGCAATTACTCTTGTATTCGGGATCTGGCGGGGATAAGTCCAACGTAATATGTGTACTGACGGGGTAGTCATTGTAAGAAATAGAACAGAATAAGGTAAGGGTGTGTTGTGTAAAATCTCCTGTACAGACGAGAGCAGGTGGGCGACTTGGGCATTAAAGGCACACGGAAAGCGCATTGCTCATATAATGGAAATTGACACAGGCTGTATGTACATTAGATATTGTTTTCTCCCCCTTTCATTCCTATCGATGACCGTCGACCACGAGATCAGTTCCCGATTTAGTGATAATCGTTTTAAGCCATTCACGGAAGTCATAGACCTTCGGCTCAGAATGCCCGTGTTAGCTGGGCTTATGACGTGTCAATATAATAACCCCTAAATTAAGCCACCACTAAACATCTACAATTGCTGATCAGTTTGGCATGAGAGAAGATTTTAAAATAATACAAACAACACAAAATAGTTAAATCTGGTCTCTGAACATGTATACAAAATTCCCCCAAGCACTATTGAAAAAAAAGCAACATCTAACAAAATTAGAAATTGGCCAATTCTCAGACTTTTGGCATATTTGAGGGGCATTCAGTAAATTCTACGAATGAGATACTCACAATAGTTAAAGACATGCCAATCTTTATTTATTTTTCTATTAGGTGACCTGCCACGACAAGACGGGCATTCCAAAAATCATTTTTTGAGTATCTGCATTTTGTAAATCTGCAAAAATATTTCAAATGAAAGCAAATTCATAATGAAAGCAACTGTGATCCTACCGTTACTTGCAAATACACTTCTAAATTAATTTCAAAAATGACATTCCATTTTTCACCACTTTGCCAAATGCCTTGGGATTTGTAAGAATTGTGAAATTTAAATGTGGAAGATTTGTAAGAAATCTGCTTATCTTGTAAATCTTTCAGACATGGCACCTTGCAGCCCCAAATTTTGGGTGAATGTACTTCAGAATCTGGGCAAGGTTTAAAGCTACCACACATTGGTCTTCAAGTGTGTTTTGAGGCCACCAAATGATGCTATAAAAGGTATATTGAGAAGTCGGGTCAGACAGTTGCCGCCGCCTGCAGGCAAAAAGTAACCACAAGAAGCCAATAACTCCATAGCTTTTCAATGTCCAACACATCCCGAAATCCCTGGCGGGAAAAGCACACCTGGCCAGGCCACACGGGGTACCCCCTCCCTGCCCCTTCAAGCAGTTCCAGGTAGCCCCTCTGGTGTGCATATATAATACTTTGACATGGACTTCTCAAGTGTGCATCTGTTCAAGATGTGGTTTTACCACCTCTTGCATGTCTTTATGTTAGCCTTCAGGGTATTTTGGTATTTGAGCATGGGTCATCCTACATTGTCACTTCCCATGCTATTAGAGCATCCTCCAAGCAAACCATGCATGCAACCCAACAAAACTAGACCCCAATAAGTCTGCTCTCAATGCCTGGGATGAATCACCTCCTAAGAACTTTGGTGTTGGAGATTGTCATGCCACTTAATATTGTAGATGTATCTTAATCAGTAAAGGGGAGGTGCATCTTGTTGCTTTATGTAGCACTCATAATGTGTCCATGGACATGAATGACAAGTATGTACATGAAAATTGGAATGCGAGTACATCTATAAAGTATGTACGGTAAAATTGGAATGAGAGTACATCAATAAAGTATGTATGGTACAATTAGAATGCGAGTAGATCTATAAAGTATGTACGGTACAATTAGAATGTGAGTATATTTATAAAGTATGTGCGGTAAAATTGGAATGCGAGTACATCGATAAAGTCTGTACAGTACAATGATAAAGTATGTACAGTACAATTAGAATGCGAGTAAATCTATAAACTATGTACGGTAAAATTGGAATGCGAGTACATCGATAAAGTATGTACAATACAATTAGAATGCGAGTAAATCCATAAAGTTTTGTTACGAATTTGGAATTTGATTGCACACAACATACAGGTTCCTTTAGTCAGCTATGTCGATAAGTGCTTGTTCCCTAGGTAGCTCACCTTCCATCGTTTAAATGTTTAGAAATCGATTAGTTGCGCTGCGGATCGATAAAAAAGTTAGGGAACGAAACAATGGAGACGTCCCTCCCCCTCTTCTGCGAAGAGGAAGAAGAACCCTGCCATCCCGTGATTCATGATGTCAACAACTCTCTCCCACCCGTGGTTGAGCGGGGGATGGATCACAAGGGCAAAAGTCACGCCGGGCGTGGGGGAGGGGGGCGGAGAAGGATAAAAAGGAGATCCTTTCTTGGTTCGTGTTCTGAGTTGGAGAAGAGAGTTGAGGGTAGTCGTTCAGCAGACTTTCGGGTCCTGTTTGGCTTGGGTTAGGGTTGAGGCCTTCGGAAGCTTTTTGCTTTGGTGGTTCAGTGGGCCTTCGGCTTCTGCTTGGCTCGGTAGACTTCTTGGAGAGCTGCTTTGTTTTGGAAGAAAGTCGAGCCGGTTGCTCGGCTCGAGCTGCGAATGGTGGCTTCTTCTTCTTCTTGGTTCGTGGAGCTCTTTCTTCTCCGTTTGGTTCCCGGCTTGGTGCGACTCATCGACCTCTTCTTGGAGGTGGTTCCTTGGGGGAAGCGGCGCATCGACGGGAAGGAGTGACGCATCGACGGGAAGGATCGGCACCTCGTCTCACCAGCACATGTTGAGAAGAGCAGGAGAATTCGCGGGAGCTCGGGAGGGATCACTGCTCACGGCGATTGGATCCAATTCGCTCTCGTTGGAGCCCGGTTCCGAACAACTTGAAGACCATACGAGGTGGAGAGGTTCGAGATAGGCTCTGGGTTTCAGCTCACCTGTCCTCTGAGCTGAAGCTCGTTATTAAAGGCCTCAGCCACAATTTCTTGGGTGTGTGTGTGCGTACGTGTGTCTGTGGGCCCGCCTAATAAGTAGGAAATTGTTAAGTGCTTCATGTGCTGTAAATGTTTGCATCGCATTTCGTAAAGTCGGTATAGTTCTGCTCTTACGTGCTTCCCAAGTTCCCCATTATTATTAATAAATACCCCAATTGTTACATGTTTTCAGCTCGTCGCGTCGATTCTTTCATTGACTGAGCATTTCGTGTGTTGGTAGTTAGAAAGCCGTTGGTTTGCCGTAAAAGGGGGACATTTGGACCGACGGTTCTCGGCGATTAAGCTGCTAAGAATCGCGAACGGGACAGGCTCACCGCGGCGGTTTGTTCCGTACGAGTTCCGTCGAGGGTAGAATACCCCGGGAGTTGGATCACGTGGGTATTTAGGTATATTGAAGATTGGCACCCGAGCCTACCCCACGTGATCTGCCCATTGGCGTATTTCGGTTCTTGTACAAGGACCCGTCGCTCGGACTTATCCAGGCGGTGATCTATATTCCGGGCGATCGGTCGGGCCGACTCGACTTGCGGCTCCGTCAGAGCGGTCGGTTGGCGCGCCGACCCCGGCCCGTAACAGTATGTACGGTACAATTAGAATGCAAGTAAATCTCTAAAGTATGTACAGTAAAATTGGAATGAGAGTACATCGATAAAGTATGTACGGTACAATTAGAATGCGAGTAAATCTATAAAGTATGTACGGTAAAATTGAAATGAGAGTACATCGATAAAGTATGTATGGTACAATTCGAATGCAAGTAAATCTATAAAGTATGTACGGTAAAATGGGAATGTGAATACATCAAAGTATGTACGGTACAATCAGAATGAGAGTACATCTATAAAGTATGTACGGTAAAATTGGAATGCGAGTACATCAATAAAGTATGTACGGGACAATTAGAATGCGAGTAATTCTATAAAGTATGTACGGTAAAATTGGAATGCGAGTAAATCTATAAAGTATGTACGGTAAAATGGGAATGTGAATACATCAATAAAGTATGTACGGTACAATTAGAATGGGAGTACATCTATAAAAGTATGAACAGTACAATTATAATGTGAGTAAGTCTATAAAATACGTACTA
Source organism: Eptatretus burgeri (assembly GCF_056783735.1). Classification (NCBI taxonomy): domain Eukaryota; kingdom Metazoa; phylum Chordata; class Myxini; order Myxiniformes; family Myxinidae; genus Eptatretus; species Eptatretus burgeri. Next base: position 58,134,582 of record NC_140961.1, read on the forward strand.
TAAAACCACAAAAACAAAAAAACTCCTGGTGAGGGTCTGCAATCTTTAATTGCCCTTTCTAGTTGTAATTATAAGGTTTTGGTATGGAAAGCCAGGTGCTGGTTGATACAATCTGTCTTTTTCACCCCCATTGGACTTAGTCTGAAACAGGGGTTTATGGATTTGGTCTTGACTTTAATGTCCGTGCGTGTGTACGTGCGTCCGCAACCATATCTTGGATATGTATGGACCAATTTTATTCGCACTTAGCAGAAAGACAACTCATGATGGTATACATAAGCACATCATTTTGTTTTGTGATGCGATCAAAGATGACCAACTGGTGGCCATTTTCGTTTTTTTTTAAAAACCTGATGTTGAACATGTCCTCAACGATTTCTCGGACATGCATTTACTGATGTTGTTCCAACTTGGCAAACATAAAGTGAATTATGGCTTACATAAGCACGTCATTTTTTTTTGGAGATCAGATCCAAGATGGCTGTCCGGCTGCCATTTCGTCACATAATGTGTCCCCAAATATTTCTCAGACATGCATGATCCGATTTTGTTCAAACTTGACGCAAGCACAGTACATGATGGCATACACGTGCATGTCACTTTATTTTGTAATCAGATCAAAGATGGCTGACTGGCGGCAATTTTAGTTGAAAAGAAATATGGGCTAGCCTTCAATTACGTACAGCAAAATTACTAAAACGGGGGCTCTGCCATTTTATGTCTTTTTTCCTGTTCAAACTTATTATGAGACCAAGGCATTCTGAAACTTGAACAAAATGATCCATAATTATAACACTGGTCTACAAAAAATTTTTTTTTTTCTTGCATGGACTTTGGAAACTGTTTTTGGCTAATTTTGGGCTGCTGAATCCAAATCTGAGCTCAGATTTGCTCTATCACATCAAGTTTTTGTGCTATCTGTATGCTCCATATTCATGGATTTTTACAAAAGTTGACCATCCAGTCTGGCAATCTTGGTGGGGATAAAACAGCAAAAGCTTGATTATTCCGAGTACCCGTAGCTGTAAACAGTCCCTATGGTAAACAGCCTGCCATGAGCAAAGTGGAGTTACTTACGCTTTCAAGTACCGGTACTTATTTTGTTATATTCGCATATTTTTGCGTTTATTGCTGCATTCTGAATGTCGTGAAAAGTCACAAAACTCAGAAAATGCTTTGAGCTTAAGTGATGCCTTGTATTTAAGTGATGTACACCATGTTAAAGGGAACTTTTTCTACCTATATATTTAACTTAGTTTCGTGAAATTTGTAAACTTTTCATACATTAAAAATAGAGAAAATGTGTAAAAATATGTGCAAGCAAGCATGGATTATATGTTAATGTATGATTAAATATTGTAATTGAAGTAGGTACCTTTCATTGTAAACATTTTTGCATCTATCGATCTTCTAATGCAACAGTGTTCTTCAACTTCGAGTGTAAAATTGCTGTTTTCTCAAAAATAATGATTTTTCATAGTTCAAAAACCTGATGTGAAAGGCAAAAACTAATGACAGATTTGGATTCAGCACCCAAAAGTTAGCTAGAATCCGTTGAAAAACCCCATGCAAGAGAAATCGTGTTGACCAGTGAATCAGCTGGATGTCTTCAAGAATGTGTTCAGCAATCATGAGCTGTTTCAGCAGCATGTCTTTGGTCATTGTATGAGCCTTGACTTTACTTAATTAGTTTGAAAATTAATAACAATAACAACTGTTTTACCCTTTTCCAGGGGTTTGTCGAATGATGGCATTCCTCCATAAGGATTGATCAATTGAACCAGTTTCGTGCAAAACCCAGATATTCCATCTCTTTGACACTTTCAATCAGTCGTTTTAGGATGTCCTCTCAGCTTTCTTCCTTCTACCACGAGCTTTATTGCTTTCTTTATAGCTTCATCTTCTAACCTTCGTTGCCTTTTCTTTCTCTGTTCATGACCATAGCCTTCTCTTCCTATGTTCTTCTTCACCAGCAATGATTTTCTAATCTCTTCCTCATTATTTCTGACCTCTGAATTCTTTCTTTCAGAGACAATCCACTCATCCCTCCTTGTCATTCTCCACAAAGCTCAGAAAGCTCAGATTAGTTTTGAGAAAGATTAGTTTCTCTGCTTTGTCAAATCAGGTCGCCCATACAAAGATCCTCAATGAACATCTTTATTTCACTGCAAGCACGTAGCCAAAGTTTGATCAAGCGGGTTAATCTGAAAATAATTCCAAATAATACTGGACTTTGGCATCACACAGCAAAATGTTCAAGCCAGCGTACCAGGAACCGGAAATTGAGCACGCACTTTTAACATACGTACAAGTTAACGTGTTATATCGTACGGCTGTAGGGTTAGGGCAAGACTGCATGTGAAATGTGCCCCTTTTGCTCGGGTACACAGAATATTGTCGGTCCGCCTTTGAAATGTGAAAAGACAAATTTAACCGATGCTTTGATGCACTCGGGTATGGCCAAGGAAGGAGGGACTGAAGGTTTTAACTTTTAACCTCAGCAGTGTACGAGCGATCACGTTTTCCTTCATACTAATGGCTGTTTCTAAAAGCAATTAGTTATTTCATATGCATCGGGTATGCTTTAGAAAGGTTATGTTGTTTCTCTTCGAGTTTCAAAGCAAAATAGACTTGATAACACCCGATTTCCGAACCGTTTGCAAAAAAAAAAATTTCTAAATTACTGAGCCAAATTTTTTCTTCCTGTTACATAAAGATTGCTAGCTGTTTTTAAAGAATAATGTTCATGCACATCTCCTTGAAACATCTATAATGTGACATTTTCTTTAACTTATTTATTGAAATTTGCCCTAAACAAGGGTGAAAGCTACTCAAGGTTTTTGCATTGTGTACACTGTACAGTACTGTAATCGGTAATCGGCACTCACACTGACTCCAATCGGCCGATGACAATTATCGAAAAATTGCCGATATTGGCCTGTGACGATTACCGATATCAGCCCAGCAATGATTTATTGATGCGGTTCTGAGAAACCGGCACCCAACATATAGCGATCCTGAGACAGTTATCAGGTCAGGTCAGGTATGGGAGCATGTGCCAGAACAGCGCGTCGCTGCGTCCACTTTCCGCCGGTACTCCAGGGGCCTCCGTCTGGCCATCCCCCAGGCAGATGCCAGGCCCATCCCCATCTCCTTGAGATGATGGTCAACCTGCTGCAACCATGAGGCACGTGGTCGGCCCACTGGCCTCCTCCACTCATGAGACTCCCTCGCTGAGAGAATCTGGTGAGCAGAATCAGCGTCAGGAAAACGAGCCACATGTCCATACAGCCGCAACTGACGCTCACGGACTATGCAGGTAACAAATCTCATCCGAGTCTCTCTCAGCAACCTGACTCCTCCTCGTTGGACACAAAATCCGACCAGCGATAGCCAAGGATTCTCCGAAGAGACCTGGTACCAAAGGAATTAAGTCTCCGTCTCAGATCCTTGGTCAAAGTCCAAGTCTCGCACCCATAGAGCAAGACTGGAAGTACCAAGGACCTGAAGACTCGGACTTTCGTCCTCCCGCACAGGTACCGGCAGCGCCACACCCCATGATCCAGTGAATCCATGACTCCCCAGGCCCGACCCAGACGTCTATTGACCTCCGGCTCACAACCTGCGGAGACATGAATATCACTGCCAAGGTAAGTGAATCTATCCACGACCTCAACATCCTCACCACAAACAGACACAGACAGGACAGCAGCATCCAAGATGTCACCGAAAGCCTGGATCTTTGTTTTGACCCAAGAAATCCGTAATCCCAACGGCTCCGACTCCTCATTCAGCACCTCGAGGGCCCCCAAGAGGATGTCTAAAGTCTCCGCAAAGATGACTGCATCATCTGCAAAATCAAGGTCCGAGATCTTGACATTGCCAAACGATGCACCGCAACTTGATCTCTCCGACATCCTCCCAAAAATCCAGTCCATACAAGTGCTGAAAAGTGTGGGGGCAAGTACACACCCCTGACGAACTCCAGTAACAACTGGAAATAAGTCATAGATGGTACCATCACACTTCACAGCACTCTCAGTACCAGAGTAGAGTTCAGACATCAGATCGATCAGTTTTGGTGGCACCCCACGAAGACCAAGAATCCTCCAGAGGACATCCCGATTCACTGAATCGAACGCTTTACAGAGATCAACATAGGCTGCAAGCAGCCCCTGCCGAAACTCTCGTCTGCGTTCGGTGAGGACACGAAGTGCAAGGATACGGTCAATCGTTGACCTCTTTGGTGTAAAGCCTGACTGCTCTGGACGCTGGTGCTCAAGCAGATGGTGGCGAACCCTATCAAGAATTATCCGAGCAAAGACCTTGCCCGGCACTGAGAGCAGCGTCACCCCTCGGTAGTTGTTGCAGTCTTGGCGATCACCCTTCCCTTTCCAGAGAGGGACAACAAGGCCCCTCTTCCAGTCAGTTGGGATGATGCCTGTGTTCCAGGCAGAGCACAAAACTGCATGCAACAACGCGAGTGCAGCATTTCCACCAGCCTTGAGAAGTTCGGCGTGGATGCCACAGATCCCTGGAGCTTTGCCCCGTTTCAACTGGTTCACCGCAGCCCGTGTTTCCACAAGCGATGGTGGACCACAGTTGATTCGAGGGTCAGCAACAGGGATTGTAACACCCTTGACGTCCAACTCGACAGCTGGGGGATCAGCCTGGTACAACCGCTCAAAGTAACCGGCCCAGCGGGCCTTCACTTCAGACTCCTCTGTCAAGAGCCTACCACTCTCTGCTCGAACTGCAGTGCTCCGAGGGATGGGCTTGGATGAACGTAATGCGCGAATTCCCCTGTAAGCGGGACGAGAATCACCTGTCCACAGGTGATGCTCTACCCCCTCACAGATTCCTCGCACATAGGCCTCCTTGACCACCCTCAGTGCACGTACAGTTTTACGCCTCAGCTCCCTGAACAGCTCAGCTCTGCCATTCAGCCTGGCCCTGCGACTCTGGTCAATGGTATCCAGTGTCCCCTGAGAGACAAAATTCTTCTTTGCCCTGCGGTGAACTCCAAGGCATCCACCGGCAACATCAAGGACGGTGGTCTTGAAGGTGCTCCACAACTCTTCAGGACCCCCCAAAGCACCCAGACCCCCAAGTGTCCACTCAGCCTGTTCGCAAACTCCTCAGCTACTCTCTCATCCCTGAGCTTGGCAACATCCAGCCTAGGCTGGGATGGTACCATTCTCCAGGATTTAAGGTGCAGCTTTAGAGTTGCTACAACAAGCCTGTGGTCAGTATTGAGGAACTGAGCACTCCGGTAGACCCTGCAGTTCTGGATCATCCTCCAACGACCGTCAATGAGGACATGGTCAATCTCCTTTGCCACACCGCCAGCGTTGGAATACCAAGTCCAGCGATGAGTTTGCGGGATGCTGAAACCATGAACCAGCCACCCTAAGTCCATGACTTCTTGCAAAGTCAAGGAACTTAGTGCTATTCTGGTTCATAGTTCCCTGACCCATGGGGACCAACACACACCTCATAACCATCCCTATCAGTTCCAGTCGATGCATTGAAATCCCCCAAGACTAGAAGTGTATCTCGTCTGGGGCACTGATCAACCACAGACTCGAGTGTGGCGTAGAATGTGTCCTTCACGGTAAGATCACTCGCCTCAGTCGGAGCATAAACAGAGACCAGGGAAATGACACCTAAGGAGTGACGAATCCTTAATCTCATAATACGCTCGTTGACCGGTGTTACCTCAATTATCATTGGGGTCAGCTTATTGGACACAGCTACAGCAACTCCTTGGGTATGGAAACCATCAGAGCGACCAGACCAATAGTAGGTGTAACCACCCACCATTATCTCGCCGCAATCCGGTCTCCGAACCTCAGAGAGAGCTGCAATCCCGATGTCCAAACGCTTGAGCTCAGATGATAACAGAGACAGGTGATCATCCTCTCTTAGGGATAGGACATTCCAGGCACCCACCCGAAGGGACCGCCTCAGGTTAACCCAAGGAGACCGCCGTCTGGTGGACGACACCTCAGCACCACTCCGACACACTCTCCCGCAATCTGACCCAGGGATGTTACCCCGTGGTTTCCCTCCTATCAAAGATTGGGGGTCCCGAAGGCTTTGCCCCAATCCCATCATCCGGTGAGCTGCCCTGCGAAGGGAAGCTGCACAGGAGGTACTCCCACGGAGTGGGTTTTCAGATTTTTTTGCGTTTTTGCGTTTTGCGGAATGAAGCGTTTTACGGTGGCTGGAGTGCAAATCCTGCCACCAACCTCCTAATAAGAAGTAACCCAACTGCAGGAGGACGTCCGCAGACACAGTTGGGCACTAGATATGGATGGCCGTTGGCTCACAAGGAGCTCCTCCGCCCTTTGTTATCTCATTAGTATTAATTTAGTTAGCCATTCCATACGTCTCGTGGCTAAATTGGACAAGATGTGTTGCATTGGGCTTTTAGTTTGGTCTTCAATCCTCTATTCTTTCATGTCTTTACTTCCTTTTATTTCACACATCAAGCACACTAGCACACACACCAGTGACGTTACTCACCAAGCAGGAGGAACATCTGCAGCCTCATTTGCATGCGTGCGCCATTTCCTGTTCAAATGGCGTACCATAAACCAACCGACACCTCACCTCAGACCCTCACCACGCTCACCACAATGCTACAACGCACACCATTATCACTACAAAACCTCCGAAAAATCCCCACAACAACCTGTGTCTGACCTCTTCACCACAAACGTCACAACCACCACCAACCACTTCAGTTTCCTCACAATCGTTGTAACCACTCCCATCGTTTCAACACCTTCACCACAAACGCCACAGCGCTTTCTCTACCTCACAACAAACACTACAAAACACCCAACCATAGTTAGCTCCCTGGACACTCACCACACTCTCTCAGGTTGCCGGGGGAATGAAGGACATTGCAAGCCGGGGTGTTTCGGCATATAACTCGAAGTGCAAGCATGCGCTGGGGTTCGTTCAACAATGTCCGGGTAAGCTCCAGTGGCCCGCTAAATAACAACACTCAAAAGGAGTTCAACACACATTCCTGGCCGAAAAGTGCTCACGAAAACCCTCAGCCAATGTTAACTGCAGAACTGTGTTGCAGGGCAAGGCTCGTAGGCAACTGAGGCCATTTTGACTCTGGCGGGGCGGTGTAACTGCTTGGGGTGACGGCTATGCGCCAATGGGGGAGCTAGGAAACGCCTACCAGGTCTCCTGATCTACGTTTTGGCTCCTCCCTCACCCAGGCTCTGTAAAAGAGCAAATCAGGCTCTGTAAAAGAGAGCAAATCAGGCTCAGTCACTCTCCTTTGTCCAGCCTCCAAACTGAGCTGAGAGGGCAGCTCAACCGAGCGATACAAGCGGGGCAGAGCGAGCATAGCCGGATCATCGGCGCTTGGCTTTGACGGTGTTCCGTTATCATGAACAGAACACTTACAGACTCTCACATGTCTCCATTAAGCTTTTCTCTATCTGAGCCTCGTTCACTCAAAGAGCATGACTGATTTACACCTTCCACACCTTCCTCTTGCATCGCACAGCACAAAATTTTTACTCCTCACACTCATGCAATGTCGACACCCCAATTTTCTTCCCTCGCCCTCTCCCCCTCCCCTGCAAAGCCATTGGGTTGCGTAGGTTCGTCGACCATGCCAGGTACAACGAGGTCACCCACACCTCAACTATTTCTCCTCTTTCTGTGCTAACTCTTAATTTCCTTGGGTGTGTACGTGTGTGATGGCACCTGTAACCAGCGTAACATAAGTAAGATTGTCAAAGTTTATCAGGTTTACTCTGCACTGTCTTTTTTTATAAATAACTATTTTCATTTGCCGCACCCACAAATTCCTTGCTTTTCCCTTGCTGAACAATTTGTGAATAAACCCATTACTTTGCCACCAAATTTTCCTCACTCTTGCTTGTAATAAATTGCTTTGTTAATAATGTACGCAGCTCATTTTCGTCTTTTTATTCATTCGTCCAGCATGGTCTGCACATTAGTTTCGCCGGGAAGTTCGACCTCAACAATCTGTTATTAGCCAGTGCGTACTTGGCAGCTCTGCTTGACTGCATCAGATATGGACGTTTAACGGAATTACGCATCGAGGGCACATGACCCGAATTGACCAGCCGTCACAGGTGAGGTATCACGTGAAGTAGTGTATCCCTGCCCGGATTGGCCGTCCCAATTGGTGTTTGTGGTTTCCTAGCAACGTGCCAGTGTGAGGAGTTATCTGTGTCCGGTGGCCTCAGGACCAGTAATTCAAGAGGGACCCGAGCGTTTCCCCCCGTGGCAAGTCTCGAACCCCGAGTTAATATAACAACAATATACACACATCTCAATATTTTTTGGAGGGTGAGAGGAGATGTAATTGACATTTGTATGCAAGTATGTCATTCATACTTTCTGAACATCTCGTGAGATTTCACACCTGCAAATGCATCGCCAATGCACATCATGAAAAACTAATTTCAACATGCCGTGCTTGATTTGAAGTTAAACACAAAAATGTGGAGCAAAATGTGCTCAAAATGCAGGTGTACTTCAGCAGGCATTCCTATTTCTTTGTCAAAATGTGACATAAGCTGTTGTCTAGAACACAAAAGCTCACCTGTAAACACAACAGGAGGCTCGGGACTTCCATCTTGGGTCACAAAGTAGCAAAAGTGCCCAGATGTGTGGCATGGTGTGAAGAGACATCGCACTCGTAGTGAGCCTATCTGCATAAATTGTGAAAACAGAGAAATTGTTGATCAATAAAATAAAGTAAAATGATTGCACAAACGAACATGCCAAACAAATTTGAATTTAGAGTGAGGGTAGTGGCAAACACCATGAACTCCTCATTCGGTGAGACTTGCTTGTTGACTGCCCCGATCCTACTGTCTCCTCCACACACAGTTAAGCCAGGTACCATATGAACCAGCTTCTCATTGCCACCTGCATGATCCCTGCACACAAATGTATTGTCCAAATATGGTCAGGTTTACATGTCTTTGTATACTGTATTAGTGTACAAAGACATGTATTAGTGTACATAGTGAAGTGTCTAACAGGTTTAATACTGACAATAACATGAATAACTACACCAGATTGTTACCTTTGTCAAAGTTACTTTTTCCATGGCATACAGCCCAACAGCAAAACAGATAAGTAAAGAATTCTACAATATCAAATAAGGCAATTCCCTTCCCTCCAACCCCCTTGTGCAACAGGAAAGTTTTCAATTCAGACTTCAATGTTGGGAAGGTTATCAAAAAAAAATGTCCATTTAAAGTTAGGAGAATACTCTTGCAAATGCACAAGAAAAAGAGCAATCAGCGATTGCAGACCCTCGCCTTTTGAGTGGTGTATTTTTTATCAATTCTAGGGTAAATCCAAGATGGCTGCCACACCATGTGACCTATGATATCATGATTTTTTTTTCTGTGGACCATTTTATCCCAAGATGACCCTAAAAATAATTCATACTGATCGGAAGTGGCATTCTACATATGCAATTATGACGTCATAATAAGGGCACCTATGATGTCATGAAAAATCACTCATTCCACATGGGGAGTACTTGCTATGTGCCAAGTTTCAATTTTTTCCTTGGTGCAGTTTCAGAGATACAGTGGTCCAAATTTTTTTCCGTTTATTCCAATATGGCTGCCACACCACATGCCCTATGACGTCATAATTATCAGTAAAACCTTCCACATGAGTAGTCGCAACAATGGTGAAAATTTCGTCTTGATCCGAGAAGCGGTTGCAGAGAAAAACACGAAAGTTCTGTACGGACAAACAGACAAACAAACGGACTCAAATGCAATACCCTCTCCTCTGGGGAGGGTAACAAGCAGATTTAAACCTTTGCTCCAGGTGTTGTGCTGGATGAAGTGAAGAACATGAATACCTGGACACTACGTCATTCAAATATATGGGAACCAATTAGGACAAGATCTTCAAATGATGATTCAAACTTAAAACAATTGTTTTGGAGATTGAGAGTCATTGTAGATGATCTCAATGTCATCAAAGTAATAGCATTTGCTTGCATGTGTTCAAAATCTGGCAACCACATTTTTGTACAAGTTGAATCCTTAAATACATTTTTGAAATAATGCAAGCAGAACAAAAGAAAGAAAAAAAACCCAGCAATTCAGACAAGAGTAGAAGATAAAAAGAATGAACAGCTTGAATGAAAAAAGTTGAAAAACAAAACGAAGAAAAAAAACAAAACAAATGAATGTTTAAAGTCAATGCAGAGAAAGTGCTTTCAGAAGCATGGTACAAATGAGCAATAATTTATTCCAAGACAAAACAACCAAAATAATTAAGAACATACGCCAATCGACTTAACATAACTTTCAGCATTTAGGTTTAGACCAAAGTGTGGCAATTTAAAAAAGGTTAAAAAGAATTGTTCCATTTCTGAATGGAGATCAGAATCACAAGAATATCGCAAATACAAGAAATATCTGGGGATGAGAGGTGTGCAGATCACACCATTCCCTGTTCATACAAGTGAGCGGCGGCAGTGGATATATAACTAATTAACACACACACACACACACACACACACACACACACACACACACACACACACACACACACACACACACACACACACACACACACACACACACACACACACACACACACACACACACACACACACACACACACACACACACACACACCTCTTACCAACAAATGCAAAAATCTAGTGCAATTTATTTTGTAGCCCCGAAACCAGACACAAAATATATACTGTCGGACCCTGCTATTCACGGGGATAAGTTCCTGGAAAATGCTGCGAACAGCAAATCTGCGAATAGTGGGCAATTATTTCAATGGAAAAAGGGGGGGATAGGTTCCCAGCAGTTCGTGATCCATAAGGGAAAAATCAAAAATCTCATGAAAAACCACGAAAAACCATAAATACACCTGCAAAAAAAACCCCACGAAAATACCCGCAAAAAGAGACATGAAATCTCAAAAAAAAAATTAAAAAATTTCACGAATACAGAAAGTACAGGGCCGTGAATGTTGAAGTCGAATGCACAGATCTGCAAATCTTCATGTCTTGCACAGATCGACACGGCCTTAGGAGTTTACATTACGAGGAACAGAAAACTATCAGCTTTTTGTGCTAATTCAGAATTTCTCCAACTCTTTCATTGTGCAGAGGCACACACCTTCCTCGCCGGTACGTTTCCGTATTTTCAGCTTATTTTGGAAGCTTTATAAGCCCTTTCAGGTAACAATCCTTATCTCATACAAACGACATATGGTCACTGCCATGACCCCTGTTCCTAGAGGTTTTTGTGCATGTGCAGATCATATTTCTTCAATTTGAAAGTCGTGTGTTATTACCGCCACCACCAAAGGTGGATGGAGTTTATGTTTTCAACTCTGTATGTCTGTCTGTGAGCAGATCTCAAAACAGCATGAATGGATTCTTATGAAACTTGGTTGACAGGTTGGGTGTGTGACAAATGATGACTTAATTTGATTTTTATGAAGATCCGCAACAGGATCCGAATACGACAATTTTAAAAGTGATTCTTCATAAATGATAGATATGGACAAAAAACAATAAATAGCATGATATTTTTTTTTTAGTTTTGGATGAGTTATGATAAAACTTGGTGGATGAGTTGGATAGGTAACAAGAACAAGCTCGATCGAGTGTCATTCTAGTTAATTTAGATTTCATTGTCTCTTGAACACGAGATTGTAATTTTCATGAAATAATTGCATTTTCAGACATCAGGTGTACTTCAGCTTTCTCTGTACTAGTATAATGACTAATGTACCACACTCTGTTGCAGAGTTGCTTGCGCCGAAACAGGTTCTTGGCTGGGGGTCATTCTGGTCGGTTTGCTATCCCTCTTCCAGCAGTTAGTCAGGGCAGAAATTTGGAATTCATTCATGATCTCAGCAATATCTCAACTACCCTTCACAAAGGACACCATGGGATCTTTAACATCCATCAACTAATGCTGGCAGACAAAACACCCAGTTTAATGGCAGTCCAAGGGACTGCACACACATTGATGAATCGCCCTGCCTGTGAAACACTGAGATGAGAGCTTATAGCTGGGTCGGGATTCGAACCCAGGCTCGGCAGCTTAGAAATGAGTGTTCATACCTCTTCGCCATCTTCTCAGCCCTTCTCTATACAATACTTTAATAATAATAATAATAATAATGACAATGATAACGATAATAATTTGTTAGTTTTAAGTCAGGTGTCGAGCGAACGCACCATCAGCATCACAAATTTTGCAAAGAAGTTCAGAAGAACTGTTTTGGTATGTAGTTCAGCGTTTTCTCATTAACCCCAATGAAAATGTATTATTTTCGGTTTGATTTAATATTTCTAAACTCTATACGCATACGCAAACGTTTGAGTCTCACCGCATGCACGTTTGTCAGCAATAACTTAATCTGGTGTTCTTTGCTTCACAAAATGGCTGCAGACTTAAGGGGAGGGTCTCTACAACATTTTGATTGATCATGGAGTTTCCGAGGTTGCTGCCAACATCGTGCGAGATAGGTTATGGGTGCAAATTGTGTAATATTGAATGTTACTTAGAATGAGATTGATATGACATTATTTGAAATTAATTCTTTAAAGTCAAATTGGACAATCACGATTTGTGTAACTTTGCAATTCCATGTCCTTCCTCCGCAAACTTTATCAGGAAGACTGCTTGATATTTGCTGCAATGTGATTTCCTATTATTGTGCATGACCATTGTTCTGATAGGCAAGATTAAAATAAAGTGCACCCCACCGGCCTAAAATGTAATAACTTGAGGTTTCTGCAATGATGCAAAGTCTAACGATGCACGTTTTAAGTGAATATTCCACAGGTTTGCAGTGTGCGTCAAATAGGATGTAAAAAAAAAAGAACAAAATACCCCTCGGCTCTCGAAATCCCCATTTCAGCACAAAGTCATTATGATCATTCCTGCTGTGTGTTTTATTTTACTTCAAACTCTTCCCACACCTTTGTGTTTTATACAGAATAGTGGCTTCAGATGAGATTCCTCTTCAGTCGCTTCCTCACCCACTCTTCCCAACAGCATAAATGCTTGATGACAAACTTATATGTGGCATTTCCTCATGGTCTTTAAATTTTATTACCTTGCAGTGAGCAATGTGCATGAGTAATGAATCATGTGAGCCATGAATAGCAATGGCTTTGAACATCCACTTCCTGGAACTAGATATGGCAAACGGGAAGTGACTTTCCATTGAGTGCGTAAAAATTAAAATATGATGCAATGGTTAGTTCTTTAAGTACCGTAAACACCAGTGTATATTTTCTATATACCATTGATAAAAAAATACCGTTCCTTTCATGCCGTAAAGGCCCATAGGGCTGCCGAGGCAGTTTCATTGGCAAGGAGTACAGCACTGGACGGGTCGCCACTCCGACGCAGGTTACCCTGAATGGTTATTTACCCCAGTACACTGGTACTCATTTTGCCGACCCCAAAAGGATGACAAGCTGAGTCAACACCACCTGGTGTTAATTCAATAGTGAACAGGGGCTCAAACTCAGGACCCTAAAGTCCCAAGCCAGCCCCCTTAACCACTAAACCAAAACCAGGCTTATCTATATACCCTTATAGAAGATGGATTTAATGGCAGTGTTTTATTGGAGTTTGAGAGTGATCTTAAAAGCAAGCTAATTGTGGCAGTGAAAGCAGTAACCTTCTGAAGACAATCAGTTGCAATCACCTTCTTCTTTCGTATGCAACGACTGGGCTACATAATTGGCTGAGGGCATGGCTATGCTGCTGATGCAATGCCCCCTGTTGGCGAAGGCAGGAAATAGGAATTTGTTCAGGGTGCCGGTGATGGCTCGTCGAATCTTTTCGAAGTACACCATGGGGTCTTTAACGTCCACCAACTAATGCTGATAGATGGGACACCCAGTTTAACGTCCATCCTCAGGACAGCAAAAATCATTGATGAATCACTCTGCCTGTGAAACACCATGATGATAATAATAATAATAATAATAATAATAATAATTAACATTTATAGTGCCGGTGTACATCAAGTAATGACTCTCATGGCAAGTCACAAAATAAAAACATCTTAATCAGCAATAAAACAATAATTTATATAGTTAACAGAAATTAAACACTATCAATTAAATTAAAACTGTGTAGATCAGAGTCAATACCAACTCTAAATACCCAAAGACAAACGACAGTCTTACTATTGAAAGTCTCGTCGTGCCCGTGGGTAACCAGTGCTGTGAATCGGGTCATGCCTGTGTGCAGGTCGTTGCCGCAAGCCAGATCACGCCCGTTGGTAAGCCAGCACAACAAACCGGATCGTTCGTAGGTCGGTGCCAAAGCGGAGATGCACCCACGCACAGGCCCAAGCCGCTGGTCAGGATGTGCCCACGTGCAGAACGAGGCCCCACTTGCGACCGGAGACGCCAAGACAAGCACAACGAACGAGGAGCAAAAAGGTGAGCAGGCAATGTCGCAGGTGAATAGGCCCGAGGCAGGCAAGCAGGCAAAGGTGCAGGCAAGCAGGCAATGGAGTAGGCGAGGATGCCTGAAGCAGGTGAGCAGGCCCACGGCAGGTGACAAGCAGCAAAAGAGACAAACCAGAGACAACAAACCAGGTGAGCCGCCACCGACTACCCGAGGCACCTACAATCCTGTGAGTTGTAATCCACCTCCCATTAACAACCTTGGTGGATGTGTTGATGGAGCGGAAAGAGCAACCTCCATGGCCTCCAACGGAAGATGACGACGACGAAAGTTGAAAGCTGGGTCAGGATTCAGCTTTGAGACAAGTGTATGTACCTCTAGGACATCCTGTCAGTCCCAATAACCTTCAATGTCAAGTGTAAGAGGAGTTTATATCACTGAAATGAAGGGTAAGAAGGAATAAATTTCCAAATGGCATGCCATCACAAATCCCCACACTTCCCACCAAAAGCAAAGTTGAAAGATGGCAAAAAGTTCCATCAGGATGGACCTAATATCAAATTCAGACTTAAAATTATTATACTGCTCTTGCAACTTCTTGCCATGTGGTGATCATAACTACTAAGTTTGGTGAATTTCTGCTCAACCGTTTATGAGGAGATAGTGAGAGTCAGCCGGTCAGATGTAAAGACAGACAGAGACAGAGACGATCATAATATCCCCCCCACCCCCCATTATTTTCAAAATTCATGGGGATAACAAAGAAATATCATGCAGGCAACTTTTTAATCAGAGAATGTTGTCACATGTTCTGGTATCACGACCACCACATGTCGCAGCCGGATGACCACCCCAAAAGGTGTCAAAACACACAAAGTCACGGAGTTAGTTGCAGCCCAATTTCCGAGCAGTTAGAGTTGAGAGTTGGTTTAACCCAATGATCGGTCAGACATGACCTCAAAACACTTTACAAACAGCGCAAGCCCAACAAAGGACAGTCGCATAAATCACACTGAGGGGAGCCTCTCAGAGGGTCATCGTTTCAAAGGAAGAACCCACTCTAGCATGATGCAGTGCAATGCAACGTGATTCGAGCTAAACTCGTGACTTCAACAGTCTCCCTCCTTGATCTGTTTCCCATGTCTGCTGGTATCTTCTCACTCATGTGGTCTTGGTCAGTCTTTTATACCAAGCAAACTAGACACACCACTCAAGTTCCAATCACTCAGCTGCCAAAAATTGCAAGGCCACAATTGCACTTGCCTGGACAAGTCCCCACCTTACCACTCATCTATGCTATTGTCCAACAGCGAGAGCTGCATCTGACCCATGGCGATTTGACAGTTACAAGCTGTTTTTACTATGATTACTGTGGATGCAAATTTCTCCAAAATTAGCATAATGGGTTTAAGGGGAATATAAAGATATTAAAAAAAAATGTTGCTAATTAAACTTGATTGATAATTAACTTGAAAAAGTAAATGTTTTGTGCACATAGCACAGTGTATTGTTATAACCCTTTTCATGGGAAATGTATTCAAATAAAACATGATTATTACATCTATGTGCTCAAACATGTATCTATTTTTAATAATATATATTTGCATTTTAAACGACCTTATAGCTCTTGCCTGTATTAGATGGTTACCAGTCTGATAAGTAAAAACACCCCTCTTCCCCAAAACAGATTGGCCTTCCAAATAATCTATAATCTTAATTCAGTCGAAGAGAATCATCCATTATTCTATATTTAGTTTATGAAGGGATTGTTATCGATAAATAATTATATACTGGTGTCTGAAAGTTTGGTTCTAGCGAGCTTAAATGGAATGTGTGTGAAAGTAATGCCCAGAACTATCAAACTTCAGATCATAAATATTCCCCAGCCCTTTGAATTTAAGCTGACCTCCGAAGGGCCGCAGCAATAAGGCTAGAAGTGATCTCTCCCCTGAACCCCAAAACGTTAGCCTTGGCACCATTCTGTCTCGAGGATGACCAGACATTCTCATCATCTTAACCCCCCCCACCCCCACACCCCTTCTCCTCTGCATATTGTACAAGAACTCAAAAAGTTCATGTACAACAGAATCAGAGGAAGACTGTGCTGCTTATTGAACCTCCTCTGAATTCTCCATATCGATATGTTTATGTTTGTTTTTAATAAATGACTCAAATGTACAGGAGGAATTGAGAATTCTTTGACATTACCAACTCGTGCACATTTTTCATTTCCTTCACCAACATGGCAAATACTAAGACTATATGACAAAAAAACCCCAATAATAATCATGCATCTGAGCCTCAAAACAACAGTAATTAAATAATAAGCCATTCCACTCATTCAAAGGAAAACACCATGAAACTAGAGGGGGAGCACTCAGTAGAGTGTAAAACCTCCACAGCCAATAGTGCTGGGTCGCTTAAGTGAACCTGATATCCTATTCATTGAAGGTCAAAACGGATCAGACTCTACTGAACCATGATTGAATAAACTAAACTAGATCGACGTGCATGTAGAAATGCCAATAAAATAAAATCGAAATTTTTTTGAAAAAAAAAGTTGCAAAATTTCTGGGTTTTTTTTCCTCGAACAAATTTATTTATTTTTGGTTGGAAATCACTTAAAACATGTAGAAATGCAAAAAAAAATTCAAATATTTTTCAAATAAAATCAAAATTTTTTTGAAAAAAAAGTTGCAAAATTTTCTGGTTTTTTTTTTCTCGAACAAATTTTTTTTTTTTTTGGTTGGAAATCACTTAAAACATGTAGAAATGCAAAAACAAAAATTCAAATATTTTTTCAAAATGGCCGCCATAGCGGCCATATTGGACTTTGGACCAAGTCCAAAATCTAATGGCATGATCCTTGGACCATACCTAATCCCCCCACCAAGTTTCGTCGAAATCCGTCCAGGAGTTTTTCCGTAATACTGTTCACAAACAAACAAACAAACAGACCAGACAGGGGTGAAAACAGTAACCTCCGTCCATCTTCGATGGCGGAGGTTAATAAAATACAGAAAAATCATTTCCGTAACAATGTTTCAACCAATTGCAGCAGTATTGAACGATGCAAGGTGTCAATTCAGTCACAGGCAAAACAAACAAGAAAAGTGTAAAATGACAAAATGCATTATTTAACGAGAACAGCACTCGGAAGAACACATAGTATCACCTCGTGCGCTCATTCTGAACACAAATACCATTGTTAACTGAACATGCTGCTATTATGGCCCACTGCTATTTATAGCATCTCTTCCGGTAACATCCATGCACCCTATTATGTCACATACATTGACATTATCCATAGCTTTGGTTATTGATTGATTATAAGGATATTTAATGACCACTTTTGTACACAATAATTGTGTCAATCAAGATGAATACTTAAAAAAAAAACTCCAAATAAAAAATAATTTAAAAAAAGCAAACTTCAGACTAAATTCTAAATGGAGAGTCGATCATATGAAGTTTTGCATCGATCAGTTAAACAGTGCTGAAGAAGAAGATTTTTTCAGTTTTCATTTTCAATCCAATATAGCCACCAAACCACGTGACCGATGGAGTCATAAATTTAATTCTTCACTCACATCGGGTCGCAGACAGATATATGAAGTTTTCTTGGAAAAGGATTTCAATTCAACCAATTATGGCTGGAATACCACTTCACTGATGAGGTCATCGTAATTGACCTATATGCCCAATGGGGAGTTGATGATATATGCCAAGTTTCAATTTTTTTTGTTGAGCGGTTTCAGAGATGTCCAAATATTTTTCCATTAATCCAATATGGAGCCACAACAGGAAAACGAGCCACATGTCCATACAGCGCAGCTGACGCTCACGGACTATGCAGGTAACAAATCTCATCCGAGTCTCTCTCAGCAACCGCTCGTTCGACACAAAGTCCGGCCAGTGATAGCGAAGGATTCTCTGAAGAGACCTGGTACCAAAGGAATTAAGTCTCCGTCTCAGATCACTGGTCAGAGTCCAAGTCTCACATCCATAGAGCAAGAATGGAAGCACGAAGGACTTGAAGACTTGGACTTTCGTCCTCCCGCACAGGTACTGGCAGCGCCACACCCCATGATCCAGTGAATCCATGACTCCCCCGGCCCAACCCAGACGTCTGTTGTCCTCTGGCTCACAGCCAGCAGAGACATCATATTGTTACGGTTCTAAGAACCGTATGCATTCAAACATACAGCTGACCCAAAGTTAGTTATGCCGTTAAGTATATGTGTCGACAGATTCCCTCCTTGTGTTTAGTGGGAAATCAAAGGGGTGCGTTGCGATGTTTTTGTAGTTAGATTAATAAATCTTTATTTCCCCTCCATTATGAACCACAGTACCTTCCTCTCGCATGGGCTGAACAAATGCTTGTTCGCCTACTCGCCCAACCGACGACTCGCTGTCCGAGGCAAAATCCTCTTTCAGTAGTTCCTTTTTGGCGAGTCCGCACGTATGGAGTGGGTGGGCTTCCCGGTATAGCCGAAACCTGCCCAGAATGGGCGGACCCATGGAGGCCCCGTCCAATCAGGGCGGACAGTGGTGTCAGCTTCACCAAGGCCCCTCCCCGCTGAGAGATCTATGGATTACGAAGCGATCCTCAGCTGGGAGATAAATTATGGCACCATCGTGACAGGGTAGAGAGAGAATTCTGTGTGGGTCGGCCGTGTTATCTGGAGTCTGATGTTGGAGAGAAACAGCGTTGGAGCGAGACAGTGATTGGAGTGAGATGGTTGGCGTCGCGGGTTGCCAAAGAAAAAAGGAGGGTCGTGACGCGGAGGGTCTGCCCGCACCTCGCCTCGGCGGCCCATCTGTTGTGCTGGTTCGAGGGCGCCCGATCTTGACTGGGTCTCTCGTGGGCCCTGTCGGCGGCCCTGATCCGTCTCGGACTCCGCTCTGCTCCACCCGGGCTCCTTCGCGGACACGGTCTCCACGCCTGTGACTGTGGGCCGAGCTGCACGACCACTGACAGGTGCCGCACCACGGAGCATCCCTTCCCTCCAACGTGCAGGTACCCCAAAAGAATTGCGACCTCAGCTCACCTCACTCTCTGGGTGGGTGTCTTTGCAATACACATGGGTTTATTTTTGTCTGAGTGCGCGTCTGAGTGTGTGGCGCCGTCTTCAAGTAGAACTGTTTAAGTGTTTGATCATTGTAAATCTTGCCTGTATATCCCACGATGTCTGCTCTGAGTCCTTTTGTAAGTTGATTGTAAATAAACCATTATAGTCCTGCAGCGTAGTCTGATATTTCAGATCAATTGTTCAAATTTGCATAAAAGCACCAAAATTGGTACACATGTAGAATAATGTATTCCGAACAATTCTAGATATGGAGCCACCCGAGATTGTGCCTTGGACAGCTTCGGCGACCATTTTCCAAAATGGCCACCATTCTACTTTCACGAAATTGGCTATATGCTCTTATTTTCTTATTGTATTGGTGGTAGATATAAGGAAAGTGTAAAATTCAGTAAATTGACCATAAAAAGGCGTATTCAAATATTATGAGCCAGTATTTTCTTCATGGTGACGGTCTCCTCATTGGCATTTGGATGCATGTTCGCCTCCTCAAACTCCATGATCACTCTGGTCACCTCGGGTCCGGCGACCATCCAGCGCCTCAGAGCACTGGGATTGTCCGTCAGGCCAACGGCACCTCCGTCACCCTTGACACGGGCATTGTTTTGTTCATTCGCTTGGTCAAGAGGAATTGCTGAGAATGCCCTCTTAGTCTTTTGCACTGTGAAGTGGCCCACCTTGAACTCATTGTAGATCTCTGTGTACTGTTGTGGAAGTTCTGCCATGTCACGCAGATGGACCGGTATCCACCGGGCATAGTTTATATGGTCCAGCGCGAAGAACCATGGAACTATCTCAGTGAGAGCATCCAGGTACATGATGAAATCTCCCTCTATCAGAGATCGCACGTAGATGAGGATGGAGAGCTCCAGATCCAGGACTGTTGCCCAGTACAAAAAGTGAGGAGAGCTGTTCTCTTTCTCATGGCACCAGTCTTCGAAGTCCTCGGGAGGCTGGTCATCTTCTGCAAGGTCAGCTGGTCAAAGCTGACCAAGGCAAAATCTCGAGTTGGCTCCATATCCAGAATTGTTCAGAATACATTAGTCAACATAAGTACCAATTTCGGTGCTTTTATGAAAAGTCGAACAATTGGTTTGCTATGCTGCAGTACTATTATTGGAAATGTTCCCAGTTCGTTTTCGTCTTTTCCTTCATTGGTCCAGCATGGTTCGGATCTGAGTTTAGCTGGGTTTTTATACCCAATAATCTGTTCATCCAAGCCAGTACGTTCTTAGCGGGTCCGCTCGGCTGCATCCGAACTGGAAAGGTAGTTGGTAGTTGTTAGAGTGATCCGGTTCGGGCAAGACGTACCGAGGGCGTGGTTCCCCGGTCGACGACACCGCGTGGTAATTAGGTAAATTTGTTCTAGACAAAAAGACCCTACGCTGCGCGTGGAGGTATTGGCGTCCACGGTCGGTTAAGCGACCCGCCGCCTCACGGAATTATCCGTGAGCGACGGCCTACAATTCTGGGAGTCTGGTGGGAGACGACGTAACTTCCCCCACCTCGTGGTCGCTCTCGCCAGCGGTCCCCGGCCTGCAACAATATCAATGCCAAGGTAAATGAATATCTCTGCGACCTCAACATCCTCACAACAATTGCGTGGCATAGAATGTATCCTTCATGTTGAGATCACTCGCCTCAGTCAAAGCAGATACAGAGACCAGGGAAATGACACCCAAGGAATGATGAATTCTTAGTCTCATAATATGCTCGTTGACTGGTGTTACCTCAATTATCATTTGAGTCAGTTTATTGGACACAGCTCCAGCAACTCCTTGGATATGGTAACCATCAGAGCAACCAGACCCATAGTAGGTGTAATAACTTGCCATGATCTCGCTGCAATCCAGTTTCCGAACCTAAGAAAGTGCTGCAATACCAATGTCCAAACACTTGAGCTCAGATGATAACAGAGACAGGTGATCATCCTCTCTTAGGGATAGGACATTCCAGGCACACACCAGAAGGGAGCGCCTCAGATTAACCCAAGGAGACCGCCCTCTGGTGGACGACACCTCAACACCACCCTGACACACTCTCCCGCAATCTGACCAGGGAATGTTACCCCGTGGTTTCCCTCCTATCGTCAAAGATTGGGGGTCTCAAAGGCTTTGCCCCAATCCCGTCATCCGGTGAGCTGCCCTGCGAAGAGAAGCTGCACAGGAGGTATTCCCACGGAGTGGGTTTTCAGATTTTTTTAATGCTTCTGGAATGTTTCGCGGAATGAAGGGTTTTACGGTGGACAGAGTGCAAATCCTGCCACCAACCTCCTAATAAGAAGTAACCAAACTGCAGGAGGACGTCCGCAGACACAGTTGGGCACTAGATATGGATGGCCGTTGGCTGACAAGGAGCTCCTCCGCCCTTTGACAGGTTTTGTTCTTCATCCTGCTGGGTGTCTATATCATACACCCTGCTCTCCAATAAACTTGGTGGGGGAGACGGTTTAGTCGCCGACAACCCGACCATGGAACAGGTTCGTGCAGGTTTACATGGTACCTGTAGCAAGTCACAATCTCATCTGACCTGACCTGACAATAACTCAGTGACTGGAGTGACGAAGGAACAAAAAGATAAATGCCCTTGAGTGGCCAGGTTAGAGTCCCGACCTAGATTCAATCGAAAATCTGTGACTTGAAGATTGCTGTCCATCATCGCTCCTCATGCAACTTGACTGAGCTTGAAAATGACTTGAAGATTGCTGTCCATCATCGCTCCTCATGCAACTTGACTGAGCTTGAACAGTTTTGTGCAGAAAAAATGGCAAATATTGCCCAATAAAGGTGTGCAAAGTGCAGAAACCTATCCCAATAGACACAGCTGTAATTACTGTCACAGGTGTTTCCACCAAGTTCAGGGGGGGGGGTGGACACTTGTCCAACCAAGATATTCTAGTTTTGTATTTTTCATTTATTTTCTGAAATTTGTGGAATTTGTTTTTCACTTGGAAGTTGTGGGTTGCAATGTATAAATAAGAATGGAAAAAGTCTGATTTCATGCAATTTAATTCCAAGCTACAAAGCAAAAAAAGTGAAAATTTTGAAAGGGGTCTAGACTTTCTATAGGCACTGTAGATGGTCACACACACACACACACACACACACACACACACACACACACACACACACACACACACACACACACACACCAATAATCTCGCAACCTCTTTGGAGCGAGAATAATTACGGCAAGAGCACGACAGTTAAACTACGGTAATATACATCATGATTTCCTTTCAATACTGACCAGTGGTGATGAGTTGTAAGCACAGTGTTAAGCTGTACCCCATGATGTTGAGCTGCAGCCACAATCTGCAAATAAAAGACAAAACACTGTTTCACCAAGGCAAGTTATGGCAAGCATTGAATAACAAGAATTACCATTTGGTCACAACCTGTGACATAATAATTCCCCCTGATGCCCTCCCCTCAGGGGGTGGGTGGGGGAGTGGAAGCCATAAAAGAAAGTGGTTTTATGCTCCCTTAAAGGCCCGGTCACACCTTGACGTTTTAGCCAACGTATGCCGATTTTTGAATTTTTTTTCTAAAATGTTGGCACACGTTGAATACATTATGGGTAAGTTTTGATAACATTGAGAGCACGCTGGCATACGTCGTAGTACGTTGCCATACGTCGTTGTACGTTGGCTTTAAACGTTGTACTTTTCGGTTGTCCTCAAATTTTTCCATGCTTGAAATTTCACGACGTATGCCGGCGTATGACTCACACGTTCCGCTACGCTAGCCACAAGTTGTAGGCACGGTCTGCGATCGTTGACAGACGTCAACACATGCTACTTGTAAGTTAATCATAAGTTGAGACACGCCGAGGTAATGTTTAGCGTACCCGAAACTTATTTCTAACCAATGATTAACGTGTTGTTGGCACGTTACGCGATCGTTGCCACACGTCGACAGACGTTACTTTTAAGTTACTCATAGGCTGAAAGACGTCGGTATAATGGATCGTCCTTGCGTCAGCGTCCACGGCCACGGCCAGGACACTTATTTGCAGCATTCTTCAAACTTTTCTTCGGCATGACGAGGATGTTCACACTTCGATGTCTAGCTTGGCTATGATTCCAATTGTCCATCGGCAGCGTCTATTTAAAATAGTCGAGTTTGAGCGTTTTAACACGTTCAGAAGAAACGTTTCAAATTTCCAAACCCCAGCGTCAAAAAAAAAAAAAAAAAAAAAAAAAAAAAAAAAAACAAAGGCGAGTGACAGCAATTTAAATCGTTCATTGTAAACAATGAAAATAGCTGAGTGGTAACGTTTAAAAGTCGTTGAGTGTAAAAAAAATCCAATTGTTGAGCACAAGTGTCTACTTTCAATAGTGGGGTTTGAGCGATTTAGCACGTTCAATAGAAACGATTAAAATTTCCAAACCCCAGCGTCAAAAAACAAAGGCGAGTGACAGCAATTTAAATCGTTCATTGTAAACAATGAAAATAGCTGAGTGGTACCGTCTAAAAGTCGTTGAGTGTAAAAAAAATCCAATTGTTGAGCGCAAGCGTCTACTTTCAATAGTGGAGATGCAGCCATTTAAATCGTTGAGTGGCAGCCAATGAACCTACCCGTGGACACGCGGACGCAAGGACGATCCATCATAACCCACACCCTCCCCCTCACACCCACCTACTACTGCCAACATGAACAAACTACTACTAATACTAATACCAATACCGATACTGATACTGTTACTATTACTGCTGACATGGACATCGACTCAAAAAAGGACTCGAAAACACTGTTGGGTTCCCCTTTTATGAACACCATTTTTATATACCAATTCCCAACACCGCTGGGAACACGTCTTTATATGGCAGTTGTAAGCTAGAAACACATTCATTTTTTTTTTTTTTTGTCGACCGGAAGACGTCATTGGAATACGTCTACATACGTCGATGTGTGTTGGGACTACGTAAAGAATTGGTTCACAGCACGTCAAACATAAGTTAGAAATAAGTTTCGCGTAAAAAAGACATTACCGCGACGTGTTTCGACTTATGAGTAGCTTATAAGTAGCCTTTGTGGACGTGTGTAAGCGTCCACATATCGTGTGTAAAACTTATCCTCATCGCATGCGAACGTGTGTCATACGCCGAGTACGTCGTAAAATTTTGAACATGTTCAAAATTTCTTGACGTACTCTACTTACTACGACTTATGATAGCGTATTTAGCGTTCTACTCGCGCATACCAAACTTACCCATACCGTATTCGACGTGCCCCAACGTTTTAGACACACTTTTTGTTACGTCGGCATACGCTGGCAAGATCGCCAAGGTGTGACCGCGATTTTGACCCTTCCATTTCTACGGCAGTTATGATTTGAATCGTTGTGCGTCAGCCTTTTAATAGGCTACGTCACGACATCGTCGGCGATGCGTGCAACGCGCTATGCCTGAGTAGACTATCGTTGGGCATCGGTTGTGTAGGCCAACAACAGGTTCAGCATTCGTTGGTATAAGTTATCTATAACACAACGAAACGTTCTGTGTAGTTACCAATGCGTTATACATAAGACCAAGTCGCTATGAATACGTCTGAATCTTTAAAAAAAAACATCAAAAGTTCAACGTAAGCCAGCGTTTTACATAAATTTTAACACGTTGCCATCGCTGGCTAAAACGTCAAGGTGTGACCGGGCCTTAAGATGCGGGTGTTTCTCCTATCCAAAGTTCGCCAAAAATACGTGTCAACATAATCAAAACTTATTTTTAGACAAAAAGAATGCTAAGTACGTCCGTTTCAATGCACATTTATGGTTGACAACTCTTTTCTGAAAAATTGGCAACTTCACTTTCAGTCTCACAATTTCTCCAAGTGAGGTCCACTGTATTTTTCCTCCCCACTCTGAAATCGACTTCCAAATGCTAACAATTGATAGACTTTAAATTTTAGCAGTAAAATTGCTTTCCTCTCCCATTTCCAAAAATATAATGTTGAAGATTTACTTTTCAAACAATGTATAAATTCACATGCTACAATTTTTCCCAATATATATATTAGTGGTTTTTATTATGTAAGATGTAAATGCGAAAAACTTTGACTAGTATGGAGGTAAACAAAATAGTCATTGGTTAATTGTTACGTAACACCACTGGAGACACTCCCCCCTGCAATACTTCGTAACATTTGGACATACCACACCCCCCCCCCACACACAAACAAAAAAAGTAGAACAAATAAATTGTACACAAAAGTTGATTGGGAAAACTTTGAAAAATAAAACGTAAATTGAGCAGACAACTTTCGCCGTGGTGGTGCAGCTTTAATGAGTAAAGCTCATTTTATTCACTTGCAAAGAGGTTATAAGAGATGTGTGCAGACTGCATTGTGAATAACAAAGCCGATTGAAATTTGATGATGTTTAACAAAATGCCCACAGGAACATCTTTAGGGAGACGTGTACCGTGCTGGCTGATGGGCTGTATGATTAAACCTTACTCATCATTTTTAGTCGACATTAATTAGATTTTTCAGGGTCCCTCATCATGAGTAACACTTGACCCAAACAAAGCCAATGGAACTCTGATGCCACAAACCCAGGCAGTGTATAATCAATCAAAATAAAGACCAATTACTGCACTGTAGTCCCAAGAAGGAAGCCAGACATAAAAACACACACACACACACACACACACACACACACACACACACACACACACATACACACACACAAAATGTACCAGTAAGTACTTACAAAAGCTATTTTAGTTGAAGTTATAACCTTAACTTATAAGCAATCAACTGATTTCCCAACTAACCAGATAATCAGCTGGACACCGTTTTTCATCGAGGTTTCGAACCTTTCAGCCCAGAACCTCTCCAAACGGCGGATCTCAAACCCCGGTCGCAGGTCCACATCAGTAGATTACTTAACATCAATGGGCCCACAAACCTCAAAGTTGTGTCCAGACAGTCAGTCAACACAGCAATGCAATATACTTATTCAAATGTATTACCTCCACCACCGAGGGTGAAGGAGGTTATGTTTTCACCCCTTTCTGACTGTCTGTGTTTGGCTGTTTGTGTTCAGAATATCTCAAAAGGTTGTGGACAGGTTTGGTGTGTGATAAGGACAAACTAATTACACTTTGGTGAACATCCAGATCCGGATCTGGATACGAAAATTATTCAACTTTTAAAGTGATTCTTCACCATTGAGAGATAGGGCCAAAAACGATGTAGCACTGTATAGCATGACATTTCAAAAATGTATTGGGCCCGATATGATCTCGTGGATCAAGCATTATGTGGCGGAGGTATGCGCTCCACCGAGTGCCCTTCTAGTTTAATTATTACTTTTATTCAAAGCATTACTACATATGAATAACTTTAATCATACACCACTTTAAATGATAATATATTAAGTGATCAACACTTTACCTTGTCGGCTTGTCCAATACACTGCACCTCCATCTAACCATAGACTCAAACTGTCATTCACAACCGATTATAACAGAGGTGGGAGGTCAACAGGCCTGATGTCTTCGGGTCACCAAAAAACAAAGATGGGACATACCTCAAATGGGACACATTGAGTCCCTTTTGAGGTATGCCACTCCGGAGGATTCTGAAGCAGTGTGGCGAAAAGTTTTGTGGTCTGATGAATCCAAAATGGAACTTTTTGGCCTAAATGCAAAACGTTACGTTTGACGTAAACCCAACACAGCACGTCACCCAAAGAACACCATCACTACTGTGAAGCACGGTGGTGGCAGCATCATGTTATGGGGATGTTTCTCATCAGCAGGGACTGGGGCACTTGTCAGGAGTGAAGGGAAAATGGATGGAGCAAAATACAGAAAAATTCGAGGAAAACCTGCTGACCTGCAAGAAAACTGAAATTAGGACAGAAGTTCACCTTTCAACATGACAACGACCCGAAATACACAGCCAAAGCAACACTGGAGTGGCTCAGGAACTAAAATATAAATGTTCTTGAGTGGCCCAGTCAGAGCCCCGACATAATTCCAATCAAAAATCTGTGCAATCACACAGAGAAGATCTGAACTAATGAAGATCTGAAGCAACTGGAGATGATGACATTCAATTGTTTGTTTAAAATAATTTTAAAAACGTATACTCTACATGTAAATAATGTCTTTTGTCTGATAAAAAAAATTTTCCCTGGAACCTAACCCACCCCATTTACATTAATTATTATGAGGAAATTGGATTCACTTAAAGTGTTTCAGTTAAAGTTGCACATTTCAAGAACGTGACCACAACGTTAACTGAGGACTGAGGGTAATAATAACAATATTCAGTTACAAATTATTTATGCACTTTTTAAGAACGTTGCTTATTCTCATGCATCACAAGTGAAAACATTGTACTCCATCGCTCCATTGTTGTCTGCATCGTTTTACCAGGACAGCAAATTATGCTGGAAGCAGGCACATGGTAAGAAATACAATGGACGATTCGCCATTTCCGACCCAGCAGCATCAGGATTTGTATCTGCAGTCGTCTAATAAAAATTCAGAATCCTAGACTATTTATGGCGGACTTTGCAGAGTAAGAAAAAGTAGTCAACTGCTTTAAGACATATTTTTCCTCCCTTTTGTTTTTTTCCTCTTCAAAAATTAATTTCAGGCAAATCGGAGAGTTTATACAGAAATCACGTGCAGGGTAAAAACACGAGTACACATCAGTTTACTTTGTGAATTTCGACATTAGTACACAATGTACCTATAACATATGGAATTTGAACATCCTATGGCATTGGTGCAGATGAGAATTTTTGGATTTTTTTTATACAACGTCGAGACTCGTATGAGAGCTAACACACAGAATGTACAACAAGAGGGGCAGGACAGAAGAGGGGTGGGAGAGGGAAGGAAAAAAGTGTGGAACATAGACATTAGGAGATCTGTGGAAGGGAGAGGGACGGGGCGGGGTACACGGGGTATACAACCAATGAATGCATGTTGGACACTACAAGGACTTTCAGGAAGGAAAGCAGGGAATTTGAAAGAGGTGGGTTTGGGGTGGATTAAAGGGGGTAGAAAAGATTGCAGTTTTGGATGGGGGAAGATAACAGATGGTGGTGTACAGCTGTTTTGAAGACCTGGAGGGAAGAGTGGGATTGAAGAGAGAGTAGGAGTCTGTTCCAAAGGTGGGAAAAAAGAGGAATGAAAGAGTGAAAGTGAGCAGTGATTCTTGACTTTAGTAGTTTAACCAGAAGGGGGTTGCCAGCAAACCTTGAGTGTGTGGAAATATGGGGGGGGGGGTGACATATCGCAGACAGAGCAGGGGGTGAGACCGGGGGGGGGAGGAACAGGCCGGAGAGAAGATGGTAGAAGACAGAAAAACCACCGATCTGCCTGCGGTGAGAGAGTGAGAGACCCAAAGACTCAGCCTCATCACGGGAGATACCGATGATCCTAAATGCCTTGGTTTCCACAGCGTGAAGCCGAGAAAGGAGAGAGGCGGGAGCACCAGCCCAAAGGGAAGAGCAGGACTCAATCAGGCTGCAGACAAAAGCTTTGTATGTGGTCTGGAGCTCAGGTGTGCCAAGGAAGGACTTTGCACGATGGAGGATGCCCAGTCGGCGACTGGCTTTGGAGGCCAGCTTGGATATGTGGCTTTTCCAGGAAAGATCAGGGCAGATAGTGAGACCCAGAAGCTTGAATGAAAAGACTTCTTCAAGAGGATTGTTGAGAAAGTAGATGGCAGGGGTTTCCAGACTGTCCTTTCAAAGAGACACAGTGAGAGTGCAAGATTTGTCAGGATTGAAAGACATGTTCAACATGTTGGACCTGCTTGTGATTTTGTCCAGATTTGCAGAGTGAAGAGGCTGCTGCTTGCTGATCTGAGGAATGACAGATGGAATGGCAGAGGGTAGAGTCATCAGCAAAGAGGTAAAGAGGATTTTCCAGAGTCAGATAAATCATTGATGAAAACCAAAAAATAACTAAGGCCCAGAATGCTGCCTTCAGGAACTCCAGCCTCAACAGGAAGAGGGGTTGAGAGAACTCCATCAAGAGCCACATGTTGGCCGTGACAGGAGAGGAAGTCTGCGAGCCATGAGTGGAGACGTCTTTGGATACCAAAGGAAAAGTTTGGTGAGCAGGGCAGGTTGCCAGACCGTATCAAAAGCACGTGATATGTGAATAAGATATGATAATGCTAAAGAGGCCAAGATAACCTACAATCCGGGAGGCGATGATAGTTCGCGGGCATTATTGAACAATGCCACGATAGGTACAATTAAATTGAGTTAGTGGAAGCTTTTGAGGAAGCCCTACCGTGGAAGCTTTTGAGGAAGCCCTACCGTAAAAATCTATCTCTTCCGTCAAAATTGATCAAATCAAATCGGATTTTTTATATGTTGTACTTACGGACATTACGCACAGATTCTCGGAAATGAAATTACGAGAAAAAAAAAAAAAAGAGTACAAGTGGGCGTGCCTCCACCCACAAGGGGCGTGGGACGCTCCTCATACAAAAAGACACAACTAGACCATGGTATCTAGCTTGTGTCCAAGTTTCATCAAGATCGCATCAAACATCACAGAGCTATGCTCTAGAGAGTGTCACAAACAGACAGACAGACAGACAGACAGACACAACGAAAATAGTGGTCACTGCTGGCACCCGCGAACCAAAAAAGGTAAACTAAAAAGCAGGGCATTTGGCTGCACTGCCCCAAAAGAGAACAGGTCTTGAAACCATGGAGAAACCTGGAAAGGTTTGAATATTTTTCTTATGGGGAAAGTCATAAACATAGCTTGGTCTTGAGATGCATCGTCATCTTGAAAAAAATTAAGGTATTCTCCACCAAAGTGCACAGGCCATGAGAATTACTGGATATCTTTAGGAAGAATACAAGGGCAAGTTTCCTTGTGGTAATAGGTTCCAATCTTTCAGGACTTTGCACCATGACCACCCTTGTGTGGCACGACTGTGGTGCAATGTGAACGCAGCCCTCATACATACAATGGGCCACGTGGAACTCAAATACACAATGACATAACTTACAAAGATAACTCAGTGCACAAGAATAACCAAATATCATCTTTTTGTTCTGTTTGCTAACATTTAGTTTGCAATCTACTGTATTGTAAACATGCATTCATTGGTTTTGTTTCCATCACTTCATTAATGTCTTTGGGTATCGTACATTTAATTTTTTTTTTCAATTACATATCCTCCATCGAATTAAACTCAGGTTTGCCTTGACCTACCCTTACCTTTTGAGGTTCTACTGGATCAACAGCAGCAGCTTGGCAGGTGTGTTCATCAATGAGCAAGTACATGTAATTGTCTTGCAAAGCTGGAATTGCCTTGACTTGCATGATGCCTTTAAGGGTTGCCGTTCCCCTTCGTACAAGGGCACCGGTACGTGTGCAGGAATGGCCAAACCACTTGCCTGAAAGTAGTCAGGAGATGCATGGACATGTTTACCTTTAAATAGACAACTGCGGTGGTAGTTTAAAGCTTTCAACCTTCATAATAGCTCCAGGAGGTAATAATTGAAAGTGAAATTACAGCTGGGTGTGACAACAAATTAAATAAATCATGATCAACAAAAATATGCATTATCAAAAGAAACCGACATTCAAGAATTTGCTTCACCCCATGGCACTGACATTCAAATATATTGAACCAAAAAACAAAGGCTTTGATGTTAAGCCTGTTCACAATCTGGTCTTTCATTCTGAATAAGTGAAACAAAAGCTTGAAACTTGAAGCACCATTTTAATTGCCAGAATCATCAAAGCTCCAAAACATGTCGACAAGCACATTTTATGGCTTCATGAAATTATGGCAAGCAAACATTTTGCCTTTGAAATGAGACCATCATGGAAATGCATAATTATCAGGGCAATTTGCCCCACAACATCAGGCTAAAACTACATATCTGTGATCACAAAGCGATCGCCAAGGGTAAGCTTCTCGGCCCTGACTCGGGAGGCTTACCCTTGGCGATCACCTGCGACTTACACTTGGCCCGTGATCCAATGATAGCTATTTTTTTTTCAGACCATCATATCTTCTTCTTCTTCTCGTCGTGTATGGCGGCTTGGCTGCAGAGTAGCTATCATTTTGTTGGGGCGCGATTATACCACTGATGCTGTGCCCCTATACCAGTGCACTGGTGCTCATTACACTGACATCAGAAGGATGACAAGCTGAGTCAACCCCTGCTAGTATTAATTCAGTGGCTCATGGGGCTTGAACTCAGAACCCCAAGATCCCAAGCAAGCCACCCTAACCACTAAGCCAACACCAGGCTGAGACTACCACATGACCTTCCATTCATCAATCCATTGGGACCATCCTCTGTGCAGAGCGTTGGTGCTTCCTCAGCAGATCTCCTTGGCTGCTGGGCACAACCCTGGAAGGGTCGCCACTCCGACACAGGATACCAGCATGCTGGCACTCATTTTGCCGACCTTGGAAGGATGACAGGCAGAGTGAACCCCACCTGGTATTAATTCAACAGCCGAGTGGGATTTGAACTCAGGATCCTCAGATCCCAAGCCCACCACCCCAACCAATAAGCCAACACCAGGTATATGACCTTGACCTTCAACATTTAGGGATAGAGTGTAAAAAAAGACATTCGACAATCTATATTATATAGCAAGTGTGTCCGTCCATCTGTCCCCGAACTACTCCCTCAGTTTTTGGGATAGCCTCGCCAAACCCTCTGTGGCACGGTTTGGGGTCCCAGCCAGTGTGCTAAGATAGGTGGGAGGTTTCATAAATTCCTCAATACAATTATGATTTTGAGTTTTGATCTGTACGAAGCTGCTTCTTTTATCCAGATGTAACGACAGAACGGCATTTCTCTTCGTTTACTTCATGAGTGTTTGTAACATTGTGCTTTGTTATATTAATTGTACAGTATTAAGCTGTGATTGTGAAGATGCTGTTTGGAATGAACATAGAGAGAAATTGAGTTTGAAGCAGAATCAAGAAATTATGTAAGGGTTTCCTCCTATGACATTCACAGATTCAGCATTTGCAGTTTCA
This sequence comes from Eptatretus burgeri, assembly GCF_056783735.1. Taxonomy (NCBI): domain Eukaryota; kingdom Metazoa; phylum Chordata; class Myxini; order Myxiniformes; family Myxinidae; genus Eptatretus; species Eptatretus burgeri. The sequence continues at coordinate 58,167,118 of NC_140961.1, forward strand.
CCATTGACATCCACCTTACTTCTGTTGGGGTCAGCTGCAGTAAGTTTTTTTTGCCCAAGTCCTTCACAAACCGGCTGTGCAGCACGGGTAGCTCGTTAGTGTATCCATAAAACTCAACGTCATGAAAATCAGAGAAAAATTCTTCTTCAAGTTATGATCCAAAAGGTGCTTTTTGTTCATTGGATCACATACTGAAAAAAAGGAGGTCAAGGACATGAAACAAATATCAAGTGCACAAAAACAGTGCATGAACACTATTATTATGCAGGAACATCTTGGAAGGCCAAGCAGCCTTTGAGATTCCACATTGGCAAAATTGAGAGATGACAAAAAAAACACGTGTTCTTTTTTTCAGACCGCCATTTGCCCTTGCCCTTGCCCTTGCCCTTGCCCTTTAACCTTAACCCGCAGGGGTATGATGTAAATCAAGCTTAAGTGTGCGTTTCTCTGGGCTATCTAGGGAGAGCAATTTCGTTGTGATCAGACAAACCTTAGCTAAGTTATGGTGAAAAATGTTAACATGTCCAAAATTAGGCCATAACCTTAACAATAATAATTATTACGACAACCTCACATACTTTTTATTCTCATTATTCATGCAAATTCCATTCTGAAAGTCCCAGCCAGTTCATAACGGGAGATTAATAGGCACTAGCAGGAGATTAATAGGCACTAGCAGGAGATTAATAGGCACTAGCAGGAGATCAGCTTTATAGCAGGAGATTAATAGGCACCAACAGAGATTGACAGGCCCCGGCGGGAGGTCGACAGGCCCTAGCAGGAGATCAACTTCATCGCGAGATTAATAGGCAATTACAGCCGAGCAGAGTATTAATAAGTCCCAGCATATTAATAGACAACAATGGGAGATCAGATTCATACCAGGAGATTAATCGGCCTTAGTGGGAGATCAGGTTCAGAGCGCGAGATGAATTGGCCATAGCAGCCTAGTGGGAGATCAGCTTCATGGCGATAGATTAATAGGTCTGAGCGGGAGATTGCCTTCATAGTGGAAGATTAAGAAGCCCGAGAGAGAGAGAGATCAGGTTCATAGCAACAAAATAATAGGCCCCAGCGGGAGAACAGGTTCATAGGGGGAGATGAGTCAGCCAGAGCGGCAGATTAGTATAGGCCTTAGTGGGAGATCAGCTTTGTAGCAGGAGATTTGTAGGCCCGAGGTAAGTATAGGAGCATGCTCCGGAGTTGCGCGTCGCTCCATACACTTTCTATCGTACTCCAGGGGCCTCCGTCGGGCCATCCCCCAGACAGAAGCCTGGCCCATCCCCATCTCCTTGAGATGCCGATCAACCTGCTGCAACCACGAGGCACGTGATCGTCCCGATGGTCTTCTCCACACACGAGGCTCCCTCGCTGAGAGAATCTAGTGAGCAGGACCAGCGTCAGGAAATCGACCCACATGTTCATTCAGCTGCAGATGACGCTCACGGACTATGCAGATAACAAATCTCATTTGAGTCTCTCTCAGCAAACGCTCGTTGGACACAAAGTCTGACCAGCAATACCCAAGGATTCTCCATGGAGACATGGTTCCAAAGGAGTTAAGTCTCCATCTCAGATCCTTGATCAGCGTCCAAGTCTCACATTCGTAGAGCAAGACTGGAAGCACCAAGGACTTTTCTCTTTCGGCATAGGTACCGACGAGCACCAAACCCCATGATCCAGTGAATCAATCACTCCCCAGGCCCAACCCAGACGTCTATCGACTTCTGGCTCACAACATGTGGAGACATGAATATCACTGCCAAGGGAAGTGAATTTTTCCGTGACCTCAACATCCTCACCAAAAACAAGTACAGACAAGATGGCAGGACCCAAGATGCCACTTAAAAGGCTAGATATTCGTTTTGACTCAGGAAACTCATAGTCCCAGTGGCTGTGATTCCTCATTGGGTGCCTCAATGGCCCCTTCAAGGATATCCAGCATCTCTGCAACGATGACAGCCTCAACTGCAAAATCAAGGTCAGAGATCTTGACATTCCCAAGTGATGCACCCAGCTTGATCTCCCCAGCATCTTCCACAGAATATAGTCCATGCAAGCATTGAAGAGTGTGGGGCCAATACACAGCCCAAACTTCAGTAACAACTGGAAATAAGTCAGTGGTGAAATCTCCACACCTCACAGCACTCTCTGTACCAGAGTATAGTTCAGAAATCATATAAATCAACTTTGGTGGCCAAAAGCAAAGACCAAGAATCCTCCAGAGGGCATCCCTATTTACTGATTTGAATTATTTGCAGAGATCAACATCGGCTGCATGCAGCCCCTGCAGCAACTGTCATCTGCGTTCGGTGAGGACCTGATGGGCAAGGATACGGTCAATTGTTCACCTCTTTGGTGTAAAGCCCGACTGCTCCAGGTGCTGGTGCTCAAGCAGATGGTGGCGAACCCAATGAAGAATTATCTGAGCAAAGACCTTGCCCAGCACTGAAAGTAGCGTCACCCCTCGGTAGTTGTTGCAGTCTTGGCGATCACCCTTCCCTTTCCAGAGAGGAACAACAAGGCCCCTTTTCCAGTCAGTTTGGATAATGTCTGTGCTTCAAACAGAGTACAGAACTGCTTTCAATGACACGAGTACAGCATTTTCACCAGCCTTGAGAAGTTCAGCAACGATGCCACAGATCCCTGGGGCTTTACCCCCCTACAACTGGTTCACCATAAGCCTGTGTTGCCATAAACGAAGGCAGTTCACAGTTGAGTGGAGGATCAGCAATGGAGATAGTTATATCCCTGATATCCAACTAAACAGCCGGTGGGTCAACCTGGTACAGCCACTCAAAGTACCGTCCCAGCGGGCCTTCACTTCGGATTCCTCTGTCAAGAGCCCACCACCCTCTGCTCCAACTGCTGGACACCAAGGGATGGGCTTGGAGGAACACAATGCATGAATTCCTCTGTAAGCAGGATGAGAATCACTCATCCACAGGTGATGCTCCACCCCTTTACAGATGCCTCACAAATAGGCCTCTTTGTCTGCCCTCAGCGCACGCACAGTTTTACGCCTCAGCTCCCTAAACAGCTTAATTTTACCATTAAGCCTGGCCCTGCAAACTTTGGTCAATGGTATCCAGTGCCCCTTGGGAGACAAAGTTCCTCTTCACCTGATGGTGGGTTCCAAGACATCTGCTGGCAACAGCAAGAATGGTAGTCTTGAAAGCACTCCACAACTCTTCAGGATTCCCCAAATCCCCACTCAGCCTTTTTGTTATATACTCAGCCACCCTCTTTACCCTGAGCTTGTCAATATCCAGCCAAAGCCAGGATGGTACCATTCTCCTGAATTTAAGCTGAAAATTCAGAGATGCTACATAAAGCCTATGGTCTGTATTGAGGAACTGAGCACTCCAGGAGACCCAGCAGTTCTGAATCATTCTCCAGGAACAATCACTAAGCATATGGTCAAGCTCCTTTGCCACACCACCAATGTTGGAATACCAAGTCCAGAGATGAGGCTATGGGTGCTGAAACCATGTACCAGCCAGGCAAAGTCCATGATTTCTTGCAAAGTCAAGTAACTTAGTGCTATTCTGGTTCACAGTTCCAGACCCCTGAGACCAACACACATCTCATAGCCATCCCCATCAGTGGCAGTCAATGCATTGAAATCCCCCAAGATTAGACGAGTATCTCGGCTGGAGCACTGATCAATCACGAACTTGAGTGTGGCATGGAATGCCTCCTTAACAGTGAGATCACATATCGAGAGAGACCAGGGAAATGATACCCAAGGAGTGACGAATCCTCAGTCTCATAATACACTCGTTGACTGGTATTACCTCAATTATCATGGAAGTCAGCTTATTGGACACAGCTACAGCAACTTCTTAGGCATGGTAATCATTAGAGTGACCAGATCAGTAGTAGGTGCAACACCCACCATGATCTCGCCTCACCACTATCTGGTCTCCATACCTTAGAAAGTGCTGCAACAACATTCAGGGACTGGAGCTCAGATTATAGCACAGACACGTGATAATCTTCTCTTAGGGAAAGGACATTCCAGGCACCCACCTGAAGGGACCACCTCAGATTAACCCAAGGAGACCTCCACAATCCAAACAAGGAAGGTTATCCCGTGTTTTTCCTCCCATCATCAAAGAGTGGGGGCCCCAAAGAGTTTGCCCCAATCCAGTCATCTGATGAGCTGCCCTGCGGATGACAGCTGCACAGGAGGTACTCCCACTGAGTGGGTTTTCAGTTTTTTAAAACACTTTGTGTATTTTGTGGAGTGAAGTGTTTTTATGGTTGCTGGAATGCAAATCCTGCCACTAACCCCCGAGGAAAGGTTACCCACAGCAGGAGGACATCCACAGACATAGATGGCCGTTGGCTCACAAGGAGCTCCGCCGCCCTTTGACAGGTTTTGTTTTTGGTCCTGTTGGGTGTCCATATCCATACAACCTCCTCATCAGGAGCATCTGGTGGGGAGATCCAGTTTAATCGCTGACACTCGACCATGAACACGTTAGTCGAGGTTGTACATGATAACTGTAGCAAGTCACAGATGTGATCTGGCCTGACCTGACAATCTGGGTGCCACTGTATCAGTCAAGCTGCTCTGTACCGTCCTGGGCGGCACAGTGCAGAGCTCCCGTCCTCGAGCTATCCCCAAACGCAAGCCTCCAAGTTGCTGGATTATCGGTTCACGCCACAACACCTGGCAATAGGCCCTAGTGGGAGATCAGCTATCCAGCTTGGGCCAGCTGACATCAACAGTGCCCCAGCGAGAGACCAGCAGGCTCTGGCAGGAGATCGATGGGCCCCGGCGGGAGATCGATGGGCCCCGGCGGGAGATCGATGGGCCCCGGCGGGAGATCGATCCGCCCCGGCGGGAGATCGATCCGCCCCGGCGGGAGATCGATCCGCCCCGGCGGGAGATCGATCCGCCCCGGCGGGAGATCGATCCGCCCCGGCGGGAGATCGATCCGCCCCGGCGGGAGATCGATCCGCCCCGGCGGGAGATCGATCCGCCCCGGCGGGAGATCGATCCGCCCCGGCGGGAGATCGATCCGCCCCGGCGGGAGATCGATCCGCCCCGGCGGGAGATCGATGGGCCCCGGCGGGAGATCGATGGGCCCCGGCGGGAGATCGATGGGCCCCGGCGGGAGATCGATGGGCCCCGGCGGGAGATCGATCCGCCCCGGCGGGAGATCGATCCGCCCCGGCGGGAGATCGATCCGCCCCGGCGGGAGATCGATCCGCCCCGGCGGGAGATCGATGGGCCCCGGCGGGAGATCGATGGGCCCCGGCGGGAGATCGATCCGCCCCGGCGGGAGATCGATCCGCCCCGGCGGGAGATCGATCGGCCCCGGCGGGAGATCGATCCGCCCCGGCGGGAGATCGATCCGCCCCGGCGGGAGATCGATCCGCCCCGGCGGGAGATCGATCGGCCCCGGCGGGAGATCGATCGGCCCCGGCGGGAGATCGATCGGCCCCGGCGGGAGATCGATCGGCCCCGGCGGGAGATCGATCGGCCCCGGCGGGAGATCGATCGGCCCCGGCGGGAGATCGATGGGCCCCGGCGGGAGATCGATGGGCCCCGGCGGGAGATCGATGGGCCCCGGCGGGAGATCGATGGGCCCCGGCGGGAGATCGATGGGCCCCGGCGGGAGATCGATGGGCCCCGGCGGGAGATCGATGGGCCCCGGCGGGAGATCGATCCGCCCCGGCGGGAGATCGATCCGCCCCGGCGGGAGATCGATCCGCCCCGGCGGGAGATCGATGGGCCCCGGCGGGAGATCGATGGGCCCCGGCGGGAGATCGATGGGCCCCGGCGGGAGATCGATGGGCCCCGGCGGGAGATCGATGGGCCCCGGCGGGAGATCGATGGGCCCCGGCGGGAGATCGATGGGCCCCGGCGGGAGATCGATCCGCCCCGGCGGGAGATCGATCCGCCCCGGCGGGAGATCGATCCGCCCCGGCGGGAGATCGATCCGCCCCGGCGGGAGATCGATCCGCCCCGGCGGGAGATCGATCCGCCCCGGCGGGAGATCGATCCGCCCCGGCGGGAGATCGATGGGCCCCGGCGGGAGATCGATGGGCCCCGGCGGGAGATCGATGGGCCCCGGCGGGAGATCGATGGGCCCCGGCGGGAGATCGATGGGCCCCGGCGGGAGATCGATGGGCCCCGGCGGGAGATCGATGGGCCCCGGCGGGAGATCGATGGGCCCCGGCGGGAGATCGATGGGCCCCGGCGGGAGATCGATGGGCCCCGGCGGGAGATCGATGGGCCCCGGCGGGAGATCGATCGGCCCCGGCGGGAGATCGATCGGCCCTTGCGGGAGATTGATCGGGAGATGTTCAGGGCCAAGGTGTTGCAGCATCAAGGCGTGAAAGGTGTGAGGCAGTGTGCCCATCCAAAAGGGAGAGCAGCACTCCATTGAATTGAAGATCAAGGTCTTGCAGGAGATTGTTGGTCGTGTTACATGAAGGAAAGGCTTACTCCATCAGAGGATGCCCAATGAGTGGTGGGTTTGGAGGCAAACTTGGACATGTTGTTTCCCCCAAGAGAGATCGTCGTTCATGGTGAGGCCCAAAACCTTGAGGTGACTGAACTTCAAGTGCTTTGTCAAGGAAGTCGATGAGAGGATTCGCCAGACAGTCCTTTGGGTTCGGTGAATCACAATTGTATCAATATGTAGTTATGGATTCAAAGAGTGGTCACATGACCTTCATTTATCATTTCAATTTCGTTACATCAGATCAACCTTTCCACCTGATGGATGATCAAACAATCCCCGACTTTATAAACCAAAGAGAGGACCCCGCTGTGTTATGGATTGGAGAACGACTCACGTGTTCACTCGAATACAGTAAAATCCAAAACGAAGAGGAAAAACATCCCAATAAGCGGAAAACTGAACTCGAACGACACAAAACGCTCAAAAAAAAGTTCTCATTCCGCATTTTCTTTTAGTCTCCATGAATGAACCGACTCTGAAGACTCACCAGAGAGTCGGATCGCACCCGTCAAGCACTTAAGCATACTACGACTACTACTACTACTTCTTCTTCTTCCTCCAACTCCTTCTTCTCCTTCTTCTTCTTCCTTTGAATTTCACCGACGCTTGCAGAGCTAGAAGGCTCTATACACGCCACGTATCTGAACGTGATCAAAATCGCATATTAACCCATCGGGTGTAGAGGAATTTAAATGCATTTAAAACAGTCCTTCAGGAATTTTAGTAACATCTTACTGAGTGAAAATCTTACTTACAGTGACTGAGTGAAACCGTTTAATAAATACTTCCGGCATATCATAAACAACCTTTTCCGCTTGTCTTTTCCTTCACCGATATTTTTCAAAACAACACGTAATTATATTTAATAACTGGAGGACGCGAAACATTTTTCATGGAAAAAAGATAAGAAGGGAAGGTTCCAACCGAGCTCGAAATTACCACCGCACATCCTTAACCTGTTCATCAACATTGTAACATGTCATACACGAACACAATATTTTAATTCTTATAATGACAATTATAAAAAAAAGGGATTCGTTTTAAAAAGGCGCCTATATTTCTGATTTTTTTTGTTGTTGTTTTTTTTTAAATTACCGATAGTGCTTGACGACTACACCGCTCGAAATTAAAACGTTCATAAAACGATGAATTTATTTCAAATTCCTGCGTCCAATCTGTTCCGTGTTCATGCTCCATCGTATACGTCAAAGCCGATAAAAGCATCACAAGGAGCTCGAAGACCCAAATCCAGGAGAACGGGATTAATACACGCCTCAGTGTTCATACAGATCGTGGAGACATAACTCTCCTCCAAACAGTGCTCTCCACTCCTCAGACAACAAAATAAATAAATCAGACAGCCAACAGCGCCATCTAGCGTGTGCATATCACATCAACAAACGGAACATCTTCCCTCCTCGTGTGCAGCACAAGGCGATGAGTAGCACAATTGGTTGGGGGCGTGGCTCTGCCCCTGATGCAGTACCTGTGACCAGCACACTTGGAGGGGAGAGTGGGGCAAGATGATCCCTGGGGCATGATGATCACCCCCCCCCCCTCTCACGACTCTCATAAAGCTCGCATCGGACAGTGGCGCCACTCAACGATAGATCGATTAACTAAAATTCCACTGTGGAAGGCGCATGACGAGAAAACATCATTTTCCTCCTGAAAAAGAAAATTTTCGAATCATCGGTAAGTACGTATTATCTCTACTAGTGCGTGGCCGTACGTGCAAAAAATAAACAAAATAAAATAAAATAAAAACTTTAAAACCGCTTGCCAGAAACAACCACACAGGCCGTTCCTTCGCTCTTGCGTGCCCGTACGTGCGTGGCCGTACGTGCAAACCCCAAAAAATTAAAAAAAAAATTACTTTCAAACAAACACACAGGCCGTTCCTTCGCTGTCGTAAACGACGACTGGATTGGGGCATTGTGTTTAAGAAAATAGAGAAAGAAATCGAGAAAGAGATTGAGAAAGTGCAGAAATCGAGAAAGAAAGAATACAGTAAGTCGATAAATTGAGAAAAAAATCGAGAAAGAATACAGTAAGTCGTCACTATCCGGAAGTCCGGAAGTTAAGTCCCCACTGTCCGGAAGTTCGCATATCGCAGTTACGATTATTCGCAATTTAGTTTTAATGGCCAATTATTCAATTAGCGCCAACGTATTTTGCTTTTTCGCAATGTCATCGCAAGGAAAAACACAAAGAGAAGAGAAGAGAGAGAGAGAGAAAAAAAAACGTACGTGCAAACCCATCCCCCCCCCCAAAAAAAAAATACTTTCAAACAACCACACAGGCCGTTCCTTCGCTCTCGTAAATGATGACTGGATTGGGGCATTGTGTTTATCTATAAATGCGCATAAGAAATCGAGAAGTTATAATTATTAGAATACACTGTCATCACTATCCAGAAGTCCGTACGTTGTAACCTGTAATGGGGAACGCGGCTGAGGTTGTCTTCCCCATCGGCCACGCCTACGCAGCAACGTCTCTTGTCATTGGTTTGGTAAATAAATGGCCATAACTTGGGAAGCACTTGTCCGATTAATATCAAATCTTGAAAAGGCACATCCTCAGGTCCCCAGCAACATACCTGGCAAGTTTCAATTATAACGGACCAGTGGTTGTCAAGAAACAGCGGTCACAGACACAAACACATACAGACACAGACACACACACACACACACACACACACACACACACACACACACACACACACACACACACATTGCTGGAATTATAGATAGATGAATAAGTGTAGTAGGAATGGTATCTGTATATAGGTAGATACATAGCTTATATGCCCATATTGCATGTATGTTTTTCCTAGCTCATTGCTGTAATTTATGAATTGCAGTCGATTTTGTAAAAATGGCGGCGGTGGGGCAGGATGATCACTTGGTTGTGGAGCAAGTTGATCAGGTGATCAGATGACAATGATGATATTATTGAAGGAGACTTTGCAATTACAAAAATAGATGGGAAAAAAGCGCGATCAATCCAGTAGAGGCAATCGATGACGATGGATATGAGGGAGTCATTCTCCGCAAAGTACCTTCTCATACGAACTTCGATCGACCTCCGTTCATCGTGGACGAGACAGATTGTGGGAATTTTTCCAAGGAGGACATCGTTAAAAAAAACTACCTCCACCCGCATTTTTAAAGGGAAGCCAGAGAAATTCAAAGCAACTGGTATTCAAAATTGATCTCAGTTCGTGGGAGTTGTGAATTTAGACATTAAGACTGAAACACAAAGATAAATGACATGAAAATGAACGTTCGTATCCGGTTGTGCATGGGACAATGTTTTGGAAATATTATGTTGGTATCCCAGATGGATATATATATATATATATATATATATATATATATATATATATATATATATATATATATATATATATATATATATATATATATATATGAAGAATTCTTTTCCGTTCATTAAAATTCTAACACCGCTTATTTAGACTGTCCTCATGTTTCCTTAGGACCATGATCATTTTCCCCATAGTGATGATCGACTTGACCCAGGGGTGGGGCAAGTTGAGCATTTCGACCACAAATTTTGAATTGCCTTTTATAGACATTCAATGATCTCTAATGTTCTCGAAATTGGGCAGTTACTTGGGGCGATAGATGGACTAACGAATGGCAATTGAATGGTGTTTGGCTGGCAAATCATCTGATGGCAAAACGGACAAAACCAAAAAAGGGACCATCTTGCCCCACTCTCCCCTACTCATTTTGCCGACCTCGGAATGATGACAGGTTGATTCAACCCTCCCTGAAATTAATTCAACGGTCCAACAGGGACTCGATCCTAGGATCCTGGTGGGATTCGAAGCCAGCCAACTTAGCCGTGAACCCCACTCCATCCCTCTCCCTTCGACACATCTCCTCATGTGTCTTCCCCACTATTTTCTGCTTCTCTCTCCCGCCCCTCTTGTCTCCTGCTCCCTTTGTTATACGTTCTGTGTGTTTGCTTTTATACGAACCTCAACATTGTGTAAAATGAAAAAAAATAAAAGAAATAAAATAACCAACAGCAGGACAGATGCCTTACCTTATTCGAGACAACAGCAACACCAATCGTGTCAATATGACATCACTGAACACCAGCGGCACAGCCACGCCCCCAGAAAAAGGATGCAACCGGCAGTCAAGTGCTGCAAAGGAAAGGAAATCACCGAACATCTCCCCTTCCAGCGGTTTCAATCTTTTTCTCAATACCGTCTTTATAATGACCCGCAACCCTACCGGTTCCAAAAGAACTACGATTTGAACTCCACACTAAAAACGATGGGAGGAGAAGCGAATACACCTACATTGACGTCAAATATATACTGTGCACATATATATATATATATATATATATATATATATATATATATATATATATATATATATATATGCAAGCAAATACCACCCGTTGCTTTGCTGACGGGAATACTAGAGGGGAAGAGAGAATGGAGGGGGAGGGAGGGAGAGAGGGAGAGAGAGAGAGAGAGAGAGAGAGAGAGAGAGAGAGAGAGAGAGAGAGAGAGAGAGAGAGAGAGAGAGAGAGAGAGAGAGAGAGAGAGAGAGAGCAGGGGAAGAAAGAGAGGGGGAATAGTGAACAGGTAGAGGGGAAAAGAGAGAGGTGGGGGGGGGCGTAAGGAGGGTTGTGGCAAGGCAAGTCAGTGTGAGGTGAGAGGACGGGAAGGCAGACATGAAGTGGAGCATTAATTACAAATTCATACCATTTCATCAAAATTGTTATGCATAGAATGACAGTGAAGATGGAAAAAAATAATGTCTGAAATCCATTTTCTACCGGTCATACTAAAAATACGGCCCAGCGACAAACACCACCCAGACACGTCTGGGGACAAAACCTGCCGGACGCATCTGGAGTCAAGCCGTCTGGAGACAAACACCTCCAGGGGCACGTCCGGAGACAAACTCCAGTCCGGACATGAATAACGCTCGGATACGTTCGGAGACAAATACCACCCAGATGCATCAAGAGCCATGCTGTCCAGAGACAAACTCCCATCTGGACACGTCCGGAGATAAACTCCCGTCTGGTCATAAACACCGCCCTTACGCATCCGGAAACAAATACCACCCCGACATGTCCGGAGACAAACACTACCCCAAATGCGTCCGGAGACAAACTCTCGTCTGGAGACACTCCTGTCCAGACATAAACACCGCCCGGACATGTTCAGAGACAAACACTGCCCGGACACATCTAGAGCCAAGCTGTCTGGAGACAAACACCGCTCAAACACATCCGGAGACAAACTCCCGTCTGGACATAAACACCGCCCAGACACGTTTGGAGGCAAACTCCAATCCGGACACGTCCGGAGACAAACACCGTCCAGACATAACTACCGTCCGGATATGTCCAGAGACAGAGAGAGAGAGACAGAGAGAGATAGAGAGAGAGAGAGAGAGAGAGAGAGAGAGAGAGAGAGAGAGAGAGAGAGAGAGAGAGAGAGAGAGAGAGAGAGAGAGGTGGGGGAGAGAGAGAAGTAGGTGTGGAAAGAGGGTGCTGCACTGTATGGGGAGGATGGGGGTAGAGCAAGTTTGGGAAAGAGAGAGAGAGAGAGGGGTGGGGTCAGGAAGATAGCAGAGAGAGTAGTTATGCTTCATGAACAAAAACACACACACACACACACACACTCATGCATGGCCGATTTCAGCAATTTTCCAGGAATCGGCAGGTTGGAGCCAGTGAGATTACGAACTACAATACATCCTGTTTCCAACCCAAAAACCATGAGTAGCTTTAACCGAAAAATGACGTTGCATTTATATAGACATTTCAGGGAGATGTTCACAAACTTTAATCTTTATAAACAGCTGCATGTGACAGATGGAAAAAAATTTGGCTCAGTATAATTTAGAAACATGTCAAAATGGCAAACGGCTTGGAAATCGGGTGTTATTTCAGAACAACTCGCTCAGGATGACGTGGCACGGTACTGCTATCAACTCGAGGGTGCTCGGCAATGGCTTAAGCACTCAAGCAAGTGCTCCAATTGAATGGTTGATCAGGTGCAGTTGGACAGGGTCTGGCTGCATACCATATAGGATCCCTTTAACTTTAAAGCCAGTCTTCACTGCACACAGCAGTTAAAGACATAAAATGAATTTGTTCAAGTAATGACTTTACCCACAAAATAGTTGCTGTTTAATGCAGAACAACCCGAGAGACATCACAAAGTTTATTCGCTCATGAAATAAACATCGTAGATAATCTGCCACGTTGCCTGCTCGTCTGTACACGCGTCACATGGTACATCCGTGCAAACCTTATAACTTTCTTTTAAAACGTCCGTTTTTCATCAGATTTGCTTTGATTCCTTGCAGAGCACCTCGCGAAACCTCTGTAAATATAGACATAGATCTGGCAGGCACATGAATTTACATACAACCCCATTATGGGCAATCAGCTGTTCACGTGTGAGGTCTGCACATTCATCAGACCGCACCTTGAACTCAGCAACTGTGACCAAATTACAGCAGTCCAGGATGCACAGCTTAGAAAGTTTAGAAACCCCATCATTTATGGCTATAGGATGGCCAAGAGATCCTCCGCACACTCACCTCTAAACGATTGAGCCTCGGTTTGAATCTCAGCCCAGCTATGAACTATCATCTTGGTGTTTCACAGGCAGGGTGATTCATCAATGTGTGTGATGCCCCTCAGATGGATGTTGGACTTGGCCTTCCATCTGCAGGCATTAGTTGGTGGACGTTAACGACCACACTGTGTCGCTCCAAAACTGATGAGAGTCTGACTCTACTCCTGTTGTTTTGTACTTAATAAAATGCCTTCTGCATATCCTTAATTACAATGTTTACCTCCCTGCTCAACCACCCCAGCTTCTTTCTGCCTCTATCTTGACACCTCACTGGAATCTGCACCCGACACATTTGTTCCTTGAAGGTTGCCCATTTCTCTGATGCAGATTGCGCACTCATTAACTTCACCCAATCTAAAGCTCCAAAATAATTTCTCATACACTCAAAATTTGTCGTCTTAAATCCAATAGCCTTACCCCACTATCCCAAACTTCATATCTCAACAAGAGGGTTGTGCTTTATATGCGTTGGTAGGTTGTCCACAGATGCTATCTCACCTCCACCTCCTCCAGCATTTTGGGATCATTACTTAAGAAAAGGTTCAACATGGCACTCCCCCCCCCCTTGAACAGGACATACGGAGTATGTTAGTCGGTTTTTTCCTTTTTGCAAAATATTCCTTTCGTACATTGCTGCCTCAAGTCACCACAAAGAAAACAAACAAATGCCTAAATTTACCTTCACTCTGTTGTAAAAGCAAAGTACCATTGATGTGGAATGGGAATCAAACCCACAACTTATAACCTTGATATAGCTTGATTCAATGTGGATCCATGTCCAGTATTTATTGACACGGGAAAGAAAAAGCTTTACCCCTACAAACTACATATTACAAATATAGTGACTGTCAAGTGAAGTACTATACGGTGAAAGGAAGTGGGGTGGGCTGGAGTGGGTGTGTGGAAAGCCATCAATCTTTCTTCAACAGAGGCTGCTGCTACGTTATTGATGGAAGCGATGAATTATGAATTTGATGAGAAAATTCAAAATCACTCACTATCCATCCTTCTTGTCCCTCTGCCTTCCTCTTCCTTCTGAATCAGCACTCTCATGTGTCTCACTCCAATTGCTTGACCCGCATTTGCTTCAGGCCCTTCAGCACCATATAATCTGTGTCGCCTTGCGTCTGAAACAAGAAAATAAATAATGATTTCAAATCTCTGCGCAAGTAAAGTAATAAATCCATCCTTACAATGCAAGTCCTGAATCACAAAGTTTAATTAGAAAATAGTTCCATAAACCATGTACACTGTAAGAATACGCATTGTACCGAACTGGAAACACTCAGGAGTCCTGGATGTCATATATATATATATATATATATATATATATATATATATATATATATATATATATATATATATATATATATATATATATATATATATATATATACATATAACTTGAGAAGTGTCTGTTTATTTTCTATACACTACTTCATTGCTGGAGGGAATGAGTTGAAAAATGGTGGTTGGACTTGGGGTGTGCCTGGGCGAGGTTTTAGGTGGCTGTATATACAGTGGCATGCAAAAGTATTCACCCCCACCCCCCCCCCCTCTGAAGTTTTCACATTTTGATGCCACCTGAGTTTATTACATGACGCTTTCAAATCAAACTTAACATATCGAACAACTCCACAAACTACTCCAAAGTGATAAAGCTAAAAAAAATGCATAGGTATTCAAACCCTTTGCCTAATTAACCCTAAATCACTTCAGGAGTAAATTATTTGTTTGAAAGGTTACAAAATAAGGTAATTGGTTTCACCTGTATGTAATCAGTGGTTTAATTAAAAAAATTAAGCTCTCCCACTTATCTAAGGAGTTTTTCGGAGCAACTCACTTGGTCAACCAACAAGGCAAGCATAAAGACAAAGGATCTTTCCAAAGAAGTCAAACATAAAGTGGTGGAGAAGCATTGTTCAGGAGAGGGTTATAAGAAGAATAAAAATTCACTCTTTATCCCTTTGAGTACGGTGAAATCACGCTGCTCTGGCGCATGCTCCCACACCTGACCTACCTGACCTGAAATCCATCATGAAAAAGTGGACGACGTATCACACCACCAAGACTCTAATCAGATTAGGTCGCCCATCCAAACTCAACAGCCAGGCAAGCAGGAAGCTGGTTCGGGATGTCACTGTAAATACAAAAATTACTTTGAAAGATCTGCAAGGCTCGACATCCGACATGGGGGTCAGTGTTCATCAATCCACAATATCCCGTTCCCTTCACAAAGATGGCCTCTACGGACAGGTGGAAAGAAAGAAGCCATTACTGAAAAAGATACATCGAAAAGTTCGTATGGTGTTTGCGGAAAATCATCTTACTGATACTACAGGCTTGTGGAGAAAAGTTTTGTGGTCAGATGAGATAAAAATTGAACTTTTTGGTCTAATTTCAAAGCGTTAGGTCTGGCACAAGCCCAACACTGCACATCACCATCAACACCATCCCTACTTTCAAGCATGGTGGTGGTAGCATCATGTTATGGAGCTGCTTTTCATTAGCATGGACTGGCAAGCTGGTCAGGATAGAAGGGACAATGGACGGTACAAAGTACAGGAGAATCCTTGATGAAAACCTGCCTGAGTCAGCAATGAATCTGAAACTGGGTACGAGATTCACATTTCAGAAGGACAACGATCCGAAGCACAAAGCTGAAACCACACCGGAGTGGCTGAATAAGAAGAAAATAAATGTTCTTGAGTGTCCCAGTGAAAGTCCTGACTGTATACAAATGAACATTTATGACGAGACTTGAAGATTGCAGTCCATCGTCGATCCCCTACCCATCAAACTTGCAGAACTCGAGCAATTTTCACTTGTAGAATGGATAAAGATTTCACCCTCTCACTGTGCAAAGCTGGTGGAGACCTACCCCAAAATACTCGTAGCACTGATTGCTGCAAAAAGTTCTTCTACCAAGTTCCGACTCAGGGGATGAATACTTTTACAACCAGTGAATTTTGATTTGTACATGTTTTTTGCAGGTATTCCTGACATGTAACCTCCTTCAACTATAACACTGTTTAGTTTGTTCTCTTCAGTTATGAATAAAAAAGTTCATTTGGAAAAAAGTTTCTATAAAATTCGTAATTCATCTGAATGTGGCATTATTGGTCGGGGGTGAATACTCCTGTATGCCACTGTATCTAAAACATAATGGCTGAAAAGATTGAGGGAGGGGTGAAGAGTATAGGACCCCAAGTCTCTCTTTGTAAATATACTTCATAGAGTGCCACCTTCTGGGAGCTTCTACCTGAAAACCATTCAACCCTTTGGACGTGGAACATGTCTTTCAATCCTGTGATATTTCCTGGGAAAGCCACATTTCCAAACCTCGCCTCCAAAGTCAGTCGCGGACTGGGAATCCTCCATCGTGCAAAGTCCTCGGCCCACCTGAGCTCCTGACCACATACAAATCTTTCGTCCGCAGCCTGATGGAGTACTGCTCTCCCCTCTGGGCTGGGGCTGCTGCCTCTCACCTTTCTCGGCTTCACACTATGGAAACCAAGGCATTTCGGATCATTGGCATCTCCCGTGATGAGGCTGACTCTTCGGGCCTCTCACTCTCTCACCAAAGGCAGGTCGGTGGTCTTTCTGTCTTCTACCATCTCCTATCCGGTCTCCCCCCCCCCTCCCTGCTCTGTCTGCGATATGTCCCATATTTCAGCAGGGCGCTCATGTTCTGCCAACAACCCCCTTCTGGTAAAACTACCAAAATCACGAATCACTGCTCACCTTCACTCTTTCGTTCCTCTTTTTTCCCGCCTTTGGAATAAACTCCCACAATCTCTTAAATCCCATTCTTCCCTTGAGGCCTTCAAAACAGCCGTTCACCACCATCTCTAATCTTCCCCCATCCAAAACCTCGATCTTTTCTACCCCCGCTAATCCACCCCAAACCCATCTCCTTCAAATTCCCTGCTTTCCTTCCTGAAAGTCCCTGTCGTGTAAGGACCTGAAAGTCCCTGGAGTGTCCATCTTGTGTACCCCGTGTTCCCTGCCCCATCCCTCTCCCTTCCACAGACCTCCTATGTCTCTTTTCCCCACTGTTCTGTCCTTCCGTCTCCCGCTCCTCTTGTCTCTTGCCCCCCCAACCCCCCTGGCTGTGCGCTGTGTGTTATCTCTCACACGAGCCTCAACAATGTATACCATAAAAAGAAGGAAAGATGACCAATTTTGCACAAGTATGCAGATCATCAAAGAAGCGGACATCCTCCGTTCGTCAGGTTTGATGAACCAAGTGCTGCTGATGTTGAAAGACAATACACGGTGTCCACCATCACAGACAAAATGCCTTTCCGTCCTCAGCAAGGGGGCAACATTAAGGATTGTGAAGTTGGTATCGTGGGAATTTCGGTGTCACTACTTATTGATGTCGGGACAAAAGTCTCCATCGTGAGTGACAATCTCTACCTTATGTAGTTTTCACCTTATCCATTCAACTCTGCGCAATCTACACTTCAAGCCTACGATGACTCCATCATCAGGGTGTTGGGATTGATAACTGTTCCTGTGAACTACAAGGGTATCAAGCTCAACAATTTCACCTTTTATGTAGCAAAAGGCAAGAGTCTAATGGGTGTTAATCTGTTCGACAAGCTTGGGTTCAAACTTTTAGACCCGACTGGTGCACACATCCACATGATTGCAGACAAAGACAATGCGAACAAACACCTGTAGCCTTCCCTGTATATTGGGTTTGGGGAGTGTAAGAGTTAATGTCACGCCCCTCGAGTGGATCTTGTGGTTCCATCACTATCTCAAGGTGTGAGATGTCTACCGTTCGCTGTTTGTGATGAGGTTTCTAAGGAGCTAAGGCACCTTGAATCAGAGAGCATCATTGAGCGCATTGATTAGTCTCGATGAGTGTCGAATCTCGTCATTGCACGACGTAAGAATGGAGAGGTATGACTTTGTGTTGATCTTAAGTCAGTGAATAAAGCTGTTATTCCTGATAAATACCCACTTCCAACCATCAATGAACTCTGTGCTTCATTCCACAGTTCCACGGTGTTCACGAAGCTAGATTTGAGGAGAAGCTACCTCCAGGTACCTCTAGCAAAGCAGAGCAGACATTTGACTGCATTCTTGACTCATAAAGGCATGGTCCAGTATCGTAGAATGCCATACGGCCTCAGTTCTGCACCAAGTGCATTTCAGAAGATCATCTCTTCAGTCCTGTCTCATATTGAGGGAACTCTCAATCTCCTTGAGGACGTCGTCGTCTATGGGAAAGACAAATCAGAACACGATCAACGGCTGGATAAAGTGATATCACAACTAGCGAAACACAACTTGACACTGAATGAGGGAAAGTGTACCTTTGCAGCATCAGAGATTGACTTCTTAGGATATCATGTGACAGCCAATGGGGTGTACTCGACGCAGGACCACATCGAAGCAGTTAGGACTCTTCCGACTCCTTCAAATGCAAAAGAGCTTGCATAATTCCTCGGGACTACCAACTTCATCCTCAAGTTTGTACCCAACTACGCAGAGATCGCTGAACCTCTTCGTAAACTACTGCGCAAGGATCTGCCCTGGGAATGGACTCGTACCCAGCAACATGCTTTTATCACGCGAAAGGAGAAGGTCACATCTGTGCATCATCTTGGTATACATGGTGCCGATGTGCTAAGGGGTTTATAACACTGGCAAGGCTGGATAGATGGTATATTAACTCCACTTTTAGAAACGTACTTGTGTCTTGTCACCTCTTTCCTTATATTTTCTGTGATCATCACCTGGTAGTGCTTGGTTTATCCTCTTCTCAGTTAACTCATTAAAGTGTGCATTGCACCTTCAATACCACCCCGACATATACCAGCCTGTCAATACCAGCCTGTTACAGGATTGTTTTTTTTTACTGATGCTTTTCGTAGTTTTTGGGAAAAACTTATCCAAAGAAAACCTTGTTACTCTTCTGTCCAGTTATGGTGGGAGAACGCGAAAGCCCTAATTCGTGTTTTCTGTCAATGTTATAAGTCCTTTACCATGAGTAAGAACAAAATTGCTGTTTCACTTTTGGAAACTGAAAGTTTACAGTTAGAGGAAGACTTAGCTAAAGCTCAAAATAACAGGAAACTTCGGTTATTATTGGAAAAAAAACAAAACAAAAAAAAAGCTTATCTTGATTCACAAAAAAGTAATGGCGATGTCAGTTAGATTCAAAATGCAAAATGTGAACTTTACTGAAACTCCAAATAAAAGTTTTTTTTTCCAGTTACAATGAGTTAATAAATCCCAAAGGCAGATTTTTTTTTCCTTGTTGGATGCCAGAGGGAATAATACACAAAATGAGAGTGATGGAAGAAGGTTTGTGAAAAGTTATTTTTTTGTGGTTTATTTGCAGAGGAATCTGTTTGTAAAGATTGTGTTGTTATGACAAATCATGTTCCTTCTTTGAATTGTGGTCAGCATCAAGCTCTTGAAAAGCCACTTACCCTGGAGGAACTCAGCATGGCTCTGAACAGCTTTGAACGTGGAAAAGCCCCTGGAATCGACGGACTTCCAATGGAATTTTTTACAGCATTTTGGGACATCTGAGGTCCAGAATACTGTTGTGGTTCTGCAAGAAAATTTACATTCTGGCATACTGCCTCTCTCAGCTGCCGAGGAGCGGTGATTTGTCTTCTCCCCAAAAGCGATGATCTCTGTCGGATCGAAAACTGGCGCCCCATTTCATTACTGTGCTCTGACTACAAACTCCTTTCCAAAGTGCGGCTGATCGGCTAAAACTTGTCATCGGAACTGTCGTTCATCCTGACCGGAGCTACTGTGTTCCAAGGAGATCAATCTCTGATAATATTATTTAAATTAGAGATCTGATTGAATGTGGCCTCAAAGAGGAAGAAGGGGTTGGTTTGATCTTCCTTGATGACAAAAAGGCTTTTGATAGTATTTATCACACTTATATAGATAATGTTTCAAGTGTTGGAAAAGTTTGGCTTTGGTGAAAAGTTTATCAGTTTTATTAAATTGTTATACAACAATATATCTAGTTTGTGTAAGGTAAACGATGGTCTATGTTTGCCCATTCAGGTTCAGAGGGGTGTTCAGCAAGGCTGTCCATTGTCAGGTTTACTGTTTAACCTTTCTCTTGAGCCATAACTACAATCAATCTTACAAACTCTCACCGGCTTTGTGCCTTCTCCATAAGAGCATCCTATTATGGTATCTGCATATGCTGATGATGTCTGTGCAATTATTAAAAATGATCAGAATCTAACTACTCTTCTCGAATCCTTATGGAAGTTTCATCTTGCTTCACTTTTGCGGTATAATTGGCAAAAGAGTAAAGCTCTATGGGTGTCTTCAGCTCACTGTACACCCGGTGGGCTTCCTGAGCGCAACCTCGGTCTCTTCTGAAATATCTAAGGTGGATGATAGAGGGGGTGAAATACTGTTGTGGGCCGGGGTTCGGCGGCGATAAACGACCACCAGGTGGAGCAGTAGGGTCGTCTCCACTGAACACCCAGAATTGCAAGGTCTTAACCCTTGGATAACTCCAAAAGGTCACGGGTCCCTTAGTGGACCGTGGTCGCCAATATTTTGATGGCGTGTGGTAGGGTTAATTACCTAATTTCAATATACCAAAGTACCCACACCGTCTAACTACCGGGGAAGCCACATCCTCGGCCGACTTTGTCCGAACCGATCTCTCAATGGTGAAGAATCACTTTAAAAATTAAAAAAATTCTCGTATCCAGATCTACATTCGGATCTTCACCAAAATCTCATCGGTATGTCCTTGTCAAACACCCAACGTGTCCACCAAATTTCATCCACAATTTTTTGCGTCCTGCACGCAAACAAGAAAATGAAATTGCTCGTTGAGCAAGGGATTGCCGGAATAACTGTCATATCTCCATGATCTCTGAAAGAACAAAAACCTGGAAATCAATTTGGTTCTTATTAGTCGATAGTGCTACTGTTTAATGAGTTATAGCACTTAGTTTGGTCAGGGTCATAACTCGGAAGTCAATCGGACTTGAAATGGCGTTTTTATCGCAATTTGAACGTTTTGACGCGACCCTCCTGACATTCGACCCCCGACCGCTAAGAAGGGTGTTGGTGTGACACCCCAATGAGACATGTGGTTGGATGCAGAATTGGAAGATGCACATTTTGGATTTGGTTTGAAGTCGATACGACCATGTTAGCGGACGTTATTGTGAAAATAAGAATTTCGGTTTTTCGGTGACCTTGACCTTGACCTTTGACCTAGATTCACCAAAAACGACAACTGTCTAAGTTGGACCATGGCCGACGTCTGTACCCAGTTTGCTCATGATCGCTGAAACGGTGTGACTGCTTCAGGGTAAACAAACACAGACAGACACAGAATGACACACACAACCGACCAACATAATTGCCGAAATCTGAAGGATTCCGGCAATTAACAAACACACAAATTAAAAATCACTCGGAGAGCGACAACTTGGCGAAACGAAACGGCACTCGGTAGAGCACAAACCTCCGCCAAGCTGAACCCACCCAACCTGTCCACCAATTTTCATCCAAATCCGTCCACAAGGTTTTTGAGATATCATACAATATCATTTTTGCCCCATCTCTCAATGGTGAAGAATGAGTTAAAAATTCAATAATTCTTAGATCCGGATCTGGATTCGGGTCTTCACTAAAATTAAGCGTTGCCGTCCTTGTCCGATCACCTACACACAAAAAAATTTTTCAGAACGATTGCTTAAAAACTGTGGCCAAAAATCGTGTAACAAACAAACAGACAAAACATTAAACTTTTTTATTTTGTTTCTGCTGAACAGGATCACCTGACAAACGCTGCAGACCAACATACTTGGCAAAAAATTTTTTCACAAACTTATAAACAGACAAACAAACAAACAAACAAACACAGACAAGAGTGAAAACATAACCTCCTTCCACCTTTGGCAGAGGTAAAAATGTTTGAAAACCCATTCAGCCAAATTAAATGAGCACCAACCTGCCAAAAGCCACTGACTGTGATGAATGAACGAACAAGTACCTGATAAATGTATGGTGAGGTCATCAAAGAACAAAGGTGTTCAAAACTTCCAGGAAGCAACATTGTTACTACACAAGGTATTTTTTTCTGTCACTTTGCTGACGGATTTAATCAAAAGACGGCAAGTTGTAGTTCACCAACATTCTGCTCTCTTCACTCTATAATTTGGTGGAGGTCATCTTCCATCTGCGTGAGAGTCGGCCAACATCACCTTCGTCAACCATCCTTGCTGCAGATATATGGTGTGAGCAAAAATCACTTAAGCTTCGCTGTGAAGCTCTGTGTTGGATGCATTGGTTTGAACCTCCGCTTAAAATGAATGACGTGAAACGTTTTGAAAATTTGGAAAATACTCTCGCTGAGATTTCAACATCACTGTAATGCAGATGGTTAAGTTGTTTGAACTTTCTTTATGTAAGATGACTTGTAATACCGGATACCACCAGGTGGTGCTAAACGATGCACATTTACATGGAGAGAATTGGGGTCTTACCCCCCACCCTGAACCCCCTCCTCCATATACGAGGTCCGTCTAAAAAGTGGCATGATCTGGTGAACAGGCCAGGCCTGGATTTGTATGCTGGACCTTGTGAAAAGCCAGCTGGAGCACACCGTGGATTCCCACCACCGCCGAATCCGTCTAAAAAGTAACGGGACTGAGCTTGCTGTGTGCTCCACTTACACAACTTGAATGAACGGGTTGTGTCACAGTCTTTCGCAACATTCCAGCAATATATATGATTGGTGATGGTTGACTGCGCTCATTGTGTGATTTTTCCAGGTCGTGCTTTACACGTTGTCCAGTCTGAGTCATCGCGCTATAAGTCGTGAGCAGAGAGCTAATCTGAAGTTTCTTGCCAAGCTTGGCAAAACACCTTCCGAATCTTTCACAATGGTGCAACAAGTCTAGGGGAAGAAAAGATGTCACGTACACGTGCATTTGAATGGCACAAGAGGTTCAAAAAGGGACGGGAGGAGGTTGAAGACTATCCACGGTCTGGAAGACCTTCAACGAGCAGAACGGCGGACAACATTGAGCGTGTGAAGCAGATGGTGCACGCAGATCGTAGACTCAAGGTGAGGATGATTACTGAGCAACTTTCCATCAACAAGGACACTGTCTGGAGCATCATCACTGAAAATCTCGAAATGTGCAAGGTGTGCGCAAATATGGTCCCAAAGCTGTTGTCTGAGAACCAGAAACAGCAAAGAGTCACTGTCTGTCATGACATTATTGAGCGTCTAAAGGACGATCCAGACCTGCTCGGGAGAGTCATTACCGGCAATGAATCGTGGATATTCGAACACGATCCCGAGACCAAATGGCAGGGTCATCAGTGTTAAAGTCCGGCATCACCAAGACCAAAGAAAGCAAGGATGTCGAAGTCGATGGTCAAGGTGATCCTCATCACGTTTTTTGACATCAAGGGCATCGTCCACTTCGAGTTTCTACCACAGGGTCAAACAGTGAATCAATACGTGTACAAGGAGATCCTCCGGCACCTCATGAGATCAGTCCGGGACAAGAGGAGGGATCTGTGGGAGAACCACGACAGGGTGCTCCACCATGACAACGCCCCTGCTCACAGTGCCCTGAGCATCCGACAGTTTCTGGTGGAGAGTAACGTGCCAACTCTGGAGCACCATCGTATTCGCGAGACTTGCCCACTTGTGATTTTTTCCTATTCCCAAAGCTCAGGAGGGTGATCAAGGGGACCCTATTTCCTGATGTGGCGGCCATCAAAAGGGCCATGACGATGGAGCTGGAGGATTCCAGAAGAATCCTTCCGAGGGTGCATCAAAGTGTGGAAGAAGAGGGTGGACAAGTGTGTGAGACCGGAGGGAAACTATCTTGAAGGGGACAAGCTGTGATTTCAATATATTTTTGGAATAAAATTTCTGTGAAGTCAGTCCCGTGAGTTTTTAGATGGACCTCGTATGCTCCACAGGCAGAAACCGTGCTTGAGGCATTGTGTGAAATTTGGTTTGCTCGTGTTTTTTTAGTTTTTGAAGCAAATATAAATAAACAAACAAGAAATATAAAACACCAGGCTGCCAGGATGGCCTCGAGTGGTGATCTTCACGATTGTTTTCGAGAGGGGGGGGGGCACATTTGCCGATAAGACATCAGTGAGAGCCGACACACCGCCAGCAGGGCTCGTAGTTGGTTGTGTACTGCAACCATATACTTAGTAGTGATGTTGGTGTTGTGCTTCGAACACTCATTTGAAACCATCGGGTCAATTTGAAAGCATTTGTGGTGGATTATGATGGGGTGTTTTGACGTTTGTGTGTTATCAGCCGAACGTCGTGGGCCGCACTTGAGGCCACCAGGGGCCGCCAGTGGCCCGCGGGCCGTGCAATGGAGAACAGGGGCCTCGAGGTATGCACACTCACCTCAAAGCTGTCTATCCTCGGTTCAAATCCCCACCCAACTAAAACCTGTCATGCGGTGCATAACAATTATGATGATTCATCAACGTGTGTCCCGTCCGTTCGATGGACGTTAACCTGGGCGTCCTGTCTGCGGATATAACTTGGTGGCCGTTAAAAAAAATCCCAAGGTGTACTTTGTGAAGCGAAGGCGAGCTATCGACGGCATCATGGCCAAATTCCAAATTCCTTAGGCCCAACTTTGGTCGAACGTCATGCCTGGCCAGCCGGTTCGTGAAAGACTTGGGCTAAGCTTCCACCGGCCAACCTCATCAGAACCTGGGAGTACAGTACTTGTTACCGTTAAAGAAGAATATTAAATACCATGACCAGTGTAAATAAGAATATAATAATACTCGTGAGCATTGAGATGGACGGGGGGGGGGTTATCCTATATACCTAGGGGGAGGCTGACATACTGACACCATGAAACATGTGTACACGGAAAAGTGGATCAACAAGGAACCCAAGAAGGGATGGTGGTGGTGGTGGACTGAAGGCGTGTGGTTAAATAAATAAATAAATAAATAAATAATTTTTAAAAAGGAGGTGGTGGCTTCAACCAGGAAGCTGTTGGTTGGGTGGTGCTGTGCAGGTACAGCCTTGACGATATCGGTCGCCTCCTTGTTACCTGGGCACCTGTCCCTTCCTGAAAAAGCGAGGCAGGTGAGTCTGTGTACCTGCCGTCTGCCCGCTTCACCCGTCGCGTTCCTATGTCGAGCCGGAGACGCGTTTCGCACCCCACGACCAAGGTTTCCTCGGTGGACGAGGATGCCGGGTTCCGGGGCAGCGTGCACCAGCACGGCAAGAACGAGGGCGCTCTGACCCGCAGATTGTCGGCCAACGGGCCCGAGCGAGGCCGTCCCAGCATCCACAGCACGAGCGCCTTCCAGTTATCATTCAAGGTACCCTCGAGCCGTCTGTCTCAGCGGCTGGCACCACTCCCTCCCTGCTTTTGCCACGCACGATAGGCTTGAAAGCAATGGTGGGGTGCACGCGCTTTGGAGCTTATCGCTGCCCGTTTTGGATCCATATCATGCTGATGCCTTTTGATACAGTGCCAGAAATTGAGTGTGGGGAAGGGGGGGGAGGCATTATGGAGTACGTCGTCCTTCGGAGTGAAAATGAATCCCGATTTGCTGTGCACTTGTATCTGAATAAAAAATTAATTAAAACCCGTTGCACTTTTCACAAGAGTGCATATTATATACACCTACCTTACCCACAGATTACATGCCAGGTAAACGTTTGTTAGCATTACTAAACAGAGGAACTCGAATTTTTTTATAATCCTGAAATTGTGTTCTCAGACATCTTAAAGCTGTGGTGGTGGTCGTATGGCAGTTTAGCTGCCAGGGTAGCTATCATTTCTTGAAGCGTGACTGTGGCACTGATGCAGTGCCCCTCTACCAGAACACACACTGGAACTGGTACTCATTTTGCTGACCATGGAAGGATGACAGGCTGAGTCAACCCCCTGGTCAGGGCCGGATTTAGGCATGGGCAAACTGGGCAGTTGCCCAGGGGCTTCCACAACCAGGGGGCCTCCACATATTTCATGAAAAAAAAATTGTGAGGAAAATGTGTTTGTGAGTGCCTGAATGGTAGTTGGTAGTTAGTGGAACAGATATATGATATTCATCTATAACAGATATAAGATATTCATCTTATCTCATTCTCTATTTTATATAGAAGTTCACATTCTTTGTTCTTGAAAAATATACTTTATGGATGACTGTAAATATGTCTTGTCACCTTTTTCGTATTCTAAGGTAGGGTGGGCCTCCACAACTGAAGGCTGCCCAGGGGTACCACATGTCTAAATCCAGCCCTGCCTCTGGTTTATTAATTCAGCTTCCGACAGGGCTTGAACTCAGGATGCTAGGATCCTAGGATCCCAAGCCACCACCCTAACCACTGAGCCAACACCAGGCTCCCTAAAGCTGTAACAGCTCTGAATTATTCTTAAATGATATTCTTCCACTCTGATGAGCTTTTGCTACCCACTAAAGCAGAGCTCAACATCATCATCGAACAACCAACCAATCGACCAACTTGGATGAAAAGGAAGAATGTGTAATAATCGGTACCTCGTTCAGGTTCATACGTGCAGCCTCGTTATCGTGGGGGGGTTCAACAAGAATGACCACACTGTGGTCACGACGTGCAACAAAAACTGGTAACGAGCCTATTGGGAAATATACATTTAATTCACTATTAAAAGATTAACTCGACACCTCTCATCCATGTCAACCTCCTCCACGTTATATATATCAGAATGAGCCGATTGGGAAATATCTATCTATAATTCCAGCAGTGTGTGTGTGTGTGTGTGTGTGTGTGTGTGTGTGTGTGTGTGTGTGTGTGTGTGTGTGTGTGTGTGTGTGTGTGTGTGTGTGTGTGTGTGTGTGTGTGTGTGTGTGTGTGTGTGTGTGTGTGTGTGTGTGTGTGTGTGTGTGTGTGACCGCTGTTTCTCGACAACCTCTGGTCCGATCTAATTGAAACTTGCCAGGTATATTGCTGGAGACCTGAGGATGTGCCTTTTCCAGGTTTGATATTAATCGGACAAGTGCTTCCCAAGTTATGGCCATTTATTTACCAAACCAATGGGAAGACACATTGTTACGTGGGCGTGGCCGATGGGGAAGGGAAGGACAGCCACGTTCCCCATTACGGGTTACAACGTACGGGCTTCCGGAGAGTGATGACTTCGTGTATTCTAATAATTTCTCGATTTCTTATGCGCATTTATAGATAAACAGAATGGCCCAAGTTATGATCGTTTTCATATTAGACGGTGTATAAATTTCGGGAACATCAGAGTGCTGGTATGCTCCGAACCAGGAAGTAAATTTTTTTCTCTCTCTTCTCTTCTATTTTTGTTTTTTCCTTGCCACGACATTGCGAAAAGGTAAAATACGTTGGCGCTAATTGAATAATTGGGTATTAAAAATAAATTCGAATAATCGTAATTGCGAATAATATCGAACTTTCGGGACACGCACGTACGGGCACGTGAGAGCGAAGAAACGGCCTGTGTGGTTTATTTATTTATTATTATTATTATTATTATCATTATTATTATTATTATATATTTTTTATGGGCACGTACTAGTACATTTAATTCGCCATTAAAAGATTAACTCAACACCTCTCATCCATGTCAACCTCCTCCACGTTATATATATCAGAACGAACCGATTGGGAAATAAACATTTAATTCGCCATTATTAGATTTACTTGACACCTCTCATCCATGTCAACCTCCTCCACGTTATACGAGGTGTGTTCAAAAAGTATCCAGCCTTAATTTTTCGTGTGTAAACAAATGAAGCTCGGGAGGCATGGTTTTGTGCACGTATGTAGGCGATCCTAATCCATATGCGTGAATATTTTCCCGCCTGCAGAAGCTGTCAGTCGCCGACAGACCGTCGATGAGTGAGGAAGTGCAAGTGAGCGCCGTCGGATTTTCGTTTTTGACAAAATGACTGATCACTGTGGTCTCATCGCCAGTGATCACTGTGTTGAAGAAGTTGGGATCGCTGTTCACAGTCTCCAGCATGTCCTGTGCGATCTCCAAACGGAGTTTCTTCTACTCGATCGTTAGCAGCTTTGGCACAAACTTTGCTGAGATTCTCCTTTAGCCCAAATCCTCAGTCACAATGGAATGAACGGATCCAATGCTGACGCCCACCTCATCTGCAAGTTCTCTGATCGTGATTCGATGATCCTGCATCAGCAGGATCCTCACGTGGTCAATGACTATCTCATTTCGGGATGTTGAGGGCCTATCAGAACGTGTTTCACATTCCATGATGTGAGATCATCCATGAAGCGGTTGTACCACTCTTTTATCTGTGTGGTGCCCATTGCTTCGTTCCCGAAGGCCTGTTGAATCTTGCGGATCGTTTCCACTTGGGAATCGCCAAGCTTTACACAAAATTTGATGCAGTCGCGTTGTTCAAGTTTTTCTGCCATTTTGTCAAAAACGAAAACCCAACGGCGCTCACTTACACTTCCTCACTCATCGGCGGTCTGTCGGCGACTGACAGCTTCTGCAGGCGGGAAAATATTCATGCAGACGGATTAGGATCGCCTACATATGTGCACCAAACCACGCCTCCCTCGCTTCATTTGTTTACGCACGAAAAATTAAGGTTGGATACTTTTTGAACACACTTCGTATATCAGAACGAGCTGATTCGTCACACGGTCAAGGATCATTTAACCTCAACATGGAGCCGTTCAAAAATTTCCTCACACTATACGCTTGATTGTGCGTTCTGACAGGCTTGATTAAACCGTACTGTTATTCAACGCATGATTGGATTTTTTTGGGGGGATCCCTCATTGTGATTAACACTCGACCCAAACAAAGCCAATGGAAATCTGACTCGACAAACCCGGATCGTGTATAATCAACAAAGGCCTTCAGGCCTAATCTGTTAGACCCCCAGAAAACTAAGATGGCGGCCATATTTAATGTTGGTGTCATGGTGGGTGGAGTCAACGACCAATGTGGGTGTGGTCTGGCAGCTGTCTGACCAATGGGCGCACATTTTAAAAATCGACCCCCAACAAGAACCCCAACAGCAATAACAGCAACAACGCAGAGATCTTGTAGACCTGCCACATGTGGCATGTAAAAACAAATAACTATTTTGATCTGTGTAACTTTTTATGGGACAACCCGTGTATTAATTAGTTATATTGGGTTAAATTCAACAAATGGGTAGTATGTCGATATGAAAAAGATGAGGTGTGATTTGGTGAAAAAAATTTCGCTGAAGAGTGAATAGTAATTAAAGAAGAAACGATTTCAAATAGTGCATTTTATTTTTCTTTCTTTACTTTGTCCTTTCTTCCTTGTTTTGATAACCTCTTTGCACCTCTTCTTGTAGGTGGTGAGCTTCCACCCCCCCCTTTCTCCCTCTCTCCTTCCACCAAACCCCCACCCTTTCCGCAACTCCCCTTCATTGACACCAAAAGGACGTAGACATAGATTGGGAGGAAGCTGGAATGCAAAATTTCACACGGATTTTAAAACACATCTCTCGATGCAGCAGAGAGAAAAAAAATTACTTTTGATGCGCCAAAGAAATGTCCACTCTCGGCTCATTTACAGCACCGCTCCAGGGCGGGGGGAGCAGGTGCGCCAACCTTGCGATGTTTCTACTGTCTCCAGTCATATAACGACCTATCCAATCCACCTCTCTGGACAGTCGCCAGAAGAGATGTCGTCTCTGTAACTCCTTCACCTCACTATCGACCATGACCTTTCAAGGGAAATGCCTATCATCAAACTAGCACGGAAGGCCAGTTGCTATCTGAGTATCCTCTATATAGGGCTAAGGCATTGCTGACCTGTACTGAGCTCATTATAGATTATGAGGCTTTTATACGGGCTCCATGGAGTAGGCCTCCCAACTCTAGGCTGGTGCTCCTACTTCCCATCACACTCCTCTTGAGGCAGTCAAAAAACAAGCTTTCTTGACATTCCAAAACCACCATTGGAATGTTAAGACAGGAGATAGATTCACAAGGACTGTCACTCTCCCACTAGTGGCATGTTGGTGGGCTCTCTATTTTATAAGCCTGTGCGTGGCCTCCCAAAGGCACTCCATATGACACATGTTCCTCAAGAAACCCTCACCTGGTCATCCTCCCAACAAACAGGCGAGTTGCCCACCTGCATTCACTCGTCCCCTTGTTCTCCCAATTATGGAATCGGCTCTCGGTGTTCAGTGTTTCAAATGCACTACCCATCTCTACCTCATGTGCTTATTCTTGCACTTCCACAACATCTTCTGCACACACATGTTCTTCCACATTCTGTTTCTCTCCAGGTCGTTGTTGATTCATCGGTAGTTGGTAAAAATGCTACCCTTTTTTGTTTAACTCCTCCATGAGCCTAAACAATTGTATAAAATATGTTAATGGTAATAATGGGCTTTTTACCTTGATGAAAGTTTAATGGGGTGTGGATAAATTGCAACCCATGACGAGTCAAACAGCCTCCTCCATTGACTAAGTTTTCTTTTATACTAGGCCCTTGTATTATGGAAGAGCGAGGTGATGAAGCAGAGGATAACATATTGGTGGGAAATAACAAGCCGGTGAATGAATGAAGGGAACAAAGGAGGAGAGGGAGAAAGAACAGTTAATTTCAAGTTACTGGATGTAGTTTAGAACAAGGGTATGGATGGAGGTGTATTACCATCTTGAAACTCTGGAAGAAAGATATGGATTGTGTTGATTGAAGGAGAGAGTTAAAAGGAATGAAATGCATCTGGTACCCCAAAGAGAGAAGAAAAAACAAACAAAAAAAAGAATAAGGGATGAAATGTAAACTCCTTTGTTCCTCACTTTCCCTGTGTCGGAGTGGTGACCTGTTCAGGATTGTGCCCAATAGCCGATTATTATTAACCCCTCGTTCCCGATTATTGTTGTAAATAAATTCCCCTTTTTGTTGAATGTATCAGCTCGTCCTTGTCCTTTCTGCCATTGGTTCGCCACGGTGCATATTGGGAATTAGGAAGGCTGTTGCCGTAGTTGTATTTTTGGACCGGTGCAGCTCTGGTATCTCCGCTCGGTTACACCGGATCCGAGTCGTCACCTGTGACTCGGATCGGACAGAGTCGGCCGAGGGTGTGGTTCCCCAGTAGTTAGACTGCGTGGGTATTTAGGTATATTGAAATGATGCAATTAACCCTACCCCACGCCGTCGAAGTATTGGCGACCACGGTCCTTTAAGTGACCCATCGGCTCCGGAGTTATCCAGGGTGACGACCTATAAATTCCGGGTGTTCGGTGGAGCCAACTCTATTGCTCCCCCTAGCGTTCGTGCTCACCACCGAGACCCGGCCCCACAACAATATGCACGCACACACAGGTGGATGCAACATTGGTTGAGGGTGCGGCTGTGCTGCTGATGCAATGCTCTCTGTAGGTTAGGGCAGGAATTTGTAATTTATTTAAGGTGCCGTGATAGCTCACCTCCTCTTCGTGAAGAAGACCGTGGGATCTTTAACGTCCACCGACTAATACTGGCAGACAGGATGCCCAATTTGATGACCATGCGGTCGACGGCACACAATTGTGAATCACCCTGCTTCTGAAACATGACATGACAGTCTACACCTGGGTGGGGATTCAAACCCAGGCTAGACAGCTTATACCTGGTGTTGGCTTAATGGTTAGGGTGGTGGGCTTTGGATCTTAGAGTCCTTAGTTCAAATCCTGCTCAGTTTTGAATTAATACCAGGTGGGGTTAACTCGGCCTGTCATCCTTCCGAGGTCGGCAAAATGAATGCCAGCATGCTGGTATACTGTGTGGGAGTGGCGACCCGTCCAGGATTGTGCCCAATAGCCAAGGAGACTGCTTAAGCAGAACCAATGCTCTGCACAGAGTATAGTCCCAATCTCCTCCTCCTAGACAGCTTCGAGGTGAGCATGCATACCTCCAGGCCATCCTCTCACACATGTGCTAACATTGAGTTACATTAAGTGGACACAATTTTGGCAATACCGAATGTACTTTTCATTTAATATATTAACTAAGTAAGGTAAAGCACTGATCTTCATATGATTTAAAATATATATATATATATATATATATATATATATATATATATATATATATATATATATATATATATATATATATATATACACATGTAACAATATATATATATATATATATATATATATATATATATATATATATATATATATATATATATATATACATATATGAGGGTGGTCCAAAAAAGTCGAAAAAAATAGAATGTTGCTCCACAAGCTTAAAATTATTCTAATATGATCCAATAATGCACATACATTTTTTAGCTTGATCGGAGGTGATTTAGAGGTCGCTCCATATGACGACTTTTAGTTTCATGAGTTGGTTAAATTAGGGTATGGTAAGGTACGATTACGGGTACTTCTGGATGTCCGAGGTGGAAATGGAGTGCATTTTCGAACTCAGTGAGGTCGATTTACTCTAAGAAATGACTGCACAGACATTGAATTCACCACCATTTCGAAAATATGACCTAAAACAAGATTTATCATTATTGGAGTTGAGTAACTAATCCTACTCATTTCGATATTTTCGAATCTATAATTAATTTGTTGTCCGTCTAGACATTTCTTGGAGTAAATCGACCCCACTGAGTTCGAAAATGCAGTCCATTTCCACCGAGGAAGTACAGAAGTACCCGTAATCGCATCTCACCATACCCTAATTTTTCAATCAATGGAATTACAAACTATTAGAATATTTCGTCTCATTTACCAAATACCACTATCATCTCCGCCTCTATTGCTGTCTCCACTCCCACCTGAACTTATTTCGAGCCGGCCCAACATCCAGTGTTTTAGATTCAATGATTCACAAAAAATATGATAGTTATTTATTTAGTTATTATTATATTAAATTAGGGTATGGTGAGATGTGAATCCGTACACTTCTGAACTTCCTAGGTGAAAATGGACTGCATTTTCGAACTCAGTGGGATCGATTTAGTCCAAGAAATGTTTAGACGGACAACAAATTAATTATAGATTAGAAAATATCGAAATGAGTAGGATAAGTTACTCAACTCCAGTAATGATAAATCTTGTTTTTGGTCATATTTTCGAAATGGTAGTGAATTCAATGTCTGTGCAGTCATTTCTTAGAGTAAATCGACCTCATAGAGTTCGAAAATGCACTCCATTTCCACCTCGGACATCCAGAAGTACCCGTAATCGTACCTGACCATACCCTAATTTAACCAACTCATGAAACTAAAAGTCGTCATATGGAGCGACCTCTAAATCACCTCCGATCAACTTAATGTTTTTTGTGCGCGTTACTGGATAATAGTGGAATAATTTAAGGCTTGTGGAGACCACACCTGAATTTTTTTTTAATTTGCTGTTTTGGACCACCCTCATATACTGTATATATATATATATATATATATATATATATATATATATATATATATATATATATATATATATATAAATTTGCCAATCCATCTGTGGGTCCTTGTGGAGGTATTGGTGGAGATTTATTAATTTATTTATTTTGTCCATGAATGCAACGTGAGCAACTGTTTGTTCTTCCAAATTATGGAGTGAGTGCTGAGACAACTTATTGGCATGTTGATTGTTCGCATCCCAATACAATATGAATGAAGAGCACAATTTTGAACTCTTTCAATGTGGACAGGTGTTGCATCTTTGGTAAAAGACCGAAAGTTACTTGTAAAAAATAGTGAGGAAGTCTTGGGACAGTAAACCATAACGTTTCAAGAGTCGTACCATGCGGAATACAGTATTGGTATGATTTTTAAAAAACAAAACATTTTCCAGATGAGCCAAAGAAAATAAAAAAATAAAAAATAAAAAGACAGAAGAAGTGAGAGTATCAGAACAGGATTTGTGAGCACGAGGATTGCTGACACCTTCTACCTTTGCTTACTCTGCTCGATTTTTCTTCCTCCTACAACTCCTTTTCACTTCTTACCCCCCCCCCCCCACCACCCTACTCCATTTTATGTATTGTCCTCCAACAATAAAAAGTCTTCCAGCAACAAATCTGAGTTCCAGATTTAATTCTTCAACCATCTTCTACCAGTGGTGCAGTGGATAACCACTACAATTGTGCATTTTATGAGAAAAGCATG
This sequence comes from Eptatretus burgeri, assembly GCF_056783735.1. Taxonomy (NCBI): domain Eukaryota; kingdom Metazoa; phylum Chordata; class Myxini; order Myxiniformes; family Myxinidae; genus Eptatretus; species Eptatretus burgeri. The sequence goes on from NC_140961.1 coordinate 58,201,372, forward strand.
AAATTTCTAACATAGTTAGTGCATACCATACTAAGGTTTATTTTCAGATGTGGAGGGAAGTCAGATTTGACTCATGAGGACCGTGAGAGGTCAAATCCAAGATGGCCACCAGTCCACTGGGTCTAATGTTCAAACGCGCTTAATTTTGGAACCAAACAGTGTATAAAAACATTTAAGGTGTCATTTCCAACTAAATTGGAGATGCCCATTCATTTGGTGATACGTTTGAGATCACCATAATCCAAGGACGTGCATTTAGATCAAAGTCAATATCAAATTACATTAAAAACTTTTGGACATTCTTTTGCAAATACATTTATTTTATGTTGGACACTGGATTGGACCAATGCAATAACAGTGAAACTTCGCTTCCATTTTGACACGATGAGCACTAGATGTGCACATATTTCTACCAAACTGCATAACAACTTCCTTTGAAATATCATTTCTATCCGGCAAACTAGTACGGATCAATGTAGCTCACGATAACTATCAATCTTCCCACTCGTACTAATTTTCGAATTTGCACTATCCATAATTTCCAAATATCCCATTGGTAATGATCAAAATCTCACAGTCTCCAGAACAGATGCACAGTGCAGTGCACTTGAGCGCAGCTTTGGCAGACTTGCACCATCCAGTGCACCCTTTCTCGCAGCAACAGCGGATCAATTCATGGCACGATTTTGATGTTTCCATCTCGTGTTTCACAGGAGATGTACAGCCTCGAAAAGAGACCACAGTCACTCTTCAGTGCTGTGAGCCGTGCCTTCTGTTTTGATTTAATCTTGACCGGTGGCCTGCTGAACAGTGGCAACTTGTTCTTTGGAAGTGTTTGTGTGACAGGTGTTGTACACTGTTCTAGTCTTTCTGTCACAAACTTGGTGTACTGCTCCTCACCAAGGGTCTCGATCCTTCTCACAGTTTCAGCCACTTGGGTGTCCATGATGTCCCTTGTGTCAATGACTAGTCTGTCTTGGCTGTGTTCTAGAAATGGATTCCCCATCTCTTCCAGCACTGTCACGAGTGCCTTAACCTCCTTCCGGAGGTTCTTCTCAAGAACAACGAGACAGATCGAGGGCAAGCTTCACACAAACGTTCCCCCAAGTTGTAGGTTGATGCTTTATGTAAGTCTGCAGAACCAGCAGGCTCATTGCAGAAGAAACAAGTAGGCTCTGTGAACTGTGGATGGCTGTGAGCAGATCGCGTGTGCAAGTAGAGGTACTTCGTTGTTGTCCTGTGATTAATTCTCCCCGACTTTGCTCGTCAAATGCATTTTGTTGAATTTTAGCCGACATTTCTTGTGCCACTCAGCCCTGTGTGCCTTCAGAGTGGATTCTATGCCGTCCCTGTCATCCAATCGCTCCAGATTGAGGTCCAGTGGCATGTGCTGAAGGGTCTGGAACCGGAGAAGGTCTTCTGTCAGGGATGCATAGCCACTACCAACGGGCTGTTTCGTTGATTTGAGTGGACACTGTAAAGATTCATCTGTTACTACTTGGCAGAGGACACAAATGTCCCAGTTAGTGCTGGGATGGCTTGGATCGTTTGGATGTAGAGGGCTGGGTCGGGTCCATCAGGATGTGATGCTTCGGCATGGTTGCGCCAAAATCACCAGGGCAAGAGAGGGGATTCTGAAACACAAAAAACACAATGTTAGCACCAACCACCACACCACATTTTACATTTAGGGTATATTCTTAAGTGAGGTGGATAACCACAGCAATTGTGCATGAAATTTCTAACATAGCTGGTACATACCATAAGGTTTATTTTCAGATATCGGCATACTTGGGATACTTAGTCTTGACCTTGACCTCAATGTATGACCTATTCTGGCAACCTGAAAATGATCATCAAATATATGGGTTTCTTAAGATTAGTTTCAAATGACATTTCAAACATGAGACCACTGGGTGTTAATTCGCAAATTTCAACTGATTGCTCATTTTTGGTCAATTTTTACCTTGACCTTGACCGACCTAAATGCATTTCTTTGAATTCTGGCGATCTCAAAAGAATCACCAAATGAACGGGCATCTGCAATTTAGTTGGAAATGACACCTTAAATGATACACTGTTTGGTTCCAAAATTAAGCGCGTTTTAACATTAGACCCGGTGGACTGGAGGCCATCTCAGATTTGACCTCTCACGGTCCTCAGAGGTCAAATCTGATTTCCCTCCACATCTGAAAATTAACATTATGGTAGATACTAACTATGCTATGAATTTCATGCTTTTCTTATAGAATGCACAATTGTTATAATATGAGAGCTTATCCGCTGTACTACAGCAACACTAAAGAATGTATTATTTTGTCTCGTTTGGTTTTAGATCTATTTGAAAGCAAAATGGTGGTTGTGTTTGGTAATGGGAAATGATTGCAGCGAAGGTAGAAAACCAGTGTTCAGCGCAACTCACTTGACTTGGAAATACGAGCACGCTTCTGCAGTATGTTGACCCCTCGGTCGTATTGCCTCCTTTTCAGTTTTGAGTCTTTTATTTGCAAACCGCAGAGCATTGATTGATGTTTACTTTTGACCATGCAGGTGATGCTTATCGGGGACTCCGGCGTGGGCAAAACCTGCTTCCTCATGAGATTTAAGGATGGCGCTTTCCTTTCGGGAAACTACATTGCTACAGTCGGCATTGACTTTAAGGTCCTGTTCTGGAAATCATTATCTTTGCCCCTCTCCCCCGACATTAAACTCTAAAACTGTGCTATCAAAATCTGGTGTTGATGTAATGTTTTGCAATTCCATGTCGTCATCGCGGTGTATTTGTGATTCTGACCACTCGAGATCTGGCATTTCTTTTCCTTTTGTTCATTCGGCATAAATTGATGACACAAGATAGGCTGACAGGATGGCCTTTGGGTACACGCACTCGCTTCTAAGCTGTCCAGCTAGCATGGGTTTAAAAGTTGGCCCAGCTATAAACTGTCATCCTGGTGTTTCACAGGCTTGGTGATTCATCAATGTGTGTGCCGTCCATTGGATAGATGTTACCCACACATCCTGTCTACCAAGTTTCGTCCGAATACATCCACAACCTTTTGAGATATCCTGTTCAAAGACAGACCAACAGACAAAAAGATGAAAAATCACTCAAAGAGCGACAATTGGCAAAATGGAACAAAGTCGAACAGCACTCGGTAGAGCACATACTTTCATCAAGCTGAACAGTTTATGTTTTGTATCCCACTAAGGGCTGGATCTGAACCAAAATCTAATCCCCTTATTCTTGTCACTTAACCAACTCATCCACTAGTTTTGTCATAACTCATCCACAACTTTTTGAGATATCAAAATACGCATAGTTTTTGGCCCCATCTCTAAATTTTAGAAATCAAGCCGATGTTCACCCTTTGACCTTAAAAAAAAAAAGTAATTGGTGGTTGAATTTCGTGACCTGATATGTCAATCCTGTTCAAATTTCAAATCAATCGGATGAAAATTGAGGATTTTAGAAACTTGTCCTATGTTGACCTTTTGGTGGATATCGACCTCAAAAATAATAGGTGGTTGAATTCAGTGACCTGTTATGCAAACGCTCTTAAAATTTTACCTTGATCAGATGAAAACTGAGCATTTTCGAAATTTGGCCGAGGTTGACCTCAAAAAGAATTGGTGGTTGAATTCGGTGACCTGATATGCAAATGCTCTTCAAATTTCAAGTCAATCGGATGAAAATAGAGGATTTTAGACATTTTAAAAGTTGTTGACCCTTTGGCATGTGATGACTTTTTGACCTTTTGACCTCAAAAATAAATAGGATTCTTTTAGACTACCAACTCCACCATTTGGTGAAGTTTTGTAAAGGTCAGTTTATAATTGTGACCTGTAGGCGATTTAAGGTGAGCGGACAGACAAACGGGAGCGATCAACATACACTCCTTGTCAGAAAATGACTTGGCAAATATATATATTTTGACAAGTACAGATTACCTCCATTTGTTTGTTACTTACGAAATCTAAAGATTTCGTAAGTATATTGATGACTTCCGTCCTCTGTTTGTGTGTTTGTGTGTTTGTTTGTAGGCACGATAACTCGAGAACGGAAGAAGCTACCAATGTCAAATTACACCACGTGATTCAGGAGGGTGATGGCTAGCGCTGATTAGATTTGGTCAAAATCGGTCAAAGGTCAAGGTCACAGTGAGGTCAAACATTCGATTTTTGATGGTTTGGTACAGAATTATCGTAGAAACTTCTGGTTTGCGTCGCTACCTCCTCCCGAGACAGCTTTTATTAGACAAGGTCAGGGGTCAAGTTGACGATTTCGTAAGTACCAGTCTATGACTGCTTGTTTGGATGTTTGTTCATTTATCATCAGCATAATTGGAAGTAAACGTGGGCCTATTTTGACCAAACTCGGGTGGTAGGTACATCTTATGACCTAGTGTTTTGGAAATTGTGATGGTTGCTTGGGACGCTTTGGTTCCCTAGCAACAGCCGAAAAAACTTCAAAATCGGTACCGTTCAAGCGAAATCAATTCCGAAAGCCATTATCCCACTTAGGCTTATGAAATTTGTCATGCATCATCTACAGGTGATGCTCCCCCAAATATATTCCAGTTTTTGTGACATATGTAATAGTTTACCCGCAGCGCCCCCTACAAATGGGGTATGCCCGAAAATTGAAGGCCCCCTAGCGACCAGGTGAGAGCATCAATCCGAATGAAACTTTGCAGGTTCATAGCACGCAATGAGTACTACAACTTTGCCTCAGGAGATATTGACTGATATTGCTTAGGTCAGGGGTCAAAGGGCAAAAATTGATAATATGCGAGAGCTGGAGGTACCTTCGTGCCAAATGCTACTCCTTGTAGGATTATGGTCAGATGGTCATGAAAATTCACACTAATCCTCTGGAATGCATTGTGCACAAATGAACGAGCCGGATTTTCGATTTATATCTTTGTTCACCCACAGCACCCCCTCAAACTTTGGGGATTTCCGATATCAAACCGCATTTTCGGTACTTTTCATTCAAATTGATACTGAGTAGTTATCAGTAGATGGAACTCGATGAGATTTGGTATGCATAATCTTAAGGTGGTTCCCTATCCGCTATATGCATACATTTTTTTTCTATATCTTATAGTTTCCAAATGGTAACCCTCTCAACTTGGATGTCCGAGGGCCATTGAGCATTCCCGCTGAAAATTCAAAGTACACTAGCTCCAAGACGGTTGAACCGAATCGAATGAATCTTTACATGCTTATAGACCGTAATGAGTACTACAACTTTGCTCATTTGCATAATGACCTTTCTCGAGTAAGTCAGGGGTCAAATGTCAATAAGTGCATTTTTCGGGCGAAATTACCATTCAAGGCACCCTTGCTCCTACACGGATTAACCGATACAAATTAAAGTTCATAGGTTCATAGTACTCAATGAGTACTACAACTTTGCTTCAGGACATATTGACCTATCTCGGCTAGGTCAGGGGTCAAAGGTCAATGAGTGCTTTTTCGGGCAAAATGACCATTCAAATCCCCCTTGCTCCTACATGGGTTAACAGATATGAATGAAAGTTCATAGGTACAGAGTACTCAATGAGTTCTACAACTTTGCTTCAAGACATATTGGCCTATCTCGGCTAAGTCAGGGGTCAAAGGTCAATGAGTGCATTGTTCGGGCAAAATGACCATTCAAAGCCCCCTTGCTCATACACGGGTTAACCGATTCGATTGTAATTTCGTAAATACTTAGTACTAGATTAACTCAGATCAGGGGTCAAAGGTCATCGGATGCTCGGCGACCCATGGCTGCCTACCGGCTTGTTTGTGTGTTTGTTTGTTCTCTCCGATCGCCTCCAGTCCAAACTGCTCAACCGATTATTCTGAAATTTTCAGAGATTAATGTTGCCAACCCTGCGACGGTCCCGCATTGAAGTTTCGTAAAATTCGGTAAACCAAAAACGTCTACATAAGCCAATCGGCCAAATTGAGCCAGGTTTTCTAAAATCCTCAAATTTCATCCGATCGACTTGAAATTTGAACAGCATTTATATATCAGGTCAGTGAATTCAACCACCTATTACTTTTAAGGTTACCATGGGTCAAAAGGTCAAGATATGCCATAAGGTCAACCCAAAATAGGTCAATTTTTTTAATTGTTTCTAAAATTATCAATTTTCATCCAATTGAATTCAAATTTGAAGAGCATTTTCATGTCAGTTTGCTGAATTCAACTTCCAATAAATTTTGAGGTAAACATAGCCAAAAGGTCAGCAAGGCCAAATTTCTAAAATTCTCAATTTTAATCCAATTAACATGAAATTTGAAGAGCATTTGCATATCAGGTCACTGAATTCAACCACATACTAATTTTGAGGTTAGCCTAGACCAAAAGGTATACATAGGCCAATAGGCCAATTCGGGTCCAATTTTCTAAAATCCTCAATTTTCATCCAATTGACTTGAAATTTGAAGAGCATTTTCATGTCATGTCGCTGAATTCAACTTCCAATTAATTTCGAGGTAAAAAGGTCAACACAGGCCTGGTTTCTAAAATTGATAGATGGGGCCAAATGCTAAATATATCACTTTATCTCAAAAAGTTTTGGATGAGTTATGACAAAACAAGGTGGATGAGTTGAATAGGTGACGAGAACAAGCGGATTGGATTTTGGTTCGGATCCAGCCCATCATTGGGATACAAAACGTAAACTGTTCCACCTGGCAGAGGTATGCGCTTTACCGAGTGCCATTCTACTTTGTGCTGTTTTTCCAAGTTGTCACGATGAGTGATTTTTCATTATTATTATCATTATTGCCAAACAATAAACAGGGGTGAAAACATAACCTTCGGTCGCATAATAATCATCGGTAGCCTTTTGTAAACATGTCGGTAATAATCATCAGCAGCCTTTCGTACATAGTTAGAAAGGAAACTTGTTGGTGAAAATGGATGCTGCCCTGTATCATCAGCAACAGGACATTTGCTATCAGCAATGAGCTCTTCCAACCTCGAGCACAATTATAGGTTCGATATTATCGTTTTTTTTACCACAAGTCTTTGTACGACTCTTGAATTGCTGTATACATTTCTCACAGTGTGCATTGTGTGTATGTATTCTTGCATTGCAGAATAAAATTGTGGTTGTGGATGACACAAAAGTGAGGCTACAGGTATGTTTCTGGAAGATGTAACTTTACCATTAAAAAACAGAGAAACTATGTTTGCAATGTCTATGATAAGAGAATACATTTGACATTTATAAATGAACCACTTGCTTTCATCAACATTAATTTTCATTGTGCGTGATTGCCCTATCAAGGTGCTCACAGGTGACATGCCACATCAATTCAGCATCTCCTGATGCAATTGGCTATCTAACCTGAAAATTAACTTGTGATTGTTGCTGTCGCAACACCGGATGTAAGAAGATGGAGATGTTCACTATTTTACCAAATGTCATGGAACACTTCCTGGTTGTGAAAATCACCCACACACGTGCCTGAATTGCATAACTGTGATAATATGAAAATGTACATTATTAAATAGTTGGGGAACAGCCTGATGATTAAGTTTTACATTGCTCATGTCCCAGAAAAAATATTAATGATGTGTCATCAAGGAATGATGGGCTGCCATAGAGTGGCATCTCCAAGATTATAACTTCAGCACTATAATGCATCAGCTCAGGGGGTCCTCGTGTGCAAAAAATGTACCCTAAGTTACTCACTGGAATTTTGAAGATGACCACTTCCCTTAACAGAAAAACTTGGTTACCATTTCCATAACCCAGCAATAAGTGCGAAAATGGTGCCTCTTTTGGGGGTTCCAACAGAAATTGTCAGGCCAATTATTAGGGCTCGTGGAAATGAAAACGACTGTTACTTTGCAGTCTTACAATCTAGAAACACAAACTACCCCTCAAAATGTCGGTCTTGAGACCCTCTTTCATAGGATATGCAAATTACGTTCATTGCTTCAAGAATCAGGTCACTGGAGGTCAAAAGGTCACGAAAATTTGGGTCAAGCGAAAATCTGACCTATCGCTGAAACATGCCCCACAGAACATGCCACATCCATATTTTACCCTCTCTGAGGGTCTATCCCATCACCATAGGTGCCAAGGAACACAATCATATGAATAAAGTGGAATTTCTTGCGATAAAATGAAAACAGCACAGAATGGAAAGAGGTCGACTTTCAATCTGATCACTTTTTGGCCACTGCTTAAACGATTTCCTGTTGGGAAACTTAAATGGTTATTATGTCACGCCCGTTCACCCAAGATAGACAAATTAACGCTTAAACTGTTTGCCTTAGAAGACTCTTCCATGTGATATTACCTTTATGGAGATTGGGCCAATAATGAGGTCACTAGAGGTCAAAATGTCACGGAAATTGGGGTCAAGTGAAAATTTCTGTGGAAAATGCACAACTGCACATGCCAGATCCATATTTTTGTCTCCTATTGGGGTCAAATTTTTTGGAATAGATACAAAAAATACAGATATGAATGGAATGTACTTAATGACCACCATAGGGCCTAAACAATCAACGAAAACTGCCACTCGAACATAATAAGTAAACACTTGCCAACTGGTGGAATGTGATTCTGGTTTGGAAATGCGTATAAACTTATGAGTCAATCATTCAGTTTCTGATGACACCAAATACATTTTGACATCCAGACTTTTCAGACTCACTTTGACAAGTGCAAAATGTACAACATGGATTGTTAGAACTGCGGCAAAACCGCGGCAAGCTTGATACTTGCATGAAAATAAAATACTTATATTCATTATAGAAGTTATAAAATGCTTAAATTGTGCCTCAACATTTGATGTTTTTCCTGTTCCTATGTTCTGACATTCATTTATAATCTAAAGCAACAAAAAAAAAAAATATATATATATATATATATATATTTATATATATATATATATATATATATATATATATATACTTTTGACATGGATTGTAACACTTTAAAATGTGAACACGAGCTGGTGATATTGGCAGGTTTGGGACACTGCAGGACAGGAGAGATTCCGTAGTGTGACGCATGCTTACTACAGAGATGCTGATGGTGAGTTGTTCTTACCTGCAACATCATGTTGTGTTTTGACACACGCCACTTCCGTGTTCACATGCAATGTGTATGTCCTTGCAGCATTGCTACTGTTCTATGATGTCTCAAACAAGACTTCCTTTGACAATGTTCGGGTGAGTTTTTGTTTTTAACCTTGCATTAGATAAATCGATTTCTTTATTTCAATGTTTCACTGGTTCACTGTAAGCCAAATTTCTTCAACAATTGTCACCTCCTGGCAGGCATGGCTGACCGAGATTGATGCTTATGCTGACAAAGACATTGTCGTGATGCTCATTGCCAATAAGGTTTGAATTTATTGTTCACCATTCGGCATGAATTGAATATATATTTATTTATTTATACATACATATATATATATATATATATATATATATATATATATATATATATATATATATATATATATATATATATATATATATATACACACACACACACACACACACACACACACACACACACATATGTTTACAAGCCGGTAGGTGACATGGCTGCTTGCTCCAGATGGAAAGCTGGCCGACGCGACTAGCCGATATTCATGTACATGCTATCAATCAATTTAGCACAATAAATATGATTATCACAGCCCTCTTAGTTTGTCCCCAGAAACCCACCTTGTGAAATTTCAGGCATGTTTCCAAAGAGACTCTAACAAATGGCAGCCCTGGTAATTCCATTTATCTATTCGCTAAAGATTTTATTTTTTTATATGATGCTGTAAGACATTCTCCTTGGGAACAAAAAAAACAGGTCCCTTGGAGGTCCAGTTTCGGAGGTATTGATGTTTTTTGTACAGTCCACAATAAGTGTACGATGTATGATAAAGTATTTTAGCTGTTGCTAAGCAAAGGAGGTGTGCATAGCAACCATTCATTTTTGTATACATCCGAGCCACATTGTACACATTTCACCCAAGTTTCATCAAAATCAGACTCTTTCTCTTAGAGATATTCGCAATTAACCGTTTCTGAAATGTTCGACATGTACTCGCCCAAAACCTATCTCCTCCTATAAATATTTTTTGTTTGGGCTGCAAATTGGCATGAAGGGAGCAAGCTAGATAGATTGCGCACAGAACTGTAACTTCGATTTTTCGATTTTTTTTTCGATTTTTTGACCACTTTAAAGGGCCGTTGCTATGCCGTTGCTTGGGACCGGGGTCCCATATTTGAAAGCACACGATTCCCAGAAATATTGGTCTTACCTACCAAATTTCATTGGAATCGGTTGAGTGGTTTTGCCCCGAGGCTTGACCGAAGTTTCGCGGACAGACAGACAGATGGAAATGTCCAGAATAAGGGTGCTCTAAGAGCAGCCAATAATTTTGTATAAGATTGGGATGGTTGGGATTCCACATTTTTCAAGAAATAGGCCCTTCCAGCCAAAAGTAAAAAAACTAGAACAACTCCACTAATTTGAACAAAAAAGCGAGAGCAGACCCAGTCTCAGGGCAACGTTTTGCCGGCTTTGCCGGTCTATTGTGCCTTATATAGCCGGCTGTGAAGCCGCTCTCGCTTTTTTGCTCAAATTAGTGGAGTTGTTCTAGTTTTTACTTTTGGTTTGAAGTGCCTTCTTCTTCTTAAAAAAAAAGAAAACATATATATATATATATATATATATATATATATATATATATATATATATATATATATATATATATATATGTTATCATCACCCACTTCACTAGTCCTCACTTCAAATTATTATTTTTCAATTGAGAAACTTATTAGCCCATCCCCATGCACAGAAGGAGACAATTGTGTGTCTGTGACTGTCCAGGGCATAATGTTTTTACCATTTGAGCTCTTATCATCACATTTTCAACAAAACTTTATTATGAGAAAATGGAGAAAAGAAATAATAAAAGGAACAATTGTTTTTTGTTTCGCTGTTAATTTTGCCAAGTTTACTACAAAGCAGGCACAGACAGACTTTGGATTTTGAGATGCTTTGTTGTTGATTTGTTGTAATGGTCATTTAAGGTCAAATTTTCCAATGATCTGCCATTGTTCTTTTGAGATTCCCATCATTGTCATTCTGACTCCTTTTTAGCTTCCTTTGGCTTATTTTTATCTTTCTTCCCCCCCCCCTTCTTATGCTTAGAATTTTTCCGCAAAGTTACTGTTGACTAGATTCCAAATTCCTGTCCTAACCTGAGGTGAATGTCAGGCCTGGCAAGACTGTACGTGAAAGACTTGGACCAATCTTCCACCGGCCAACTCCAAAATAATGTTGGCTGCTCTTTGAGAACCCTTATTCTGGACATTTCCATCTGTCTGTCTGTCCGCGAAACTTCGGTCAAGCCTCGGGGCTAAACCACTCAACCGATTCCAATGAAATTTGGTAGGTAGGACCAATATTTCTGGGAATCGTTTGCTTTCGAATATGGGACCCCAGGCCCTAGCAACGGCATAGCAACGGCCCTTTAAAGTGGTCAAAAAATCGAAAACTCAAAGCTTAGAGTTCTGTGCGCAATCTATCTATCTAGCTCCCTTCATGCCAATTTGCAGCCCTAACAAAAAATATTTGTAGGAGGAGATAGGTTTTGGGCGAGTACATGTCGAACATTTCAGAAACGGTAAATTGCGAATATCTCTAAGAGAAAGAGTCTGATTTTGATGAAACTTGGGTGAAATGTGTACAATGTGGCTAGCATGTACACAAACATGAATGGTTGCTATGCACACCTCCGTTGCTAAGCAACAGCTAAAATACTTTATCATACATCGTACACTTATTGTGGACTGTACAAAAAAATCAATACCTCCGAAACTGGACCTCCGAGGGACCTGCTTTTTTGTGCCCAAGGAGAATGTCTTACAGCATCATATAAAAAAATAAAATCTTTAGCGAATAGATAAATGGAATTACCAGGGCTGCCATTTGTTAGGGTCTCCTTGGAAACATGCCTGAGATTTCACAAGGCAGGTTTATGGGTGCAAACTAAGAGGATTGTGATAATCATATTTATTGTGCTAAATTGATTGATAGCATGTACATGAATATCGGCTAGTCGCGTCGGCCAGCTTTCCATCTAGAGCGAGCAGCCATGTCGCCTACCGGCTTGGCAGAATAATCGTGGATGTTAATGAAGAAGGTGCTCTGTTTTTGACTGTTATCCCCAGTTCACGGTAAAGAGCTCGTGTTGGCCGATTGGTCCCCATGAGCTAAACATCCAACTGAGGGACAACACGCTCAATTGATGCAAATTGCTATTGACTATTTATGAGGTAGAGCAATCAGTACTTAGCCAAACTAGTAATGACATATTTTTTGTGGCAACCTGTTCACTCCTGGGTGGCATGGCTGAATTGAAACATAATAATTCCACCAACTGCGAAATGTTGTTTTTCATTGTCCATGTTGCCCTAGAACTGTACACTGAGCTCTTGGTAACTTGCAAGCTTGGCATTACACTGTGATCAAGGAAAAATAATTTTTTTAATTATTATTATTTTGTATGCAGCCTGTGGCTGCTGGTTGCATCATTGCTGGGAGTGTGGTTGTGTTGCTGATGCAGTGCCCCTGTTTTCAGAAAGCTGGTTCTCATTTTGCCAATTTCGGAAGGATGATATGCTGAGCCAACCCACCTAGTGTTATTTAATGACACAACAGGGACTCAAACTCAAGACTTTTAAGGTCTTAAGGCAGCCATCTTAACCAGTAAGCCAACACCAGGCTTAAAAATAGGACCGCACATCCTGAAGCTCACCTGGATCAGGAGCAGGTCAGGGCAGGTATAGGAGCATGTGCTGGAGCAGCACGTCACTGCATCCACTCTCTGCAGGTACTCCAGGGGCCTCTGTCTGGCCATCCCCCAGGCAGATGCCTGGCCCATCCCCATCTCTTTGAGATGCCGATCAACCTGCTAAAACCACGAGGCATGTGGTCGGCCCATTGACCTCCTCCACTCACGAGACTCCCTCGCTGAGAGAATCTGGTGAGCAGGATCGGCCTCAGGAAAACGAGCCACATGTCTGTACAGCCGCAGCTGATTGTCATTTGAGTTGAGACCATGCAGGCAACAAATCTCATTTGAGTCTCTCTCAGCAACCACTCGTTGGACACAAAGTCCGACCAGCGATAGCCAAGGATTCTCCAAAGAGACCTGGTACCAAAGGAATTAAGTCTCCATCTCAGATCCCTGGTCAGAGTCCAAGTCTCACATCCATAGAGGAAGACTGGAAGCACCAAGGACCTGAAGACTAGGACTTTCATCCTCCTGCACAGATACCAGCAGCGCCACACCCCATGATCCAGTGAATCCATGACTCCCCAGGCCCGACCCAGATATCTATTGACCTCTGACTCGCAGCCAGCAGAGACATGAATATCACTGCCAGGGTAAGTGAATCTCTCTGTGACCTCAACATCCTCACCACAAACAGGTACAGACAGGATTGCAGCATCCAAGATGTCACCGAAAGCCTGGATCTTAGTTTTTACCCAAGAAATCCATAATGCCAGCATCTCCAACTCCTCATTCAGCACCTCGAGGGCCCCCAAAAGGATATCCAAAGTCTCTGCAAAGATGACTGCATCATCTGTGAAATCAAGGTCAGAGATTTTGACATTCCCAAACGATACACTGCAGCTTGATCTCTTCGAGATCCTCCCCAGAATCCAGTGCATCCAAGTGCTGAAAAGTATGGGGGCCAGTCCACACCCCTGATGAACTCCAGTAACAAGTGGATAAGTTGGAAATGGTACCACCACATCTCACGGCACTCTCAGTAACAGAGTCGAGTTCAGACATCAGATTGATCAGTTTTGGTGGCACCCCACGAAGACGAATAATCCTTTAGAGTGCATCCCTATTCATGAAATCGAACGCTTTACAGAGATCAACATAGGCTGCAAGCAGCCCCTACTGAAGCTATTGTCTGCATTCGGTGAGGACCCAAAAAGCAAGGATACGGTCAATAATTGACCTCTTTGGTGTAAAGCGTGACTGCTCTGGATGCTGGTGCTCCAGCCGATGGTGGCGAACGCTATCAATAATTATTCATGCAAAGACCTTGCCCGGCACTGAGAGCAGCGTCACCCCTCGGTGTTGTTGCAATCCTAGTGATCACCCTTCCCTTTCCAAAGAGGGACAACAAGTTCCCTCTTCCAATCAGGTGGGATGATGCCTGTGTTCCAGGCAGAGCACAAAATTGCATGCAACGACACGAGGGCAGCATTTCCACGAGCCTTGAGAAGTTCAGCATGGATGCCACAGATCCCTGGAGCTTTAACCCCATTTCAACCGGTTCACCAGTTGTGTTTCCTGCCTGTGTTTTGGAAACACTGCCTGTGTTTCCACAAACGAAGGTGGATCACAGTTGATTGGAGGGTCAGCAATAGGGATAGTAACACCCCTGACGTCCAACTCGACAGCTGGTGGTTCAGCCTGGTACAGCCACTCAAAGCAACCGGCCCAGCGTGCCTTCACTTCAGATTCCTCTGTCAAGAGCTCTTCAACCTCTGCTCTAACTGCAGTTCACCGAGGGACAGGCTTGGAGAGAGGCAATGCACAAATTCCCCTTAAAGCAGGACAAGAATCACTTGACCACAGGTGATGCTCTACCGCCTCACAGATTCCTTGCACGTAGGCCTCCTTGTCCACCATTTGTGCACGTACAGTTTTGCGCCAAAGCTCCCAAAACAGCTCATTCAGCCTGGCTCTGCGAAGGGCAGCAACACAGGAGGTTCTCCCATGGAGTGGGTTTTCAGATGTCAGACATCAGATTGACACACACACACACACACACACACACACACACACACACACACACACACACACACACACACACACACACACACACACACACACAATTTATCACAATTTGAGGCATTATTCTTTCAAAATGTTTGAATTTGAACTTTACAAAAGATAATCTCACATGAACAATGAGCTCTTTATTCTGTGATCATATATTGTGCAAAAAGAAGAAGAAGAAAGCAGTGATCTCTTGTACCCTTTGAAATGCGTAGGCCATTGTGTGCCAATACCCTGGCAAGGTTCAAAATTCTTGTCATGATCGAGGGTCACTTTTGGTATTACCCTGCAATGGAGTAGCATCCTGTGCGGGGTAAAGAATCTGCTATGGAAATGTTTATCACCAGTTCTCTGTGTCTACACCTTCTGGCTGGCACGGGGAATAATATAACAAGCAGTTGTACATCTTCATGGAAATTTGCCTTTGCTATTGTCTGGAAGCAAGGTTGCATTAAAAAAAAAAAAAATTCAATTAGGGAATCCTGTTGGCCCCTGAGCTTTGGAAATACGAACAAAGGAAGCCAAAGTGGCCGTGGTTGTATAGTGCAAATACCAAGATTTACACGTCAGACGTCGTTTTATTCTGCACATGTAAATCGAGGCCTGACAATAATTGCATCTCAAAAGTTCCTGAGTTTGGCATTTTAGTAAAAGTGTAGGCCTGAATGGCTCATGATTACATAGCGTTCAAAATTAGTCAGGCCGTCGTGATGCATTTGCAGCAGTCGTGTGGCAGCCAATAAGGCAGCATCCATTTCTGAAAATGGTCAAAAAGTACACAGCACAAGGTTTTTACAAAGATGCTTTTAGATTTCAATCAAAACGTTTGGATCGGGGTGCAAATCTCGAGTCATAATGCCACAACCCCGGTGGCAACATCAGAGTCCACATTTCAAATGCACTTATTAACCTGAACTTTTGAAGTCTTGGATAATGCTGTTTCATCCAAACAGGTTTGAATGTGAAAATCCTCTTGTGCTCCTGTTTGTTGGGTGCAAAGGATTTACCGCTTTGAAAGTCGTGTCATTGTCTGTTTGATCGTTTTGCTCGGATAGAGCAGGCCGTCACTCTCCCTCATAAGATCCATTTTCGGTGCGGTTGGTTGTTTGGTTTATCTATCTTATAAAAAGAACCCTCTTTAACCTCGGGTGTGCGTGCTCTGCTTTGATTGGCGGTTTCTATATTTTGGCCAAAAGTCAGCGTGTGCACAGTACAAGTTCTAATGTTACTCGTACTACAATTCGGCAATGTATATATCTCTAAACCTCATAGAATTGAAAACAGCTTGACCGATTTCCCTCAAAATTTGCAAATGTAGTTTGCAATTTTGCATAATTTTGCATTTTGCAAATATCCTCAAAAATGCCTGAGGAACCTGGGTCAGGATCAAAGGCACTAAATGTATTCATGCAACTTGAAAAATTGCAAGTCGTCTTCACAAGGGTGGAAGAGATTACTTGCAATTTCCGCCTATCCATGTGGCATTGAGCAAGTGGTTGAACCACTGAGCCACGTCGAAGGAAGGGGGAAACCATGACGGACATGTTCACCGATACAATATTTCCCTCCCGAAGGGAGCGGGTATAACCAGAAATAATAAACACCAGGACAAATTTATGAAATATTGATGATGATTTGTAAGCTGAACATTAATGTTTGCAGGCTGATATTGCCAGCAGAGCGGTTACCAAAACAGATGGAGAAACGTTGGCAAAGGTATTGCAATCACTTTCATTGTTGACCTCCGCCATCTTCGAAGATGGATGGAGGTTACTGTTTTCACCCCTTTCTGTTTGTTTGTTTGTTTGTTTGTGAACAGTATTACGGAAAAACTCCTCGACGGATTTCGACGAAACTTGGTGGGGGGGTTAGGTATGGTCCAAGGATCACGCCATTAAATTTTGGACTTGGTCCCCCCCCCCAAAAAAATTTTTTAGAGAAATTTTTTTTTTGCATTTCTACATGTTTTAAGTGATTTCCAACCCCCCCCCCCCCCAAAAAAGAAAATAGAGAATTTTTTTTTTTGCATTTCTACATGTTTTAAGTGATTTCCAACCCCCCCCCAAAAAAAATAGAGAATTTTTTTTTTGCATTTCTTCATGTTTTAAGTGATTTCCAACCCCCCCACAATTACCCCCACAAAAAAATTGTTTGACAAAATTCTTTTTTTTGCATTTCTACATATTTTAACTGATTTCCAACCCCCCCCCCCCAAAAAAATTGTTACCCCCCCAAAAAAGAATTTTTTTGCATTTCTACATGTTTTAAGTGATTTCCAACCCCCCCCAAAAAAAATTGTTAGAGAAAAAAAATTTTTCGCAACTTTTTTTTCAACAAAATTTCGATTTTTTTTTCTTTTGCATTTTTACATGTTTTAAGTGATTTCCAACCCCCCCCCCCCCAAATGTTGGAGAAAAGAACTATACTGTTGACATCATATTTAATGAATAAGATATAAGGTTCACTTGAGTAACCCAGCAGTATTGGCGGCGGAGGTTTTGCACTCTCCCGAGTGCTCCCCCTCTAGTTTAATATACTGTGTCCACTCTTCGCATCATGTACATTTTCGATTGCAATTTTGAAACGGCCATTGTATTGCAGGACTGCCAAGTTCCCTTTTTGGAGACGAGCGCAAAAACAGGCCAGAACGTAGAACTGGCTTTCATGGCCCTCGCTAAGTGAGTTTTTGAACTTGTACAACCCCATGCCATGACACGACACATTTGTCCTGAGTTAGGAGAGATGGGACATGCTGCTGTTTGCTGTTTAATTATGTTGCTTTTTTAACGTCTCATCACCATTCCCGGATAAAATGATTCGATAATGGATTTTTTTTTCTTTAAGGCTTTGCAGCATGAATGTAGGAAGTGAATGAAGCAGTCTTGATGGTGGTGGAACTGACCAACATGTGGTTTTCCGCTTGTGTAACGTGTGTCAGAGACCTTAGGCACAAAGAGATGGCCGAGCAGAACAAGCCAAAGTTTACACTACAAGAGTACGTGACGGCCAAAGAAAACAAGTCGTTCTGTTGCTTTTCCTCATAATGCAATCTTTAAAATGAATAACCGTACTTTTCTTTGTCCTTTTTCGTGACTCCGTGATGATTTCAATTTGCACTGTAAGCGTGTATTGTTGCTTCCTCGCTCCACCACAAAGTGGATTTGCACTGTAAGCTCCAATACTCCACTTCAGTTTCATCCTCCAGTCAGGTATGATGTTCTGGTTAAAAATGTTCTTCCAGCACTTATTTCTTCTTCTTCCTTGTTTTTTTCTTCTTTTTTTTTTAGCTCTTGTACATATCTTTTTGTATCTCGAAATGTAATTATCAAGCCATACTGCCAAGGTTATTATATCGATAAACGCTGTTTGATTTCCCCCCCTTGAAAAGGGACAGCAAACAAGCACGTTTGATGCATTTCATTTGGACACATGTGCAAGCAGATGGTCTGCAGTGCAATCATTCATTCAACAAACGTTCCCTTTCAAATTCACTTGCTTCCACCAAAATCATCCTGAACGGGTTTGAGCGGCCATACAAATTATCTACAGGTGGCACCTTTCACGACAGGTTTGCTGGCAATGGCAGCTTTGGCCAAAATGGCAGGATTTGCATCAGTGTTAAATACTGTCGTAAGAAGTGTTTTTTTTTCTTTTCAGGTTCATACAGGAATCCTTAACGAATTACCTTTTTTTTTTTTTTGGAAATCTAGCATTGCAAATGCAGGCTTGATTATTTGTAAGATTGGGTAAGGGAGTGGGAAAATCAGTTTTATGCCTTAAAATGTACAATCCACATGGAACTTCAGAACAAATAAAATGATGGTTATTATCTTGTGCTTTCACATCCTGTTGTGCCTTCCCGTGTGAGATTTGTATCATTTTGCTACATATCAGAGTATCCTTCTGCCTTTTGAAATGAGAGATAGGTTTCAGTTTAAATGTTGGTAAATCGGTAATACGAGGCGGTTCTGCGTTCGTTTCACTGAATGGGGGTTCTTCATTGTAGTATGACGATTTGCAGGTTCAAATTGGGAGCCTGCCGGGAAGGCAGTGACAAACCACCTAATGTATTTCATTGCTCAAGAAACCCTCACAGGCCCATCCTTTCAAAGGCCAGGATAGTTGCACACCTGTACTCGTTTGTCGCCTTATTCTCCAGATTGTGGAATAGTCTGTTTGTTGTCTTGTCCTATAAACTTACTGACCATCACTACCTCGTGCACATCCACAATCTCTTCGATATATGCTGGCTCTTTCCCATTCTGTATTCTCTGTGTCATTGGTATTCGTTTTTGTATTGTTCATCATTGTGGAAGTCAACTCCCTCCCCCCACACCCCCCCACATACCCTTTGGTCATCTGAAAACCTGTTGCCCTTTGTCATTAACCTCCTCCCTGAGCCAAGACCTTGTATTAATTAATTTGAACAATCGGTATACCTATGACGACAACCGCTATAAATACATAAAAGTATGGCGTTTGACAACGTAGATGCAGAAAGAGCCCCTTCAGAAAGTATTCACACCCCTCGACTGTTGCCACATTTTTTTGTTACGGTCTGAATTAAAAAAAAATTGTCACCGATCTGCACAACATACCCCATAATGACGAAGTGAAAACATGTTTTTAGAAAAAAATTAAAAATGAAAAGCTGAAATGCCTTGCGTCGATAATTATTCCACCCTGAGTCAATAGTTTGTAGAAGATCCTATGGCAGCGATTACAGCTTCACATCTTCTTGGGTATGTCTGTATCAGCTTTGCACATCTGGATTTGGGGATTTTCTTCCTTGCAGTCAGTGTAGTTCCATATTCTTTCCATTTCCTAATGATGGAGCTCATTGTGCTCTTGGGAACTTTCAACACTCCAGAAATTGTTTTATGCCCTTCCCCAGATCTATGCCTCCTCACAATTCTATTGGAGTTCTACAGACAGTTCCTTGGATTTCATGGGAGAGTTTCTGCTCTGACATGCACTGTCAACTGTAGGACCTTTTATTGTTACGAATCTGGAAGCTGACTGCACACAACAGCCAGAGTCCCTTAGATCAGTTATATCAGTATGTGTTTATCGTTAGGGTCCGGTCCCTAATCTAATGGGGATTAAATGTTCGTGCGCTGCGGAGTTATTTTGATAGTCAGGATTTTCTTTTACATTTTTACATCACTTACATCAACAACAACTTTTCAACGACGACACCTGCCTTCGCTTCCTTCCACCATCCTCTACCGGCACCATTGCACGCATGCGGGTCAGCACGTACGTGGGCGGAGTCCAATGTGCCAGGCGGGGTTTCTTTGGGCATTGGCGTCTTGGATTTCACTCCAAATACGGGCATGACACCTCTCTCAGCCAATCGGAGGGGTGCAAGCACGTCTGCCACCTCTCGGCAAATGGGGAGCCAGCGCAACATATTGCTGTTCAACTTCCTGGTCGAGGGGCGGAGACATGAGCACCTCCCCCCGACCAATCTCGGACGGCCGGGAGATCGCCCGACACACCTGTCCAATGAGGTCAGAATGACGCGGGACATATCCCTCCCACCTGTGAAGAGGGAGAGATAATTGTGTGGGGGCGATCAGGTGAGTCAGTCGGTCTTCCTGCCTGCGAGCGAGTGGCTTCCCGCCATGTGGATCGCCTGCCTACGAGCCGGAGGAGGATCGCTTGCTTTGCCTGCCTGCCTCGTCGGAGGAGCGTGCCAGCACCCGACGCTACCCTCCGTCCCTGGTCCTTGGAGTGGCATCGTGGTTGCGGGTTCGAGTCCCGCCGGTCCAGGACATCGAAGACCACACGAGGTGGACAGGTCCAAGATAGCTCTGGTTTACAGCTCATCTACCCTCGAGATGGAAACCTTCAATAAAGACCCATTGAGGTCCATTTTATTTTTGGGTGTGCGTGTTTGTGTGTGGGCCTGTCTTGTTAAGTGCTTTTGCTTGTACATTGACTTCATTTCTTATAGTCGGATAACTCCGGGCTTTGTGCGTTCCCTACCCCCCCCCCGCGCCCCCATTATAAATAAATCCCGTTAAATGTTTCAGCTCGTTTCTGTGTTTCTTTCATTGGTTTAGCACGGTGTGTGTTAAGAAATTGGGAAGCGGCAAATTGTGCATTTGGACCGACGGACCTCGGTAACCATCCGCTCGGGTTACGCACGGTTCGAGCACGCTAACGGCTCGTTCCGCTTGAGCTCCACAGAGAGTGAATTTCCCCGGTAGTTTGGACGACGTGGCTATTTAGGTAAATTGAAATTGGCAATCGACCCTATCCCACGTGGTCGACCTATTAGCGATCTTCGGTCCGATAAGGGACCCGTAGGCTCCGGAGTTACGACATAAATTCCGGGTGTTCGGTGGAGCCGACTCCACTGCGCCATATAGCGGTCGTGCTCGCCACTGAAACTCGGCCCCACAACAATATAGAAAGATGCCTTTCTTTCTAAATCATGTCCAATCAATTGGATTGGCCACAGGTGGACTCCAACCAAGTTGTAGAGACGTCTCAAGAATGATCAAAGGAAATTGGATGCACCTGAGCTCAATTTGAATTGTCATAGTAGAAGTTGAATACTTCTTGACAAGATATTTCAGTTTTTCATTTTTAATTTGTAAAAACATGTTTTCGCTTCGACATTATGGGGTATTTTGTGTAGTGACAAAGAAAAATTAATCCATTTTAAATTCGGACTGCAACACAATAAAATGTGACAAAAGTCGAGGGGTGTGAATACTTTCTGAAGACACTGTATGCGCTATGTCTAATTTAATCACACAAGGGTGAAGAGATGACATTGGACATAATTGCACAAGCAATGTAAACATCAAAATTTTTTAAACCTGTGGTTAAGTTGGATAATCCAGGGCTGGTTTGGCATGCTAGGTGAGGCCCGAAGCCTTGGCACATATTTCAAACCACAGGCGATGCTGGCAAACATACAGGAATGAGTGGGAAAAACTGACAACATTAATGTTGCAAAATCAACTTGCAGTTAAATTAGATGTGCTAAAGCTTAAAGAGGGCACTATATTAAAATATCTCACTGACCAATTACAATACCCTCTTCCTTTGGGAACTGGTGAGGCTGATGATGCAAATATTTCTGTCTTCATTGCTCTGCAACCTTGGCATGCATGGTTTACAACTACCCAACTTTAACAACCATCTGATGAGACATTGCTGTTCTCCCATGTGTTATCTCTTTCTAATATTTAGACTTCAATTGCCATCATGCCAGTTAACTAAAAATACAGTTCACAGTGTTGCAGCCAAAGCCTTTTGCAACACAGCTACTCATAGATTTGATATCAAAATTCCCAAAGTTTGTCATGGTCTTCCACTTGCTTCTTCGAATCACATCCAAATGAAAGTGTTTATGTTTGGTGGTCTACAGAGAGCCACCAAGGTACCAATGTGTATAAAGTTGAATCTGGTCTGAAATTCACTTGTTTTGTCACAGTTACCACAGCATATCTGGAAAAACCTAAAAAAATTTAAATGCAGGAAAATCTCATGCTTTCACCAGCCATCCATACGATTCAGCTACTTTCCTGGCTAACCTCTGGGAGAGGGTGCAGTCTCTGGAGCTCCCAGACTCGGTCTTCTCTCACCCTGTATGGAGTAAACTATGCCTCCAAAATGGCTGACATCCCAGTATTCCCCAGAACCATGCAGCTGTTTCATACCCCATCCTCCAGTATTCCAAGACTATTACCCAACACTCTCGCCAACACACTCCAACCCATCCTTTCTGCCACTTGTCCACGACGTCAAACTCCGTTTCACTTTGATCCTGTTACACCCAAAAAATGGGCCTTGGGAAAAGTTTAATAACTCCATTATTATTCAATCAAACTTCACAAAACTGGAAGATCATACTACTCACTCAGCCAAGATATTACTGAAAATTTCAGTTGCTACAAACAAGCTGAGTACCATGAATGACCCCGACGTTGAATGAAAGCTTATTACCAAATGATGTTGATACTTGGGCAGCCGACACCAGAAAATCCGTTTTTTGCCAGAATTATTTTACATACTTGTAAGAGCATGTCACCAAACCTTCGATAATATAAGCCAAGATCGGATAGATGCTACCGATAAGCAGTCCACTAGGAGGACACGGTACAAGGTCAAGCAATGAACGGAAAGCATGTGGTGTTCCTTACAATAACCAAAGGCTATTTGAATTGAATACATTTTCCTCATGAAAACTGTTTCTGCTCAGATTTTACGAAAATTATCTACGTTAAGACTGTAGCTACATCAGAAGGTCCCAAAAGTGAAAACAAAAATCGAATAGAACTTAAGCTAGTCTCATGAGGCGGCATGGAAGCCAATGGAAGCCTCCCCTCGGTGCAATGCATTGCACACAGACCGAGGACACAAAACATTCAAATTTCACAAATCTTGATGCAACCGAATGTTAATCAACCTTAGCGACTGCGAAAAGTGAAAACAGAAATTAAATTGAACTTTAAAAAGAAAAACAATTTGAAAACCACTCCGATTGACAATCAAACATCAGGGTCACATGGGCTGAGCAGACCAATCACAGCAATGCCGTAAACGTGAGAATGAGGAGAAAACAATTTGAAAACCCCTCATATTGACAGAGCCAAACGTCAGGGTAATAAATATGACAATTTTAGAATGAAAGTACTGATGACGTTGACATTTGATATTCTCCAAATGGGCACCATTTCGCTCATTGTCGAGGGCCACACGTCGAGCAAAGTTATTTATGACTTGTATGCAATGTTAACAGAATTCTCAGCTTTCTTTGCTGATGTTGAGTTGACAGCAATGCCAAAGATATTTATTGGGATTGTAGGTGACTGAATCAGCAATATTCTCACGTGAGCTTGCCGATTTTGGTCGGCCAGAATGGCCTCCTCCGTTTGGTGAATTAGTACATGCTGTCTGCTGTCTGCTGTCGTCAGTACAGGTGAACATGCTGTCTAAATTTTATCACAAAACCTTTGAACTTGAGACTTGCGAGCTGCTTTCCTTGTTCCAAAATGTGTGCAGAAAAGGCACATTGCCCATGAAAAAAAAAAAGATTGTCCACAGATCGTTTTCTACAGAAAATGACTTCAGGTGTGCGGCCAAATGGCATATGAAAGTCAGATTCAGGAAATTAGTCACTCTCCCTTAACTCAGTTCAAACCTGAAAATAAATGAAAGGGAATGACAACTCTAAAAGGTTATTAACCTTTTCCTGGAGCTAACTTTGGTTACCCTGTAGCTACTCAAGCAGAGATTAGTGTATAAAATGTGCACAAAGTAAAATTTTTGAGCTGTGTGGGGTATATAAAATTGCTTTAGGCTCGTACCTATCACATACATGAATACATGTACTTTTGCAATGCTTATCGAGTTATGGCCTGGTTAATGTTTACTTCACACCTATGGATGCAAAGTTCAAAAAAACAGCTTTTGCCTCAAATTACTGGGTTTGCCCATTTTGTATTCCCATATTAACATATGGCTCGTATATCATCCAGAATTGTCTGTCTTCTAAAAAGTCAGAATAATCACACATCATTCCATAGCAGCCACCTTTTATTCATACGAAAAGGCTCATGGCCGGCAAGCTGTTAAGACATTTGATTGAAGGTAGCATGGAGCTAAGAATGAGATTAATCCTCTTCCTCATCATCTCCTCCTCCACCACCACCACCCTGAGCCTTCCTCATATTCTTTCTCTTTACACGTCCTGGCCTCCCACCACCGTATGGCGAGCGCAGGGAGAAGTCGATGTGTTTTTGGGAATCCAAACGCACGATGTACGACGGGATGTTCACGACCTGCTTGCGCACTCTGAAAGATAAGCGGAGAACACAAATCCATATCAGGTGTTGTACTCGAGTATGAAAACAATCCCAACCAATTCAACATCTGCACACCATCAGCAAAATCAATTTAGGATTAATCAATGTTCAGGTATAGAAAAAACAGGTAAACAAAAAGCTTTATTAAAAAAAAATATATATATATAAATATTTAATTGGATATGAAGGATTAATATCGAGTGCTTTGAGAGGTTTAATATCAAGATACTTGATAAATCTCAAAAACATACCTTTTGCAGTTTAGTCAGCTGGAGTAACTCAGTACCACGTCAGCCATTCTGGCAACATGAACTACAACAGCTAAAGACATAGCACAAGGTATACGGACAGGCCGAATTGACCTTGCAGAATTTTTCCACAACCAGACTCTTTGTAACTACACGAGGAATCTACCAAAGCAAAAATATATATTTTTAAAAAGCATCAATATTAGCCACCGGATCGCCAAAGTACAACCACGTAAAAGTGATTGGGGGGGGGGGGTGTATAGCAGGTCAAGCGATATGGTTGAAAATGTAAATCAATGTGCTTTCAATGAAAAAGAAAAACACGTCATCCCGGTGTTTCACAGGCAGGGCGGGGCATCAGAGTGTGCAGTCCCTCGGATGGATGTTAAACTGGGTGCCCCGTGTGCTGACATTAGTTGTTGGATGGCAAAAATCCCATGGTGGCCTTCGCGAAGCGTAGGAGAGCAATCGCCGGCACCATGAACAAATTCCTGCCCCAACTACACAGCTGGGAGGATGGCAAACTGTTCAGCATGAACCATGGCCAATAAACTACTTCGGCAGAACCAATGCTCTGTAACAGATGGACTCAGGGTTCGCACAGCCGTGGAAGACCAAATTTACAGTTTTCCAAAACAATTTTTTTTTCAGGACCCTTTTCAGTTTCCTTCTTGGAAACCATAGTTAAAAAATCAAGAAGGCAATGATACCCAAAATTGATTCCACAGGACGCAGTGCTGATGCGGAGGAGATAGGTGCAGTAGAGTACTGTACATACTACGTGTCTCAGTTACCACCAGTACAGCAGCAGCAAAGACACTGATTTACAATTATGTGCGTAAAGTTAAAACCCCCACAAGAAAGTCCCAGGAGTCAAATATTTTTGGTCTGAATGGATAAATGCCAGAGGCAATTTAGATACAACTAGGGCAGAGAATAAAAGAACTTTAGAGAGGATCAACTCAGGAATAATTTAGCAACCAAATTTGCACCATGCAAATGGGGGGGATTAGGATCAGGTCCAGACTGAGAAATTTTTTGGCATGGCTTTCATGGAAAATCACTGGAGGGGGAGGAGGGCCTGGCAGATTATTTCTGAATACACAATTTTCTCGATTTGCCAGGAGTTTCAAGGACTTGGCCAAGTTTCTTTTAGGACTTTCCAGTACAAGAAAATGCTTTTTCATTTTTCCAGGAATTTCAAGAACTGTGCAAACACTGAGAGTATAGTGCATTGGATCATATTCAAAAGCCAAATAAATCTTGGCAGAAGCATTCAAAAGTGGAACTTCACCCCGTCTTTGTAAACATGCACACACTTATTTTGCTTTGAACGAATGCAAACGTTTTGGTCTACGTCCATACACAAGAGCTCACCTGATGTGGCGCTGACGAATCAGAACACGAGCATGATGGATGGATTTGGCAAGGCCGAGCTTGAAGACCTGAGTCTGCAAACGGCGCTCCAAGAAGTCTTCTACTTTGAGTCCCAGCACGTAATCGAGCTTCATCTTGCTCTCATCAAGCACACCGATGCGCACCAATCGGCGAAGCAAGGCATTGCCTGCATAAGCACATCACCAAAACGTTCATTCGTGTATTTTGACACTTGTTGAACAATTCCAAATGGGAGGTTGGAAAAGTCCCAAATTGGACACGACTAAAATTCAGTGAAAGACTGGAAGAGAGACAACACTCCACTGAATGCAATATGAAATGCACAAAATAAATGTCAAAAAAGGTGCAATTGTATTGTTGCCGTCGGCTGAGCGAAACCAGGCGAAGTTAAACTGGAGATAAGTCAATGACTCGTCATCGCAAATCCCCATGCATCCCACCTAAAGCAAAGTTGAAAGATGGCAAAAAGTTCCACCAAGAATAACCCAATATAAAATTTTTGGGTTTTTATCCCCCGCCGCGTGGCGGAAGGGGGATATTGTTGTCACCCGGGTCGTCCGTCCGGCTGGCCGGGCGTCAACATTTATAGCTGTGAGTGCGATAACTCATAAACTGTTCACCATATCGATTTGAAATTTGGGTCACACATGTACCACCTGAAAAGGAAGAACCCTATTGATTTTGGGCGTGGCCAGATCCAAGATTGCCGACTGGGGCGGCCATCTTGAAAAAAATGTTTCAATGGCAGGGGATTTCCCATCTCTAATGGGTATATTTTTTTCTTTCCAATCTCCCTTATGCCAAATAAATCTTATTTTTCTCTTATGTCCCATTTTGACCAAGTCCACCTGGTGCAGAATAAGGGTTGTGGGGGTCAAATGATAACAATAATAATAAAAAAAAACATGACTGATTGCATTCATAAAGTTTCATTAAAATGTGCTCATAATTGCATTTTTGTGGTATTTGACCTTTTGATCACTCTACAGGGAGGTGTGGCCAAAAATGATAGTGCTCTTGATACTGCTCTTGCACCTTCTTGCCATGTGGTGATCACAATTACCAAGGTTGGTGAATTTCTGCCCAACAATTTAGAAAGAGATAGCATGACGGCCGGACAGACGAACGAAGCCAATTACAATATATCCCCATTTTTTTCTTTCAAAATGCATGTGGATAATGATGGGGTTAGGCTAACCAGGAACATATAAAATCCCTATGTGCTTTTATAATCGGCAATCTTTTTTTCCCCAACATTATTATTCGAAGTCATGTAAAGTTCTACGTGCAGACAGGGAAAGCAGGTATCGGATTCTGACAGGCAGAAAACAAAATGGAATGAAGGAGTTGTTCCTCTGTAGTCTCAGCCTTCATTGTACTCTTCAAAAATAATTTATTCTGACATTATGAACGCAGTTTCTGTTCAAAGAGTACACTCACCTTCAAACAGTCGTTTTGGATCTTTCTCCTCCAACATCAACAGCTCACGGGCAGCTTTGCGGATCTTGGCGAGTGTAAATTTCACTCGCCAGACCTCTCGCTTGTTTCTCAGCCCGTATTCTCCTGTGAACGACACCGACACACACAATTGCCATAAATTACCAACAAGTGCGCACATGAGGACGAATAACATCGACCAGCCTGGAAGACCCGTTGCTTTGATGACAGGTTTAACCAAAAGGCAGCACACTCATCACACTATTTGAAAGCCTTTATCCCTGAGCAGGGGTCAGCTTTTTAGGGGCTCCAATCATGGTACCCTTTCTTGTGGCAATGTTTTTACAGCCGGATGCCCTTCCTGACGCCAACCCTTTCGTCGCCTTCGACCCTGCAGGGATAATTACCAGTATACTGGTGCTCATTTCGCCAAAAAGGCAGCACACTGCACTTTACAAACATATTACACATCTATCTGAATCTCAATGAGGATGTAAAATGAAGTGAAGCATGCGGATCTTTTTACCACACTTATTGTTATTGCTGTTGTCATGGCTGTGGTCGTTGTTGGTGTTGGTTGTGTGCTCCTACCATGTACTATGAAGGCATGTTACAAGGTATTGCCTCCTACTCTTTCATTCGCAAAAGAAAGTTGTGTATGGTGATTTGTCCAGCAGCATTGTCCTTAATAAGCCTGGCCCATCATTGGACAGTACTCGTATTAACGCAATCCTCGTCAGACACAACTTTCATTCGTTAGGAGGCACGTCCTCTCCTGTTGGAAACTCTATAACCGCACTGACGTCGTCGGCTGCCCTCTGCCATTTTGATAAATGTAGCACCGAGATATCCATCGTCAGAATCACGAAACTTCACACCCATGACCAGAACAACAAATGTGCTGACTGTTTTGTTTCATTCAAATATCTTTACCGGTTTTAGAGAAAAACAATACAAGGTATTACTTTTAAACATCCCATTGCATTCCATATTTTTGTATCGCTTCAACAAGTATTCCCATAAATAATTCTGTGTCGCTCCTTCCATGGCCGCCACACATTATTAAAAATGGTCCCTACTGTCGTAGAATAATAACAATATCCCCCTTCCGCCACGCGGTGGGGGATAAAAACGGAAACATTGGAACTGTTACATTAAGTTCCAAATCCTGCTTAAAGGATCACTAATGATTTTTATGATTAAACTAACAAGATGGTTTGCAACTGAAACTTTTGTTCCAAGTAAATGGATTAACTTTCCAGTGGCACCATTTTTATTCCTGTACATCTCTATGACAAGCAGGTGCCCTTTAGAATAAAGTGACACACACACACACACACACACACACACACACACACACACACACACACACACACACACACACACACACAGTTAACCAACTATGTGCCATGCCATAAATAGAAATAAAAGTCGCATAAAAGGTTGATAGATTATTCCGTTTATTTAATGAACGAGTACGTGCCTGTAAAATAAAATAAAAAATAAATAAATATTCAAACCGCGAGCAACAAACAACAACCACACAGGCCGTTTCTTCGCTCTCGCGTGCCAGTATGTGCGTGGCGCAGAAGTTCGCATATCACAGTTATGATGATTCGCAATTTAGGTTTTAATGGCCAATTATTCAATTAGCGCCAACGTATTTTGCCTTTTCGCAATGTCATCGCAAGGAAAAGCAAAAAGAGAAGAGAAGAGAGAAAAAAATTACTTCCTGGTTCGGAGCATACCAGCACTCTGATCTTACCGAAATTTATGCACAGTCTCATATGAAAATGATAACTTGCGGCATTGTGTTTATCTTTAAATGCGCAAAAGAAATCGAGAAATTATTAGAATACACGAAGTCATCATTATCCGCAAGCCCGTACGTTGTAACCTGTAATGAGGAACGTGGCTGTGCTTCCCTTCCCCATCAGCCATGCCCACGCAACAATATGTCTTGTCATTGGTTTGGTAAATAAATGGCCATAACTTGGGAACCACTTGTCCGATTAATATCAAACCTTGAAAAGGCACATCCTCAGGTCCCCAGCAATATACCTGGCAAGTTTCAATTAGATCGGACCAGCGGTTGTTGAGAAACAGCGTTCACACACACACACACACACACACACACACACACACACACACACACACACACACACACACACACACACACACACACACACACACACACACACACACACACACACAGCTGGAATTATAGATAGATAAATAAATTAATAATAAAATGAACAAATAAAACACCCAGAGAAGGATCATATACAGAAGTGAAGCAATATGAAGCATGATGCAAATGGAAGAAAAACAAAAAACAGAAGAGGAAGAATAAGAAGAAGAATAAACTCGAGAACTATCATTAAAACTATCTGGGCGAGTCGGTATGACGTTTGTAGTGCTCGAACCACCTCAGCACGGCTTTAATTTCCAGAGAAGTTAAAAACAGTCGAGAGCAGTGGGGATTCTGCAACATACCTATAAGCTTGAGCTCCTGATCAAGTCGAGACTTCTCGAAGGGCCGGCGGGGAGTCACATAAGTCTTGCGACATACCCAAGAACGAGCGACGGGCATGGTGGCTTAGTGCAACCTAGAAAAACAAGAGTGTTAAAGAAAGAGGATGGTGGGGTGGGAGCAGGTTGTTTCTGATACACACAGCACGATGTGGCAATTTACTTCACAATGCAAAAGAAAACCCCTCAATAAAAGAAATTAATAAATAAAGAGGGAAAGAGTCAACTTGACCCATGTAGCCCTTCTATGCTCTTTACACCAAACATGTTTGCAATCTACCAGTCTCCTGTGTGTGCAATCATTTCAGCTCAAACTCTGCAGATAGAAGCCAATCGTCATAGCTCAAACGATGCAGCCTTATTGTGCCACAAAACAAAGCATCCACATAATGATGAGGAATCACAAAAATTCCTGTACAATGGTACTATCACCTCCTTCATTAGATAAACAAGAAAGAGCAGTTTGCAAACCCTCACCAGCACTTCTTTTGAGTGGTGTATATTTATAGGTTGTAGGGTAAATCCAACATGGCTGCCAAAGCATGTGACAAAAGACATCATACGAGTGAACCTTTCGTTCCTCACGGACAGGCAGTCATACATGTAAAGTTTCGCCTCGATCTGTTCATCCGCTTCAGAAGATTTATTGTTATTTTTTAAACAATATGGCTGCCGAAACACGTAAACCGATAACGTCATGATATTTTTCTTCTTCTGTGGACCATTTTATCCCGATGAAAAAAAAAATTCATACCGATAGGGATGTGGCATTCTCCATCGCCAATTATGACGTCACAAAAAAACCCCTCATTCCCCATGAGTTGTACTTCCTACATGCCAAGTTTCATTTTTTTTTTTTCCTTGGTGCGGTTTTGGAGATACAGAGGCCCAAAGTTTTTTTTCCAATATGACTGCCACACCACGTGACCTGCTACGTCACAATCATCATCGAAACATTCTACACGAGTAGTCGCAGCAATGGTGAAAATTGTCTCAATCCGACAAGCGATCGCGGAGAGAAACATGAAAATTCTGTGCAGACAAACAGACTCAAATGCAACACCCTCTTCGAATCCTTAAAAAATATCTCCTCTTACGAGTACTGTGTAACCAAAAAATACTATTAGCATTTTTTTTTGTATACCTTGTCGATGCTCGTGTGAGAGCTAACACACAACGCACAGCAGGGGGGACGGGGGGCATGAGACAAGAGGGGCGGGAGAGGGAAGGACAAAACAGTGGGGAACAGAGACATTAGATCTGTGGAGGGAGAGGGATGTGGCAGGGAACATAAGGTATACAAGATGGACATTACAGGGACTTTCAGAAAGGAAAGCTGGGAATTTGAAGGAGGTGGATTTGGGTGGATTATCGGGGGTAGAAAAGATCGAGGATTTGGATGGGGGATGATAAGAGGTGGTGGTGAACAGCTGTTTTGAAGGCCTGGAGGGAAGAATGGGAATGAAGAGTGAGGGAGTTTATTCCAAAGGCGGAAAAAAAAGAAGAATGAAAGAGTAAAGGTGAGCAGTGATTTGTGATTTTGGTAGTATTTCTCATTCCTGCCTGACATTGCACTGCAGCACAGTCTCCACAACGACCACCATTATCTCTCGCATGTAATGAATCTTTGGTTTAACTACATTGTGGTCACCCATCCACAACACACAGTTCGTTACCACATATAATACGTCGAACATTGCTACGTCATCTCCCTTCCTCCTCTTCTTCTCCCCCCCCCCCCCTCCATAGTAGCCTGAAATATCAAACCTATACAAAAAAAATCAAGAAATTCCTTTTCTACCCAAAAACGGTACCTGCACCGGGAACATCTATCTACCCCGAGGAAATCAAATCAAAATCCCCGATTATTGAAAAGTATGGTCACGTTAGAGCCATGCAACTCGAGTTTCAAGCATGTGTGTGTGTGTGTGTGTGTGTGTGTGTGTGTGTGTGTGTGTGTGTGTGTGTGTGTGTGTGTATGTATGTATGTGTGTGTGTGTGTGTGTGTGTGTGTGTGTGTGTGTGTGTATGTGTATGTATATACATGTGTGCATGCATATATATATATATATATATATATATATATATATATATATATATATATATATATATATATGTGTGTGTATATGTATGTGTATGTATATATGCATATGTATGTGTGTACATGTGTGTATGTGCACGTATGTATATATATATATATATATATATATATATATATATATATATGTATGTGTTATGTCTGTATGTATGTATGCGCGTGTGTATGCGCGTGTGTGTATGCGCGTGTGTATGCGCGTGTGTGTATGCGCGTGTGTGTATGCGCGTGTGTGTATGCGCGTGTGTGTATGCGCGTGTGTGTATGCGCGTGTGTGTATGCGCGTGTGTGTATGCGCGTGTGTGTATGCGCGTGTGTGTATGCGCGTGTGTGTAAAACGTGTGTGTATGCGCGTGTGTGTGTATGCGCGTGTGTGTGTATGCGCGTGTGTGTGTGTAAAACGTGACCATGGTTTCTTTCCACTTTTAAAAGCGAACACGGTGTTATCTATCAAAGCTCCAAGATTTCAAAACCCTGACCTCTATTCACTAGTTAAAACAAGGACAAATGTGTCCACGAGCAGCGTCCTCAAGATTTTGTCGGCTAAAAAAAAAATAATAATAAAATAAAAATAAAATTTATTTTCAAAAAAAACTTCCGATATTTCGTCACGTGCCTTGATTAAGCCAATAGCGAAACGCGTCATAATGTCTTTACGTATTTACGATATATCGTGTATTTACGAAATAAATAATGTAATTACGGAATTACAATACGATAAATGGAATAATCTTTAAATAGTAACGTGAACTTTTTCGAAACTTTAAAGCAAATGTCCGAATATATTTAAAAGTTCATGATAGACGCTCTCAAAAGGCACCGTCTATGTGAGGATGTGAACATGTGCTCAGTATTTAAGGAGATCCGGATCTTGTATATACAAGAGTTGAGTCCGAGAGATTAAGGTTTTGTCTTCACAAGAAGAACAACGCCGAGCTCTCCATGAGCAGCGTTAGCTTCGCGAGACGCCGCTAAAAAGGAGGGGGGGGATAACAAATGGGGTCGTGAACGTGGCCCAGACGCTTGGGTACAAAGCTGAAGGTAAAGGTCGCGAAACACAGTCTGACAAAATGTTTTCACACAACTACGACCACCTACGATTCCCCACAAACTCCTACATAATCCTTAAACAGATTTTAAATCCACCCACGTTAAAAACAACAACATCTACTCCAAACTTTGTTCGAGTTCATCCACAAACCGTACGTTCCATCAACACCAACTACAATGTCCTCTTCTTACTAAACGTAGGCTAGCGTTTCACCTTCGACAAGGCCCGAAAGAACGAACAGCAATAAAAATGAAGCATTAAAACAACGACGAACATATCATACGAAGCAAGACAATCGTGCGAGCTGGTCGTGATTTTTTAGCATTGAACTGACGGGTAACATCACTCATATTTCCATATATTTCCATAAAAAAACGAACAGCACTCATAGCATGGACACTAACCACGTGCCACGGCCCCGAAAAGAAGGAAAGTAGTTCTCAAAGAGCATTGATATCCGCGGACGTATCACGCCCTTTCCTGCTATATAACGTACGCGTGCGCCGTGCGAAACGAGTCCGTGTCCTTGTGGGGGTGCTGTTGACTGTTCGTGCGGACTAACTGTCTGAAGTGACGTCGGGGATGGATTCAGACTGCGTTAAGTACGCACATTGCCGCAGTTGCCAGAGACTGAAGTGATGGAGTTATTTGACGTGTACGTCTGTGGTATAACATTGCCGTGCACGACAAGACGCGACTCGTTGCACTACACTTGGTAAGCGCGGTGGTGAGGGTGCTTCAAAGATGAAATATTTATGTTGCAAGTGAATTCGATGCGGTGTCGTATGAGCGTTTCTTAAATCGAGCAGCAATTTGATATGACTGTTGATTCTCAGATCTCGTAGGATCTAGTTAAGCCACTTTTTATGTTGTTGTTGCTCTTCCTCCTCATCGGGGTCTTTTTGGTCCTTGAAGACTTTGGGGGACTTTTGGGTTTTCAGGGTCTTTTAGGTCTTTGGGGCTTTCAGAGTCTTTTTTGGTCTTCGGGGTTTTTGGATCTTCGGGGTCTTCGGTGACTTTTGGGTCTTCAGCGTCTTTTGGGTCCTCGGGGACTTTTTCGTCCCTGGGGACTTTCGAGTCTTTGGGCTTTTGGTGTCGTCGTGGTCTTCCTGGTCTTCAAGATCTTCAGGGTCTTTCGAGTCTTGAGGGTCTTTGGGGTCTTCGGTTTTTTTACTTATTAAATTTGGGTCCATTTTTGGATCCATTGAGATGAAGCTCGGCCTTGAGGGTCTTAAAGGTTCTTCAAAGTTCAAAGGGGTCTCAGCAATATGAAGGGTCAAAAGATACATTCCAATCGTATATAATTAATCGACAAAAGTAAGACAAACACACACGCACACGCACGCGCACACACCTCATCCATTTATAGTGGACCAGTACGTGCCCGTAAAAAAAAAATAATAATAATAATAAATAAATAAACCACACAGGCCGTTTCTTCGTTCTCACGTGCCCGTACGTGCGTGACCCGGAAGTTCGATATTATTCGAATTTATTTTTAATACCCAATTATTCAATTAGCGCCAACGTATTTTACCTTTTCGCAATGTCGTGGCAAGGAAAAACAAAAAGAGAAGAGAGAAAAAAAATTACTTCCTAGTTCGGAGCATACCAGCACTTTGTTCCCGAAATTTATACACCGTCTAATATAAAAACGATCATAACTTGGGCCATTATGTTTATGTATAAATGCACATAAGAAATCGAGAAATTATTAGAATACACGAAGTCATCACTCTCCGGAAGCCCGTACGTTGTAACCCGTAATGGGGAACGTGGCTGTGCTTCCCTTCCCCATCGGCCACGCCCACGCAACAACGTGTCTTCCCATTGGTTTGGTAAATAAATGGCCATAACTTGGGAAGCACTTGTCCGATTAATATCAAACCTTGAAAAGGCACATCCTCAGGTCCCCAGCAATATTCCTGGCAAGTTTCAATTAGATCGGACGAGTGGTTGTCGAGAAACAGCGGTCACACACACACACACACACACACACACACACACACACACACACACACACACACACACACACACACACACACACACACACACACACACACACACACACACACACACACACACACACACACACACACACACACACACACACACACACACACACACACACACACACACACACACACACACACACACACACACACACACACACACACACACATATATATATACACACACACACACATTGCTGGAATTATAGATAGATTGTGTACGAACGAATCGCACACAAGGATACACGCAGGGAAATGAGCCTGTATTGAGATGGATCTCGGTCTCTTCACCATGAGCCTGTATTGAGATGGATCTCTGTCTCGGCACCATGAGCCTGTATTGAGATGGATCTCTGTCTCGGCACCATGAGCCTGTATTGAGATGGATCTCTGTCTCGGCACCATGAGCCTGTATTGAGATGGATCTCTGTCTCGGCACCATGAGCCTGTATTGAGATGGATCTCGGTCTCTTCACCATGAGCCTGTATTGCGATGGATCTCGGTCTCGGCACCATGAGCCTGTATTGAGATGGATCTCGGTCTCGGTACCATGAGCCCTGTATTGAGATGGATCTCGGTCTCAGCACCATGTGCCCTGTATTGAGATGGATCTCGGTCTCTTCACCATGAGCCTGTATTGCGATGGATCTCTGTCTCGGCACCATGAGCCTGTATTGAGATGGATCTCGGTCTCAGCACCATGCGCCCTGTATTGAGATGGATCTCGGTCTCAGCACCATGCGCCCTGTATTGAGATGGATCTCGGTCTAGGTACCATGAGCCTGTATTGAGATGGATCTCGGTCTCAGCACCATGCGCCCTGTATTGAGATGGATCTCGGTCTAGGTACCATGAGCCTGTATTGAGATGGATCTCGGTCTCAGCACCATGAGCCTGTATTGAGATGGATCTCGGTCTCGGCACCATGAGCCCTGTATTGAGATGGATCTCGGTCTCGGTACCATGCGCCCTGTATTGAGATGGATCTCGGTCTCGGTACCATGCGCCCTGTATTGAGACGGATCTCGGTCTCGGTACCATGAGCCCTGTATTGAGATGGATCTCGGTCTCGGCACCATGAGCCTGTATTGAGATGGATCTCGGTCTCGGTACCATGAGCCTGTATTGAGATGGATCTCGGTCTCGGCACCATGAGCCTGTATTGAGATGGATCTCGGTCTAGGTACCATGAGCCTGTATTGAGATGGATCTCGGTCTCAGCACCATGAGCCCTGTATTGAGATGGATCTTGGTCTAGGTACCATGAGCCTGTATTGAGATGGATCTCGGTCTCAGCACCATGAGCCTGTATTGAGATGGATCTCGGTCTTAGCACCATGAGCCTGTATTGAGATGGATCTCGGTCTTAGCACCATGAGCCTGTATTGAGATGGATCTCGGTCTCAGCACCATGAGCCTGTATTGAGATGGATCTCGGTCTAGGTACCATGAGCCTGTATTGAGATGGATCTCGGTCTCAGCACCATGCGCCCTGTATTGAGATGGATCTCGGTCTAGGTACCATGAGCCTGTATTGAGATGGATCTCGGTCTCAGCACCATGAGCCTGTATTGAGATGGATCTCGGTCTAGGTACCATGAGCCTGTATTGAGATGGATCTCGGTCTCAGCACCATGAGCCTGTATTGAGATGGATCTCGGTCTAGGTACCATGAGCCTGTATTGAGATGGATCTCGGTCTCAGCACCATGAGCCCTGTATTGAGATGGATCTTGGTCTAGGTACCATGAGCCTGTATTGAGATGGATCTCGGTCTCAGCACCATGAGCCTGTATTGAGATGGATCTCGGTCTTAGCACCATGAGCCTGTATTGAGATGGATCTCGGTCTTAGCACCATGAGCCTGTATTGAGATGGATCTCGGTCTCAGCACCATGAGCCCTGTATTGAGATGGATCTCGGTCTCGGCACCATGCGCCCTGTATTGAGATGGATCTCGGTCTCGGTACCATGAGCCCTGTATTGAAATGGATCTCGGTCTCGGTACCATGAGCCTGTATTGAGATGGATCTCGGTCTCGGCACCATGAGCCTGTATTGAGATGGATCTCGGTCTCGGTACCATGAGCCCTGTATTGAGATGGATCTCGGTCTCGGTACCATGAGCCCTGTATTGAGATGGATCTCGGTCTCGGTACCATGAGCCCTGTATTGAGATGGATCTCGGTCTCGGTACCATGAGCCCTGTATTGAGATGGATCTCGGTCTCGGTACCATGAGCCCTGTATTGAGATGGATCTCGGTCTCGGTACCATGAGCCCTGTATTGAGATGGATCTCGGTCTCGGTACCATGAGCCCTGTATTGAGATCCTCTGTTTTTGCTTGTATTTTGAACAGTTCTTTGCAACACTCTATAATGCCGCTGTTTTAAATCTCCTATTATTATCCCTGTCTTAAAGAAATCGAAGATGACAACGCTCAACTATCGACCCGTGGCTCTCACCTCAGTGGTGATGAAGGTGTTTGAGCGTTTGGTTCTTGAGCACCTTAAGTCTATCAACACCTGTCTGCTTGATCCTCTTCAGTTTGCTTATCGGGAAAATCATTCGGTTGATGATGCTGTTTCCTTAGTTCTTCACTTTGTTCTTCACCATTTTGAATTTTCAAATCATTATGCTCACATTCTTTTTATTGATTTTTGTTCTGCTTTTAATACCATTGTCCCTTAGAAACCTAAAAAATAGGAAAAAGAATCCAGTCCCTTGGCCTTCCTCCCTCAATTTGCTACTGCATTTTGGATTTTCTCCTTAAATGATCGCAAACAGTAAAATTGAACAATAAGTTGTCCAAGACTATTGTCTTGAATACTGGTGCCCCACAAGGGTGCGTGCTCTCACGTCTTCTCCATTCCCTTTTCACCATTGATTGGGTTTCTCATCATGAGTCTGTGCAGCTCGTGAAGTTTGCCGACGACACGACCATCGAGGGTATCATCGTGAATTCTGATGAGTCAGAATACCTTCAGGAAGTTAATGGGTTTGTGTCATTGTACAAACTCAACAACCTTGAGCTGAACACTGCAAAGACCAAGGAGATGGTTGTTGACTTTCGTATGACGAAAAGTGCAGTTGACCCTCTTACCATCGATGGAGAAGTTATTGAAATTGTTGACTGCTTTAAACTTCCAGGTGCAACCATTACCAGTAGTTTAGTGGCACCGCAACACAGATATTATTATTATTATTATTATTAGGAAAGCTCAGCAACGCCTCTACTTCTTACATCGGCTAAAGAAGTTTGGCCTTTGCAGGGAGATTCTCATTCAGTTTTATCAGGCAATTATAGAAAGTGTTTTGACTTATTGTGTGTGTGTGTGTGTGTGTGTGTGTGTGTGTGTGTGTGTGTGTGTGTGTGTGTGTGTGTGTGTGTGTGTGTGTGTGTAGTATGACAGTTGCACCCAGCAACAGAAGCTTTGGGTCCAGAGGGTTGTGCATACTGTTGGTCGGATAGTTGGATGTGTGTTGCCCTCTTTGGCTTCAATTTATACAGAGCGTACTGTGAATAGATCGCGGAAGATATTCTCTGATACCCCACATCCAGATAATGGCCTGTTTCAGGTTTTGCCATCTGGAAGGTGTTACAGGTAACTTAGGTGCCCCACAAATCGCTTTAAGAAAAAATTTTTTTCCCTCAAGCATTTATTGCCCTGTCCAACTCCATTACCACATAAACAGCAGTCTTCTGTTTCTGTTGACATTCATTCATTCATGTATGTGTGTATGTATGTGTATTTTTTTGTGGGGGGAGACTTACTTGTGATGGTGTTTTAGTACTGCACTATCCTGCTATATATTCTAATCTTGTCAGTTTTTGACATTTTGTTGTACTAGTGATGTGTATTGAATGATTGTTTTCTTGTTGGTGGAGCTTGAGTTTATTAACCTCTGCCATCGAATATCGGAGGTTACTGTTTTCACCCCTGTCTGTCTTTGTTTGTTTGTTTGTTAACAGTATTATGGAAAAAACTCCTCGACGTATTTTGACGAAACTTGGTCGGGGGGGGGGGGGGTGGGTTAGGTATGGTCCAAGGATCATGCCATTAAATTTTGGACTTGGTCCCCCCCCCCCCAAAAAAAGTCAGAGAAAATTTTTTTTGCATTTCTTCATGTTTTAAGTGATTTCCAACCCCCCCCCCCAAAAAAAAAATTGTTAGAGGAAAAAAAACATTTTTGTAACTTTTTTTCCAACAAAATTTGGATTTCTTTTTTTTG
Source organism: Eptatretus burgeri (assembly GCF_056783735.1). NCBI lineage: Eukaryota > Metazoa > Chordata > Myxini > Myxiniformes > Myxinidae > Eptatretus > Eptatretus burgeri. The sequence continues at coordinate 58,241,045 of NC_140961.1, forward strand.
CATTTCTACTTGTTTTAAGTGATTTCCAATCCCCCCCCCCCAAAAAAAAAAATTGTTAGAGGAAAAAAAAATTTTTGTAACTTTTTTTTCAACAAAATTTGGATTTTTTTTTTTTTGCATTTCTACTTGTTTTAAGTGATTTCCAACCCCCCCCCAAAAAGTTAGAGAAAATTTTTTTTTGCATTTCTTCATGTTTTAAGTGATTTCCAACCCCCCCAAAAAATAAATTGTTAGAGAAAAATAATTATTTTTAAACTTTTTTCAACAAAATTTCGATTTTTTTTTTTTTTTTTTTTTTTTTTTGCATTTTTACATGTTTTAAGTGATTTCCAACTCCCCCCCCCAAAAAAAAATGGAGAAAAGAACTATAACTCTGTCAGCACTGTTGACATCCTATTTAATGAATAAGATATAAGGTTCACTTGAGTGACCCAGCAGTATTGGTGGCGGAGGTTTTGCACTCTCCCGAGTGCTCCCTCTAGTTTTGAATTCTGGTTGACTTTTCTGAGGTGTATGATTTATTGTGATTGGAAGTGTGACCAACACCAAGACACATTCCTTGTGTTTAAATTACACTTGGTGAAATAAAGTTCTTCTTCTGATTGGCCGGATCTGGATTCGGACCTGAACTAAAATTGAATGTGCTTATTATTGTCACCAAACCAACTCATCCACCAAGTTTCGTCCGAATCTATCCACAACTTTTTGAGATACACTACATGGCCAAAAGTATGCAGACACCCTTTCTAACCCATGGATTTAGCTATTTCAGCCACACCCATTGCTTGCAGGTGTGTAAAATCAAGCACACAGCCATGCAATCTCCATAGACAAACATTGGCAGTAGAATGTGCCGCACTGAAGAGGTCAGTGACTTTCAGCGTGGCACCGTCATCGGATGTCACCTTTCCAACTAGTCGGTTCGTAAAATTTCTGCCCTGCGAGAGCTTTCCCGGTCAACAGTAAGTGCTGTTATTGTTAAGTGGAAATGTCTCGGAGCAACAACTCAGCCGCAAAGTGGTCGGCCACACAAGCTCACAGAATGGGACCGCCGAGTGCTGAAGCGTGGAAAAATTGTCTGTCGTTGGTTGCAACACTCACTACCGAGTTCCAAACTGACTGGAAGCAACGTCATCTGAAGCACTGTTCGGCAAGAGCTTCGTTAAATGGGTTTCCAAGGCCGAGCAGTTACACACAAGGCCAAGATCACCTGGTCACCTATGCCTGGTGTTGGCTTAATGGTTCAGGTGGTGGGCTTTGGATCCTTGGGTCCTGAGTTCAATTCCTGCTCAGCTGTTGAGTTAATACCAGATGGGGTTAACTCAACCTGTCATCCTTCCGAGGTCAGCAAAATGAGTGCCAGCATGCTGGTATATGTGTCGGAGTGGCGACCCATCCAGGATTGTGCCCAATAGCCAAGGAGACTGCTTAAGCAGCACCAACACTCTGCACAGAGTATGGTCCCAATTTCCTCTCCTCCAAGATCACCATGCGTAATGCCAAGCATCGGCTGGAGTGGTGTAAAGCTCACCGCCATTGGACTCTGGTGCAGTGGAAACACGTTCTCTGGCGTGATGAATCGCGCTTCACCATCTGGGTTTGATGGATACCAGGAGAACGCTACCTGCCCGAATGCCCAAAGTGCCAACTGTAAAGTTTGGTGGAGGAGGAATAATGGTCTGGGGCTGTTTTTCATTGTTCAGGCTTGGCTTGTTAGTTCCAGTGAAGGGAAATCTTAATGCTACTGCATACAATGACATTCTCGATGATTCTGTGCTTCCAACTATGTGGCAACTGTTTGGGGAAGGCCGTTTCCGTTTTCATGGTGACAATGCCCCTGTGCACAAAGCGAGGTCCATACAGAAATGGTTTATCGAGATTAGTGTGGAATAACTTGACTGGCCTGCACAGAGCCCTGTCCTCAACCCCATCGAACACCTTTGGGATAAATTGGAATGCCGACTGCGAGCCAAACCTAATCACCCAACATCAGTGCCCGACCTCACTAATGCTCTTATGGCTGAATGGAAGCAAATCCCCTCGGTAATGTTCCAACATCTTGTGGAAAGCCTTCCCAGAAGAGTGGAGGCTGTTACAGCAGTAAAGGGTGGACCAACTCCATATTAATGCCCATGATTTTGGAATGAGGTGTTGGACGAGCAGGTGTCCACATACTTTTGGCGATGTCGTGTGTCCTGCGATATATCGTTTTAGCCCTATCATTCAATGTTGAAGAATGACTTTAAAAAATTCTCGCATCCGGATCCAGATTCGGATCTTCACTAAAATCAAATTAATTATTCCTTGTCACATACCCAAGCTCTCCACCAAATTTCATCTGAATCCATCCAATTTCATTACATTTTAATATTCTTGGTTACACCTGCCTCGTGGCTGTGTGTGCTCTCACCTGTGTTTTGTCTTTTTTTTTTCTTTTTTTTACAGAATCTGAGCTTTGTCGTGGAGTTTCAATGACATTTTGTGATGGCATTTCATTTTGTCATGACATTTGGTGTTTGCATTGCAAAGGTGGAACATTTTATATGTACAAATGACTCCATTAATGAAATCCTTGAGTTTGATAATGGTACTTGACAATAAACAGGAAGATGGAGTTTTTTTTTTTTTTCGTCACGTTACAGATTTTCATGACATTCTGAAGTTGATACAGGGTTCTGCAGCCTTTGAGGATTTTTGAGAATTGACATGAGCCCCCTGGATTAGTTTTTCTTGCTCATCATGACCGCTGGGTGTATACACTGCAACTGTATAATGTGTATGAAAGAGAAAGGTGATTTTGATGACAATTTGTGGAAGTTAGGTCAATGGGATGCTCTGTTTTAGATGTTATTGTTTTTTGTGTTTTTTTTTTTTTTTTTTTTACAGCCTCTCTTACAGTGTAGCTCTCCCTTTTTCTTTCAGCCCTCTTGCCCTTCCAATGTCCTCTTGGATGCAAGCGTTCCTCCTGGTTCAACTCCCCAAATCCTGGCTTTCTTCCCACTTCAACACTTTTGTGCATATTCACCCCATTTGTGGAACCGCCTTCCTGAGGATGTTCAATCACACTCTTACCTCCAACTATCCCACGTCATCTCCCATCCCTACCCATGATCTTTTATACTCTTATTAACCCGACCCAACCCAACCCTCTTGCTTGCAGGTTACTGTGTTTCCTCCTCTTTCCTCTCTCTCCTTTCTTTTGTTATTTGCTCCTCATACCCTTGATTGTTGTCGCCAATTTTTTCCCCATGACCCCACTTTCAGTGTATGTTGTCAAAGAAAAGTCCACTTACATATGACATTTATTAAGTACATTTGTATTTCAATGACAACAGCACTCGGTGGAGTGCATACCTCCTCCAGGCCGAACAGTTTTACGTTTTGTAATTCATTCATTGGCCGGATCTGTATCCAACCCTTAACCAAAATCGAATTGGCTTGTTCTTATCACCTACCCAACTCGTCCACCAAGTTTTGTCTGAATGCGTTCACAACCTTTTGAGATATTGTTATTTATCGTTTTTGTCAAAAATCTCTCAGTGGTGATGAATCGCTTAAAAATTCTCTTATCCTGTTCTTCACCGAAATCTCATCGGTTTGTCCTTGTCACACAACCGACTAGTCCACAACTTTTTGAGATCCTGCTCACAAACAGACTGATGGCGGTAAAGGCAAAAGCGTTTACATTTTGTGTTGTTTTTTGTCTTTACAGAGTTGCTGTCATATTCAGATGCTGTATGCTGCTATTCTATGGAACGATGGACTCGTTGCAATTCCGCAGTGACCTTGTTCTTTCAGACGTTCACCTGTTTATGCCAAATGCTCATCACTTCATGGTGCGGCTTGGGCTCTGTGGTGAGCAAGGTCCGTCACAGGCCAAGTAGGAAATGTTAAGGGTGAACTTGGAGTTGACTGTTGAAATAAAATATCTATTTGTATTGTCCAAATTGATTATGGAAAAGATTTTTGCTCATGCCAACATTGACTAAAGTGTTGAGTGTAAAAGGATTACAAGAGTCACTTTTTTTGATTTTATTCAGAAAAGAGTCTGCAACATACTTTAATGCTTTTATTATATTCAGAATTTTTGTATGTCAGTCATAACTGTGTTTTACAAAATATACTTCACATTTGAAATTTAAACTAGAGTAATTTGACTGCCCACAGTCGACGGGTATGCCTCTGCTCTCCCACACAAACACTTGAGTATTGACATATTTGACCCTTGACCTTTATCATATCTGGCCCAAAATCGAATCAGTTAATTTCCCTGTCTAACTTTACCTTTATACCAAGTTTGATGAAATTCTGTCCAATATTTCTTGAGTTAGGGTGTAAAAACAGTAAAATTTCAGAGTTTGACCTTTGACCCTTGACCTTTATCACATCTGGTCCAAAATCTAATTACTTAATTGCCCTGTCTTACTTTACCTTTCTACCAAGTTTGATGAAATTCTACAATTTGCTTCTTGAGTTATCGCGTAAACGAAAATCCGGACGGACGGACGGCCAACCCGGAAACATAATGCCTCCGGCACCCTTGGTGCGGAGGCATTAAAAACCTGAACATGAAACGAAAAGAAAAAATGTCCTGAAACGTTATTTGTTCCTCATGTTGAAATGAAAGCATTCCAGGAAGAAGAAATACATTTGCTCCAAAACTCACCAATTACCATCGAGTCATTTAGTTATAAATACAGTTGTGTATGTCATTTTCAGAACATTTCACTTTTTCTTCAATTCAGAAAATATTTTCAACAAATGCCAAAACTGAAGAACCCTCCAAAGCCAGACGCCGACTGGGAAAAGTTCTTCCTTGGCACATCTGACTGAGCTCCTATCCACCAACAAGGCTTTCATCCTCAGCTTGATGGAAAACTGCCCTCCCCTCTGGACTGGCACACCTGCCTCGCACCTTGCTTAGCTTGAGGCCATGGAAAGCAAGGTATTCAAGATCATTGGAATCTCTCGCAATGAAGCTGAGTTGATGGGCCTGTCACTTCACCATCACCGACAGGTCTGTGGTCTCTGTCTTCTTGCATCTCTTTTCTGATCTTGCACCCTCTGCATCTCCGTGATATCACCCCACCCCCAACAGGTATCTGCAAGACACATGTGGTCCACCAGCAACCACCACCTAGTGAAACTGACAAAATCCAGAAACACGAGCACCTCCACTCATTTGTTCCTCTTTTTTTCCTGCCTGTGGAACCAACTTCCATACTCTCTTCAATCTCATTCTTTCCTCCAGGTCTTCATGACAGCTGTTCACCACCATGTCAAATCTTCATGATGCTGTTCACCACCATCTCAAATCATCTCTCATCCAAAACCATAATTTTTTCTTTCCCCATTGAATCATTCCCATCCCTTACAAAATTTTGTTTCTGCATCCATATTCTCCACCCCTTGCATTCTCCTACCTCTCATTGTTACCCACATCCCTTGTTTGTCTGTCAATAAATTTACTTCCTCCTCCCTGCTGTTGGCATTTCCCCCTTCCCCTGCTGCTGTTTCTTTTGTTATGTTGTGTGCTGATCCATTCTGTGTTCTCACTCTTCCACGAGCCTTGACTTTATATTAAAAAAAAAACTTTTATATGCCCGATATATATATATATATATATATATATATATATATATATATATATATATATATATATATATATATATATATATATATATAATGTGGTACCGTCTGTCTGTCTGTCTGTCCGTCCGTCCGTGTCCGCACTCTAACTCCCAAAGTTTTCAACTTTTACATTTCATATTTGGTACATAGGTACAGACTGTGGAGACGGTGTGTCGCGACATACATTTGTCATCTAAAGTGGTTGCCATGGCAACCAGGATGCTGTTTTCCATGTAGTAGCACAATTCTGTATATACCTTCTTGTTCGGGCGTATATTGTGCTCACTTGCACTCTTGTTATTTTCTTGTCCCGTAGATTACTGAACCTAATCATAAAGATATTTTGACAACAAGATTCATTTTGACAACAATAATATTTTTTTCATTAAGACAACAAGAATTGCTGAACTACTGTGGTGCTGTCCAAAAAGCAGAATGGATGTATATAAAAATTGTTTATATTTGGTAGAGAAGCTGCACAATACTCTGCAATGTCCCATGATTATGTAACACCTGCATGGTCTTGGACCTTCACATTTGCTCTACAACAGCAATTAAGATCAGCATGTGAAAATTAAGTTTTTGTGTTTTTTCTACATAAAATTAAATGGAAGTCAAGTTTCAGAATATTTCAAAAGAATATTTCAAGTTTCAAAATTAAACAATTAACAGGCAGAGTTTTATTTACAAACACTGTCTCATCCATCCATCCTTGCATCAGGACCATACTGTGTACAGAGCATCAGTGCTGTTGAAGCAGTCTCCTTGGCCATTGGGCACAATCCTGGACAGGTTGCCACTCTGACACAGGACACTTGAATGGCTCAATCATCCCAGAAAGCTGGTATTCATTTTGCTGACCTTGGAAGGATGGCAGGCTGAGTCAACCCCACCTGGTATTAATGAAATGTCTGAGTGGGATTTGAACTCAAGACCCTGGAATCCCAAGCCTACCATCCTAACTATTAAGCCAACACCAGGCATACTGTATCATCACTTGTGTCACATTGAGACTGCAATCAGCTGTTCGCCAGATTAATTGATTGTTTACTTGATTCTGTAATCATGCTCCATTGACACTTTTGGCAGACAGTCCTCCAACAACATATTTTGACAATCTTTAATCACTGATAGCCTCATCCTTCAGGTGTCGGGAAATGTTGCCTTTGAGATGAATGTCCATGTTTTCACCACTGTCTGTTTCTCTGTGAGTATGATATCTCAAAAGGTTATGGACAGATTCAGGTGAAACTTAGTGTTCAAGTTGGGTGTGTGACAAGACCGAATTGATTAGATTTTAGTCCTCTTAGTTATCCCCTTAGTTGATAAATAACCCGTCAGCTGTGGAGTTATCCATGGTGGGCAGCCTGTGGGTTTGAGGGAGAGCAGTGGGTATGGCAACCACCCCCTGGACCTTGTCTGTACTCGAACCCTGACCCTTAATTATATATCACGTAACAAACACAAATGTAACGAGATTGATACTTCAATAATAAGTGCCAGCATTTTGATTTGTAAGTTGACCATTTAAGAAGAAAATGTGTCAGTAGGTTGACAGACCAGTTGTGTACTTAAATAGTAACGAGATTTTTTGTTGTTAGTGTTTGTGTCCAGGTATCAAATCCGATGGCTGTCAGAGGAGGGAAGCTTGAGTGAGAAAGTTGAAGGTGCTGAAATTGCTGCAAGTAATATACCATCAGAACCTCCTCTTTTTAATGAAAGATGTGGAAATGAGAGCAATGTGGGAAGCCATATCAGACAATGCCAAATAGCAACACACCTCTTTGATGAGGATGGAGATCTTCTGGTGACCAGAAGCCAAAGAAATGTGCATGAGGCAGAAGGTAGACCAATTACACAACCAGTCATATTGTGTGGACACCCATCTGTTTCCTTTGAGGAAAAGGAAGGGGAAAAGGATGAAGAAAAGAATGATGAAAATGGGAGTAAAGTGAAATTGCAACAAAAGGAACAGGAAACACACCACAATGAGGATAACACAGATGATGATGATGCTGAAGAGGAAGAAGAATTTGAATTAACTAAGGAAGCAACTTCAGATATCATCACGATAGGTATGTATAGCATATTAGGTGCTTCAATGTAACGTCTAAACAACATTGTTATTTATTATTCATAAATAATAAAACTTGTTCATCATAATCTGTATGCTGAATTTTTAAATTACAGTAATTTGTTTGTTTCACATTTGTTAAAGTTGCATCTAACTTATGGCAATTGATGAAGTTAAAATGCGGAATCAAATATCATGTCTAACTGCTTTCTTCGGAAACAAACTTGGAATTTAAATACAGAAGTAATTTGCCAATTTCTTGTAGTGTACATTCAGGGATAAGAATTTTCCACAGAGAAGGAAATGCCGCCAGAAAATATGAGTTTCTGGGATCAGCTTTAGACCCTGAGAAGACGTTGTTCTGGTCTCCTGGCATGTGACCTTTGACTGCATATTCGACAGATCTCCCTTTCTGGAGTTAACAAAATTTAGCATCTTGGCTCCCGGTATATCCAATCTGCTGTGCTCTACTACCGAGGATTACCCCCAAAATTGGCACCAAAACATGCCATCTTCGACAGGATCCAAAATGCTATGCTGGAGATAATTTTTGTTTGTAGAAACTTTTCTCGAAAAACAAAACTTTTAAACTTCATTTTCCCCACCAAAAACCACAAAGTCATAAATCCTAACACTGCACTCAACATGGTAGGAATGTAGTGCCTGTGCTGTACTGTTGACTTATTTTGGGTTTTGGCACCCTTTACATTTGTATCCATATATTGTTACCTCTGCCACCAAAAGTGGACAGAGGTTATGTTTTCACCCCTGTTTGTCTGTTTGTCTGTCTGTCTGTCTGATGACACGTGGTGGAGAGGTTGGTTGTGTGACAAGGACGAACTGATTAGATTTTGTTGAATATCCAGATACTACAATTTTCAAAGTGATTCTTCACCACTGTGGTGTACCACTTTTGCAAAAGTAGTTGCTGCAATGAAGCACTATGTGCCTATCAATTCCACTAGTGAAGTTAGGTGATCGACCAAAGTTTGAAAATTTTCCCGCCTTTTTTTGACCACGCTCCACCATTTTGAAATTTCATGAAAAATCCATATTTTTCGAAATAATATTGATTTTTGAATATTTAAAAAATATATTTCTCTGTGTTTAGATGGCCGAATGCACTTCAGTAGGCACCATTATGATAGTAAGTACCCGTAAATATTATTCACAAACTTGTCCCGACATTTTGAGAAGGGGTTGCCATTTTGGAAATTCAGTGAAAATCGTATATTTTGTGTGTATCTAATGAAATTTAAAATATATATATATATATATATATATATATATATATATATATATATATATATATATATTTGTGTACTTGCAGATAAACCTTGACTGACCAATGGTCAGGGCTCCTGTGGCTATGTGGGACAAGTTCGCTAGTTACAGGAAATTTTGCGAAAGTTCTAATTCTTTGCGTGTCGTAAATGATCCAGCTGAAAGAGGAATTAAGCTAGTGTCTGATTTTATTCATATGTGAAATGATGAGAAACAACGTCAAGCATTGCTACAATGCATGGAAGAGCACAGGAAGCTTTAACCAGACTATACAAAACAAACGCTATGTTCTCTATAAGATATGTGTGGTTGCTTGTTTGCAAGATTGTTATGTTGTCATATATGAAAACCATGTCGCTTAAAACGTATTTCGTTGTTCTCATAATTAATTGATCATGCTCTCATTTGTCATTAATAATGTCTTTTGAAAACGCTACTACTGATATTCTGTAAATGCCTAACAATATGCCGTGCAATAATTGTCAAAATATGGGATTTTCAGTGAAATTCCAAAATGGCAACCCCTTCTCAAAATGTTGGGACAAGTTGTGAATAATAATTACTGGTACTTACTATCATACTGGTGCCTACTGAAGTGCATTCGGCCATCTAAACACAGAGAAATGTATTTTTTAAAATATTCAAAAATCAATATTATTTCCAAAAATATGGATTTTTTTTTTCCTGAAATTTCAAAATGGCGGCCCGCGGTAAAAAAAGGTGGGAAAATTTTCAAACTTTGGTCGATCACCTAACTTCACTACTGGAATCGATAGGCACATAGTGCTTCATTCCGGCAACTACTTTTGCAAAAGTGGTACACCCTATTCACCACTGAGAAAGGGCTCAAAATGATAAATAGCACGGCATCTCAGAGTTGTGGATGGATTTAGAGGAAACTTGGTGGACAGGTTGGGTGTGTGACCACGACAAATTGATTCAATTTTGGTGAAGATCCGAATCCGGATCCGACTACTACCTTTTTTTTTATTTCTTAAGTGATTCTTCACCATCGAGAGATAGGGCTCAAAAACGATATGGAGCACGATATCTCAAAAATGCATTGGGCCAGATATGGTCTCGTGAATCAGGCATCACGGGGCAGAGGTATGCGCTCTACCGAGTGCCCTTCCAGTTATCATTTTTTTTTCATTATTACAGCATGAGGGGGTGGGAGTGGAGGGAAGACTGACCCTGAGGGAGGCTTAGCAATAAGAGCTAGGTCAGCATGTTTGGGTGGGCCGAAGCATGGCCCACCCTTTAAAAAGCCAAAGGTGGGGGCACTGAGTCCAGCGCCATAATTGGAGAGCAGTAGTTGGACGAGAGTTGACATGAGAGACTGAGTTGGTGGAGGAGCATTTCTGGGAGAGAACCAATCTGTATTCGATTCCAAGTTTCTTATCGGTGAACTATGTTGCTTTTTCATCATGCAATTAAAATGCTTTTTGTTATTGGAGTAATTGCTACTCTATTGCAGAACATACAATGGCAACCACACTCAGTGACGTGGGGAAGCAGGTTAGTGTTTCGAGTTCAGAGTACAGTGTTTCATGAGATTTGCTTCAAGGGGTTATTATTTAAGTTGACCACGAGTATTCATGCAATGTTTACTTTTTCGTCACATTTATGTGATTGATTTCAATAGGAATATAAAGTCTAAGTGAACCTAAACTTGAGGTTTAACATTTAAGCGCTCATAATATGTGATGTTTTTGCTATAAATGAGCCAGCTAAAGAAAACCTCATCATAATGTGAAACAAGCAATGAGACTAGGTTATAAGCAAAATATTTTCTTTCCTTTTCATATCTGTCAGCTTTTTACTCGATTCACCTGACAATAAAATAATCTTTATCCTGAATCCAACTTATCAACATTTTGTTGTGGGTTGTAAATTTTATTGGCACAACCGGAAATGATAGGCAGATAATGGGGGAGGGGGGGGGAAGTGGGTCGATTTCTAGTCTCCAGCAGTGCCATGCTCTCCGACGTCTGGCCCCACCTTGGACTTGCTCAACTCTTCAAGTTTTACCTGATCCTCACTTTGCCCTTCTCCTACTGACTGGCTTCTCCCCCCCCACTCCTTCCCACCTCGATTTTTAAGGGGTGGGCAAAAGATTTTGTCCCCTCGGGTAGCGAGTTCGCCCCCAGAGCAATGTGGAACACCAGGAATAGTAAATGAAATCATAAACGGGAGGTGTGAAAAATGTGAAACCGGATCTGTGGCACATTTAGTCACCAACTCTATATCCATTATATTTGGCCCTTGTATAGCCATTCACAAAGTATGTATGCAGACGTGGAAATTTGTGCATTGACATAAACTAGCAAGTTGCCCATACCCGCATGGAGATGGAGACGCCAAAAATGCAAACGGCGTCTTCTTTTATTGAGCTGGCTATTTGGGAGCAACAATTCACATTTATTCTCACATCTGATGCAATTTAAACGCTCTAATGGTGACGAGTGTCCATTTGAAATGGTTTGTCCAATATATGTAGCTTTTTGATGCCGAGGGCCCGTAATACAAATTTGTATTTGTGTCAAAGTCAGTAACCAATCGCAAATTAATAGTAGGATACCCAAGCACTATTTACCAGCCGTTTTGTGTTCCCCTTATTTTCTTCCTCTCCCTCTCTCATCTGCCCAATTCCATTTACTCATGACTGTTGATATTACCTGATTAACTTGTATTTTTCTTAATTTTCAAACATTATCTTTTTTTTTTTCTTTTTTCTGGGAAGACTGAACTTGTAATGCAACGGGGCATGATTTGCTCCATGGCCTTTCCATGAATTCTCGTTTGTTTCCTTTTTGTAACTTTCATTACACCAAACATGGAGCAAAAGTTCCAAAATTTAAATCACTCGAATTTCCATTTACCAAGTGTTTCCGATGTACAATTAATTAGATGGCAATTGCATAGATCAGCATCGCACAAATCTTCAGTGCATTGTTGAGATTGCTTTCCATGTCTGCAGGTGTGGCGAGCCTCCTTCCTGCTCTGCGATTACATTTTGAATTGTCGGCGAAAGTTCAACGGGGTGACTGCTCTCGAGCTTGGTGCAGGGACCGGGCTTGTGAGCATCACGATGGCGACTATAGCCTCAAAGGTGTATTGCACAGGTTAGTTTGAAATGCTGATAACATTCTTAATACATGGTTTTGATTTTCCCACCATGCTTATTGTGTTGCATACCACAAATCTCGTCTGTTACAAAAATTTTATACATTGTTGCAGACCCGGGGTCGGGGTGAGAAGACCACGGGGTTGGGGGGGGGAGGGAAGCTACCTCGGGTTCCCACCAGACGCTCCGGAATCGCAGGCCGTCACACACGGATAGCTCTGTAACACGGCGGGTCACTAATCGACCGTGAATGCCAATAACTCAACCACGTGACTCGGGGTCTTCCGTCTGATGGAAACCGGTTACCTAAAATGGTCACGTGATCTAATTACAGGGAAGCACGCCCTCGGGGAGCCTTGTTCAAACCGGAACACCTTACCAGATCAGATGCAGCCGAGCTTAACTGCCAAGGACGTACCAGCTAGGAAACAGATCGTTGGGGGATAACGTCCCGGCTAGGCTAGGATGGGGACCATGCTGGACCAATGAAGGAAAAGACAAAAATGAGCTGGGAACATTTCTATATAAAGCATTTATTTACAATCAGGTGAGGAAAGGTATGTCACACAGTGAATGGGGGTTTATTGGCATGTACAGCAGGGATAGCAAGGAATTTGTGGGGTGCGACAAAAGGCAAGCAATTTACAAACATAGACACAGAACAGACTTATCCCATGATATATTTTACAATCTTAATTTATGCTATGACAGGAGCCAACACACACACACACACACACACACACACACACACACACACACACACACACACACACACACACACACACACACACACACACACACACACACACACACACACACACACACACACACACACACACACACACACACACACACACACACACGAAGATTTGTTAGCCAGAAAGAAGGAGAGCAGATGAGAACTAATGGCCTCGCAATACCTGGCACGGTCAGCTGACTAATGCAACCCAGTACACTTTGTGGGATGCTCCGCTTGAGCGATCCCACCTTAAGAGTCGACGCTTTCTCTTGCTGAATCACTTTGCCAGGGCTCGTGGAAACGTGTGCTCCGCACTGGTCCAGAGGAACTTCTGTCGCAACCAACCACGAGTGTAGATGCAGCGACAGGCAGACGAGGTGCAGTGAAAAGAGGGCGGAGCAGAGAGGTGGAGAAGTGGGCACTGCAGGCGAGAGAGAGTGGAGAGAGGGAGGGAGGGAGAGAGGGAGGGCGGACGGCTTCACGATCCGCCTTTTATAAGCCCAGGGCGAAGGGTGGGGTGACGATCCGAAGCGACGCGCCATCATCCAAATCGTGCCCTTCCATTGGATCCCAGCCTTGCCCTGCCAAGCTCCTGGGGCCGGAAGTGGCCCCATTCGCACATCTGGCACGACGCGGCCCGGAGCCCCACAACAAAATCCCAGGCCGTGTTCTGGTGACAGGACGAGGGTCGTGTCGGTTCCGCATGCCCGTTCGGGGCACCCCCGGTGAGCTGCGGTTGGTGCTGTTAACGTGCTTGGCCCGTCCCCATGCTATGCAGTCTGAATGGCCTGGGCCACACAGCACACCCATTTGGTGGCAAATTGCATCGATGCGGAGGTGCGTGGAGGCGTGGGGTCATTTTTCCTGTGTGCAGGAGATGTTGGTGGTTGAGGTGATGAGTGAAGGTGGAGCAAGGTGAGACGCCGTTGTAAATCGGCACACAGATTTGAATGAAAGGGCGCGCCATGCGCGTCCTGTACAGTTTTGGTGGAGAGTCTCTCATAGGGTGGCTGCTTGGGTGCGGTACCTGCTTCGATTTGTATCGTAGATAAAAGAAAAGTGTTGGAATGAAAATCAGGATTGAATGGAAGATAGAGATATAATTTGACCTAGCTGTAAGACCCACACAACACACTTCGTCCCATTAACCCATTAGACATGAGGGGAAGGTCTGACTGCATGAAGATTAACGAAATAACTGCCTTGGGATCACTGTATATTGGATGCCATTGCCTTTGAGGTATGCGGTGTTGCAGAAACGTAACAATATTCTTGTGGCCAATCCTGTAAAGATTTTATGTGCTGTGGCTTATTTGCAGATGTCGGCACCGATTTGCTCGATTTGTGCCAACGAAATGTCAAGGCCAACACACATATCCATTGTCCGGGTGGTACGTAAGAGGAAGAACAACAGCATGATTACTGTCTGAACTGTAATTAGCTGATGAACATCATGATGTTAAAGCTAATGTATATGTTTTTCCAATAGATGAACGTGGTCTGATCATCGTGAGATGTTTGGACTGGCTGAGTGACCAATTCTGCAAAGGTTAGTGTGAATCTGGCAATGTCAAGCTTCTCTTGGTTGCACTTGTTTACCCAGTAATCCATTCTTTGTTCATTATGAAATTTCAAGCTGTCTGTTCATCTCCCTCATACATATATATATATATATATATATATATATATATATATATATATATATATATATATATATATATATATATATATATATATATCAGGGGTACCCAGTGTTGCCATGCAATGCCAGGGCTCTCCTCCCACTCTATCATCCCTGCCTCCTCCCACCCAGGTCCCTCCAAACTCATCTCACTTCCACCCCTTCGCATGCCTCCTCCCACCTCCACTTATTACACTCTCTCCTCCTATCTCCACCCTTCCCCTCCCTCCTTCTACAAAGGAATTTTACCAGGGTTTATAACCACGTTTGGGGAAAATAAATAATTTAAATAAAACCCATTACAATAATGGATCTGGGATGTGTTGAGGTACCAAGCTTCTTGTAGAGTGTTCACCAAGTGGCTTAAGCACTCAAGCAGGTACTCCATTCAAAACCGTTGATAGGGAACGGCTCACTTGGCAAGCCATAGCTTGCTGTTTCATAAATGAACACATCACTGGGCATCTCGACGGCAGCATACAGTACATACAAAACGCCAAAAAACGACTTTTTTTTTAAATGATTGACTTCAAATATTAATCACATAACTCTTCTCATTGTAAGGAAAATGAAAACGTACCTTGTTGGTTCACGAGTCAGTAAGCGACCACTATATTCGTTATGAGTGTGTGCCTGTCTGTCTGTCTGTCCTGAGCATAGCTCCATGGGTTTTGATCCGATCCTGATAAAATTTGGGTGGGAGGTTTATATCATGATCTAGTTGTGTTTTCCTGAGAATGGGTGTGCTGCGCCCATTATGGGTGGAGCCACGCCCAAAAAACGTGTTTTTAGGGGGTAGCCGGTTTCAAGTTACATCTTCTCCGAGGGGGTTTGTCGAATCTGGCAGAGGTTTCGGTATATTGTTAGCCCAATGGCACCTGCATAGCCCCACGGAGCTCGATTTTTTCATTTTCGTCCCAAGGTAAAGGTCACCGTAAGGTCACGAACTTCGAAAATGTCAAAAAAATCAATAAATTGGGCATCGAGCTCCTAGGGTTTTCAACTGTTTCGAATGAAAGTTGGTATGCAAGTCGTGCTCTTTGAGTACTACAACTTTCATCATTTACTTTTTTCCCCCGATTCCTGCCAGTTTGCCCGTGGCATCCACTCGAAGCTCAAAAAATAAAAAAGGCGAATCGTGTACATTGCTCGTGAACTATCGCAGTCTCCAGACTTGTTCTGTGTTAAAATGTACATAAACTCAGAGGTGCTGTTAAGTGTACGAAAGTGGACATGTACATTTTATTGGTTCACGAGTCAGTAAGTGACCACTATATTCGTTATGGGTGTGTGTGTGTCTGTCTGTCTGTCTGTCTGTCCCGAGCATAGCGCCATGGGTTTTTATCCAATCCTATTAAAAAATTTGGGTGGGAGGTTTATATCATGATCTAGTTGTGTTTTCCTGGGAATGGGCATGCTGCGCCCATTATGGGCGGAACCATGCCCAAAAAAAACATGCGTTTTTAGGGGGTAGCCGGTTTCAAGTTACATCTTCTCCGAGGGGGTTTGTCGAATCTGGCAGGGGTTTCAGTGTTTGGTTAGCCCAATGGCACTTGCATAGCCCCACGGTGCTCGATTTTTCATTTTCGTCCCAAGGTCAAGGTCACAAACTTAGAAAATGTCAAAAAAATTAATAAATTGGGCATCGAGCTCCTAGGGTTTTCAACTGTTTCGAATGCAAGTAGTGCTCTTCGAGTACTACAACTTTCATCATTTACGTTTTTCCCGATTCCCGCCGTTTTGCCCGTGGCATCCCCTCGAAGGTCAAAAAATAAAAAAGGCGAACCGTGTACATTGCTCGTGAACCGTTGCCATCTCCAGACTTGTATAACTTTAAAGTTGACGTATGCATAACTTCTTTAAAGTGTACATGGATAATACGTAATAAATATCTCTCGGGAGTATCTCCGGCGGCCTCCCGACTAATTAATTACAGATGCAGGCATTTCACAACCTAGCCAATTTTAATGCTTGTTCACTTCACATAATGTGTGAATTGCATGTCCATCAATTTGTTTATAAACCTTGAAAAGTCAGGCAAAAACCAAAAGGTTTTTTTTTAAATGAAAGATCACGATTTTCTGTCCTCTACATTATGAGAACGTACCTTTTATGCACACAAAAAGACGTCCAAGGCCTTCGGAATCCATGTCAATCCTTTATTCACCACACCGTGAACTCCTTTTTCTCCCGCTCGTCATTTCCAGTTGCAACTGGTACCGAAAACCCGAGATCCAACATATTTACATTTTACCACAAGAAAGGCAAAATGATGCCGCTACACCTTCATTGGGCAGTGCATATTATACCGCTGCCGCGATCACTGCAAACAAAACGTACATTACTTTGTTTTAGATGTAATCAAAATGTACTTTTGTTTTCCTCAAAAAGGTAATATTATTTAATGCTAGAAGACTCATCATTCAGTCTTCAAATGTACATCAGACGCCAAAGAACAATCGGAGCTATGTGGAGCGAAAAAGATGGTTATTTATGGGCGACTGGAGGGAAAGGCATGGCCTAGCTGGTGGTGCTTGTGACACTGGGGAGAGAGGGAAGGCGTGACCTGTAGAATGGGTGGCACTTATGATCCACAGACACCAACTCGGCTTTATATGTAAGATTATCTCCATGTTCTAGGGTCCTGAGTTCAAGGCCCATGGGCCGCTGAATTAACACCATGGGGTTGACTCAGCCTGTCATCCTTCCAAAGTCGGCAAAATGAGCACCAGTGCACTGGTAATAGGGGCACTGCATCTGCGGCATAGCCGCGCCACGAACCAATGATGCAACCAGCAGCCAAAAATGCTGTATATGATCGGTACCTCCCTGTTTCTCTCCAATCTCAATCCGTTTCTTTTCTTCTACTCTCTCATGGTGATGACTTTCCATCGTAGGCTCTTCTACACTCACTGTTGGTTTTACCTTCCTCAACCCTGTCTTGTATCCATACTTGAAATCTTTTTCGATTCTCACTGACCTTGCCTCTGCACATGTCCCTGGCTTGCCTATTTCCTTTACCTGCCTGCTTTGTGATGCCCCATTGTCAGTGCATTAACTTTGGTGATAAATATGCTGAGGCTGAGGTATTTTAAAAAAATATGATGACATATTGTTGTGGGGCCAGGTATCGGCTGCGAGCACGACCACCAGATGGAGCAGTAGAGTCGGCTCCACCGATCACCCGGAATGTATAGGTCGTCACCCTGGATAACTCCGGAGCCGACGGGTCCCTTATCGGACAAAGTTCGCCAATAGGTCGACCACATGGGATAGGGGATGATTGCCAATTTCAATTTACCTAAATACCCACGTGGTCCAAACTACCGGGGAAATTCACCCTCGATGATGCTCGTACGGAACAAGACACTAGCATACTCAAACCGTGTGCGACCCGAGCGGACGGTCACCGAGCTTTCGTCGGTTCAAATGTCCCTTTACAGCGGCAACAGCCTGGCTAATTCTCCAACACGCACAGTGTTAAACCAATAAAAGAAACACAAAAACGAACTGATACATTTAACACATGGATTTATTTATAATAGGTGGGGAAGGAGGGGAGCACGTAAGAAGCAGAGTTATCACGACTAATAGAAATGAAATGCAAATAATGTACAAGGCACTTAGCAGTTGCTACTTAAAGACTGACACGCACACAAACGGACCACAATGGTCTTTATTGAAGGCCTCCAGCTCGAGGACAGGTGAGCTAGAGATCAGAGCCTGTGCTTTGGACCTGTCCACCTTGTGTGGTCTTCGACGATCTGGCTCTTTGGGACTCGAACCCGCAGCAACGATGCCACTCCAAGCACCAGGGATGGAGGAAAAGCGTCGGACACCAGATGGATGAGACGAGAGACGACTCGAGCACTGCCAAGCCGACCAGACCAGACGAGTCGATCTCCGGCACCTCAAACCCGATCGCCCAACCCTGACGCTGATGCTCTTTCCAAGGCCCTGGTGTTTCTTATATGGTATTTCTCCTGCGGGATGGGGTGTCATGGGAAGGATCGCCTTTTGAGACGTCTCGCCTCCCATTGGTCCAGGGTTTGTGAGAAAATGTCAGACGTCTCATGCCTCCCATTGGTCTGGGGTTCATGGGAACATCGGTGTCTGAGATGTCTCACGCCTCCCATTGGTCGGGGGGAACATTCCATCTCTCCGGGGCGGAGTCGGAGCTCTGGTGGCTGAGGAAACTCCACCCACGTACGTGGTCGAACGCACGGAGACAATGGTGTCGGTGTGAGGAAGCGAGGTGAAGGCGTGTTGTTGTTATCAGGGGTGTAAAAATCCTAACTATTAAAATAACGCACAGCGCATGTACATTTAATTCCCATTGGACAAGGGAAAAGGGAGCCATCTATTCACATTTACTTATTGATATAACTGAGCTCTAGGACCTGTATGTTGAGTGCAGTAAACTTCCAAATTCGTAACAATATCATATCACGTATGTACGCTGTTATTTACAAGGTTGGCAAAATTGTATAAGATGCAAAGTGGCTACGTGGGTAACGACTTTATTCCGTGTGTGTGTGTGTGTGTGTGTGTGTGTGTGTGTGTGTGTGTGTGTGTGTGTGTGTGTGTGTGTGTGTGTGTGTGTGTGTGTGTGTGTGTGTGTGTGTGTGTATGCACAAATTAATTTTTTGGAAAATTTTAACATTCATGAGAGGATAGTAATAAGTTATTTGTGGGTAACCCTGACATATTTAATTCACTCTGTTGTTTTATTGCTTATTTTGTATGTACTGATTCTCATACTTACTGGATAATTATCTGGGATTAGATTTCTGTGATGAGTTCATTTGATCACTCTCTAAGTAAAACTGATTGGATTATGAACTATGATGTATACAAAGCGTCAGTGTTGCTTTAGCAGTTTCTGTGGCTAGAGTTACAATCCTGGACGGTCGCCACTCCGACACAGGAAGACAGAGCAGCAATTGATAATTTTTTTCATGGTTCTGGCGAGATGCCATGTGATATTGCAGACCTTTGCCAGGACTTGTTTTGTGTGGTATGTGGTGTTTGTGTAGTTTTATGTGGTGTAGTTTGTGTACCTGTGTGTTACATATTTAATGAGACGTAATTAGAACTGCCACTTTATAACTGCTGGCAGTGATGACCGGGTACCAAGATGTCCCGCTTTGATGCAACTTCACTTTGATCGGACACCTGACCCTGACCCATGACGTTTTTTTAAATAATTATTCAATTGAATTCAGAATGGGATTTTAAAAATTCAATTCAAATCAAATGGAAGACCAAATAGGTCCAGTCCTGCATTGGAGTAATCAATCAGAAGGAACCCGAACAAGCAAAAAGCAAAGATGAAGTCATCAGGAGGAACCTGGATAGGATTCGCATTTCAGCTGCTACTCCTCTACCCTCAAACCCATCCAAGCACAGCTAAGTGAGCCTTGTTTTTTGAAAAAATAAAAAACAAAACCCAGATCAAAAAAAATCTATATTCTGGCTGCCAGACCGTGTGCCCGATCAAGTTGAAATTTAAAACGTGTATGCCCCATCACTACTAAATCACATTTGTGAAGTCTCACGTCGATTGATTAAGCGGTTCCAGAGAAAACATTATTTAATCTTTTTCTTAAATCCAATATGGCTGCCAAACCATAGGACATCAATTATTCCTGAAAAAACTTGTACATTTATGCCGCATGCGTTGGGGAACATTTGTGTGGAAATGTGGCTTTCCCAGAAAAGATCATGGCAGATAGTGAGACCCAGAAGCTTGAATGAAAAAAAAAATTTTTTTTTTTTCAGGTAAATCCAATATGGCTGCCAAACCATGTTACCAATGACATCACGTGTGAACTTTTTGTTCCTCATGGACAGGCGGTCATGCATGCAAAGTTTCGTCTCGATCTGTTCAGCCACTTCAGAGAAGGTTTTTTTTTTTCCCAAAAAAATATATGGCTGCCGAATCACGTGACCGATCACATCAAAAAAAATTTGTGTACTATTTTATCCTGAGATGACCCTCAAAATTTTTCATACTGATCAAATGTAGCCGTCTACATATCCAATTATGACGTCATAACAAAGGCACCTATGATGTCGTGAAAAAATACACTTATTCTCCATGAGGAGTACTTACCATGTGCCAAATTTTAATTTTTTCCTTGGTGTGGTTTCAGAGATACAGAGGTCCAAAGTTTTTCCGTTTTTCCAACATGGCTGCCACACAACGTGACCTATGACGTCATAATTATCATTAAAACATTCTACATGAGTAGCCGCATCAATGTTGAAAATTTTGTCTCAATCCAACAAGCGGTTGCAGAGAAAAATATGAAAGTTCTGTGCGGACAGACAGACAGACAGACAGACATACAGACAAAAGAAACAAACGGACCCAAATGCAATACCCTCTCCTCTGGTGAGGGTGAAAATGGTGATTGTTTAATTGTGGAATCGTGAACACTTGATGAAACCTGCTGCCTCGTATGCCTCTTGTGCGCAGGTCCAGAGAATGAGTTTTCATGGTCAGAGGAAGAGGTTGCTGATATCCACGATCATACTACACTGCTACTTGCTGCTGATGGTAATCTAATTTGTTTATTCATTGTTATCATAGGAGCTTATTATCCGCCCCCAAAGGTAGACAGAGGTTATGTTTTCTCTCGTTTGTTTGTCTCTTTGTTTGCCTGTGTGTCTGTTTGTGAGCACAATATCTCAAAAGGTTAAGGCCCTGTCACACCTTGACGATTTAGCCAGCATATGCCGACGTATGAAAAATTTGTCTAAAACGCTGGCACATGTCGAATACGTTATGGGTAAGTTTGGTATACGTCGGAGTACGCTAGCATACGTCGTAGTATGCCGAGCTGTCAACGAATTTTAACATACTTGAAATTTTTCGACATATGCCAGCATATGACTCGCATGTTCCACATACGCTGGTCATAAGTTGTAGGCACGTTGCGCAATCGTTGACACACGTTACTTGTAAGTTACTCATAAGTCGAAACACGTCGAGGTAATGTTTAGCGTCAGTGTTCCAGACTCCATGTTTTTTTTTTCCCCTTCTTCGGCATGACTGTGATGTTGACACTTCAATTTATAGTGCGGTTATAATATTATATAATTAATAGGTTGCCGCTCAACGACTTAAATCATAACTGCACTAGAAATCGAAGTGTCAACATCACCGTCATGCCGAAGAAAAAAAAAATCATGGAGTCTGGAACACTGACCTGTGTGAACCCCATTTTTATATACCAATTCCCCTCAACGCTGCGAATACGGTAGCTGTAAGTTAATAACACGTTCAAAAAGTTCTGTGGTCGTCGGGAAGATGTCAAATACATCTACATATGTCAATGTGCGTTGGAGATAAGTTACACATAGGTTCAAAGCACGTTACTCATAGGTTAGAAATGTTTCGGGTACGCTAAACATTACCTCGACGTGTTTTGACTTATGAGTAACTTACAAGTAACGTGTGTCAACGATCGCGTAACGTGCCCACAACTTATGCCAGCAATGCGGAACGTGTGCATCATATGCTGGATACGTCAAAAAATTTTCAACATGCTGAAAATTTGTCGACATACTCGGCGTACTACGACGTATGCCAGCGTGCTTCAGCGTGCTCTTAACGTATACAAAACTTACCCATAACATATTGGACGTGTGTCAGCGTATTCGGTAAATTTTTCATACGTCTGCATACGCTGGCTAAAACGTCAAGATGTGACAGCGGCTTGACACTTCGATGTCTGGTGCGGTTATGATTTGAATCGTCGAGCCGCAGCCTTTTAATAGGCTACGCCACGTGATCGTCGGCGATACACTGCCACACACTATGCATAAGTTAGACTATCGTTGGGCATAGGTTGTGAACGCCGCCAACACGCTCAGCATTCGTTGGTATAAGTTATCTATATGTTATCGAAACGTTCTGTGTATGTTGGTAATACGTTATGCATCCGTCCAACTCGTTAGGAATATGTCAAACTGGAAAAAAACATCAATAGTTCAGCGTACGCCAGCGTTTTACATACATTTTGATACCGTGCCATACGGTGGCTAAAACGTCAAGGTGTGACAGGGCCTTTATGGACGGTTTTTGATGAAACTTTGTGGTCAAGTTGGTTTGTGCAAAGGACGAATTGATTAGATTTTGGTTGAGATCCCGATCCAGATACTAGAAGTTTAAAAGTGATCCTTCACCATTGACGGATCGGGCCAAAAACAATAGAAAGCACGATATCTTAAAAAGTTGTGTACGGGTTATGACAAAACGAGGTGGAAGAGTTGGGTCGGTGATAAGAATAAGCCGATTACATTTTGTATGAGGTCACGATTCAGATCTGACCTATCAGTAGATACAAAATGTAAACTGTTCAGCCTGGCGGAGTATGGGCTCTTTCGAGTACCATTCTAGTTTGGCTTTGCGCTATTTGGTTGGGAATTATGGTCGACATTTATCGCCACATGATGAGTAATGAAAAGCCTGAGTTGCTTTCATGAATCTTCAGCAAAGAAAACATTCATTTTTACTCTCTCACTTTATTTTCCTTCAATGCTCATTATCTTCGATGCTACCCGATCCGATGTTTGAATGTTGTGTCGGTATAAGGTCTTGATGCTCAGAGCAATAAGATTCCTCACGATGGAGTGAAGTACTGGTAGCTCTTGAGACAAAGTGCATATTGTGATTTAGGAAATGCCTATGATTGTTTGTTTTATTCTTTTTCTGCCTTTTAGTGTGCTACGATGACGATCTCACTGATGCGTTCTTCCGGACTGTGTGTCACCTCATGAGCAACTTTGTGAATGATAGCATGCTCTTTATAGCCATTGAAAAAAGGTATGACAGGTCAATTTCACTTTTATCAATCCTTGCAGCTTTTATTCACAATTATATGTATTATTTCCTGCAGTTTTGATGAAACACCTTGATTTGACCTTTAAATTTTTATATATCTGTAATGGATGGAGTCCGATGTTGTTGGGCCTTGCAGTAGAATGTTTTCATTGTTTTAATACCAGCTACAAAAGGAGAAGAGGGGGATGGGATGCTCGAGCTCGCAGGATCCTTTTGTGCCAGCAAAGCATGGTCTGTGTCCTTGAGTAGGTTAGATCTCTCCCACGTAATGAGGGATATGTTAGGTTATCGTGTCCTGTTTAAATGTATACCAAGGAAGGCAGTGTTACTGAAAGAAAGCATAGGGCTAAGATTGTAAATTGGATGCACCTTCCTGTCGGCAAGGTCAGACAATGATGAAAGGTTAGTCAGCGCAAAACTCAGTGCTTCGCGCATGCACTCATCAACCTCCCATGTGGCTCACGCTGATTAAGAACTATAATGTGGCAAAAACACCGATGAGGGTGGAGTCCTGAGTGAATGTGTGGACACCCGGCCTGCAGGAACACTGTGCAACCAAATGCTGAGTCAGGCAGGCATGACCATGAGTGAGACTCCCATGTGGCTCACGCTGATTAAGAGCTATAATGGCAGAAACAGCACTGATGGGGGCAGAGCGCTGAGTGATTGTGTGGACACCCGGCCTGCAGGAACACAAGGCAACCAAATGCTGAGCCAGGCAGGCGTGACCATGGGTGAGACTCCGGGTAGTGGGGTTAATAAAACCAGGCAACGCAGGTGCATAGGGCCAACCAGAGTTGCCAGTTAGGACTCTTCCAGCAGTTACTGCAGTTGGAGTTGGTAGTTGCTGGAGTTGTACTGGAAAGGTACAGAGATTGTGTTGCAAGTCTGCAGAACAGGATGACTGCCTGCTGTGTCAGCATTTTGCTTCCTCAAGTCTTGAGTTTTGAAGTCCGGCAACACGAGGGCTGACACTGCAAAGACCTTTCATTATTTGGCTGTCTCCCCATTCTATGGTATGTGTGTGAGATTGGAGCCATAGGGGTTTCGTTTTCTTTTCCATCAAGTTTGTGTCCTCCCTCCTTTATAGACCATGAGCCAAACCTGGTAATTTTTGGCCACCGGTACCATCCGAGTGGAATAATGCTCATCCTAATTTTTTGCAGGGAATACATCTCTACAGTCAAACTATGTGATAGCATTGCATTGGCAGTAGCCTTTTGTGTGTTATTAGCCGTTTCGTAACCCCATCCCAAAATAAACTTTTCTGAAACCGCCTTAAGACAGAAGAAGACATCCCATTTAAAACTAATGGTTCTCTCTTATTATAGGCTATATCTTCTTGAATATTGTTAGGCACATAGCTCAGGTTATTGGCTTTTCAAAACAATTGTTAAAACTAGCCGAGCATTTAGTGTTTGCAATTACAGGCACTGATGGTCCAGTGCTGATAAACTGCAGAACATATCCATCTTTGAGTCAGACGATGGGGAAAGTTTCAATGAGGATATTGAAGAACTGGATAATAATTGTGCTTTTTTAAAGTTAATCTTGATCATTTTATATCACTTACAATCAGTACATATTATCAGAGATGTTTTCGAAACTAAAAAGGACCCATGTTTGGTTCATAAGACAATATGTTTATCAGCAACACATTGGGCCTAGGTAATGGCCTTGTGAGTGTGGAACACCACATTTGTGTTTCTATTCTGTAATTTTATGCCCCACAACAGAAGATTGTGTTTCATTTTGACCTTTGACTCATTCATCAGATTGCACATGATTAACCATCTTGCCACTGTCATTGGTTTATATTGTGTAATATGGATGTTTGATACCTTCATATGAGTAGGGTGAATATACTGATTCTGGCTCACTTTTCCCCATGTAAATGAATGGGGGATTTTCAGCGATTCATATTTTTTTCCCCTAAAAATAAACCCCCTTTTTATCCCAAGGTATATTTATTTGTCTCCCCTTTTAACCTTGGGAAACTTTTTTTAAATTAAATAAATATGTTTTGTGGGAGCAGGGGGTCGTTGTCGTTGGGTCGGGTTTATGTGGATGGGTGAATGGATGAGTGGATGGGTGGATGGGTGAATGTGCGGGTGGAGCTTGTATGGATGGGTGGACAATTTTTTTTTTAATTAACCAATGCATATTGTTTAGCTCACTCATTGAACCTATAAAGATTTGTACATTCTCAAATTCCTTCAAAAGTTTAATTTTCTTTGCACAATAATCCCCATCTAAAATATTTAAAAATAAAACATTTGAATCTTTATATTTTTTTAAGATACCCCTTTTGTGCCATTACAAAATGATAAACTTCTCTTAATGCTGTTAAGGATATCATTTTGAGATTATCGTAAATTGTTTTTTCATTGTTCAATTGATAACCATCAAAGTTTTCAGTCCATTCAAGGATATTTTTTTTTCTTTACATCCTCAAACTTACTAGTTTTTAAATTGATTCACTTATTTGTTTTATTTACCTTTGTTTTAGTTATTTTTTTTCAATAAGACTAATTTGATATTTTTCACATTCATTATGTTTTCCATTTATATACCAAGACTGAGATTTTCTCCACTCTTTAGTTTGATTAATACTTGGTTTGACCATTTATATATTGTGAAAAAACATGGTGGTAGCCCTTAAAAACCCTAACCCATCTTCCCATCGTTAAAACACAATCTATTCTATACACTCTATCATACAATATCCATATGGAACACAATCTATTCCATTATCTAAAATTAATCTCTTATCAAAGGCTCCTAATGCCTTTTTATTTACTTCTTCGTTAAATATCTTATGTTATAACTTCTTATTGTATTCCTTTTCCTATATTCTTCTTTCTTATTCATCAAAAAATTATAATAATTTCTAAAAGTTATTGATTTCTTTATTACATATTTCTTTATTCCCTTTAACCTCTTATCAATCTGATCACCATACTTATAAGCATATGCCTTTGCTCTCAATCCAATAAACTCACTCATTACTTTTCCACCCAACTCAACCTTAAACTTACCAATAACCTTTTCAGTCTTTATTGAAAATAACTCGCTCTTCTTACTAAAATTACTTGTATCATATACTCCAATATTTTTCTTCATATCTTTATAAACATCATCAGTTTTTATATCTAGGATAAAACTATCACTGTCCATATACAACAATGAAACATTTTCACCATACTTTAAGTCATTATACAAATAATTATATATCAATATCTTTGATAAATCAAGAACTGTTGTTCCAATATAAATTGGTTTGTTCATTACAATACTTTCCTTTTAAATGTGAGTAGCAGAAAAATTCTCTGAAAAAACCTCTTCTCTCTTAAAACTTGGTATATTTATCAATCTGGAAGTTTCTTTCCAAGATGTTGCAAATGTAATGTTTTGACTGTTTCTAACATTCTCCATTGTCTTTCCAAAGACAGCATTATTCATCAATTTATAGAATTCCCCTTCAAATTTTACTTTTGTATTTGTTCTCATCTCTGTATTGAATTTAATATACTTTTTCATCCAAGGACTTTGTTTAAATTTTAAAACTCTATGAATTTTAGCAACTTCGCTTCTCTGAATCCTTCTCTCAAAAACTGTTTCAAGCTTCTCTGATGCAAAACATCCCTCTTTATCATAGAATGTTGTTAATAACTTTTCTGTTGATTTGCCTTTAATGATAATCACTTAACCATTCTTTCTTTGGGGTTTCTTTCTCGCATGCAAAAGGAATGTCTTTATGCTTATGATGAAGATCACTCGGGTACCTCAAATCAACTTCAAAATAATAACCTTCTTCTTCCTCATTCAATTCCTCTTGAGAAGAAATAACAATATTAATCAAAGCCTTTACATAATCCTTTTCTTCCACCCACTCTAATTTACCATAAGGCAGAGATTGAGACATTGCCCATCCATACAAATTATTAGCATCAAAATACATCAAATAATTACTATCTTTTTCACTATCATAATTTGGAAGATATTTATTATTTGCTTTAGCATATCTTTTTGAACATACATGTGATATTCCACCTCTCTTCGACTTCTCAATCATCAAAAGCATATCTGCATCACTGATTAAATCTATATCTTTTTTTGTCATTTTTAACATTGCACTCCAAGCTAAACCAGGAGCTGTGAAATAGTGGGCAGGATCCAATCCATTACAATTTTTATTATGACAGAGTGATCTAAAAGCTTCAAACACATCAGCTAACAATAAAACATCTGTTTTTAGATGGAAATCATGATATTCTCCAAGGTTCTTTATCTTAAATATTTCCCAAATTTCTTGTGCGTGTTTATATTCCTTATCACTTATCTCTTCTTCATAAAGGTTATTATAGAAACTTTCTTTTGAAGGAAGTCATGTTTCTTTAAATCTCATAAATGAATCCATATAATCATAAGGATAGATTCCCTTACTTGTAAGAATTTTCTCTTTACTTTGAATTTTATTCTTTGTTTGAATTTCCTCTCGAGTTAGAATTCGCTCTTTAATCAGAATTTCATCTTTTATCAGAATTTTCTCTTTCGTTAGAATTTCATTCATTGTTTGAATTTTCTTTATAATTAGAATTTCTTCATTAATTTCCTCATTAATTAGAATTTCCTCTTTACTTTGAATTATCTCTTTAATCTGAATTTCCTCTTTTGGAAAGAATGAATTAAGATTTGGAAAAGAGCCTGTGGAGCTTAGATTTGATGCGAGGTTGGCTAATGGTTTTCCCATAAACTTGTAAGAATCCAGAAACCTAATACGAGTTAAAGGTTTTGTAAATGAAATATAGTTTTGACTTGTGTTTGTTATGGCAGAAATACTCCCTGGTGTTTTTGAAAGTTTATTTATAAATAGATGTGTATCATAGTTGGCGCTGTTGTGAAGAAAGACTGGAATAAAAGAAGGAAATTTATAATTAAGATGACAACAGGAATGAGCGGGACCTCTATATTTACCAGTAAGATTAGACTCGTCAGTTTCCTCCTCACAAATATGGCAGATATTGTTCTTTCTAAATTCTAATTTTTCTTCTTCGGTTAATTTCATCGGTTCATTTGTTTCTCTCATTAATTTAGTTAGTCTTATACAATCCTTTTCTAATCGTTTTACAAACTTTTGTAAAGCTTTTTTTCCACAATATGTTCAAGTTTATTATACCTTTCTCCAACAGATGATTTGATATAATAACAGAAACCACAAGGAATACGTTTTTGATATTTATTTGTATATGATTCTTTTGGATTCGGAGAAGCAGTATTTCTCTTTTTAAGGATACATTCAAAATCAGCATATATCACAAATGGGTGCATGATAGATTTATTATAATCATCAAAAGAAATCTTTTTACCAGGTTTAGGCATAGTAATTACAGCTGATTTATGATTACTGCAATATTTTGAATGTTGTTCTAATCGTTCTTTTGTTTGAAATGAATTAAGACATCGCTTACAAGGATATATTTTGTTTGCTGTTTTGAATACCTGAGAAGAGATTAATCTTGATAAATTATTGATGTATGTATAATGTGAATTGTTTCCAACACTAAAATATAAAAAATCAATGTGTGTTTCTTCATTTTTATAGTTGTTTGAAATTTTTAATATTTCAACTTTGTTTGTATCCGTTAATCCATATACATTAATAGAAAGATTATTCTTTTTCTCAAATTTAGGAATATCTGTTAGTGGCATTGGGAATTTAAAATCTTTAATGTCCAAGGTATTCTCATATTTCATATATTGTTTTACTCTTTCTGATTTACAATTTGGAGGATGTAAGTGAGCAAGAACAGACCAGAGAAAACATTTATTATCATTGTTCTTAATATTAACAACTGCCTTCTTTAGTTTTATTTATTTTGGTAAATCAATATCAGAAGAAGCTTGAAGAGGGTTTGATTTTAGAATGTGTATATCTAAAAAGACAGTTTTTTTCAATATTAAATCCACTTCCTCCCACTGTATTATCAACATCCTCCTCTTGTATTGATAGTTTTTCAGAAACCCCACTATTCAAAAAATCTTGAAATGATGTTATAGAATGAAGATCTGTTCTCATATAAGGACTTTGTTCTTCATCTTGTCTTTTCATATTCATTTTCACTCCCATATAAAACTTTAAAGTTTTCATTTCTTTTAATGTCTTTTTAATAACTTTTTCAACATCAGGTTTCACTATTTCAATTGATTCAGCTATTGATGATGTTGGACCGGGTTCTCCAAATTGAAAAATCCTTATTTTTATATGCCCTTTAAATGTCCCATCAGTGTTTTCAATATAATAGTCTCCCTTTGCTTTAAACTCATTTTTCTTATGTTTTTGTGATTGAAGGTGATTCTTATAACTACTCTTCAAAACATCCTTTGAGCAGATATCACAATGTTTTCTTTCCAACTCAAGAGGAGATATTTGATGAAATAGATTAAATGTGTGTTTGGTTCGATGGTGTTTTTTATAATGTTTATATTCGTGATTACAAACATCGCAGTATGTTGTATTCACCATATTTATATAATAAAACTTTGCTTAAACTAAAATTTTCAAGATGAAAATTTCATTTATTTTACAGGTGAATCTGTGCTTAAAACAATTTTATCCTCCAACTTTTTTCACTTAATAAATACAATGTCTCAAGACACAAAAGGCAAGTTTCAATCAATTTCTTCATTTGTAAAAGATACTGAGAAATATGTCAAGGATGTAAAATTGAACAAAGATAAATATAAAAACAATTATGGTAAATAATGAGTTCTTCAATTTCCTTCAGTGGAAGGGCTTTTAGTATACCTGGAAAATCATCAATTAAAGTTTCTCCTCTCCTTCTGGTAATATATTCAAAACTAGAAAAAGCAATGAAACAAGAAAAAGTATCAAAAAATAAAAACCTTATGGATGATGCTTGAGAAAGAAAAGATAAGTCCATCTGTAATATGCAAGGAGAAATTTGTATTTTTTTCAGCAACCCTAAAGATGTAAATCCTGATGAAATAAAGGATGTTAATATATCAGGTGAAATGACATTTCGTTCAATCGGAGTTAAGGATCATTTTAAAATTACCTTTGATATAAAAAATGTTGGAGTTGCATCTGGGAATGAAAAAAAGTATATAGATATCGATGGTATTATTATTAAATAAGAGTCAATATGCAACAAAGTATAGATGAATTTCAGTTTAAGTGAAGTTTTACTTTATAAATATGCAAGACTTCCCTGATTCTCCATATGAAAAATTTGAGAATTGTCCTTTGTGTGATCGAGTGGGATTAAACAGAGTCAAAAGCCTATAAACAATGTATATTCTGTGATTATCTTCTAATTAATGACAATAAAAAATTTAAAAAGGAAAATAATTCTTTTAGATTTACACCAAAAATGAATTCCTTTACAAGTTTGATTAGAGAAATGAATGTAAAATATGAGGGTGATAACACACCTTTCCTTACAAGGGAAGAAACTGAACGTATTCGAGAAATGTTCAAAGGATTGTTGTTATATATTATTCATGATTGTCATTTTCAGCGAAATATCAACACAAGAATTGCATAAATAAAATAATGGATTATCTTGAAATTAAACCTGAACTTAGGATAAAATATCGAGTTCGAAAAAAACCAATAATAA
The DNA here is from genome assembly GCF_056783735.1 of Eptatretus burgeri. Classification (NCBI taxonomy): domain Eukaryota; kingdom Metazoa; phylum Chordata; class Myxini; order Myxiniformes; family Myxinidae; genus Eptatretus; species Eptatretus burgeri. The sequence continues at coordinate 58,272,075 of NC_140961.1, forward strand.
ATTAAATAACCTGTTTTCCAAATATATTGTTGCGAATCCGCGCCCGCCGGCGTACGATCGGCCGCGTAACTCGAATCGCGGCACGTCGCTCACCGGACGGACAATTCTGTCGTGACCCTCTCAGACCAACGCCGGGAGCTCGTCACAGGTGGGCCTTTCAACCTCACCACAATCGTGCCAATTGGCCACCCGCGTAGGATAGGGTTGTCCGCCAAACTCAACCTCCCTAAGTACCCACGCGGATGGTAAACCGGGCGATCGTACCTCGCCACAGGTCGACTCCGGACACGAGCCGCTTGGGTGGCCCGTTCCGTACTATCGGGATAACCGAGCGGTGTTATCGACCTGGACGGTTCAGATTAATTCCCGGGATGTTGCACCCACTACGAACCCCTTACATGAAGCAAGATGGAGGGTCAATAAAGAAAAGACGAAGCGAAACGAGCACAGTTCAACAAGCAAGCATTTTATTTCCCGGCACACGGAAAGCACGTATATACAGCCATACAGAATCGAAATGCACATAAAGCAAATGTAAGAGTTAAAACCGACTACGCGCACACATGGCAACACTTGTACAGTTTTACTTCACAGATGGCGCCAACACACATTTACACAAAAGCAAAGGAAAGAAGCCACCCTCACAGACAAGGAGGCAGACAGGCACGTAGGCCAAATGTGCGCGTGACCTGGAGGAGCGGCCAGGTCCGCGAGACCGGGGAGGTCTTACCCGCGTCCTCGTGACGCGTTGGCAGGCAAGCCGCAAATGTGGCCGCGCCGCTGTACCCCGACTCCGTGCCCCTTGGCGGGTTTCGTTGGCACCACGTTTGGGGTGGGAACGGGGCCCCCTTTTGCACTATCTCAGCGCGGGGGAAAGGGGAGAATTGTTGCTGCCCTGGGGGAGGGGAGTGGCTGGCTGGCTTGGGTCCCGCGACGAGACGAGCGATCCCCTACACCGCAACCTCGTCGCCGACCGCCGTCCTTCTTGCCTCGGACCTGAGCTCCCTTGCTTGCAGGTCCACCTCACGCACTCAACTCCGCTAACGCAACACTCCTTGTCCCCAACAGCACCCTCTCGACGACACTCTCAAAGCAACTCCAATACCCAACTCTCTTCAATTCGCCTTGCGCTCGCCTTTTTATAGGTGGCAGGAGCAGCCAATATGCAAATTTTAGGATCAGAATGCGATTGGAGGCGGGGCCACGCCGCCCCTCCCCCGGTCAGCCATTGGTCGGGCAAAAATGGGCGTGAACCTCTCCTGATCCTAAAATTTGCATATACGGACTTCACATACACACGCTTGGAGGCGGGGCCAAGCCGCCCCGCGCTCGCCAATTGGACGGAGGAGAAGTGGGCGTGAAGAGTTTCTGATCCGAATTTCTCCTCGGAAAGGCCGCCATTCGTGCTCGCGGCTCGGTGCGTTCGGCACCAATCGCCGACCGGGCCCGGGACAGCCCAACGTTCAGTGTTCACAGGTAGTGCGGTTGTTGGTTGTGAAGGAGAGAGGCGAAGGTGGTGGAGGTTTTTCGCTGGTGGTTTGATGGTTATGGTGCCGTTTGGGAATGGCGGTGAAGCGATGTTTGCGGGATGGAGTTGTGAAGGTAAGGGTAGTGGCTGTTTGCATTGTCGGCGGCTTAATGGCCGAAAATAACAAAAGAGAAAGAAAAAAATGGCTAACTCAAAGCGTCGCAGCCCGGATGAATCACAAAAATTCCCTCTATACAACGGGTTTGGGCTAACTACACATGTACCTATGAAGATATCTCACCTGAGGGTCCTTTATGGTGTAATGCGAATTTCCACAGCCATAACAATATAAATGAATGATTTTTTTACCCATTTGGGAAAATAAGATAAAATTTAACAATCATAAAAATCTTCCAAATTCATTGAGATGTCTCATAGTTGGTTCAAGCAGATGCGGAAAAACCTGCTTGCTTTTGAAGATGCTCCCAACTCCCAACTTTTTAGATTATGATAATTTAATAATTTTCACAAAGTCGAGTTTTCGACCAGAGTATCAAATACTCTCACAAGGTTTTAATGCTGGTCTTCAAAAAGAAGATATAATCGGTTTATTTAAACTTCAAAAAAACCTAATTGATTATAACATTGAAGATATAATTCAACTATTTTGTGATACACAGAGATGTAAAAAGAAATCAAAACCGATAACTTGTATTCTTATTGATAATACGGATGATATCCCATCTCCCCAAGATTTGGATAAATCCAAAAATAACCTCATTATCTTTGATTGTGTTAATGAGAGAAACCAAACGGTAATGGACAGCTACTACACAAGAGGGAGACATTCTTCTTGTAATTGTATTTATCTTAGTCAATCTTACTTTCAACTTCCTCATCGTTCCATCAGAAATAATGCTAATACTTTTATTTTATTCAAGTTAAATTCAATAGATATAAATATTTTTTGGAGAGATAATTGTTCTACATTATGTAGTAATAAGTAATTTGGGGATTACATGAAGCAGACGACTGAAAAATATAAATATATTGTTGTGAAACAAGATGAGATATTAAGGGATATATTTTTTGTTTTATAAACAATTACAATTACATATATAAATGACAACTATTATTATAAATCTTGTGGGTAAATCTGCTTCTGGAAAAAAACTTTCATAAATCAAGGTTCTTGTATAGTACAAATGAGAATTTTTGAAAATTTACTTAAAAAACACCCCGTGATATGCATTGTATCAACAACAACTGGAGAAGTAAAAGGTGAAGATTATCACGATATTTCAGTGGAGGAACATATACAATTGAGGAATGAAGGTCAAATATTTGAGGAGGTTTCTCTTGGAACAACAAAATATTCACATTGCAAGAGTGAGTGAAGGAAACTAAAATCTGGTGGTCTTGTGATATTAGAAACTAATCCAGAAGGAACAAGACAAATAATTATTAAACATCTGAGCGGAGTGAAGATTTTATCATTCGGTTTTGATGTTGATGAAGAAACTCAACGCAAACGTATGAAAAGCAGAGATGCAAGTATTAGTGAAGAAGAAATTACAACTCGTATTATTGTTAATAAAGAATTTGATGAAATATTTAAAGAAAGGATTTATTTGAACACATCTACTTGGATGATGAAGAAAAGGAAAATTTCCCTGTTGATCTTTACAATTCATTAAATGATATTTTCCAATTAATAAATGGATGCAAAGAAAGAGCAAGAAGATTTAAGGAACATCAAGAGTTGGTTTCAAAGGTTATAAAACAACAGGAAGACAGAAATAAGAAACGCAGACAGAAACTAATGGGCGAAGAAGCATTTGAAAGAAAACGAGAAATTTTTTAAACCACTTTTAAAAACTTCCCAAGAAAAAATGAAAGATGTTTCCACAGTTCCCACAGTAGAATATACTCCTCAAAAACTTCAAATGTTGAAATATTTTGATCAAATGACGGAGGAAGAATTAGAATATGATGATGAAGGATTATTTCAACAACTGGAAGAGATGACTCGCCCCCCTGCTTATATTGTGAATGCTCTTCAAAACAATGAATATTCAGCATAATCAAAAACCAAAGCAGGACTCATTCCAACAGAACAACCAGCAATATTTCATCTTGTTCAAGAAAAGGTATTGATATTTAATGATGAATTAAGGTTCTTAGGTTCTGCTTAAACCCCTGTTAAACTAACTCTGAGATTAATGTTTCTTCTCACAAAAGATGGAAGACAAGCTTCAACTGTGAGGAATGAATTAAAGTATTTTGATAAACCATTGGACATGAAAAATAATGATGATAGAGTATATATTGATCTGCTGAACTCTGATTATAGGGTTATTCTTTCTGGTAAACGTAGCAAGAATGAGAAGGAGAAACACGTTATTCAGGCTTTAAGTATCCTTGGGTCAGGTAGTAGTTTTCTTCCAAATGACCCATCGCAATTAGTTAATAGATTGTTATTGTTGTTTGGTAGTAAGAAGGCTGGAAATAACAATTGTTTTGATGAAGCATCAGCCATTTTAGACCAGTTGATGAACATAATAATAATTAATAAATCTCAATATAAAGACATTTTATCTCATACTAAATAAGATTAGAAGCACAATCCTGAGTTTTAATTTCACAACAAGCGACCATACATCTTAAATCCCATACCCACTACAACTTGACCCAACAAAAGAATATGAGGCATCTTTATTGTCCATGGAAACTTATAATACCTTATTTAATATAACTGATAAAAATGATAAGTTTGATTATAATCCGGGAAGTGGATACAAAACTATAAGTCTCACCCAGAGCATATGAGATTTCTCAAATATCTTCCGAAATTGCTCTTCTTATGAAAGAATAGGGTGATGAACCAAAAAATATTGTTATAGACATTCAAAATCAATGATTAAACTTAAAGATAACTAAAAGGTTGATTTCACAATTGATAATTCATTTAGAGAGTTATTGGGTTTCTCCTCAAAAAAGATTGAAACTAATGGGACATTTTTCAGTGATAATCTCATTCAAATATCCTCAGGAATAACTTTGGTATTAATTCACTGTGATTTGATTGGTGCTAATAAAAATGGAATAAAAACAAATACAATATTTTCATTCAGCGCATACTCATCCCCAATTGGTTATAAATTCAATATGGAACCCAAAAATCTGGTTTATCTCCAGGTGTCAGGAAAAAACATACACAGAGTAAATTTTAGGATGACCAACCAAGATAATCGTATGATTTATTTCAATGGAGAAGTTATATCCATCAGAATTCACCTACGTGAAGTTTTACAATAAATAAATACGATGGTTATTTTGAGGAAACACGAGTTGGGAAAATATATAATAATTACAGGGGATGGGATGTTCTTTTCCCAATACTACAAGGGTGAAGGTATGTATCTTGGTAGAGGATACTATAAACCGAAGAGACAAAGGGGTGTCGGACATCAATTTAGAGGAGATGGGATATTTGATGCTCTAATGGGTGTTGGTTCATCTATTCTTAAACATAAAGACCTAATTGGTTCAACTGCTTCTGCTGTGGGAAATGTAGCAGGTGCTGTAAAGAGCATAAAAGATGCCCAAAAGGAATCTCATAAATTACAAGCAATTAAAGAAATTAAAAAAGGCAAAACTCAGTTGTCCCCCCAAGAACGACAGAAAATAATTAAAATACTTGGGTCAGGGTTTCAAAAGTTTTAACATCTTTTTTTCCTAAATAAATACAAGTATGGAAGCAATTGATAGTATCTATGATTTGGATGATACTATTATCATCTCAAACTTCACTAAAAAAGAGGATTACTTCAAGGTAAATGCAATAACTGGAACAGACTGGAATGCAAATGGTACAAAAAGTTTTGAAATACAGAATCGACAAACTTATTTGAATCTATCCGAAACTTTCTTGTTGTGTAAATTTGCATTCACTAAGGCTGGGAATAACACAAATGCTACACTCGTAAATGATTTCTTCTGGAAAATGTTTGATGGTGTTCGTTTGCACATTGGAACACAAGAAGTTGAAGCGGTTTATTATGTCTCTGCTGTATCTGAAATGATGAAATTTACACTATATACATTCAATGATAGAATGGGAAAGGGGGCTGTCGAAGGTTTTATTCCTGATATGTCAACAGGAACAACCACAGACCGTGGATATACTCAAAGGAAAGGAACGTATACTGATACAAAAGCAGTTAATAGTTTTACTGTGGCAGTTCCTCTTCAAGGTATATTTGGATTTTGTGATCATCATAAAGTTCTGTATGGTCTTAAAATTAGATTTCAACTACAAAGGAATGATAATTAAAATAGATTGCTTTTTGGTGTTGCTAATGCTTTTGGTGAACAGAATAAATTTGTAATTGATGAAATGAGTTGGTATATTAGTGAATATACTCCTAATCTTAAAACAGAAGAGATGTTGAATGGAAGACTTAACTCAAAGAAACCACTCAGTGTATCATACCTCAAAAGAATATGTCAACACGTTAAACTAAACCAAACCACTTGCATGTAGAATTTGGGTGTTCTGGAAGGAAAGCCACGATATCTGTGGATCATTTTTTTAAAAAACCAGATGGCAATTCTGCTACTGATAAGAATAATGCATTGAGTGATAATTATAAAGTGAAACAACTTCGTGTTTCTCTAGATCGTACATTTTATCCATGACATAGATTGAAATTAATTGGAAAAAAAATGATTATGCTGAAGCATACAAGTCTTACCAAAGGTGTGTGAAAGTAATGGAAATAAAGAACCTATTTTGGATATGACATCATTTAAAAGTTTGAATACAATCTATGTGTTTGACCTTAGTGCTCACAAGGAAACTATAAAGTCTAATCGAGTGGATACTTCCTGATACATTGAAAGAGGAGAGAGTGAAGAAGTTGATGCATATTGTTTGCTTTTGGAAGAAACAGAATTACAGATTAATACAGATAATGGTGTTATGATTAGTCTCACATCATGTTTTGTTAAATAAATGAGTGGCAAAGTACCAACTGGGGTATATGTTAATCAAATCAATCTTCATAAACTATCATCTTGTGTTCAAAATCAAAAGCCTTGTACGATTAACATGAATACAATTCAGAGAAAAGGAGCAATAAGAATTGATTTTTTGCTCACAAGAGAACAGGTTAAAATCTTGAACGATACTGGCTCACTTGAAATGAAAATGACCAAACCAATGTTGAAAAAATATTCAATAAGAGAGACGAGTGGAGGATTTCTCCCATTTCCAATTCCTTCATTTGCTGGTTTAAGTGCGGTTGGAGCATTGACGGGTGGTATTTCAACAGCGGTGAAAACTGCCAACGAAAGGAAGGCTCAACTCCGGGCTCAAAAAGAATTGGAAAGACATAACAAAGAGTTGGAGAAACAAATTAGTGGAAGTGGTGTTATTGTAGATTTTGCTGAAAAACTTGAAGGTCTGCCTGATGAAGCGAGATTGTTAGTTGGAGATATGCTTTCTTCTATCGCACAAGCAGGTGTAAAATTAACTAAAAGGGGTAATGGATTATATCTTTATATTTAATAAATGAGCATCGATGAGTGGTTTAAAGAATTTGGAAAGAATACAACATCAAATGTACAACTTGTCAAATATTGTAAGAAATTAAAATTCATAATGTGGTTATTTGTATGAGAGATTAATTAACAAATATGCCTAAACATACAAAGAATATTATTATGAACTTAGAAGATAATAATGGGAATGGTTCTCATTGGGTTTGTATTTTTAAGAGTCAAGACAAATATTATTTTGATATTTTTGGTCTTCCACCACCTGTTGAAGTCATAAAATTCTTACAAATGGTGTTTATCAAACATTTCAAGTCCAAGAATTAAATTCCAAGTGTTGTGGTCAATTATGTCTATATGTGTTATTTCAACTCAACAAAAATAAATTTTTTTATGACATTATTTTTAATCTAATATAAATGACTTATGTTGGTAAAGACTGTTCTATCTTTGGTGTATCCCAAGAACTGGATATTGATTATTCAAATTATTACACAAAGGCACAGGCTGAACGACAGAAATATAGTATAACAAAAAATATTAATATGCAAAATGCTTATAAATTAAAAAAAAATATCCAAGCCCGACTGACGCGAATGACTTGGTGAGATAAAGTGATTTATCACAATATATATCCTTAAATAAAATGGCCGTGTATTCCAAAGATACAGAAGTGTTAATTTTATCTCCAGGTCATACAGAATTCACAGTTCGAATTAAAATAAATTTTTATCAAGAAGGGCGTATCGTTTGTATGAGAATAGAACAATGGGGGTATGATATGAAAGATTTCGGGTATAATTGGTCATTTAAAATTGACCTAAAAGACCTGGAACAATTAAATCAGTCTCGTAAGGAAGAATATTATCCACTTGGTATAGAGAATGAGTTTTGTGGAAGCACGATTAGTAAACAACAAATAAAATAATTTAATAAGGGTAAATATCATAATAGTTTTGCCCTAGTTTATATCATGAAAACAGAAAAAAACAGATTATATATAATAAGTAGAGAAATACAAAATGATTTAACTTTGGGAAGATGGGGAGGAGTTTCGTGTCATAATATTATTCGAACATGTATTTCTAATACATAAATGACGGCAAGAAGGCTTCAAGAAAATTATCATTTCTGTGTCCAAGCATACCTTCAAGAAAAGGGTATTCGGTATTTTACTAAATTTGTTCTTCAACATAAGAATGAGGTATTTTCAATAAAAGATTGGCATTATGCTGATGTTGATAAACTGACAACTTTAGATTTAATTAGAATGTTAAATGATGAAAAAATTATAAAATTAAGAAAACGTAAGGCTCTTTCAGAAATTCAAAAGAAATTTTATTGGTTTCCTGTTGTAAAAAAAAAAAAATTTTTGGATACAGGAATAACAAGAAATCCTGATGAATACATGTATGATATTCTATGGGGTGTAAGTGATTCAAGGATAGTCAGTGACGAGGAAGGAGTTGAAGAGGAGGAGAGGGAGGAAAAGGAGGAAAAGGAGGAGAGAGGAGAAGAGAGAGGAGGAGAAGGAGGAGAGGGAGGAAAGAGCGAGACTGAATAAATGTGGAAAGCAGTGAGATGAAAAAAAGATTGGGGGTATTACAGAAAATAACTCAACCCACCGAGGAGGAAAACAAAGAATTGACAAGTCTAATTGCAATACTTTCGATAAGACTATTGTCCTCGGCAAGATATTGATTTTAATTCAAGTTTTTCATTTTTTTTTTCTTAAATAAATGGAGGAGAGAGTAAAGACGTTTGTAAGGATTCTTTATGTTTTAAAAATTGAGATTCAAATGTGCATGTTGGAAACGAAAAAGGTTTTCGCACTTTGTAGTAATTTTTCTCATAAATAAATGAGTTATTGTCTTAAATGTAAAAAGAAAACTAATACTAAAAATATTTCATATTTTAAAAGTAAAAATAACAGGGTTATACAAAAAGGTATATGTTCGGTGTGTGATTCAAAAAAGAATCAATTTATCTCCAAACACAAACTCGGAGTTGATATACAAAAGTTTTTATCAGGAAGTAAATTTACAACTACTAGAATACCAGGGGAATTACATCTACCAGGGTATTCTTTCTGTGTCCAGGCACAAACTTGGATAAAAGATTAGATGAGGCAGATAATCCTAAATCATGGAGTGAGCCCATCAATAGGGTTGATGAAGTATGCATGAGACACGATATTGATAATGGGAATACCACAACTTTGGAAGAAAAGCATGAAGCCGATAGAGAAATGTTGTATAATTTGTCTCTGATACAAAATCCAACCTAGAGAGAAAAAGTTGATCAGTTGATCGTGAAGAAGATGATCAGTGCTAAATTGAAACTTGGACTTGGAAATTCAAAAAACTTTTATATGCTTTAATGATGTCATTGAGATTGAAGAGCAATTAGAGATGAATTACATAAACCAATATTCACAAAGTTTCGTAGAAGGAAGGTTTATTCCAAGGAAGTTGATTATATCTGGTCTGCTGATTTGATTGAACTCAATAATGATAAGGGGTACAAGTATGCTTTATCCGTTATTTATTTGAGGAGTAGATATGCATGGGTTGTCCCTTTAAAAAACAAAACAGGTAATACTCTTATGTTAGCCTTTCAACAAATATTTAATAAAAGTAAGAGAAAACCTAAAAAATTGTGGACTGATGAGGGTGGAGAGTTTTATAACAAGACATTTCTGAATTTTCTAAAAAATAACTATTACATTATACAGTACCTTTAACGAAGGAAATGCCGTTGTTGTTGAACGTTTTAATCGTACCTTAAAAGGGAGACTATATAAAAAATTCACACAACTCGGTTCACAACAATGGTCATCTTTTATTCAGGATATTGTGGATAAGTATAATGACATGATTCACACGTCAACGAATATGAAACCATCAGAAACATTTACAAAATTAAAATATGAAAAAGAGATTAATGTCAGAAACCCTAAGATCAAAGTTGGTGATATCGTCAGAATATATAGATGGAAATCTCATTTTGAAAAGAGTTGTACTAAACAATGGACGAGCAAACTTTTTAAAATTGTTGATGTAATAGATATGGTTCCTTGGACTTATAAGATATATGATTTAGAAGGGGAAGAGATTTTAGGTTCATTTTATTCACAAGAATTACAAAAGACAAAGATAAATTGAAATTTTTTTTTTGACTCCACCCACACAAACCCCTGTCCCAACAAACCCCTGTTCCACAAACCCAACACTATTAAACACCATATCACAGGTAGTACATTTTCTATCATGTCCTAGTAGCATATGCTTCTTCAGATTAAAAATACCACTAAATGTTTTATTACAGATTTTACAATGTCTTAGTTGTTTTCTCTTGACTAGTGTATGAATTTTAGAATGCATTTATTACCCAATAATTTAACTATAATTTTATGCTTAAACTAATTTTTTTTTCCCATAAAAAAACAACAATTATATTATTAAGCAATTTACGCTCTCTTTTCGCTGAAGGATGCTTCATTAGAGAAAGACATTCCTTTAAAATTGGTCATGATTCCATTATTTTTTCACTAGATTTTGGCTTGAAAAAGGCCTCTATAAACGATATCATTATTTTATCAATAGACTCTCTAAAACTAGTATACTCATTACCATAGTTTATATTTTCAGTTATTATTTCAAACTAATAAAAGATTGTTTCAAAATCACTTTCAAACTTATCTAGATTTGGCTTATCTGGAACATTTTCTAGTTCAGCTTCAAGTTGTTTGATAGACATTTTAAGAGAGTCCATTTATTAGTAATTTTTTTACTTCAAAATAAATGCTTAATTCACCCATAATATTAATCTATTTACATTTAACTTCCTCAATTTCTATTAAATTAAAGCTTATTTTATTATAATCATCCCTATTTATAATTGACCTAAATCTCATTATTCCTCTAACACCCTTCTTATGAATATCCTTATCAGTCTGAAAATTAATAAAAAATACACCATTCTGATCAAGAGTCTTATCAATCTTTGAATCAGACTCCAGATTAAGTTTTTCAATAATCTCAATAGCAAGTGGTGATACTCCAGAAAAAAAACAACTTTCACGCGAGTTTTAAAAACATATGCTGTTCCTTCAAACTCAATATCAGATGAATAATTAGAAATAACATCTATCCAAAAGTTAAAATGTTTTCCTTTTCTTAGTTTGACTCCTTTTACATATTCCGTCTTTTCACTTTAAATCTCTTGGGATCGTTGTAATGTGTCTGAAAACATCTTTATTTAGTGTTAAACAAAACTATTTTAACTAAAAATTTAACCCTTAAATATGGAGAATAAACTAACTCTCTGCAAGTTTTGTGATAGATAAGCCCTTATTATTTATAAATATTCTTCTTTCTGTTTAAATTGTGAATCAGAAATAATAGATGATAAGAGAAAGTTTAATAAGGAAAAGGGGTATCTTAAAAAATATAAAGATTCAAATGTTTTATTTTTAAATATTTTAGATGGGGATTATTGTGCAAAGAAAATTAAATTTTTGAAGGAATTTGAGAATGAACAAATCTTTTTAGGTTCAATGAGTGAGCTAAACAATATGCATTGGTTAATTAAAAAATTGTCCACCCATCCATACAAGTTCCACCCGCACATTCACCCATCTCTTCACCCATCCACATCAAACCTCATCCACATAAACCCGACCCAACGACCCCATGTCCCAACGACAACGACCCCCTGCCCACACCAACCCCTGTCCACACCAACCCCTGCCCACACAAACTCCTGCCCACACCAACCCCTGCCCACACAAACCCCTGCCCCACACACAATATGTTTATTTAATTTTAAAAAGTTTCCCGAGGTTAAAAGGGGAGACAAATAAATATACCTTGGGATAAAAAAGGGGGTTTACTTTTTAGGGAAAAAATATGAATCGCTGAAAATCCCCTGTTCATTTACATGGGGAAAAGTGAGCCAGAATCAGTATATTCACCCTACTCGTATGTGCATTATTGAGTATCTAAATCCCTGAAATTCTGTATTTTTTGAGAAATTACAGTTGTGGGGCAACTTAGCAAAATATAGTATAACAATTGTACATTTTGTGAGGAAAGCACCAAATTTGGCACACAAGTAGGCTATCATATTATGAACAGATTTCGATATTGGGTCATCTCAATTTTTGATGGCAGTGGAAAATGGCTGCCACAGCCATCAGCAGCTGAATTTGAGATGGCCCAATATCCAAATCTGTTCATAATATGTTAGGCTACTAGTGTGCCAAATTTGGTGCTTTCCTCACAAAATGCACAATTGTTATGCTAAGTTGCCCCACAACAGGGAAAGAAACATTAATCTTGTTCATGAACATGCTATCATTTACCTTTGATTGATTCTTGGAAAGTATCCGACAATAATAACGGGGAAAGTATCATGACATTGACCAAACTACATAAATCCATCCAAATTAGGTATTTTTTTCATTTGGGGGGTGGGGTAACATTGTCTGCTATACTGATGTTAATATGCAACATGCAAAAAATTTTTTAGATTTTTGGATTTCTTAATAAATATGCTAAACACCCATGTAATTATATTGTTCCAGAACTTTTATTTATTTTCAACAGTAAATTATCTATATATTAATACTGAAGGACCAATTTTGTGCTCCTCCTGGCGGTCGCGTCACGTTTTTCTCAGTACTGTGACCTGGGCTGAAAGAAACTTCGTACCTGTAAGAGTGCATCGCACATAGTGGCAATAGTCAACCTTCAACTCTGAAGCTTCTATATATTAATACTGAAGGACCAATTTTGTGCTCCTCCTAGCGGTCACGTCACGTTTTTCTCGGTATTGTGACCTGAAGTTTTGACATGGTGTACGTCAAAGTCGACACGTGCACAAATCAGGGGACTTCTTCACAAGGAGTAGTGTACACCAAAAATGTCATGTACAAGGACGTTTTGTAGGCCTCATTAGGTAAGGCCATGGAGTACATTGACTGGGATCCGGCTCTTACGAGTGCCGCCACTGGTTGTCATCTTGGACTCATGTAACGGAATCCGTCTGTGACGGAGTTTCGGCTAGTAGACAAATACTTTTCTAAAGGTGGTATAATTTATCACACAGGAAATAGACACTGATATATAAATGTCACCAATGACATACCTTTCAACCTAGGCATGTTTAGCACTTTTTGTTGAGAAGCAAATGATCCGAGCAAAAAGGTGAGACAAATTTCAATGTTAATGTTTGACTGATAAAAAAAATGTTAAGTTGATGTAGGATGTCCTTGTACTGGCCATTTTGCACAAAAGCTTATTTAAGGGTAGGCATACAAACAGGGTGATAAAACACAAAAAGCTACCACCGACGCAATGCTATCACATTTTTTTTAACTCTAGGGTTGTATACCTTGCCAAAACTTACTATGAGAATTATTCCCCCCAGATGGTATCGACCAACCCTACTGGCTTATGGACTATTCACTTCCGGCATTCATGAAAGACGACCAGTTTGGCTATGTAGAATTGGCCCTGGGAGATACAGTAGAATCTGGATAATAAGCTTATGTGCCTATTTTTAGATTTAGTGGAGCACATAGGTGCTTATATTTTATTTATAGGCGTTTATATTTTAAAAAAGCCTGACATGTGCTGATAATAATAAATGTTCTTCAGATATGCCTGGTGTTGGCTTAATAGTTTGGGTGGTGGGCTTAGGATCTGAGGATCCTGAGTTCAAATCCCACTTGTCTGTTGAATTAATACCAAGTGGGATTGACTCTGCCTGTCATGCTTTTGAGGTCGGCAAAATGAGTGCCAGCTTGCTGGTATCCTGTGTCAGAGTGGTGACAGGATTGTGCCCAAAAGCCAAAGAGACTGCTTAGACAGCACCAATGCTCTGCACAGAGTATGGTGCCAATGGATGGATGGATGGTTCTTCAGATTGGCTGCAGAGATATCAGTTTACATCATTGCAATTTTAATTCTCCACACCTTGGAGACAAATTCCAAATACATTTTCAGTCCTCGAGCATGTATCCGTTTAAATTTTGCAACAAGTTCGTTTTCCATGTCCAGGTAAGAGGCCTGTGTTCTGCTCCCCATCTTCCTCGAACCTTTTGCACTCTGATGTGAGTGGGGAAGAATGGGTAAATAATTGTTCAAACTCCTCGTGTTAAGTCCGAATTTATTACACATCTGTTACTGGTTCTTACAAGAGTTGCAAAACATGATAATCTCAATCTTCTTTTCATGGGTGTATGATTGACGCTTCACTGCCATGTCTATTTTGATTGTGATGAAAAACGTTTTTTATGACTATCGTAAAGCACCATTGATGTGATGATTAACATTGTTTTGAACGTACAACTGTTGTAAGTACCAATACCAGAAGTGTAATAAATTCATACTTAAAGTTAATGGACCAATAAAACACGAAATACTGTCGTGTTTGAGTTTATAATATTTTCAGTTTTCAAAGCCTTATGATGACGTTTTTATGTGTGCTTATTTTTTATGGAGAAATCAAATAGGGAGGCCCATGTGTGCTTATATTCAATGATTAACATTGTTTTGAACGTACAACTGTTGTAAGTACCAATACCAGAAGTGTAATAAATTCATACTTAAAGTTAATGGACCAATAAAACACGAAATACTGTCGTGTTTGAGTTTATAATATTTTCAGTTTTCAAAGCCTTATGATGACGTTTTTATGTGTGCTTATTTTTTATGGAGAAATCAAATAGGGAGGCCCATGTGTGCTTATATTCAAGCATACACTTATTATCCAGATTCTACTGTATTAAATTGTAACAGACTCCCACGATTAGGGTGTGGAGAGGATAGAGCAAGCGCTGTCCGCTTGAAGCGACTTGCAAAGATTGGCCACTTGTTGAGACATTAGACCTCCGACTCAGACGGTCTGCATTTGTGGACCCTCTGACATGATTAAAAAGAAACAGCCTGCAATTTGCGAGCAACAGACCTTTTGCTTTGGCCTCATCTCTTGAAATTCCATTCATTTTGGGAGCTTTAGATTTCACACTAGTAATGGGCGCCCGCAACCATGCTGTGGAATGTCGACCAAGGCCCTCTTCTTAGTTGTTTTTTTCACCTTTATTTGCTTTTAGATTTGTTTTCTCCAGAACCACTTGAGCAAACGACATGAAACTTTCAACACAGGAGCGCCTACCCAGGGAAAATTATTGAACAAAGTTACATGATGATTGGATGGAAAATGCAGCTGGCATTCCAAAAAGTCTGTTTTATATAGGCATGGGTTGCAGGGTGTTTCACGTATCAGGACTAAATGGCCTCGACCTCACTTCGCTCAGCCTCGGCTCTATAATCTGGGAGAAATGATATGTGATACTGGATCACTAGCCTATAGCAGAGAGCAATACTGCATTGAATTATGGATAAACACCTTGTAGAGTGTGAGTAATTCTGATTTTATGAGAAAACACTTGAATTGATGAAGGATGCCCAATCTATAGCTGACTTTGGAAGCCAGTTTTGATATGTGATCGCCCCAGGAAAAGTCAAAATAACACAATTGCTTGGAATGCACGTCTCATTGAATTGCGCTGCTGCTTTCCTGATGTCTCAGTGACTTCCCAAACTAATGGAGTTAAAATTACCCCAACTATCTATTCCCAGTTTCACCGTCTAACATTCATTTTCCCATCGTCGTCACCTTTGCCAATACAAAAGGGTCCTTACATCAATAAGCAAAATCGGTTTTAGCTTTGAGTCACTGTAACCCCGATATTCAAGCATTTTGTCTGCTTCTCTGGAAGCAGTACATTAACAAGGAATGCCTTTCTAAAGATTGATTTTGAGTGATGTCTTACATGGTGAAAACTGTAAAAAGGTAAATATTTGTAGTAAACCTGAACCCTCATTGCCTTTTGCAACATTAAAAGACAACGTGAATAGGCTTGCAAGGCTGAAATGATCTCTCTTTGTCCTCTCTCTCTCTCTCTCTCTCTCTCTCTCTCTCTCTCTCTCTCTCTCTCTCTCTCTCTCTCTCTCTCTCTCTCTCTCTCTCTCTCTCTCTCTCTCTCTCTCTCTCTCTCTCTCTCTCTCTCTCTCTCTGTCTCTGTGTCTCTGTGTCTCTGTGTCTCTGTCTCTGTGTCTCTGTGTCTCTGTGTCTCTGTCTCTGTGTCTCTGTGTCTCTGTCTCTGTGTCTCTGTCTCTGTGTCTCTGTGTCTCTGTGTCTCTGTCTCTGTGTCTCTGTGTCTCTGTCTCTGTGTCTCTGTCTCTGTGTCTCTGTCTCTGTGTCTCTGTCTCTGTGTCTCTGTCTCTGTGTCTCTGTCTCTGTGTCTCTGTGTCTCTGTGTCTCTGTGTCTCTGTGTCTCTGTGTCTCTGTGTCTCTGTGTCTCTGTGTCTCTGTGTCTCTGTCTCTGTGTCTCTGTGTCTCTGTCTCTGTCTCTGTCTCTCTGTCTCTGTGTCTCTGTCTCTGTGTCTCTGTGTCTCTGTCTCTGTCTCTGTCTCTCTGTCTCTGTGTCTCTGTCTCTGTGTCTCTGTCTCTGTCTCTGTCTCTGTCTCTGTCTGTCTCTGTCTCTGTCTCTGTCTCTGTCTCTGTCTGTCTCTGTCTCTGTCTCTGTCTCTCTGTCTCTCTGTCTCTGTCTCTGTCTCTCTCTGTCTCTCTCTCTGTCTCTGTCTCTGTCTCTCTCTCTGTCTCTCTCTCTGTCTCTCTCTCTGTCTCTCTCTCTGTCTCTCTCTCTGTCTCTCTCTCTCTGTCTCTCTCTCTCTGTCTCTCTCTCTCTGTCTCTGTCTCTCTGTCTCTGTCTCTGTCTCTCTCTCTGTCTCTCTCTCTCTCTCTCGCAAATGAAAGCACTGACAACCACACTGTGCCATTATAATTGCATCATTTTCCCCTTTTATTCAGTGGAGTGCAACAAGTCGACTTAAAATGATTTTTGTGACTCAAAATGTCAAATATATTCATCATAGTGTAACTGCAAAGTAGGTCTTAATACTATTGAAACGATAATAATTGATGAGCACATTGTATTTTGGTTTTCTAACAGGTGGCTGCACAAGCAATTAACCAAATGCTTCACATCTATCTGCCAGGTATAACTTTACTCTGCGCACATTGGATGTTGCTTGCGAAGCATATGAGTATTTCAGACACTGCCTGAAAGAGCTTGGTGCAATGACTGATGGAAATCGAGAATATAGGATCTGCAAAATTTCCACCGACTTTCCTCAAGCCATGTCATATGATCGAGTAAAGCACCTAGTAAGTCATCCTCAATTATGACTGATAGATTCTAGATCTATCACAGTTCGGTAATCTGCTTGTATGTTGCATTAAATTATTGAGCATCTTTTTGTACCCAAAAACCTTTTTGTTTTTTAAACTTTATTTTATGATGGGCATGCAAAGGAAGTGATGAGCCCAAAGCCACACCAGTGGCCCCACATGGCAAAAACAATAATCGACACTCCACCCCCAGGTGGTAAAAATGGCGAGGCCATTCACTGAAGGTCCATATATGGTGGGTGGTGATACTGCCCCAGGTCAGCTGGTTAAAAAAAAGAAAAAAACAGCGAAAAAAAACCATGAAAAATGGGAGAAAAAAATTCGGATTTTTCCTTCTCAGCAGTATAGTACTGCAGCATAGCAAACCAATTGTTCGACTTTTCATAAAAGCACCAAAATTGGTACATATGTTGACTAATGTATTCTGAACAATTCTGGATATGGAGCTACTCGAGATTTTGCCTTGGTCAGCTTTGGCAGCCATTTTCCAAAATGGCCGCCATTCTACTTTAACAACATGGGATATCTGTCATTGTTATTCTCTTTGTAGGTTTCTCAGAGGTGATAAATACTCCATATGATGTGCATTTACAAAGAAAAACAATACAAATGTCATTTGTGTTGATTTATTATATTTCCAACCATTGTCTTGGGGAAAAATGGTCATTTTTGGGATAGCTACAAAGATGGCTCCTTGAAGACGGTGACAAGGGAGAGACGAGGAAAAGGGGTGCGACGGCGCCTGGGGAGCACCGCAGCCATACCAGGAAACTGGCAGAGTTTCCTACGTGTCGACGCAAACAAGGTGGAGCTCTTCACCTTCCTGTCCGATGTGCTGGTGCAGTCCTTCCATGACGAGGCAAAGGAGCTGGTAGTCACTGAGGGTGAAGCAGTCATCTGCCTTCCAAGGCAGGAAGATGAAAGCTCTCTGGCTCCATGCGGTCAAGAAGAGGCAGACACTCGCATCATGCTACATGTGGCCCATGCTGCAGAACATGACCACCGTCGGATTCAAGTTCGAACCATAGACACCGACGTCATTGTATTGGCGGTGATGGTAGCCCAGGCACTACCATGCGTGGATGAAATCTGGATTGCCTTTGGGACGGGCAAGAACTACCGCTGCATCCCTGCACATGAAATAGCTGCCTCCCTTGGTCCACAAAAGGCACGTGCCCTCCCTGTCTTCCACGCCATGACCGGATGTGACACGGTATCAGCATTCGTGGGGAATGGGAAGAAATCTGCCTGGGCCACATGGAACTCGTTTCCAGAACTGACAGATTCTCTTGTGACCCTGACCACCATGCCAGTCAACATCCAGGATGACACAATGCACTGCATTGAAAGGTTTGTGGTGCTCCTCTATGACCGCACCAGTCCATATACGGACGTCAACGAGGCCAGAAAGAAACTTTGCCAAGAGGAACTCCGTCCAGCACATCCCACCTACCTACGATGCTTTGGAACAGCATGTGAAGAGATCAGTCTTCCAGGGTGGCTATGTCTGGGGGCAGGTCTTGGTCCCTCAACCCGTGCTTCCATCACCAACAAGCTGGGGCTGGCGGCAAACAGAGGATGGGTCCTAGGAACCACTCTAGACCACACTCCCTGAGGCTTCAAAAAGCTGCTTCGAGCTGGTGTCGTGCGGCTGCAAAAAAGGCTGTAGAAACCGCTGCAAATGCAAGAAGGCTAATCTACAATCCACTGGACTGTGTGCTTGTGAAGGAGAATGCCATTAGACAGACGCAGTAGACACAGACTGAAATATCGGCCAAGCTTAGAATGTGCAAATGCAAAGTCGCATTGCTTGTAAAAGTGTTGACTTCTTGATCCAGAGCCAGTCCACTTGAGCTCAGAAACTCATATTGTACTAGACTGATGTATGCCTGTACCATGTGTCCTGGTAGAATGGTAGTAGACAGTAAACCATAGCTGCTTCAAAGTTAAGTGTGCAATAATTTGACTACATTTTCTGAGTTTTTCATTATCACGATTATCAGTTCCCTTTTCAAAATAGAGTAAAGTATGTAATCTATAATGCAATTTTTGTTGATTCCAAACCCATTAAATGTGATGAATATCATTTGACTCTTGTTCTCCAGGCAATAGTGGGTACTTGTCAGCGAAAAGTTTTAGGAGAGCAGCAATTTACAAATCAAATAATGCCTTTTTTTCTGAAAATACTGGCTCATAATATTTGAATACGCCTTTTCATGGTCAATTTACTGAATTTTACACTTTCCTTATATCTACCACCAATACAATAAGAAAATAAGAGCATATAGCCAATTTCGCTAAAGTAGAATGGTGGCCATTTTGGAAAATAGTCACCGAAGCTGACCAAGGCACAATCTCAGGTGGCTCCATATCTAGAATTGTTTGGAATACATTATTCTACATGTGTACCAATTTTGGTGCTTTTATGCAAATTTGAACAATTGATCTGATATATCAGACTACACTGCAGGACTAGTAGGACCTAGCTGAGAAGACACTATTTGAGACCTGACCATAAGCAGTCAAGGTTGAGGAGCTCTTCCCTTAAACCTGCCCTATTGATTGCAAGCCATTTGGACTCCAATACTTTGGTATGGTGCTAATTTTGTAGGACCAATGCATTAATATTTTAATAGGGGTAAGGCACAAATGTATGGGAATGCCATGGTAAATCAGCTTTGGTTAAACATTATCTTTTTATGTTTGCTGATTACCTCGGCTACCGAAGGTGGACAGAGGTTATGTTTTCACCCCTGTTTGTCTGTCTGAATTCAGACGAAACTTGGGGACAGGTTGGGTGTGTGACAAGGACGAATTGATTTTGATTTTGGTGACGATCTGGATCCGAATACAATAATTTTTAAAGGGATTCTTCACCATTGAGTGCTCGGGCCAAAAACTACATATAGCACGATATCTCAAAAAATTATGGATGGATTTGGACAAAACTTGGTGGACAGGTTGGGTGTGTGACAAGGACGAATTGATTTGATTCTGTTGAAGATCTGTATCCGTGTCCGAGAATATTTTAAGTGTTTCTTCACCATTGAGAGACCGGGCCAAAACATGATGTGCAGTGCCTTTATTAAGTATTCAAACCCCTCAATTTTTGTCAAATTTTGTTATGTCACAGCCTAAATTTAAAATATATTAAATTTAATTTTTTTGTCACTGATCTACACAAAATACCCCATAATGAAAAAGTGAAAACATGTTTTTAGAAATTTTTACAAATTAATGAAAAATGAAAAGCTGAAATGTCTTGTGTCAATAAGTATTCAACCCCTTTGCGATGAAACTCAGGTGCATCCAATTTCCTTTGATCGTCCTTGAGATGTCTCTAAAACTTGATTCTTTATCGATCTCCACAACAATTAAATTGATTGGACATGATTTAGAAAGAAACATAACTTTCTATATCAGGTCCCACAGGCACCAATGCAGAAACTCTACCATGAAGTCCAATGAATTGTCCGTAGAACTCCAAGATAGACTTGTGAAGAGGCATAGATCTCGGGAAGGGTATAAAGCAATTTATGGAGTGTTTAAAGTTCCCAAGAGCACAGTGAGCTCCATCATTAGAATATGGAACTCGCCAAACTCTTCCTCGAGTTGACCATCCGACCAAACTGAGCAACTTGGCAAGAAGGACCTTGGTCAGGGAGGTGACCTCGAACCCAATGACCACTCTGACAAAACTACAGAGTTCCTTGGCTAAGATGGGAGAACCTGCCAGAAGGACAATAATCTCTGCAGCACTTCACAAATCGAGGCTTTATGGGAGAGTGACCATGCAAAGCCACTCCTGAGAAAAAAGCACATGACAGCATGTCTGGAGTTTCCAAAAAGGCACGTGAAGGACTCTGAGAGCATGAAGCAAAAGATTATGTGTCTGATGAGACAAATATTGCACTCTTTGGCCTGAATGCAAAGCGCTACTTCTTGCGGCAACCAAGCACAGATCATCACCCATTTAACACTAACCCTACCGTGAAGCATGGTGGTGGCAGCATCATACTATGGGGATGCTTTTTAGCAGCAGGGACTGGGAGACTTTGAAGGATAAAGGGAACAATGAATGGAGCCAAATACAGGCAAATCCTTGAGGAGAACCTGCTTCAAAGTGCAAAAGACCTGAGACTGCAGCGAAGATTTACGTTCCTCAGGACAATGACCCCAAGCATACAGCCAAAGTAACACTGGAATGGCTTCAGAACAAGAATGTGAAAGTTCTTGAGTGGCCCAGCCAAACCCCAGACTTGAATCCCATTGAGAAACTGTGGAAAGACTTTAAGATCGCTGTTCACCAACGCTCCGCATCCAACGTGATAGCTTGAGCAAATCTGCAAGGAAGAATGGGAGAAAATCCACAAATCCAGATGTGCAAAGCTGATATGGACATACCCAAGAGGATTTGACGCTATATTCGCTGCCAAAGGTGCTTATACGAAGTATTGACTCAGGGCGTTGAATACTTATTGACACAAGACATTTCAGCTTTCCATTTTTAATTAATTTGAAAATTTTCTAAAAATATATTTTCACGTTTTCACCATGGGGTATTTTGTGTTGATTGGTATCAAATAATTGAAATTTAATCCATTTTAAATTCAAGCTGTAACACAACAAAATATGACAAAAATCGAGGGGTGTGAATACTTTTTGAAGGCACTGCATAACACGATATCTCAAAAAGTTATGGACAGATTCGGATGAAACTTGGTGGATGAGTTGTATTGGTGGCAAGAACAAGCTGATTCGATTTTGGTTCAGGTTCGGGTCCAGATTCAGCTTATCAGTGGGCTAAAAAACATAAACTCTGGCTACAGCTTCTTCTCCAATGACTTGATTTCCGATCATCAATTTGGATTCAGACCAGGTCACTCGACCCTGGATATGCTGATTCTCCATCCATCCATCCACTGGGACCATGTTCTGTGCAGAGCACGTATTCCAAGCCCACCACCCTAACCATTAAGCCAACAACAAGCTAATGCAGTACTGCACCAACATATAAAACGCACTGAAAGACAGCAGATCAGAAGTTGGAGTATTTAAAGCAATTTTGCAAAATAATTCCAGCATCCTCTTGCACCCCAGAGAAGTTGTGAGAGATTCAGAGTTGAACTTGATGACAATCGCATCTTGTCCTTGACGGCAGATGTGGATAATAAATGTTCCTGACAGTGCTGATGCATGAATAAGGGTGAAACTGGGAAGCGAGTTGACTTGGGATGCCTTTGTGGTCATCATGTGCTGATGGCTTATTCAATCATAGATTTTCCTGATAAAAACAACTTCTGACACTTCTGGAGTCCACACACAGTGTGTAGATTGGCTCCAAACAAGACTAAGAACCTTTCTAACTGTCGTTTTTTTCTTTTCACGATTCCTTCATTTTATTTGCTTTCCATTTTCAATTTACTTATTTTTATTTCCACTTTCAACCTGCTAGTTTTTCACTTCTGGTCAATCATATCCCAGCTGATATGTCATCTTGTGATATCTTCCTGTTTCCTCTGCTAATGAACATGATGAAAAACGTTTATTGTGACAGTAATGATGGCAATGAAAGTTATATTGCGTGTAATTTGTATGGAGTATGTTAAATATAATCTGATTTAATTTTCTCCACTGTAAAAAGATGTTAGAAAATCAATGTTCTGATCTAGGAAAAACTGTGATTCAGATAAACTGGTGCTGACAGCAGAAAGGTCATCAGTGACTTGAAAGCTGATTTGCAGTCATCTACATGAAGGCTTCTCACTCTTTTGGTTAAACTATTATGCACTGCTGATCCACCGGACGGAATGTTTTTAAGACGGCTGGTTGTACTCGGGGTGTGCACGGAAAGGTCTGTTTGTTTGTTTGACTTGTGTGCACGGGGATGTTTTTAGCGGTAAAAAATGAGTATTCCCCATGGTTCAGGGTAGGGTAGTATCCTGATCAATTTGTATCAAATGTGTATTGTATAGCCCCTGTTTAAACCATTGAATTAGCACGAGGTGGGGTTGACTCAGCTTGTCATCCTCATGAGGTTGAAATGTCATCCACATTTCCAATTCATGCCCATCCTGGTGGAAGCCGGTATTACAACTTATAAATCATAAAAGTGGGGGAAGTAACCCGTCTCAAAGGATGGGTTCTTTACTGGTATAATGAATTTGTGTTCAAAGATGGTTTAATATTTTTTATCGTTAAATATATAATCAATACCCCAAGCTTTTTTTCTTACCTCTTTTGTAATAAGTATAACCATGTGATCTTTGTTCAAACCCTTTCCACCACATTAGCACCAGGAATCTCTCCCCTCTTTAGTCTACTCAAAACGATGACAATAACTCTGATATCATCATCGACTTGCATCCACCAACTAGACGGCATGCTCCCCGTTCAGCGCGTACAAATCAGATAGCTACATTAGAAGGCTTGTCCGCCATCACCATTCCGGGCAACCGAGTTCGGAGACCCTGGATGTGCCATCTGCGTTTTCACCTGAAAACTCTGTGGAAAGGCTTTGCTCTAATCCACTAGTTCTACATTATTAACGCGGCCCCCTGCCTTTTCCACTATTGCATGTATTTACATTCTCTGTTAAAGGTCCAGTATAGTATACAGTAGTGGGAATGAAGGAAAATGTTGAAGGAAAGTTTGTAAATTATTAATTAAATGATGAGTTTCATCGACTCCGATAACCTAGTGATTCGCTGTGAAATTGTCAATGTAAAATCATACCCAGCATTATGTGATGTAGCACTCGATTTGAGGTTACTATGATGAGATAATTAATTAATTGATATTTCCCCCTTTATTGAAGTGAGATTTATAGAGTTGGTTGAACAGCATTTCGATCCCACTTTCGTGTGAGCCCATATATATTGTATTTATCGCATATTGTAGTGAGCCCGTTGTTCCATTCGACCAAATTTTTAATTGTCTTCACGGCCTTGCAGCATACCTGCTTGCCTTTCACCCAGCCCAGATGAGCTTGGCCGGGGTTGGGGCCGGGGAGGGATTACGCGTTCGTTATTATTATTGACAAATGAAACTCGTTTTTATCTCACCTGGACTTCAGTCAGGTGAGCTTATGTGATCGAGTAGTATCCATAGGTGAGTGAGTGAGTAAGTCAGTCAGTCAGTGAGTCCGTCAATCAGTCCGTCAACATTTCAGTCATTATCGCTTCAACCAAACAAACGATTTTGATGAAACTTGGCCACATGCATCATATCTGATGCCGAACGAAGGTGCATTGACCGCATAAAAATCTGCGCTCATCAAGGGGGTCTACGGGGGGTTTTTTGCACCCCCCCCTCCAAAAAAAAAAAGATAGGTATTTGCTCTCTTCTCCAAAACTGCACATACGATTTCAATGAAACTTGACCACAACCTTCATCACCCGTAATGTACCAAAGTGTATTAACCACATCAAAATCTTCACTCATTAAGGGGTTTACGGTGGTGCGGATGATTGAACCCCACCAAATAGATATTTGCTTTCTACTCCTAAACTACAACCACAATTTTGATGAAACTTGATCACCCGTGATGTACTAAAATGTATCGACCGCATCAAAATCTGCGCTCTTAAATGAGTGCATAGTTTGAAATGAGATAGCATTAAATGATCCCTGACACCATTCCTTAGTGGGTGTAGGGAAGTGTTTTGAACCCCCACAAAAAAATAGAATTTTTTTTTTGATTTCTTCAAAAGGCCAACAGGATTAGAACATCACCGGGCAATGCCGTCTACCCCTGTTGGTAATAGATAATGGGAGATATGGAGCATGTGGGAGGGGTGGTGGTTAAGAATGTTTGGTGGGAATATGTGTAAATGGAAGGGGGAAGTCGGACACATTGAGATTGGATTGTGGAGGGTGAGTGGGTTCGGGGGTACAGGGGGATGGATTTCCATTTTTGAGTGCACATGATGTAAATTACAAATAATGTAAGGCAACATTCATTCAATTTTCTAAATTGTACTTTTTACGTTTGCATGATGATGCACCCCACGTTAAATGGGTGAATAAAATTATTTGGACGAGTTGCAGAAGAACCCAGGTTCCAATCAGACATACGTCATTTACAGCAAATTGAAATATCGTTGTTATCATTGATGCGGATGATGACACATTTGTCCACTGTGCATCGTTTCATTGCAGGAGCTTTGGCAAGTCACAGCAAGCACCAAAGAAATGCCCTGAACTGATGTGAAGATCCACCCATAAGTGTAATGCCAATAGAGAATCAAGGCAGATTTTACTGTGAATTTTAAAATTTATTTTGCATCTCATTGTATGAGTCGAAGATTATGAAGAATTATTTTTGAAGAAGATTGAAGTTGAAAGCTTTGACAGTTTGAAATAAGGAGCGAAAGTCAAACATTTTGAACAATTTAAAACAAAAAACAGTATGAACTGGAAGGGCACTCGGTAGAGGGCATACCTCCGCCACGTAATGCATGATCCACGAGAACATAGACCAAATACATTTTTGAAATATCATGCTATACAGTACTAGATCGTTTTTGGCCCCGTCTCTCAAAGGTGAAGAATAACATTAAAAATTAAGTAATTCTCGTTTCCAGATCCGGATTCGGATCTTCACCAAAATCAAATCAATTCTTCCATGTCACACACCCAACATGTCAACCAAGTTTCATTCGAATCCATCCACAACTTTTTGAGATATCGTGCAATATATTAGTTTAGCCCTATCTCTCAGTGTTAAAAAATTCTAATGGTCAGATCCAGATGTTCACCAAAATCTAATCAGTTCCTCCTTGTCACACACACCCAACCTGTTCACAAAATTTAATCCGGATCTGTCCACAACTTTGAGATATCCTGCACACAGACATCAGACAGAAAGGGGTGAAAACATAACCTCCTTCACCTTCGATGGCAGAGGTAACAAGTCATCTTCATTGAAAAAGATGCACCAAAATTCCTCCAAAGGGATGTTGCCTTTCTTTATTCAAACAAGTCGAGTTACCCAATCAAGATTGGTTTATTTCTACTTTATCAGAACATCAAAAACATTGAGTTTTTTTTTTCCAGCTGCGGCAAAATTAACTTGGGAGTACAACACGGCAATGATGGGCCAAATGACCTCATTTCTTTGTTAAAGTCACACAGGTTCCACTCATTACAGTGGAGCTTGTATGACCATACAGGTTAAGTGCGACTACTCATTACAATCTGTGTAGATCCATGGAGACTGTGGACCCTTTGGGAATCAATTTTCATTCTGCGTTCACAACATAAACATTTAAATGCCATTTGTTGTGAAAATATTTTGTAGCGTTTTAAAAACATGATTGAAACGTTATCAAATAACATTAGTTTATGACTTTTTAAATGTTATGATATTAAGAATTAACATCATAAATGTGGAAATGTTTTAAAAACGTTTTTCTTGAGGAAGGAGGGATTTAGTTCATGCCCATGACTTGTCATTGGATATGTCGAGTGTGGATGCAAGATTTGAAGGAAATCAGTCAAGCCATTTTCTATTCCATAAGTTTCAAACATATGCATGTTTATGTATTTGTATGTATGTATCTATACGAATAAAAGGCAATATGTGTGTCAGTGTGTCTCCTCCATAATTACAAAACCATAAAACCTAGCAGCCTGAAACTTTGCAGGCATACGAAGTAATCTCCAAGGAAGTGAAAGATTGAAAATCGATTGTTTGGGTTAATTAAAACACCCCTTTTGAAGATAATTAACGGCATTATTTAATTATACACTTTATAAGGCGATCCTCGGCCACCTCGCTCTCTGGGTCTTCAGGCGTTTCCTGGGTAACCTCGCTGGGGTCTGAAGCTGCCGTGTTTTTTTGGCCTGCTCAACCTTGCCTTGACTTGAAACAGGCTGCAACAATTTATTCATGATAAAATTGTTGTTTTCACTTTCCTCACTCATATTATCGAATGCCTGTTCATCATTACTACGAATCGCTGGGTACATTTCAATGCTTATAAACATCCGGAGACATCAGCGTTCGTGTCTTGACATTCCGGGCGTCTCTGGGAGGTGGTGTTTGTGTTGTTAATCGCGTGCCAAACAAGCCATTTCTCAACAATCGCTTCATTGAAGTGCTTAAGCCACTTGGCAGGCTCTCTCAAAGCTGCTCGATTGTTTGTTTCGGTAAAAGTATCCATGCTCTCAAGGGAACATCGATTAGACAGACTAACGTTTCCGCCTGTGTTGGCCGTGCGGTGCTGTGCAATTGATGCCTTGGGAGGTGTCTTGTCCGCTGAAAATGTGAAATTTTATTTTTACAGGATATCGTTTTGTTTAACCTTTTGTCCGATGATCTCATATAATCCACTCCTCACTTTGACATTGATACACATATAAAAACAATAAGGTCCATCCGACCAGGTGTTTGCCATGATCTGGCTGTGAAGGCATCGCGCATACGTTGATCGACATTGGCCCTTGATATATTTTTCAATTTAATTTTTCTAATTTCCCACTTAAACTCCTCTTTCAAAGAACTCTGTTTGAAGGCAAATCTTTGTGTTTGTCTTTTTTATGTATTGTATGCGTGTGGACGTTTATAAACTGCATTGCGATAATGGTAGTGTACGTGTGTATGTGTATAATGTGTGTACATGCAAGTTGCTGCTGTTCCCTGCTATCCTCACATGTGGGTGGGTTTCAGGAGGTGAAAGTGTGTGTGTGTGTGTGTGTGTATATGTTTCAGAAAGTGGAGACGATTTGCATACCAAGACTGATCTCTGCTTTTCTGACGATATCAGCCTCCAGGGAATCATCTATCAGTTTCCACCTCATAGCACAAGAATGGAATGTCTTTAAGCTATATCTGGAAAATGGCAAACATTTTGAAACTGGCACGAGCAAGGTTCATAATGCAGCGTTTTCTCGGACCAACAATGTCCGTGGCTGATGCCAAGGATGCCGCCATTGCTATTCCTGCACAGCCTAACGCTCGGAGGAACGACGCTCCTCATTGGTCGATCTTACATGACCAACCAGTCAATCTTGTAATCGTGATGTTGATTTGCTAATGTAAGAGTGATGATGTACCCTTTCCCAGCCTCATTCAATGGCGGACCCAGCAACAAAAACTAACAGCTTACTTTGTTTTTAGTGAAAATTGGAAGAAAAATCAACGGGGGATTTGCAGGGTCCAAATCTTTGCATTTTTCTTCATTCTATCATGTGACCTGCACACTCACCCATTAACAGGTGTCACGAAAGAGCAAAATAATCAGCCATATCTGTTGGTGTATAGTTCTGGAGGGTTCTGAAGGATGATTCTGATGGGGTCCAAAGGGTAATTCTAATGGGTTCTAAAGGGAAATTCTAATGGGTTCCAAAAGGTAATTCTAATGGGTTCTAAAGGGAAATTCTAATGGGTTCCAAAAGGTAATTCTAATGGGTTCTAAAGGGTAATTCTGATGGGTTTTAAAGGGTAATTCTAGTAGGTTCTAATGGGTAAATCTAATGTGTTCCAAAGGGAAATTCTAATGGGTTCCAAAGGGTAATTCAAATGGGTTTTAAAGGGTAATTCTGATGGGTTTTAAAGGGTAATTCTGATGGGTTTTAAAGGGTAATTCTAGTGGGTTCTAAAGGGTAATTCTGATGGGTTCTAAAGGGTAATTCTAATGGGTTACAAGGTGTAATTCTGATAGGTTCCGAAGGGTAATTCTAGTGGGTTCCGAAGGGTAATTCTAGTGGGTTCCGAAGGGTAATTCTAGTGGGTTCCGAAGGGTAATTCCAGTGGGTTCCGAAGGGTAATTCTAGTGGGTCTGAAGGGTAATTCTAGTGGGTTCCGAAGGGTAATTCTAGTGGGTTCCGAAGGGTAATTCTAGTGGGTTCCGAAGGGTAATTCTAGTGGGTTCTCAAGAGTAATTATAGTGGGTTCCCAAGGGTAATTCTAGTGGTTGCTAAACGGTAATTCTAATGGGTTCTAAAGGGTAATTCTCATGTGTTCTTAAGAGTAAATCTAATGGGTTCTAAAGGGTAATTCTAATGGGGTCTAAAGGGTAATTCTAGTCGGTTCTAAAGGGTAATTATAGTGGGTCCTAAAGGCTAATTCTAATGGGTTCTCAAGGGTAACTCTAGTGGGTTCTAAAGTGTAACTCTCATGGGTTCTAAAGGGTAATTCTCATGGGGTTTAGAAGGTAATTCAAGTGGGTTCTCAAGAGTAATTATAGTGGGTTCCCAAGGGTAATTCTAGTGGTTGCTAAACGGTAATTCTAATGGGTTCTAAAGGGTAATTCTCATGTGTTCTTAAGAGTAAATCTAATGGGTTCTAAAGGGTAATTCTAGTGGGATCGAAACTGTAATTCTCATGGGTTCTAAAGGGTAATTCTCATGTGTTCTGAAGGGTAATTCTCTTGGATTCTAAAGGGTAATTTTAGTGGGTTCTAAACGGTAATTCTAATGGATGCTAAAGGGTGGTTCTAATGGATTCTAAAGGGTAATTCTCATGGGTTCTAAAGGATAATTCTCATGGTTTTGAAAGGATAATTCTCAGGGGTTCTAAACGGTAATTCTAGTGGGTGCTAAAGGGTAATTCTCATGGGTTCTAAAGGGTAATTCTCATGAGTTCCAAAGGGCAATTCTAATGGGTTCTAAAGGGTAATTCTAATGCGTTCTACAGGGTAATTCTCATGGGTTCAAAAGGGTAATTCTATTGGCTTCTAAAGGGTAATTCTTGTGGGTTCTAAATGGTAATTCTAGTGGGTTCTAAAGGGTAATTCTCATGGGTTCTAAAGGGTAATTCTATTGGGTTGTAAAGGGAAATTCTAGTGGGTTCTAAATGGTAATTCTAATGGATGCTAAAGGGTAGTTCTAGTGGGTTCTAAAGGGTAATTGTCATGGGTTCTAAAGGGTAATTCTCATGGGGTTTAGAAGGTAATTCTAGTGGGTTCTCAAGGGTAATTATAGTGGGTTCCCAAGGGTAATTTGAGTGGATGCTAAAGGGTAATTCTAGTTGGTTCAAAAGAGTAATTCTCATGGGTTCTAAAAGGTAATTCTGATGGGTTCTAAAGGGTAATTGTAATGGATGTTAAAGGGTAATTCTAATGGGTTCTAAAGGTTAATTCTCATGGGTTGAAAAGGGTAATTCTCGTGGTTTCTAAAGGATGCTAAATGGTAATTCTAGTGTGTTCTAAAGGGTAATTCTGGTGGGATCTCAAGGGTAATTCTCATGGGTTCTAAAGGGTAATTCTAATGGGTTCTAAAGGTTAATTCTCATGGGTTCTAAAGGGTAATTTTAGTGGGTTCTAAAGCGTAATTCTAATGGATGCTAAAAGGGAGTTCTCGTGGGTTTAAAGGGTAATTCTCATGGGTTCTAAAGGATAAGTCTCATGGTTTTTGAAAGGGTAATTCTCATGGGTTCTAAAGGGTAATTCTAATGTGTTCTAAAGGGTAATTCTCGTGGGTTCCAAAGGGTAATTCTTGTGGGTTCTAAATGGTAATTCTAGTGGGTTTTAAAGGGTAATTCTAATAGATGCTAAAGGGTAATTCTAATGGAGGCTAAATGGTAATTATATTGGATGCGAAAGGGTAATTTGCATGGGTTCTAAAGGGTAATTCTAGTGGGTGCTAAAGGGTAATTCTGATGGGTTCTAAAGGGTAAAATGGGTAACACCCATTCTCGTGGGTTCTAAAGGGTAATGCTGGTGGGTTCTAAAGGGTAATGCTGGTGGGTTCTAAAGGGTAATTCTAATGGTTACCTAAGGGTATTTCTTGTGGGTTATAAAGGGTAATTCTAGTGGGTTATAAAGGGTAATTCCAGTGGGTTCTTAAGGGTAATTCTAATGGATGCTGAAGGGTAATTCTAATGGATGCTCAAGGGTAATTCTAGTGGCCTATAAAGCGTAATTGTATTCGGCTCAAAAGGGTAATTCTGATGGGTTCTAAAGGGTAATTCTAATGTCTTCTCAAGGGTAATTCTAATGGATGCTAAAGGGTAATTCGAGTGGGTTCTCAAGGATAATTCTAGTGGGTTATAAAGGGTAGTTATAATGGGTTCCAAAGGGCATTTCTGGTGGGTTCTAAAGGGTAATTATTGTGGGTTATAAATGGTAATTCTAATGGGTTCTAACATGTAATTCTAGTGGGTTATAAAGGGTAATTCTATTGGGTTCTAAAAGGTAATTCTAATGGGTTCTAAAGGGTAATTCTAATGGATGCTAAAGGGTAATTCTAATGGGTTCTAAAGGGTATTTCTAATGGATGCTAAAGGGTAATTCTAATGGATGCTAAAGGGTAATTCTAATGGAGGCTAAAGGGTAATTCTAATGGTTGCTGAAAGGCAATTCTCATGGATTCTAATGGGTAATTCTAGTGGGATCTGAAGGGTAATTCTGATGGGTTCCAAAGGGTAAAATGGGTAAAACCCATTCTCGTGAGTTCCAAAGGGTAATTCTCATGGGTTCTAAAGGGTAATTCTAGTGGGTTCTAAAGGGTAATTCTAGTGGGTTCTAAAGGGTAATTCTAGTGGGTTCTAAAGGGTCATTCTTGTGGGTTCCAAAGAGTAATTCTAATGGATGCTAAAGGGTAATTCTAATTGATGCTAAAGGATAATTCTAGTGGGTTCTAAAGGGTAATTCTAGTGGGTTCTAAAGGGTAATTCTAGTGGGTTCTAAAGGGTAATTCTAGTGGGTTCTAAAGGGTAATTCTATTGGATGCTAAAGGGTATTTCTAATTGATGCTAAAGGGTATTTCTAATTGATGCTAAAGGGTAATTCAAATGAATGCTAAAGGGTAATTCTAGTGGGTTCTAAAGGGTAATTCTAGTGGGTTCTAAAGGGTAATTCTAGTGGGTTCTAAAGGGTAATTCTAGTGGGTTCTAAAGGGTAATTCTAGTGGGTTCTAAAGGGTAATTCTAGTGGGTTCTGAAGGGTAATTCTAGTGGGTTCCAAACGGTAATTCTAGTGGGCTCTAAAGGGTTAACACTCTTGAACTCAGAGAAAGTGCTTCTGTTTGATCCTAACATCAAATTACAGAGTCAAAATTGTACAGTGGAACCTCTAGATCCAGGTAACAGAGTCTATTATGATGCATGGATACATGTGTACATGTTACATAATTATCATCTGTGATCTCTCTTGTCCCAGTTCTACTCTCTTGTACACTCCCCACCACAGTGACATAGAGCTGTGCACTGGAGTGCAGCCTTGACACACTTGCACTGTCCTCTGCATCCCTTTTTGTAGCCACACCTTAGTAGTTGCCGACATGCCTCAGTTTCCTCTAGGAGGGTTGTCCAGTATATCTCTCTATAGGCACTAGTTGAGCTGGGATTGTGGTCGATGTTATCCACTGCGCCAGTCGTGAACAGACCATTCTTCTCTTCAGGTGGGCAAACTGCACCCTCCTGCTGGAAGAAGCGGCAGATACTGTTCCCCAAGTCCGTGGAGATGCTCAGCACCCTATCATAGGAGACGGAGAGACCCAAGTGGAACAGAGTGTCAACCAGGTCTCGTTTGCGAGTCTTTGTGTGCATCAGCATTCCCAGGTACACAGGCACGGGGGTCTCCCGATTGTGGCCGTGCTTGGTAGACTCAATACTCGTACTCTGTCGGCGGCGTGCGTAGCTGTTGAACATGAGGAGCTGTGAGATTGTAAGAGTGGGTGTTGATACAGATGAGTGGCTTGACTGCTCTTGGATCGTGGGACCATTCAGGATCATAGCAACTAGTGCCACGAGAGAATTTGGCACGGATTGTTCTTGGCAGAGGGCATCAAATGAACCACTGGAGGCTGTCTTCATCTTCAACATGTCTCTTCGGACTATGTTCGCGGCTCAAGCAAGATGAACACCATCACTACCAGCATCGTGTTCACAGGCCTTGTGAAGGGCTGATCCAATGTCCTCGTTGAAAGCTAGCAGAACATCTCGGCCAGGCTTGTGCTCCTCCATGTCTGGAAAATATTTCATGATCCGGTGCTTGAGTTTGGTCGAGTGAACACGTCCAGTCAAGACTGTTCCAAGCTGTTTCAGCCGGTTGTTGTACAGACTTGTTAGGTCTGCCAGCTTGAACACTGGTGCCACAAGAGCATCCATGCGGACATCATCGATGTAGGACACCAGTTCTCCGAGAGCTATGCCATGATTATCATCCTGGTCATCCAAGGTTCTCTTTGTGTCCCTTGCCTTGTTATAGAGGGAAACCAGACACTTCACATGGTACAGGGCATCTTGCGCCATCATATCTCCAGCACTCAGTTTAGCAATAAGTGGCTTGTCTTCTAGTTTCAGAGCACATTTCCTGACTCGTCTGTCCAGGTCAAAGGTAGAAGCTTTGCGCAAAGACTCGTTACCTGTTGGCTTGTCACAAAAGAAACACGTTTCGAGCAGTGACTCTGTGCGGTCCACACTCTGACGGGTATACTTTCGTGTCACGCCTTCGGTGTCCCCACTGGTTGTTTTCCTCTTCTCTGCCCGAATCAATTGAGTTTTGTTGTATTGTAGTCTGCACGAATCATGCCACTTAGCCCTGTGGTGCTGGAAGGTGGACTCAATACCCTCACCATCGTCCAAGCGGGACATGTCAAGAGATTTTGGCAAGCAGTCTATCTCACTGAACCTGAGGAGGTTGTCTGCCAGAATCTGGTATCCAGACCCTCCTGTGCTTCGCTTGGAGTCAGCTGGACAATGAAGAGGCTCAGTGGTGTCCATCTGACACAGCACACATAGGTTCCAGTCTGTCTGGTAAATTGATGTAACAGATGTACTTGGCCCTCGCTGCTGGGGGTCTAATAGTTTGAAATGCTTGGCCATTGTCTTGAACCACCACCAGTCACTGTAACATTAGGAAGAACCACCACCAAGCAGGGGATTAGTCTTTGGGTGCACTACAGTGGAGTTATCACCTGAAAACAGAATAGCAGAGTTAAAATGTTTTCAACTACGAACCCCAGCCCAGAGGAGATGCATATATACACAATGGCGATCTTGGGTGATTGTCACTCGATGTCCCCAATAGGCCACCATGCATTATTTCTTTGCGCTGGACAGGACCATGTTAAACCCAAATCAATATGAACACACCATTGTAGTTTGAACATTTCCATTATGCAATCATGAAAATTAATAGAGTGAGTACATCAATATCGATTTCGCAAATTTATGCATTTAATCGCGACATTGCCAGCTCCCAGTATGTAATTAATAATGGAAATATTCATGGAGTCTAAGTTCCTTTCACCAAATTTGATTTTTGATCGATTTATATTTCCAGAAACAATATTCAGGTAACATTCACATGCATGATCATATTGCAGAGCTCTTGTTCCAGCCATGCATTATTGCAATGGTAAACTGTTATCTGTGTCCCTCATAGACCACCGTAGATGCATTTTTTTAGTCAAATATGAAGTAGATAATGAAGCATGTGCATACTAGTTGATAATAATCATATTATACTCACTACATTGTGTTTTGCACCAAGCACATATGACTTTGCTGACCTTGTAGGCAGAATTTGTTATTCGTGGCAGCCATTTTGTAAAATGGCCACCATTTTGACCCTAGGGGTAATCTGGAATGTCCCGATATCCAAAATGTTTCCTAAGGGTATGCTATAACTGTGTACCAAATTTAATGCTTGTATCATCAAAGGCACAAAACTACCAGAATATTTCACATATCTGCCGGACTAAAAGGGTAATTGTTTAAAAAACTTGTTTGAGGGTAATTTGAGCATTTTTTGCATGAATTTGAAGCGAAAATACTCAATGTTTCAATGAAATCACACGTTTTCGCTTCAGAATAGTGATACAGAACAAAAAGTTGAGTCGGACAATGCTTTTGTTTGGTTTAAAAAGCTTGTTTTATTGTAATTTGAGCATTTTTTGCGCGAATTTGAAGCTAAAATACTCACTATTTAAATGAAACCACACGTTTTCGCTTCAGAATAATGATGCAGAACAAAAAGTTGAGTCAGACAATGCTTTTTGTTTGGTTTCAACAGCTTGTTTTAGGGTAATTTGAGCATTTTTTTGCGTGAAATTGAAGTTAAAATACTCACTATTTAAATGAAATCACACGTTTTCGCTTCAGAATAGTGATGCAGAACAAAAAATTGTCAGACAATGCCTTTGTTTGGTTTAAAAAGCTTATTTTAGGGTAATTTTAGCATATTTTTGCGCGAATTTGAAGGGTAATACTCACTATTTCAATGAAATCACACGTTTTCGCTTCAAAATAGTGATGCAGAACAAAAAGTTGAGTCAGAAAATGCTTTTGTTTGGTTTTGAAAGCTTGTTTTAGGCCAATTTGAGACATTTTTGCGTTTACAATTCCTTTCTGTGAAATGCAGCGTTTTGCGAATTTGAAGCTAAAATATTCACTATTTCAATAAAATCACGCGTTTTCGTTTCATCATCGTGATGCAAAACATAAAGTTGAGTCAGACAATGCTTTTGTTTGGAGAAAAAAAGCTTGTTTTAGGCCAATTTCAGACATTTTTTGCATTTACAAGTCCTTCCTGTGAAATGCAGCATTTTGCGAGTTTGAAGCTAAAATACTCACTATTTCAATAAAATCAAGCGTTTTTGCTTTAGAAAAGTAATGCAGAACAAAAAGTTGAGTCGAGCAATGCTTTTGTTTGGTGAAAAAGCTTGTTTTAGGCCTATTTGAGACATTTTTGCGTTTTCAAGTCGTTTCTGTAAAATGCAGCGTTTTGCGAATTTGAAGCTAAAATACTCACTATTTCAATAAAATCACGCGTTTTCACTTCAGGATAGGAATGCAGAACAAAACGTTGAGTCGGGCAATGCTTTTGTTTCGTGAAAAAGCTTGTTTTAGGCAAATTTGAGACTTTTTGCATTTACAAGTCCTTTATGTGAGGGGTGCTGCCATTAGCTCCGTCCCCACCATCATAAACATTGGGGGTGGGGGATACTGCAATTGGCGTACTCCTCACCATTATAAACATTGGGAGGGGGGGGATACGGCCATTAGTGTCCTCCCCACCATTATAAACATTGGGGGGCGGGGCACTGTCATTAGCATCATCGTCACCATTATTAACATTTGGGGGGGAGACTGCCATTAGCGTCCTCCCCACCATTATAAACATTGAGGGAGGGGGTGGGATACTGCAACTAGTGTCCTCATCACAATTATAAACATTGGGGGTGGGGTGGGATACTGACATTAGTGTCCTCCTTACCATTTTAAACATTGGGGGGGGGGTGATACTGCCACTAGTGTCCTCCTCACAATTATAAACATTGGGGGGTGGGATACTGCCACTAGTGTCCTCCTTACCATTATAAAC
Organism: Eptatretus burgeri; assembly: GCF_056783735.1. Lineage (NCBI taxonomy): Eukaryota > Metazoa > Chordata > Myxini > Myxiniformes > Myxinidae > Eptatretus > Eptatretus burgeri. The sequence continues at coordinate 58,308,639 of NC_140961.1, forward strand.
ATTGGGGGGGGGGTGATACTGCCACTAGTGCCCTCCTCACAATTATAAACATTGGGGGGTGGGATACTGCCATTAGCGTCCTCACCATTATAAACATTGTGGGGGGGGGGGATACTGCCATTAGCGTCCTCCTCACCATTATAAACATTGGGTGGGGGGGGGGATACTGCGATTAGCGTCCTCCTCACCATTATAAACATTATGGGTGGGGGGGATACTGCGATTAGCGTCCTCCCCACCATTATAAACATTGGAGGGGGGATACTGCCATTAGCGTTGATGTGGATTTTTTAAACCCACCTTGTTGTGATCGTTGTCCTCCTGAAGGATTCTAACTGGTCGATTGTGGAATCCTATTTGACTTGAGACAGAGTTTAACGTTTGTCCGATTTGATTATAAAACCCTACAAAAACCCTATCGACACTGATAAAACTGATGTCCACACAAGTCCTTCCTTGTGAAACAATTTATTTCCTAATTATACACCATACACTTCTCACCATTGTACAATGAACTTAAGAATACCCATTTGATTGCAATATTATTTGGTTATATTTCATTTATTCTTACTTTAGTTAACAGTTAGACCAACCCGATTCAATTCACTTCTACATTACATCAGAGAGTTTTATTCTAACTTGGTACTTGGTCAGTTCCAAGGAGTACGAGCCACTGAGAAACTATACTTCCTCACGTGCTCGTACCGAGAACAATGTGCCTTTCAAAATATTTATACTTCCATGAGAGAGAGGTTGGGGGATATTCACCCAGACTGTAGACGTGTCCTTTAGACAAAAGCCACTTCGTACATTTTCTAAGCAAAAGTTCATTTATCAGCTCGGTCACTCTGCTCCAGAACAACACATTTCTTATCATTTAGGGCAAAAGTCTTTTGGCCAGAAATGACAGCCAATTCAATTTGCAGCATAGAAGTTACATTTCTGAAACTCCATTTGTTACAATTTAAAATACATTAATATAAATTTTTCCCCCACACTGTCCTCTCCACCATTATAAACATTGGGGGATACTGCCATTAGCATCCTCCTCACCATTAAAAACATTGGGGGGGGGAAGGATATTGCCATTAGCATCCTCCCCACCATTGTAAACATGGGGGGGGGGATACTGCCATTAGCATCCTCCTCACCATTAAAAACATTGGGGGGGGGGAAGGATATTGCCATTAGCATCCTCCCCACCATTGTAAACATGGGGGGGGGGATACTGCCATTAGCATCCTTCTCACCATTATAAACATTGTGGGGGGGGGGATAATGCTATTAGCGTCCTCCCCACAATTACAAACATTGGGGGGGGGATACTGCTATTTGCGTCCTCCCCACCAATATAAACAACGGGGTGTGGGGGAAAAAATTTATATTAATGTATTCTAAATTGTAACAAATGGGGTTTTAGCAATGTAAGTTTTATGCCATAAGTTGAATTGGCTGTCCTTTCTGGCCAAGAGAATTTTTCCCTAAATGTTGATAAATGTCTTGGTCTGGAGCTGAGTGACCTGAGCTGATAAGAGCGAACCTTTGCCTCGAAATGTACGTCGTGGCTTCTCGTCTGAAGGACACGTCTGCAGTCTGGGTTGATAGCCCCCACCACTCTCCCATGAAAGTATAAAATGCTTTGAAATGTAAAATTTTTCTGTGCAAGTACCTGAGGAAGTATTAGAATCTCAGTGGCTTGTGATCCTTGGAACTTACCAAGTACCAAGTTAGAATAAAACTCTCTGATGTAATGTGGAAGTGAATTGAATCGGGTTGGTCTAACTGTTAACTAAAGTAAGAATAAATGAAATAGAACCAAATAATATTGTAATCAATGGGGATTCTTAAGTTCATTGTATGAGGGTGAAAAGTGTATGGTGTATAATTAGAATAATAAATTGTTTCACAAGGAAGGACTTGTGTGGACATTGGTTATCAGTGTCAATGGGTTTTATGCAGGATTTTATAACCAAATCGGACAAACGTTAAACTCTGTCTGAAGTCAAATAGGATTCCACAATCGGCCAGTTAGAATCCTTCAATGATCACAACAAGGTGGGTTAAAAAAAATCCACATCAGTTGGCGTCTGTGACTCGGATTCGAACCGACGTGGTGCGGTGCTCGTGACCAGAGGTGCTTAATCTGCCGGAGGCAGTGCCTGGAGGAACGACAAGTGCTTGAGCGAAGGTAAGGGAGAGCGCTCTCAGCAGGTAATGCATTTCGAACAAAGAAAATTTCATTGTCAGATAATTTTATTGATAGAAAGAAGAGAGTCCGGTGGAGAGAGTCCGTTTTTTATAATAAGCGATAAGTACTGTCGTTGTTTTAGAAAAGTGCTGGAGAAGGAGAGGAGTCAGATGATACTTACCTGACAGGAGAGATTCCGTGATCATTAAGGCGGTGTTCTCAGGGCGTGGCCTACCCATTGCACTACGGGTGGGTTGACCCCTGCGATTTTCCCAAATGTGGGAAACTCGAATGTACAATTTGAGGAGTGCAGAGGGCACAGTAAGAGGCTCGTTGAGGAGCCAGAGGAGTAATTAAATGTTTGCATTGATACGGACCGGCTGAGAGAGAGGCCGAGGACACGGCTGAGACACCGAGATAGGGTTATGGTTAAGGGAAAATAGATAAATATTATAAGTTAGCTGTTTGTAAGAGTTATAAGAGTTACCTTTTGTTCATTGAACTCACTGGAAGTTTGTTGGCAATGAGGTTTTACGGATTTGTAAATGCAATGATTTGCACGAAATGTTTTGTGGAGTGCAGGAGACGATTGACCGGCTGGGAGCGTGGTTGGTGATTTGCATTGAGATGCATGTGTTGCTGAGAGTAAAAAATGAAACTTGTGCGAGTCCAATATTCACTGCAATGAAACGTGTTCTGTTGGGATTTTGACGATATTTTAACAACTAAGGAAGAAATATCAGGCAGAGAGTCGAAATAATAGAGTCTGGATGTTCGTGGTTTGGTGCTGATAACGCGAAGGAAGGTCGCAGTTGTGTGCGTGAATTAAGTTAAATTGGGGGTCTGAATTGGAAGTGATTGTGAGCTTGCTGGGAAATTAAAGACTGCTGGAGGATGTGATACATGAATGTCTTGTTAGAAATAATAATATTGCAACAAATAAAGCGTGAAGAGATGGACATTCATAAAATAAATTAAATAAATAAAACCACCTCAGCAAGACTGTCTGAGGACGAACTCGTGCTGAATTAAGCTGTGGGTCTGTTTGGGTTGGCATGTTATGCATTATTGGTGTTGTATTTCCACGCGAAGGTCACAAGCTGCGACAATGCAGCTCGCCCCCTCCACTGGATCTGTGGGGGGTGGCATGTCCTTCCACTGAGTTTGTGTTTGAGTCTTAGCTTTAAGTGTGAAATTCGATTCATATTATATGGAAATTGAAGTGGATGGCGGCTATTGTGTCGAAATGTGCATGCCGTTGGCAATGACTTTAAAATGATATGGAAATGTGATTGGTATTTGTCATGTGATCACACGCGAGTCTATGAGATGCAATGCACGTTAGTGTGAGTGTTGAAGCCATGACAGAGTTATGCTAAACTGTGGGTTTTGCCTGTCAGAGTTTTTTTTCTTTTTCTTCCCACTGGATGTGCAGAAAACTTCCTGTTCCTTGTTACTTGGTGTTTGTGGCACACCCTCTCTACTGAATCTGTTTAAAGTGAAGTCCATTTAGGAAAAAAGTGTTGAAGTTTTATTTAAAAACCATAGGGATTTTGAATAAATTGAAATAACAATTGTGAATGTAGGATATATTTGGAATGTGAAGTCTTGGGAGTTGAGCTCTCGCTGGCATTGTGATGATTTGTAATTATACAACCTGGCAGGTGTAAGTGCTGGGCAAGCTCTGAGGACGTGTCAGAAATGTTTCGAAGATTTGATCTGAGTTGTAACCATTGTACTTAAAAGATGTGATTAAAATGTAGAAACGTGATTTAAAATGATTGTTCATGATTTGATGATGTTTAGCACGTGGGGCAATTCACAGATAATTGATGATTCCCTCGGATGGATGTTGAAATAGTCATATTGTTTTATTCGTCTGCGAATGTTGAGGTTGCCTGAACTTGTGATGGGAAGGCAATGGCAACCAACCCAGTGTAACCCTTTGATCAATTCAGTCAAGGTAAATTAATGATTTAATTGGATAGATGCTGAAGATTTTATTTTTGATTTATGGATTTTAAAAGGAAATATTTTATTGTTTTGACCAAAAAGTTGTTTAAGAGAGATTGGATGTTTATTCATCTGAAGTTTAAGATGCTTCTCCCAAGACTGGGATAAAGTTTGGGGAGGGTGTAGCTACATGTGTAGACAGAGTGTTTGAGCTGCAATTTAAATGATATTCGCCTGATGATAGATTTGACAAATCATTTGACAATTTTTGCACAACTGTTTAAAATGATTTATTTGTTTTGATAAAGGAAAATGGATTCATAATTGAGAAGGTCAGAGGAAGTGATAGATAGATGGTTTGTGTATGTGAGTTGGAAAAATGGCAGCATGTTTGCTGTTTTGGTGAGAGAGAGAGAAGTGGATAGATGGAAAATGTCAGATTTAAAATGTCTGGAATTCAGTGTTGTTTTAGAGAGATTAGTTAAACATTATTTTTGAGATATTTTATGCTCTGCAGCCAAGGACGCCCTGCATCTCGGCAACTCGATGTCAGGATGGCTGAGCGGAGTGGAACTCTTAAATCGGGGGTTGTGCGGTAACTGTGTTAGTTACTTTCAGACTAAGCTCATTTAAAAAAAAAAACCCTTGTTAATCTGTTAATTGAGGATAAGGAAAATTACTGAGAATTGAATCAGGATGATAAAATTGGCAGTTGCTCTGGAACTATTTGTGAATGAAACTGTAAATTGTTTAGCAGATGTGAATGTTAAAATGGTAACTGTGCAAAATCGATTTGGATTTGGCTCTTGAAGAAATAGATTACTTTCATATTTTGGGATAAATGATGGAATATTTTTGTGAAAATAATTATTGATCGCAAATTGGAACCCTGATAAAGAATGTTTGCTTTTACATGGAAATAGCAAATGAGATGAATGTTTTGAGTACACATACAACTGAGATTTCTGTATATTTTAGTTGTCCTTTAGGGAAATAATAAGGAAAGAGATAAAATATTGATAATGCAAGTTGAATGCTTTGGAAGAACCTTTGTCAGTCTTGGGGAAATACATGAGCCCATGATGTTTACCCATGATGTTTACTCGATGTTAACTTTGGTTTTGTTTGTTTCGGAGTGTTGAACACAGTTAAACTATGAAATGTACGATTTCGTCTAAATGAAGCTTGGAAAGAACTTCCACACAAAGATTGGACGATGGGAGAACCCAGATTTTGGTGATTGTGCATTCAACAGGTGATGATGCCACTTCCTGAGGAGATAAGATGGAGCAATGTGGGAAAAAGAGAGAAAAAAAACCCACTGAGGAGAAGGTTGAGCAAAGTCTTAACGTCGGCGTTGTGTGGTGCCTGCGTGGAGGAATGTTCTCAGCCACACTCTCGATTGCTGCTCTGCAAATACATCATGAACTTTCTGTGGTTGCTTCAATGTACGACAGGCCTGGAGTTCCAAACTGCGAGTCCTTTACAACATGTGTTCCTTTTCGTCTCCTTCAACCCAGTGTCCGGCCCAAGCTTGTACTTGCCCACGTCTGCCTTCTCCTCAGCTCAAGGAGTGCTTCGATTGTGTTTCCCGTTGGGTGCTGCTCTATCCACACCCTGACCTGTTTATCTTCTGACTTCGGGTAGCATGTTTTCAATGTGTGACACATGCTGATGAACAGGCCATAAATTAAATGGAAACTCACTTATTTTCTGATATCAGCACTCGCTGCCATTGTTGATTGAACTTGAATAATGGAAATCTTTTCTCCTTCAGGAACGGGACATGGTAATCATGTGTAAGAAAAATTATTCAAATTTTCCTTAAAAAAAAACAAAAACGGTGGAGTGTGGGGGAAAAATTTATATTAATGTATTCTAAATTGTAACAAATGGAGTTTCAGAAATGTAAGTTTTATGCTATAAGTTGAATTGGCTGTCCTTTTAGGCCAAGAGACTTTTCCCTAAATGTTGATAAATGTCTTGGTCTGGAGCTGAGTGACCTGAGCTGATAAGAGCGAACCTTTGCCTCGAAATGTACGTCGTGGCTTCTCGTCTGAAAGACACGTCTGCAGTCTGGGTTGATAGCCCCCACCACTCTCCCATGAAAGTATAAAATGCTTTGAAATGTAAAATTTTTCTGTGCAAGTACCTGAGGAAGTATTAGAATCTCAGTGGCTTGTGATCCTTGGAACTGACCAAGTACCAAGTTGGAATAAAACTCTCTGATGTAATGTGGAAGTGAATTGAATCGGGTTGGTCTAACTGTTAACTAAAGTAAGAATAAATGAAATAGAACCAAATAATATTGCAATCAATGAGGATGCTTAAGTTCATTGTACGAGGGTGAGAAATGTATGGTGTATAATTAGAATAATAAATTGTTTCACGAGGAAGGACTTGTGTGGACATCGGTTATCAGTGTCGATAGGGTTTTATGCAGGATTTTATAACCAAATCGGACAAACGTTAAACTCTGCCTGAAGTCAAAAAGAATTCCACAATCGGCCAGTTAGAATCCTTTAACGATCACAATGAGGTAGGTGAAGAAAAATCCACATCGGGGGGGGGGGTACTGCTATTTGCGTCCTCCTCACCATTATAACCATCTGGGGGGGGGGATACTGCCATTAGCACCCTCCTCACCATGATAAACATTGGGGCAGGGGGAGGGATACTGCAATTAGTGTCTTCCCAACCATTATAAACATTGGGGGGGGGGGGGATACTGCCATTCGCGTTCTCCTCACAATTATAAACATTGGTCGGGGATACTGCCATTAGCGTCCTCCTCACCATTGTAAATATTGAGGGGAGGGGGGATACTGCTATTAGAGTCCACCCCACCATTATAAACATTGGGGGGTGGGATACTGTCATTAGCGTCCTCCCCACCATTATAAGCATTGGGGGGATACTGCTATTGGCGTCCTCTCCACCATTGTAAATATTGTTGGGGTGGGGGGGGGATACTGCTCTTAGCGTCCACCCCACCATTATAAACACTGGGGGGCGGTACTGCTATTAGCGTCCACCCCACCATTATAAACATTGGGGGATGGGGGGATACTGCCATTAGCCTCCTCCCCACCTTTATAAACATTGGGGGTGGGGGTGCTGCCACTAGCCTCCTCCCCACCATTGTAAACCTTGGGGGGGGAGGGATACTGCCATTAGCGTCCTCCCCACCATTATAAGCATTGTGGGGGGATACTGCCATTGGCGTCCTCTCCACCATTGTAAATATTGGTGGGGTGGAGGGGGGGGGGGATACTGCTATTAGCGTCTACCCCACCATTACAAACATTGGGGGGATACTGCCATTAGCGTCCTCTCCACCATTATAAACATTGGGGCGGGGGGGAGATACTGCCATTGGCATCCTCCCCAGCATTATAAACATTGGGGGGGGGGATACTGCTATTAGAGTCCTCCTCACCATTATAAACATTGGGGGTGGGGGGGGGTGCTGCAATAAGCGTCCTCCTCACCATTTTCAACATTGGGGGGGGATACTGCCATTAGCGTCCTCCTCACAATTATAAACATTGGGGGGATACTGCCATTAGCGTCCTCCTCACAATTATAAACATTGGGGGGGGGGTACTGCCATTACCATCCTCATCACAATTATAAACATTGGGGGGGATACTGCCATTAGCGTCCTCTCCACCATTATAAAAATTGGGGGGGGGGGGTGAGATACTGCTATTAGCGTCCACCCCACCATTATAAACATTGGGGGGGATACTGCCATTCGCGTCCTCCCCACCTTTATAAACATTGGGGGGATACTGCCATTGGCGTCCTCTCCACCATTGTAAATATTGGTGGGGTGGGGGGAGGGGGGATACTGCTCTTAGCGTCCACCCCACCATTATAAACATTGAGGGGGGGGGTACTGCTCTTAGCGTCCACCCACCATTATAAACATTGGGGGGGGATACTGCCATTAGCGTCCTCCCCACCATTGTAAACATTAGGGGGGGGAATATGTCCCGTGCCCCCCATACCGGGATCGCCGCCCTTGACCGGTAGATTCAAGGCATCGATTGTGTTCTAATATTCCAGACGTGTATAAACAATTTAATTGTTTAATATTGTAATTTGTCGATTCGTTCGTAATGTAGTTCAGGCTCGCGGAAGATTTTAGAACCTTTTCGGTGAAACGAACTTGAAGCAACGACCAAAGTGAGGAGGATCGAGAGTGTTTATTATGCACTGTGACGTGCAAGGCTCATTGGAGCTATTGAAAGAGGAAGAAGAAGAAGTAATTTAGAAAGAAGAAGAAGAAGAAGAAGAAGAGAAGTAATTTAGAAAGAAGAAGAAGAAGAAGAAGAAGAAGAAGAGGAAGTAATTTAGAAAGAAGAAGAAGAAGAAGAAAAAAAGAAGAAGAAGAAGAAGTTGATGAGGAGGAAGAAGAATACGATAGTGTGTGATATCCCGACAAATGAAGGACGAAACCTTATCTTGAAGCACGTTTTTGAAACGGCGATAAACAAAAAACGGATGCGACGGTTAAAAAATATTCAATCAAGGGGAATAACGAGGCATTATCGGTTAAAAACGAACAGCGTTCGGCGATGTGACGGCTCGCGTGTGCTGTGTCACTTGTCCTGAGGTGAATGTGCCCGGTTGGACAAGAGGAACTCGTTACCGCGAAAGGCGAGGGGGACAGTGTCGCGGAGCCCGGGCCCAGAGCCGCAGCCTGGCCGACCCGAGCGGGCCATGGGTTTCCAGAAGGCCGTGCGGATCTTGCTCCTCGGAGAGCGTGAGTAGCGCAAGTCCCGTGTGTTTTACACTCCTCACACTCTCATTCTTCATGGACATATCTCGACACGTCCGACTGTGTTGTCTCTCCAACACGTGTACCCCGGAATACCCCGTGTAAAGGGTTCTCTACGGACCTCAAGACCCCCACAGAGCGGGGTCTTGAGTAGTTTTCCTCAGTGGGGTCCATAAGGTACATTTATTTATATATTATAATGTGTTGTGGTTTGTGCTTCCCACCTCCCCAGGCAGGTCCTTGCATCACGAAGTGTTCCATCCCACGGATGGATGTTAAACCGGGTGTCCCTAGGGTCGTTGAGTGGACCTTAAAGGTCCCACAGTGTCGTGCGAAGAGTCGGCAAGCCATCGCCGGTGTTCACCGAGTGCAGGTGTTCTCGGACATCCCTTGATGCCAGGTTTTACCGCCTTGAGAACTCGTCGAGTACCTGCTGAGCAGGCAGCAAGCAGCTCCGACACATCCTGAAGTCTAAACCAATTCACATTGAAGACGAAGAACTTCTGTTGACGGTCGGTGTCCACCTGTTTTGGGGGACACAGGTAGAAGGATGGAAGAAACCAAGAGGACGTCGATCGAGGTGTGCCCACCTTTTGGGTCAATACCTGAAACGTCGTAGTCTTCTCGCTTCCCACAAGGCAGTTGGTGTACCTGGAGCTGCGTCCCGTTGATATCATCCATGGACTGGTGGTGGTCGTATGGCAGCTTAGCTGCCGGGTAGCTATCATTTCTTGAAGCGCGACTGTGTCGCTGATGCAGTGCCCCTCTACCAGTACACACACTGGAACTGGTACTCATTTCGCCGACCTCGGAAGGATGACTAGCCGAGTCAACCCCCTGGTGTATTAATTCAGCAGCCGACGGGGCTTGAACTCGGGGCCCTCGGATCCCAAGCCACCACGCTAACCACTGAGCCAACACCAGGCTCTATCCACAGACTAATTTACGTGGCCAGAAACTCTGGTATCACCTGTGAACCGCCGTCTTTGACAAAAGACGGTCTTTTGTTGAAAGACCATTGAGGGGGCTATTGCTTCTTGGTTGATGCAGTCCGTGTCTGGTATTTTTGTCCCCCCACCCTCCGACAAGGTCAGAGACGTTAAAATGAGCTCCGACCCACAAACCAGCTGATCATCCGTTCATGTACTTTTGTGTACATATTTCAAACGTCATTGAACATGATTTATCTTTCGTGTTGAAGATGTCTCTTCCTCACGACGTTATCTCTACCTGATTAGACCACAGCGGTAATTGGCTGTATTCTGTTACCACAGCAACCATCTCAGTAACTTGGCTTGTGTACATGAGATTTCAAAAACTGTTGAATACTTCTGATAAGGTGGCTGGTTCATGGTTCCATTATTGTCACGTCACGTCAGATTAGATCTGTGACTTGCTACAGGTACCATGTAAACCTGTACTTACGTGTTTCATGGTCGGGTTGTTGGCACATAAACAGTCTCCCCAACCAAGTTTCCTCGTGAGGAGGGTGTGCGATATGCACACCCAGCAGGATTAAAAACAAAATCTGTCAAAGGGTGGAGGAGCTCCTTGTGAGCCAACGGCCATCCACATCTAGTGCCCAACTGTGTCTGCGGCCGTCCTCCTGCAGTTTGGTTACTTCTTGTTAGGATGTTGGTGGCAAGATTTGCACTCTGTCCACCGTAAAACCCTTCATTCCGCAAAACCCACAAATGCAAAGAAAGTGGAAAACCCACTCGGTGGGAGTAACTACTGTGTTGTTGTCCTTCGCAGGGCAGCTCACCGGATGACGGGATTGGGGCAAAGCCTTCGTTTAGCAAACACATATGAGAGAAGAGAGCAATGTGTTGTCATTGTGCGAAAGTTGGTTTGCAGCCCATGACACTGTGTTTATCACTTTCCTCATTGCATGGTTGGATGTTGATGAAACGTCTTTTGACCTTAATGTTGACATGATTTTTTTTTTGTTTGTTTTTAACAGCAAAAGTGGGTAAAACATCCCTGATTATGACTTTAGTGAGTGAAGAGTTTCCAGAGGAGGTAAGTATTTTTATCACACACACACACACACACACACACACACACACACACACACACACACACACACACACACACACACACACACACACACACACACACACACACACACACACACACACACACACACACACACACACACACACACACACACACACACACACACACACACTTCATAGAATAGCGTTTATTTGTTGGTGTTAAGCAGTATTTTTATTATTTTTTTTGAAAGCTTTATTGCCTTCACTGCACTAAAATATTTGAAGTCGCAGTACGATTACACCAGGGGTCAGTTTTAAGTCTTCTACGGTTTGTAACACTGATGGAAGATTTGACCAATAATGAAAGGTTGCTATTCCCACCTTGGTTATTGTGCACTGATGTTTATATATATATATATATATATATATATATATATATATATATATATATATATATATATATATATATATATATATATATATATATATATATATATATATATATATATATATATATTGTTTTTTATTGGTGCATACAAAATCAAGGTTCATTAAAGAACTTGAACACTGAACGGATCAGGCTGCAACAGAACAAAAGGAACAGCAGATAAGAGATGGAGGAAGCACCAACAGCAGAGTTGAAGGACAACATGAAGGGAGACTTGGAAAAATAATGGATGTGGGGAAGAGGAGGGGCACCTTGTGTACAAAATGGAGAGATAAGGAAGCTCTCAGGAAGGATTGAGAAAAGGGAGATATAAAGAATGAAGTGCAAGACGTACAAGTAAAAGGAAATTCAAGCAGAATAGGATCGTGTGTTGGAGTGAAAAATGAAGTTTAAAAAAAATTTTTTTTGAAGCAAGGAGGTGGAATAAGGTAACGTTGAGGCAGATAAGAAAAAATCTTTGGGGGTTGGGGGGAGAAAGAAGCGTTATGAGAAACTCGTCAAAACAGAGAGAATGTGCTTGCCGGCTATCCTAGGAGTAGGCTTTTTACAATACAAGGTATTATTTAACACTGAAAATTGGATGAAAACACAAAGAGTAACACAGAGACAAAAGTATAACAGAAAAACATGACAGATCTGGTTCGGAAAACCTATCTTTGAGGTGGAAGGAGCAGTTGCAGATTCAACCTACATGTGGGGCAACCCGGAACGGGAGGTTTCAGCATTCATTGACTTGGTTTTGAATGCTGAAAGTGAAAAAGAATCAAAAGACATGTTTTAAGCATGGGAAAGTGCAATTGAGAAAGGCTTGCACGTTAACAACAGTTAATATAACGAAGGTTATCGTGAGTGGTGAAGAAGGAGAAAGGAAAGGAAGTGGACAATGGTTGTGTTCAACATGCAGAAAAGGCGTTGGAAGGAACTAAATTAAATGGAGGTGGTTATCGATTGGTGTCACAAGGGGTGCAGTGGTTTACCCTGAAATTTGTGAACAAAAGCTGGAATTTTCATGTTGTAAAATATGTCAGGATCAATCTTGTCAAGATAAAATATGAAGAACAAAAATAAATGTTCCTAATCTTGGAATTAGATTTAGAAAAGGTGGAAAGTTTCTGTTACCCTGGAGACCATGATAGAGGCATCAGGAGGAACAGAGTTCAACAATGAAGTCAGCCTGGAATAAGTGGAGACAACTTGGTGGTATCAAGAATCACAGAAACATTCCATTATCTGTAAACATTCCAGAGATTCCAAAAACATTCCAGAGCTGATTAAGATGGAACAAGAGAAAGAGCAATCAGAGATTGCAGACCCTCGCCAGGACTTATTTTGAGTGTTGTATTTTTTTAGTAAGTTTGAGGGCAAATCCAACATGGCTGCCAAACCATGCGTCTGATTAAGTTGAAATTTAAAACATTTATTCCCCTTCTCTACTCGATCATAAATCGATTAAGTGGTTCCAGAGAAAACATTATTTAATATTTTTCTTCAATCCAATATGGCTTCCAACCCATGTGACCTATCAATTATCCCTTAATACACTTACAACCATGGCTTGGGGAGCACTTGTGTGACGTTTCCCCTTGATTTGTCGAGCCGATCTGCAGAAGAAGATTTTTTAGGTTTTAGGGTAAATCCAATATGGCTGCCGAACCATGTGACCAATGACATCATATGTGTGAACGTTTTCTTCCTCATGGGCAGGCGGTTGTATGTGTAAAGTTTTGTTTCGATCTGTTCAGCCACTTCAGAGAAGGGGATTAAAAAAAAAAATTTTAATAAAAAAAAAACAATATGGCTGCCAAATCACGTGACCGATGACATCATGATTCTTTTTCCTGTGGACCATTTTATCCCTAGATAACCCTCAAAAATTTTCATACTGATTGGATGTGGTGTTCCACATATGTAATTATGACGTCATAACGAGGGCACATGACATCATTAAAAAAAATCGCACTCATGCCCCATGAGAAGTACTTGCTATGTGCCAAGTTTCAATTTTTTCCTTGGTATGGTTTCAGAGATACAGAGGTCCAAAGTTTTTCTGTTTTTCCAATATGGTTGCCACAATACGTGCGTGACCTCTGACGTCATAATTATCATTAAAACATTCTACATCTGTAGTCGCACCAATGGTGAAAATTTTGTCTAAATCCGACAAGCTGTTGCAGAGAAAAACACGAAACTTCTGTGCGGACAAAAAAGACAGACAAACGGACCCAAATGCATTACCCTCTCCTTTGGCAAGGGTAACTAGCTCTGCCAGGTGGGCAGCGGGTTAGAAGTGAGGTTCGGCGAGGTCGTTTGAATGTAGGATCAATGATGTGGGGGAGAGGAGTCTCAAGGTGGTGTCTGATGCAGAAAAGGATGTTGGAAGTGTTGTGTGTGCAGGAGACCAAATGGAAAGGAGACAGGATGAAGAGGTTGGTGGGAGGATAAAAGCTGTGTACGTGGGTGGGGATAGAAGTAGTAATGGCGTGGGACTACTAGTGTCGGTAAAGATCAGCAAGCAGATGGTCAGAGTGGAAAGATGGGAGGGATGGATAGATATGTGTTGTGTTGTGTTGTGTCGGTATATGGGCCACAAACGGGAAGGATGTTGTTGGAGAAACAGGAATTCAGGGACGCACTTGAGAGGATTAATGGAATGGTTGAGCTGGACGTGATGCTGGACGTGATGCTGTGCATTGCAAAGGACTTTAATGCACATGTGGGAGTAGTGGAGCCATGTGAAGAGGAATGTGTGGATAAATTTGGTTTGGGAATGAGGAATAGAGAGGGTCAAGAGCTGGTGGCAAGGAATGGGCTGGCCAGGGCTGATTCATTCTTTCAAAAGTGGGAAAGCCACAACATTACCTTTCAGAGTGGAAATCATAGAGCAGAACTCGATTTGGTGATGGTAAGGAAGTGACAGTTGTGGAGCGTTAGGAATTGTAAGGCAATGGTGGGAGAGCATGTTACCACCCAGCACAAGCCTGTGGTATTTGTGGTATGAATGGAGAAAAGGAGGAAGGTAAGAACAGGGGTTAGAAGATTATTCAGTGGGGGAAGTGTCAGGGAAACATTGTCGTTGAGGGCGAGATATGAGCAACTTAACAAAGAAGCAAAAGATTTGTCGGAGTGGAAGAAGTACAGAGAGGCGTTTCGGGGAATTGCAGAAGTTTTGTGTGGAAGGACGTCAGGAAAGGGTTCATCGTCGAGGGAGAGAAGACAGGTATGGTGGACAGAGAAGGTAAAGTGCCTCTAGAAAGTCTTCACCCCACTTTCAAAATTTTCACCTTTTGTTGCCTGGAATTAAATTGCATTAACTCAGACTTTTTCCACTTTTACACATCGTAACCCACAACTTCCAAATGAAAAACAAATTCTTCAAACTTCAGAAAATTAATTTAAAATACAAAACGAGAATATCTTGGTTGGATAATTGTCCACCTCCCTGAACTTGGTGGAAGCACCTTTGACAGCAATTACAGCTGTGAGTCTGTTAGGATAGGTCTCTACCATCTTTGCACACCTTGATTGGGCAATATTTGCCCATTCTTGTGCATAAAACTGTTCAAGCTCGGTCAAGTTACGTGGGGAGTATTGATGGACAGCAATCTTCAAGTCATACCACAGATTTTCGATTGGATTTAGGTCGGGGCTCTGATTGGACCACTCAAGAACATTTATCTTTTTGTTCTTCAGCCACTCCAGTGCAGCTTTGCTGTGTGCTTTGGGTCGTTATCATGTTGAAAGGTGAACTTCCGTCCCAATTTCAACTTTCTTACAGAGGGCAGCAGGTTTTCCTCTCAGATTTTTCTGCATTTTGCTCCATCCATTTTCCCTTCTATCCTGACAAGTGCCCCATTCCCCTGCTGATGAGAAACATCCCCATAACATGATGCTTCCACCACCATGCTTCACAGTAGAGATGGTGTTCTTTGGGTGATGTGCTGTGTTGGATTTGCACCAAACGTTACGTTTTGCACTTAGGCCAAAAAGTTCCATCTTTGTTTCGTCAGACGACAAAACTTTTTGCCACATGACTTCAGCATCTCCCGAGTGGTTTTTTTGCATCCCTCAAACGGGACTCAAGGTGGGTTTTTTTAGTAATGGCTTCCTTCTTGCCACCCTACCATACAGGCCAGACTTGTGGAGTGCTTGGGATATTGTTGTCACATGCACAGAGTGACCAGTCTTTGCCATGAAGGCCAGTAGCTCTTTCAAAGTTGCCATTGGCTTATTGGTGACCTTTCTGATCATTCTCCTCCTTGCTTGGTTATCCAGTTGGGAGGGATGGCCTGATCTAGGTAGGGTCTTGGAGGTACCATTCACTTTCCACTTCTTAATGGTTGTCTTGACTGTGCTCCAAGGGATATTCAGGGCCTTTGAAATATTTTATACCCATCCCCTGATCTGTGCCTTTTTAAAGAGGACTTTTGAAAGCTCCTCGGTGCTCATGGTCATATTTGCTGTGAAATGTATGACACAGCAGAGGAAATCTACAGGAACAGCTGATTTTATTCTGAAATAATCAGAATCTCTACAATTTAACACACGTGGAGGCCAATTAACTTGGTGTGTGATTTTGAAGGTGATTGGTTATACCTGAGCTCATTTACAATTGCGATTATATGGGGTGGGGGGTGGACATTTATCCAACCAAGATATTCTAGTTTGCATTTTTAATTAGTCTCCTGAAATTTATAGAATTTGTTTTTCACTTGGAAGTTGTGGGTTATGATGTGGAAAAAGTCTGATTTAATGTAATTTCATTCCAGGCTATAAGGCAACAAAAGGTGAAAATTGAAAGGGGGTGCAGACTTTTGCTATGGGCACTGCAGTGAAGGTAGTTGGTAAAAAAGAGGAGGTTTGGAAGAGAATAAAGAAGATCAAGGATAGGGGAGGCAGCCCGATGTGGGGTTGCTACACCTGTATGGGCAGAAGAAGAAAGCGACGAGGGTAGCTGTGGATAAGGTGAGGAATAATATGGAAGAGGAGGTGGTGTACAACTCATTGGAAGAGGTTGGTGGGAGGAAGATTGTTTATAAATTTGCTCATGACAGGGATGAGGATGGTAAGGACATGAAGGGGGTGCAGGGGGGCAGTGATTAAGGATGGTGGCAGGAGGATCGCGACAAAGAGTGGGAGGAGTGAAGGCATGAGAGGGGTATTTCAAAGAGTTGTTGAATTGGGAAGGAAGCAACAGCGAGCTGGAGTTTCTGTGTGATGTGGAGGGGAAAGTGGACTTTTGGAAGATCACAGAGGAGGAAGTGTGGACGACATTGAAGATAATGAAGAAGGGAAGAGTGCCGGGCATTGAAGAAGTGTATACAGAAATGATAATTGCAGTGGAAGAAGTTGGAACCAGTTGATGAAGAGGCTGTTGAACATATATATGAGAGAGGGTTCAATTCCGGAGGAGTGGAGGACAGGATTAATTGTGCCGACATGGAAGGGGAAGAGTGATGTTCAAATCCAGGCAAGTGCAGGGGCATTACGCTCCTCAGTCATGTAATAAAGGTGCTGGAAAGGATTCTGGATGGAATGATAAGAGTGAGTAGATGGAGATTTGAGAAGAGCAGCAGCTGGAGTTCAGAAAGGGTAGAGGGATGATGGATGCGATGTTAATGCTGAGACAGCTGGTGGAGAAGAGGTTGGAGGTGTAAGGTGAGATGGCATTGGGATTTGTGAACCTGGAGAAGGACTTCGACTGTCCTGAGAGAGATGGTGATGGCAACACCGAGATGGATGGGAGTGCCAAAAGCAGAAGTTAGGTTGGTGGAAGGGACACGTAAGTGAACGAAGCTTGAGGGGTAGTATGGGGAGGACGCTGTATGCTGCTGTTCTGGCTGTTGGGGTTGAGATTGGGAGGGAGAGGCAGGAAGTACTGGGGGAGTGGAAGGAGGCATTTTTGAAACATGGATTGAAGATGAGTATGGAGAAGACTGAGGTGATGTGGGTCAGGCAGCAGAGAAAATAAATGAATATCAGGTTGGAGGGGAAGGACAGAGAAATAGGTTTGAATATCTGGGAATAACAGTGACTGGAGATGGTAAGTCCGAGGCAGAAGTGTGGAAGAGCATTCAGGTGGGTGTGAATGCATGAAGGAGGGTGGAGGGAGTAATGACAGACAGAAAGATATCAAAAAAATTGAAAGGAGAGGTTGTGATGCCGTGTGTAATGCCGGCCTACCTTTACGGTGGTCTGGAGACTATGGCGCTGACAGAGAGACAACAACAGAATCTGCATGTTTCTGAGAACAACTGGGTCAGGAGTATTGCGGAAGTGAAGAGGGTGGACAGAAGGAGAATGGATGAATTGAGGGAGGAGATTGGTGTGCAGATGAGCTTGACGTGGAGATTGGTGAAATGCCGGCTGAGATGAGCTGGATACTTGGTGCGGATGGGGGAAGAGAGAATAGCAAAGAGAGCAGATTGGTTGTGGGAGCAAAGTAGGAGGAAAAGAGGTAGACCATGTTTGAGATGGTAGAATTATATGAGGAGGGTTATCTGTAAGGTAGGGGTGGTTGTAGAGTGGAGAGAGTTGGCTGAGGACGGAGGGGGTTGGAGGAGTATTGTGGTCAGGGCAGAAATGTGGTGCCATCGAACCTCACCCCTTGTAAAAAGATAGGAGGAGGAGGAGGAGGAGGAGAAGAAGTAAAATTTGAGCCTATCAAGCCAGTATCAGACTCATATTGATGTTTGGAAGCAACAATGGCAATGTGGATCAAAGATGTAAAAAGAATGGAAAGAACAGTGATGAGAATGATATGATGGATGAATGAATTGTGGCATTACTTGGTGCAGGGGACCTCACACTGCGGTGGGAAGTGTTGCATGGAAGACTGCAATGTTGGAGGCGGTACACAAAGCAGCTAGCGGCAGTGGAGCATGGTGGTGTGCTCACACTGGAAGTCAGTGTCCGATAGCGGTGGCACACAGCAACTCAACCCAGCACAATGTCATGAGTCACTGCAGTGAGAAATGCCACTGCGGTTGTATTGTTCCAACAGTGGAACAGTACATGACATCCAGAAAGTGTTTAGAACCTACCGGATCTTTATTATGAAGTGGTGACTTTTGTGTGTCCCGGTAAAGTAGTGGTCATAAAAGAAAACTAGCATATTTTTATGTTCTTCCTATCCTGTACAGTATGCTATAATATGTACTGTCCAGTACTCTATAACACCAAGAATAAATTTATATGCACCCAACAATTTTGCATTGTAAAAATCATCCAGGGATCTGCTCGACTCGACCATGTTAATCATTGCTTGACACAGAATCTCTCCAGGCCCAAGCCCAGTGAATAAGATAGGTTCCCAATGTTGGAGTTGCCAGTTCGTGATTTTTATTAATTAATTAATTAATTTCTAAATACTGTATTGCATCCTGGTTTTATAGTGTCACGGAATCGGTTGTAGGAGCTGTTACTGGCTGTTTGGATCTCAAACCGAGTTACTATAATATTCCTCAGTCTATTACTTGGGGTAATTCCATTAGTTGTCCTGAAGTGGATGTTTAAGCCGTGTGCAGTGGACTAACATTTCCTCAATGACATATTTCAAAGATGTTGATCATCTCGTGGACTGTTTGACCTCCCACAAACTTGATTATGGGTCTATGACATTGTCGGTTGTCCTAACCATTTGTTTGATAACATTTCCCAAAACATGGAAATCGCAGAAAGAGACACTCCAAACTGGCCACTTGAATGTCATTGTGCAGCTTCAGATCCCAATTGGAATCGTCACTCAAGCTTCCTCTCAGTCAGCAATCATGCTGGCCAACCCTTGAACTTATTGTTAAATAGCAGCCATCATGTGTATATTTCCGTCTGAAGTTGACTTGTGTGTCCTTCCCTTTGTAAATATGCATCATCTACAAAACTACTCCAATTAAAAAAAAAACTAACACCATCGGAGAAGGATCAAGTCCAAAAACCAGGAGGTCCCACTGAGTGGAAAAGTAAAGAAAAAAATGGGGAAAATATAATCAGGATGCGTGTGCCACAGTTGATTGGCCCACAGTAAAATAAAAAGGGGGTGATGGGCTTCAGGGAATTTTGCAGACAAACAAGGAGCGATCCAGATAATACCAACAGTGCAAACTAGTGGCTTCGGAAGGAACTCGCAGAATCCCATGCTTGGTGCGAGTCCAGTCGTGAACCGGCAAAGAAGGGGCCCCAGGATTATGCGCCAAATGATGAGGTGACCTCTCAGGGCACCGCACTCGAGTTTGTGTCCCTTTCCTTTTCTTGCAGCTTATTTTGCACATTTGTTTCCCGTTTTATATACCTTTAAAAAGCGCTTCTCACACCCCACTTAGAAAACCAGGATTACCGTGAAAATAGTGGCATTAACCAAAATCGTCTTTCCTGCATTTTCTTATCCCAGCTGACTTTGCTTGCATCTTCGCTTCCACTTGATACGATGCAGTCTTTCATTTAAACCCTTTGCACACAAGTGAAAGCAAGTAATGCTGGTATGAGGGGAGTATAATCAGGCAGAGGAAAGGTAAAGTAAGCAGGAATAAACAAGTGGAGAGAAATAGAGGTTTGGTGGGTGTTGTCCTTTAACCTTGTCCTTACATCTTGTCATTTAACCATATTTTTCTTTGCTGACAAAATGGCCAGAAAACATTGAACCAGCCAACAAAGTATTCTTTTGTTTTTTTTCTTTCTGCATTTGCTAATGGCAGATTGTTTATTGCATTTTCACACAGGTGCCTTTCCGTGCTGAGGAAATCACCATACCTGCTGATGTCACTCCAGAAAAGGTCCCCACACACATTGTGGACTGTTCGGGTAAGTTCCTCATGCTTGGATGTGAAGGAAAGGAAATTGTATTAAGAAAGTGGTTCCTCGTCTTATTTTAAGATTGTTTCGCATCTAAAAAATAAGGCTTTGATTTTTGAGACCTTTGTTGGGAATTTGGAATTCCATGACAGACGAGTAGAGTGGAGTAGAAAGTCTGAAAACTTATTTATGATATTTTTATTTCATTTGAGCTGGCTGTACATCGTTGTGAATTTGTGACTTTTATGATATCATTTGCAGAAAGCCCCTCAAAATGACTGGAGACTCTTCTTTATTTTCACACTATTCAGCCTTGAAAAATGGGCTAAAACCGAAATTGTGCACAAAAACCTTAATTTATTCCACAAATTGCTCATACTTTTATTTGGGCAGTGTATCGGCAATAGATGACTGCCTTGATCACTTCTCAAAATAAAAATAACCCACATTACATACATGAAGCAAAAACATGCCTCATGCTGATATGGCTGATGACCTTTCTGTCTTTTCACCCTATTCAGCTTTGAAAACTTGGGCTAAAACCGAAATAACGCACAAAAAACTTCATTTAATACACAAATTGCTCATCCTGTTATTTCTTCAACAAAATCGAATCAACTATTCCTTGTCACACACCCAACCTGTCCACTAGGTTTCGTCTGAATCCGTCCATAACTTCTTGAGATATCGTGCTGGATATCGTTTTTGGCCCTATCTTTCAAGGTAAAGAATCACTTAAAAATTCTAGTATCTGGATCCAGATTTTCACCAATTCGTCCTGATCACACACCCAACCTGTCCATCATATTTCGTCTGAATCCATCCACAATTTTTTGAGACATCCTCCTCACAGACAGACAAACAAGCAGGCAGGGGTGAAAACAACATTCGGTAGCGGAGTTAACAATCCTTAAGCTTGGTGATAATGCAGCAGAATGTGCACATGGGCTTCAATGGGGGTATATTTTGCATGAGGAAATATTTATCCAGTACTTTAGGTGGGTTGTAGATAGCAGAACAATAAACAAAAGTTTCCGAGGTTCTGATTTGTTTCCACTCTTCTGGGAGTTTCGCATTTGAAGGCAGGGAGCAGAGACCACGCATAGCCATTTGCGATCGGGATCTTTTGTACTCACCTAACCTCATGATGATTGGTATTCACACTGCTGCAGATGACGTTGTGCTCAACACCAAGGCAATGAGAAACCTTCCCCTTTTTCCACCTTTCCCACCTCAATGCTTATTTTCCCATCTCCTCCTTTCTCGACCAATCTCCTTGTTGCATCCCTTTGCCTCTCCTTCTCTTGAGAGATATTTTTGGTTTGGACAGTGTGTCATGCATACTCTCAATTGAAGAGCTCTTTGGGATCTAAAATCAGATCTAAGGCTTTGTTCACACATCAAAATAATTGATTGTATATGCCTTCTGTTTCCAATAAGCGAAATATTTTTCAGGTTTTTTATTTTTTATTTTTTTATTATTATTTTTGTAATTGTTGCAATATGCCCAACATTGATCAGGTGTATGTGCCAGTGTGACCACTCCTCATTTTCATAAATGCCAAGGTGAGCCAATGAAAAAAGCCAAGAATTCACAAGGTTTCGGAAAAGCGATGATAATAGAAAACCTATACGCCACGAAAACCTATAGAAAACCAAGACGCCAAGGTGAACAACGAATAGCCAAGATCTTGTGAAAAAAGCCAAGGAGTGGTCACACTGGTATGTGCTTGTGCAATTTCACGGTTGGGGAGATGGCCGATCATTCACTACCCCATATGCATGAGTTGCAGCCCCGGAATCACAAGGGGGCATGAACCCAATGGTTACCGCGAACAGGGTGCTGGCAGAAGACGATATCACTACATTAGCAATTAACATTTTAAGAATGTCAAAAATAATAACAAGCAAAACCCGCACTCACTTTAATAATTATTTATACCATAGACTCACACTAATCCTTACAGGCCTCAACAAGACGGGAACACATACTTCAAGGGCAACCCAAATGCTAAGACCACCATGATGCTAATCTATCCCTTGATACTCTACAAAATCGACATGTCTTTTTCCTATTTTCCGAATTATAAAGTTGGTAAATTGCGATTAAAAGTCGAAATATTATTCTTCTTCAGATTAGCCATGATGTCATATACTGAAGGAGACAACCATATCTGCACTGTATAGTGTGTACGGGTTACACTGTGGTGCATTACAATTCAACTCAAATGGCAAATAATTTTCGATTCTACACAAATATGTCAAGTCTGCATCCTTGGTGCTTGTATAGTAATATAAACCGAGATGATTTTATGCTACACCAATGGCCAAAATGCCCTAAGTTTGCCCGAAATTGGATGAGGTTTGTCCGAAATACCCGAATGAGCATTGTACCTCTAAAATGTTCACATTTGTTGCCCGGAACATTTTACAGAGCACGTTATGAAACAACAAAGATGGCTACATGTTGGTTGTGGTTATCCACCACGATTGAGAGAGGATGCCATACCCACTGTTAAAGGCCCAGTCACACCTTGACGTTTTAGCCAGCAATGGCAACGTATCAAAATGTATGTAAAACGCTGGCTTATGCTGAACTTTTGATGTTTTTTTTTTTAAAGATTCGGATGTATTCATAACGAGTTGGTCGTATGCATAACATATTAGTAATGGACACAGAACGTTTCGTTTTCTTATAGATAACTTTTTCCAATGAATGCTTAGCCTGTTGTCAACGTTCACAACCTATGCCCAACGATAGTCTAACTTATGCATAGCGCACTGCACGTATCGCCGACGATCACGTGGCGGAGCCTATTAAAAGGCTGCCGCACAATGATTCAAATCATAACCGCCGGAGAAGTGGAAGTGTCAACATCGCAGTCACACCTTGGTGATCTTGCCAGCATATACCGACCTCTGAAAAATGCATCTAAAACGCTGGCGCACGTCGAATACGGTATGGGTAAGTTTGGTATACGTGAATAGAACTCTAAAGTACGCTATCATATGTCATAGTAAGTGGAGTACGTCTTGTACTTTTAAACGTGTTAAACATTTTACGACGTACTTGCCGTATGCCTCATACGTTCCGCATGCGATGGGAATATGTTGAACATACGATATGCGATCATTGGCACACTTCGACAAAAGTTACTTGTAAGTTACTCATAAGTCGAAACGCGTCAATGTAATGGTTAGCGTCGGTGTTGCAGACTCCCTGTTTTTTTTATTTTTTTTCTTTTTTCTTTGGTATGACGGTGATGTTGACACTTCGATTTCTAGTGTGGTTGTAATATAATATAATTAATAGGCTGCCGCTCAACGATTTAAATCATAACAGCACTAGAAATTGATGTGTCAACATGACCGTCATACCGAAGAAAAAAATTAAAAATATATATATAAAAAACCAGGGAATCTGGAACACTGACGCTAACCATTACATTGACGTGTTTCGACTTATGAGTACCTTAAAAGTAACGTGTGTCAACGATCGCGTAACGTGCCTACAACACGTTACTCATAGGTTAGAAATAAGTTTCGGGTAAGCTAAACATTACCTCGACGTGTTTCGACTTATGATTAACTTACAATTAACGTGTATCGATGTGTGTCAATGATCGCATAACGTGCCTACAACTTATGGCCAGCATAGCGGAACTTGTGAGTCAAGTCAGACGCTGGCATAAGTCGTAAAATTTCAAGCATACTAAAATTTGAGTACAACGATGAAAGCCAGCGTACTACGATGTATGGCAGTGTTTTTCAGCATGCTCTAAATGTTTCCAAAACTTACCCATAACGTATTCGACGTGTGCCAGCGTTTTAGACATTTTTTTCAAAAATCGGCATAAGCTGGCTGAAACATCAAGGTGTGACTGGACCTTAAGTGGAAGAAACAAAAGTCACATGGTGTCGTAGCAAATTGAGGTTTTCTAAAAAAAATTTTAAAAAACAACATTTTTGTGTTTGCTTTAATCAATCAGACATTTTTACCTCCACCACCGAAGGTGGATGGAGGTTATGTTTTCACCCTTGTCCGTCTTCTGTTGGGTCACCAAAATAGGTGACCCTTATTGTCAGTAATTCTTTCTGTTTGTTTGGATGTTTGTTCGTTTGGCATCAGCATAATTGGTAGTAAACGTGGGCTGATTTTGACCAAACTCGGGTGGTAGGTACATCTTATGACCTCGTGCTTTGGAAATTGTGATGGTTTCTAGGGATGCTTTGGTTCCCCAGCAACAGCCGAAAAAAAACCTTCAAAATTGATACCGTTCACGCGAAATCAATTCCGAAAGCCATTATCCCATGTAGGCTTATGAAATTTGTCATGCATCATCTACAGGTGATTCTCCACCAAATATATTCCGGTTTTTGTGATATATGGAATAGTTTACCCGCAGCACCCCCTACAAATGGGGTATGCCCGAAAATTGGCGAAAATTGAAGGCCCCCTTGCGACCAGGTGAGTGCATCGATCCGAATGAAACTTTGCAGGTTCATAGCACGCAATGAGTACTACAACTTTGCCTCAGGACATATTGACCGATTTTGCTGATGTCAGGGGTCAATTAGTCAATCAACAGACGGTCAATTAGTGCAAAAATCGATAATATGCGAGAGCTGGAGGTGCCTTCGCGCCAAATGCTACTCCTCCTAGGATTATGGTCAAATGGTCATGAAAATTTACACTAATCCTCTGGAATGCATTGTGCACAAACGATTGAGCTGGATTTTCGATTTATATCTTTGTTCACCCAAAGCACCCCCTCAAACTTTGGGGATTTCCGATATCAAACGGCATTTTCGGTACTTTTCATTCAAATTGATACTGAGTAGTTATCAGTAGATGGAACTCGATGAGATTTGGTATGCATAATCTTAAGGTGATTCCCTATCCGCTATATGACATCCATTTTTAACCTCGGCCATCGAAGATCGGAGGTTACTGTTTTCACCCATTTCTGTTTGTTTGTTTGTTTGTTTGTGAACAGTATTATGGAAAAACTCCTCAACGGATTTCGACGAAACTTGGTGGGGGGGGTTAGGTCTGGTCCAAGGATCATGCCATTAGATTTTGGAGTTGGTCCAAAATCCAATATGGCCGCTATGGCGGCCAATTTGAAAAAAATATTGGAATTTTTTTTTGCACTTCTACATGTTTTAAGTGATTTCCAACCCCCCCCCAAAAAAATTGTTAGAGAAAAAAAATTT
Source organism: Eptatretus burgeri (assembly GCF_056783735.1). Lineage (NCBI taxonomy): Eukaryota > Metazoa > Chordata > Myxini > Myxiniformes > Myxinidae > Eptatretus > Eptatretus burgeri. The sequence continues at coordinate 58,334,015 of NC_140961.1, forward strand.
TGCAAATTTTTTTTTCAACAAAATTTCGATTTTTTTTTTTTGCATTTCTACATCTTTTAAGTGATTTCCAACAAAAAAAACATGCCAAAATTATAATTGCGGCTGATTTTGGAACTTCAGGTGGATATACCCACGTAAAATCAATTTCTGTCTCAAGGAATGTAGTTATGACGAATTAATTGAGTATGTAAAAGTTAAAAGTAAAGGGGAAAGTTGCAAACTATAACTCTGTGAGCACTGTTGACGTCAAATTGAATGAATAGGATATCAGGTTCACTTGAGTGACCTAGCAGTATTGGCGGCGGAGGTTTTGCACTCGACTGAGTGCTCCCCCTCTAGTTTTCTATATCTTATAGTTTCCAAATGGTAACCCTCTCAACTTGGGTGTCCGAGGGCCATTGAGCATTCCCGCTGAAAATTCAAAGTACACTAGCTCCAAGACGGTTGAACCAAATCAAATGAATCTTTACATGCTTATAGACCGTAATGAGTACTACAACTTTGCTCATTTGCATAATGACCTATCTCGAGTAGGTCAGGGGTTAAAGGCCAATAAGTGCATTTTTCGGGCGAAATTACCATTCAAGGCACCCTTGCTCCTACACGGATTAACCAATACTAATGAAAGTTCATAGGTACATAGTACTCGATGGGTACTAAACTTTGCTTCAGGATATATTGACCTATCTCGGCTAAGTCAGGGGTCAAAGGTCAATGAGTGCATTGTTCGGGCAAAATGACTATTCAAAGCCCCCTTGCTCACACACGGGTTAACCGATTCGATTGCATTTTCGTAAGTACTTAGTACTAGATTAACTCAGATCGGGGGTCAAATGTCATCGGATGCTCAGCGACCCATGGCCGCCTACCGGCTTGTTACTTACGAAATCTAAAGATTTCGTAAGTATATTGATGACTTCCGTTTCTGTTTGTTTGTTTGTTTGTAGGCACGATAACTCGAGAACGGAAGAAGCTACCAATGTCAAATTGCACCACGTGATTCAGGAGGGTGATGGCAAGTGCTGTTTAGATTTTGGTCAAAATCGGTCAAAGGTCAAGGTCACAGTGAGGTCAAATATTCGATTTTTTGATGGTTTGGTACAGATAACTCGAACGGAAGAAGCTACCAATGTCAAATTACACCACGTGATTCAGGAGGGTGATGGCTAGTGCTGATTAGATTTTGGTCAAAATCGGTCAAAGGTCAAGGTCACAGTGAGGTCAAACATCCAAAAAATGATAACTCGAGAACGGAAGAAGCTTCCAATGTCAAATTACACCACGTGATTCATGAGGGTGGTGGCTAGCGCTGATTAGATTTTGGTCAAAGGTCAAGGTCACCGTGAGGTCAAACATCCAAAACATTCGATTTTTGATGGTTCGGTACAGAATCATCGGAGAAACTTCTGGTTTGCGTCGCTACCTTCTCCAGAGACAGCTTTTATGAGACAAGGTCAGAGGTCAAGTTGACGATTTCGTAAGTACCAGTCTATGACTGCTTGTTTGTTTGTTTGTTTGTAGGCACGATAACTCGAGAACGGAAGAAGCGACCAATGTCAAATTACACCACGTGATTCAGGAGGGTGATGGCTAGTGCTGATTAGATTTTGGTCAAAACCGGTCAAAGGTCAAGGTCACGGTGAGGTCAAATATTCGATTTTTGATGGTTTGGTACAGATAACTCGAGAACGGAAGAAGCTACCACTGTCAAATTACACCACTTGATTCAGAAGGCTGATGGATAGTGCTGATTAGATTTTGGTCAAAATCGGTCAAAGGTCAAGGTCACAGTGAGGTCAAACATCCAAAAAATGATAACTCGAGAACGGAAGAAGCTTACAATGTCAAATTACACCCCCTGATTCAGGAGGGTGGTGGCTAGCGCTGATTAGATTTTGGTCAAAATCGGTCAAAGGTCAAGGTCACAGTGAGGTCAAACATCCAAAACATTCTATTTTTGATGGTTTGGTACAGAATCATCGTAGAAACTTCTGGTTTGCGTCGCTACCTTCTCGAGAGACAGCTTTTATTCGACAAGGTCAGAGGTCAAGTTGACGACTTCGTAAGTACCAGTCTATGACTGCTTGTTTGTTTGTTTGTTTGTTTGTAGGCACGATAACTCGAGAACAGAAGAAGCTACCAATGTCAATTTACACCACCTGATTCAGGAGGGTGATGGCTAGTGCTGATTAGATTTTGGTCAAAATCGGTCAAAGGTCAAGGTCACGGTGAGGTCAAATATTCGATTTTTGATGGTTTGGTACAGATAACTCGAACGGAAAAAGCTACCAATGTCAAATTAGACCACGTGATTCAGGAGGCTGATGACTCGTGCCGATTAGATTTTGGTCAAAATCGGTCAAAGGTCAAGGTCACAGTGAGGTCAAACATCCAAAAAATGATAACTCAAGAACGGAAGAAGCTTCCAATGTCAAATTACACCACGTGATTCAGGACGGTGGTGCCTAGCGCTGATTTGATTTTGGTCAAAATCGGTCAAAGGTCAAGGTCACAGTGAGGTCAACCATCCAAAACATTCAATTTTTGATGGTTTAGTACAGAATCATCGTAGAAACTTCTGGTTTGTGTCGCTACCCTCTCAAGAGACAACTTTTATTCGACAAGGTCAGAGGTCAAGTTGACGGTTTCGTAAGTACCCATCTATGACTGCTTGTTTGTTTGTTTGTGAACAGGATATTCCAAAAAGTTGTGAATGGATTTGGACGAAATTTGGTGGAGAGCTTTGGTATGTGACACGGATGAAATGATTGATTCGATTTTGGTGAAGATCCGTATCTGGATCCAAGAACTTTTTCAGTGATTCTTCACCATTGAGTGATGGGGCTAAAACGATATATAACACGATATCTCAAAAAGTTTTGGACGGATTCAGATGAAACTTGGTGGATGATCTGGTTAGGTGACAAGAAGTCTTAAATTTTAGTTGAGGTCCAAATCTATATCCAGCTTATCGGTGGGATACAAAACATAAACTAATCAGCCTTGCAGAGGTATGCACTCTACCGAGTTGCTGTTCTAGTTCATTGTTGTTGGATGTTACAGCGCTGATGGGATAGCCTAGAGGTACATACACTCACCTCTAAACCGTCTGGCCTGGGTTTGAATCTCGGTCTAGCTATGACAGCTATAAACTGTCATCCTGGTGTTTCACAGGCAGGGTGATTCATCAGTGTGTGTGTGCCGTCCCTCAGATGGATGTTAAACTGGGTGTCCCGACTGCCGTCATTACTCTATAGACATTAAAGATCCCATGATGTCCTTCGTGATGAGTACTCAAGCTCCCTGGCCAAATTCCAAATTCCTTCCTGAGGCGACCCATCCAGGAATGTAGCCTAGTAACTGCTTCGGCAGTGCCAACACTTGCATAGGGAATGAAAACATGATGATGATTAAGATGATGATGATAATCATAATGATTATGTGCTTGATAATCCCTGAAACGGAGCATGGGTATTGGGATATAAACACTGTAAAATGAGTTTAAAGAACGAATTGTGACTTGTTAACAATGCTTGATACCTGTAGTTTGTTTTGTTCTTTCCAGAAGAAGAACAGACACAAGAAGAACTGCAAGAAGAAATTCTAAGGGTAGGAAGTGTCATCAATTCATTAAAAAAAAATTTTTTTTTTATTTCACCTTCCTTGTGGTGGATTTATTTGTGTAACATCGACTACTACTGGGTACATCCAAACAATATATTGAAGTATTGCAGTTGAACTCTTAATGAGTGATTGTTAGGTTACTAATTGTAAATGGTTTGAGTTTGTAAAAGATAACTTTAAATGTGAGGAACCATATTGCTTGCTTGTTTTCTTATCATCCACATGTAGTTGCCTTTAGTTTGCAAACTTGCAACAAAGAAAATTAGCATTAGTGTAGAATTATCCTTCTGATTACAATGATTAGCTTTTAATGTGTGAAGCCACAGACAGACAGTCTTGCTGTCATTTTAAGGCCTGAATAACATATATCCATGGATGCCACCTTTGTTGCTGTTTGGATTAAATGGGCACAGCCAGAAAGGGTCATTCATTTTCATTAATAAAGCATAAATTTTAAGACGACAAAATTAAACTATTTCTTACTCGTAAATATGTGATTGAGGTTTAGATGAAATTCCATTTAGACCAAACTGCTTCAGAATCCCATTGGCATGGACAAAACAATTAAAACGCATAAGATGTTTGCTATTGAGAGTTTGTAATTTTTTATGTTGCATGTGTGCTTTGTGATGGTGGGGTGTGCTTCAATATTGTTTGTGCTGCTATGCTTTCAGGCTCAGGTGATTTGCATTGTTTATGCAGTAGACAGTGAGGAGTCCATAGAGAAGGTAAACTTGTACAATGTTTCAATGTTAACATCTTATTTTATATGTTTCTTTTGAAAGCACCAGACTTGTATTCATTTTCCAGCCTCCATTTCTTCCCCAAAACATTTTTTTTTCGTCCTTCGTTTCCAGATCACTAGTCGATGGATCCCACTCATTCATGAAACAATTGGAAAAGATGACAGGTAACATTGATATTTTCAATTCACTTGCAACTGGTTATTTTCTTGGAACTTGCAGCTCTTCCATTTCACAATCGAATCGTTCTATATGGTCAACGGATCTCAACAATAACAAAGTCAAGAAGGGTCCCTTCTAATTATGGCTTTGGTATAATAGCAGTTTGAATAGCATGTGATGCATATGTTTATTGAGTGGTAATTATTCTGGTATGAAGGTCGATACGAAAGTAATACCTCTAATTTTATTTCTCACGAAATATAATTAAAATTGCATTGAAAACTAGAGAATTCATCTAAGACCTGACCTCGTGCAGTCTTGAGAAAAAAAAAGAGGACGTGGATGGGGTCTGCGAGCAGCAAATTTGATTGGTTGAGATGGTGTAAAATCCCATAAATGTTGTCCAGGTACTGCTAAATGAAGAGTTTTGGAAAGTGCCAATAAGACGATTTGTGTTGTACATTGTTCAAGTATATATTCAATGGAAATAAAAAAGATTTTAAAGGTTGCAGAAAAAAATTCCAGGGGTTTACTGCCGTTGATGCAGTGTCTTTTACACTACCTTATTTAACATGTTACATTAGTTAGTTATTCGTGCCTGTTGGTTGTGTCCCTTTTGATGTCCTTAAAAACAGTGAGCTTCCTGTTTGGAATTGTTTTCAATTTTGTTTGTTTGCCAGATAGGTGGACAGTAAAAAAAAAAATTATCCCACTCCTCTGCGCATGCGCGATCGAAACAATTCAGAGCTAAAGTACTGCTAAGCTACAGGTTTGTTTTCCAATTTGTGTTCAAAATATAACATTCAATTGGAATTAGGTTGTTCCTCGATCATAAACTGATGTTTGTGGACAGATAGCCAGACAGACAAAGTGAACCAATTGTATAACCCCACTGTTTGCTTCATGTGTGCAGAGTAATTACAGGAAATATGCATACATATGTGGCAAATATGAAGTTATTTTTCCACATCGTCTCCGTCAACTGCAATGCACTTTAATGAACGCATCAATCCGACTCTTGTTTTCCATCGGACTACTTTGAGGCTTGCTGTAGATATCGGTTTTCCCCACTCTTGAAATGCTTTGCCCAACGTTTAGCGGTGCTCATATTAATCGTAGAGTTGCCATACACATTCTTTAAATGCCGATGAATATCCACTGGAGGATCCTCTTCTGCAGTAAGAAATTCAATAACTGTTCTCTACTTCGTACGCACACGTAGCAGGGCAGCCCTTTTGAAAGTGTGGGGTGGTGTTGTCACGTGACCAATCAGAGTGCTGCTCAACTTGAAACTGGTGGAAGACAAACCTTTCATTGTGATCTTGTGTCGTTTTCCTATTTCGCTCTGGTTACGAACTGAAAAACCAGAGGCATTACTTTAGTTATCGACCCTCGTAGCATTACAAAAAGGTGAAATTGAGAGCCATTCACAGAGAAGGGTGGCACCTTTGGTAACCATCAACTAACCAAACACCTTCTCGAGCAATCCCACTCATCTCATTTCCTGTGTGGGTGGATAAGAGGTGCAACATTTGTACTGTTCCATGTCGAAAACGTTTTTTTTTTTACTTGTACACTAAATCAGCATTATAATATTTTAGAACTTTATGGAGCTCTATTGGTTGCATTGTCCCTTTGTACTTCCCCATCTTCATCGCTTGAATATTGCAAGTAACCTGATGGTTATCTCCTTTCCTGAAGTGTCTATCCAACTCCCAAACACCCACCTTTCACCCTCAGTTATTCCTTTTTCAATCCTTCATGCCATAATGACGGTAGTCTGATGCATGAACACAGTAGACATTATATTGGCGAGATACCTTCCGTGAATATTCATGATAAAGAACTGATGCATTCTGCATTTATAGTTTATTACTATGTATTGGATTCATGCAGACCCTTCCACCAAAAAAAGTTCATAAAATGGTGCTTCATAATTTGTTCTTTAACAAAGAACTGACTTCCACCAAAAGTGCCATTCGTTACAACACAATTTGTTAGAATTTGAGTGTTCCTTCGAATGGGAAAATACTATACAAGTTTTTAAATGCGGAATGGGTTTTGATGGGTGTGTGCTTGAATTTTCATGGGTTAGTCATTCCCTGAACATCCTCACAAACTTGATTGATTCGAATTTTTATTTACCTATCTTTCACAATGGAGTTCAATGGGATCCACTGAAGCTGGCTGGCATGCATGTAAACAACTTATCACTTAAACCACTCCACCCCTCAACTACTCCTGCCCTCTCTCTCCCCCATCACTACCTGTTGAAGATATTTTTAATGGGTAAAATCCTGAGATTGATGTATATGAGTCATGCCAGGAAATCAATATATGAAAAAAAAATTTTTTTTGCAGGGTACCCATAATACTGGTGGGCAACAAAACAGATGTTGTGGAAAAGAGCACTATGGAGATGATACAGTCGGTGATGAACCAGTACTCTGAGGTGGAGGCGATTGTGGAGGTAATTCATTAATACCAGCATGAAATTGTGTGTGTGTGTGTGTGTGTGTGTGTGTGTGTGTGTGTGTGTGTGTGTGTGTGTGTGTGTGTGAGACAGTGTCTTCTCCATAACTCCAAAACCATGAAACCGAGCAGCCTGAAACTTTGCATGCAAACAAAGAAAACTCCAAGGAAGTGCATGAGTAAAAATTGGGTGTTTAGGTGAATTAATACCCCTCTTTTGAAGATAATTAACGGCCTTATTTAATTATATCCTTTATCAGATGCATCCTCGGTCACTGCACTTTATGGGGTCTTGAGGTGTATCCTAACAGCTATGTTACCTAATCCAAGGTAATATTGTTGTGGGGCCGAGTTTCGGTGGCGATCACGACCGCTAGGTGGAGCAGTAGAGTCTGCTCCATCAAACACCCGGAATCTAGATCGTGCTCCTCGGAGAACTCTGAAAGGCACGGGTCCCTTACAGGACCGAGAATCGCCAATAATTCGGCCACGTGGAATAGGGTTAATTGCCAACTTCAATATACCTAAGTATCCACACGGCAAAGCTACCGGGGAATTCACACCCTCGGCAGGCCTCGAGCGGAACGAGCCGTTATCGTGCTCAAACCGTGCGTAACCCGAACGGATGGTAACCAAGGCCCGTCGGTCCAAATGAACAATTTACTGCCTCGCTATTTCTCAACACGCACCGTGCTCAGCCAATGAAAGAAATGACAGGGAACGAGCTGGTACATTCAACAATAAGGGTATTTATTTTACAACAAGGGGAAAGGGAGCACACAAAGAGCAGAGCTATCACGACTATAAAATCAATGGAAATTTATACACAAGCACGTATACAGTTGCGACTTAAAGATGGGCCCACACACCGACACACACACACACACACACACACACACACACACACACACACACACACACACACACACACACACACACACACACACACACACACACACACACACACACACACAGAAATGGACCTCGTCGGGTCTTTATTGAAGGCTTCCATCTCAAGGGCAGGTGAGCTGTAGACCAGAGCCTGTGCTTGGACCTGTCCACCTCATGTGGTCTTCGATGATCCGGCTCGGCGGGACTCGAACCCGCAACACGATGCCGCTCCAAGCACCAGGTACCGCACTCTCCAACCAGCCACGCACTGATCGACCAAGACCGAGGAGAAGATCAGAGGCAACGATGACTTCACGACGACGACGACGACGACCACCACCACGACCATGACCACGACCACCATGACCCAGCCTGGCGTTCCTTTTATTCCTTTTTCCTGTGGTAGCAAATCGCCGTCTTAGGCGCTCTCCACCCTCATTGGACGGGGTGACATGGGAAAGTCGCTCTCTGTGGAAATCTCAACCCCATTGGCCGGGGTGCCATGGGGAAGTCGCACTCTGTGGCAATCTCAACCCCATTGGCCGGGGTGCCATGGGAAAGTCGCTCTCTGTGGCAATCTCAACCCCATTGGCCAGGGTGCCGTGGGAAATTCGCTCTCCGTGGCCATCTCAACCCTCATTGGCCAGCGTGTCATGGGAAAGTCGCCTTCTGTGGCGTGATTGGACAAGGGGCAGCCCCTGCCTTCCTGGGCGGAGTCCCGGTCTGAAGCGATGGAGATCTCCACGAACACACGTGGGCAATGGCGTCGGTGTGTGAAGTGAAGTGAAGTGAAGGAGGTTTGTTGTCAACGAAACTCCGCAGCGCACACATGTAATTCCCATTAGACACAGGTAGGGGGCCCTAACTATAAACACACACTTACCGATATAACTGTTCTACAAGGACCTGAATGTTGAGTGCTCATGGCTGCCAGATTCCTAACAATATAGCTGGGGTCTGAAGCTGCCATGTTTTTTGACCTACTCAACCGTGCCTTGACTTGAACAGGCCGCAATGATTTTTTAACGATAAAGTTCCCCCCCCTCACCCCCCCCCCCACTTTCCTCACTCATTATCGAATGCCTTTTCATCATAGCTATGAATCGCTGTGTACTCACTTTTGTAAGTACTATAGTTTTCAAATTTGGAGCTTGGAGAGATTTCATGCATTACATGATATGATTTACCACGATCTACTCTCACGGACGAATTAAAGTTTATCATCGAAATATTATTACGGTTTTTAGGACAGGATATTTTCCAGACTAAATAAGTGTCGAAGTCTGTTGTGAAATCTGATAATATAAAGAAATACCGAGTCTTATAACTAAGCAGATGTACCTATTTACTTTAAGCAAGTAAGGCTATGTTCCCTCCTTCTCCATATCTGCACAAGAAAATGTGAAATTTCCAAAGCATTAAACTTATCTTTTTCTCCTGTTTGGAGAATTATATTGAGTGAACAACAAGTTTAGGAACGTGCGAAAATTAACCAGCTTCATTGAGCTCGATGATTTCATGTATTCACTGCTGAACCTCGCACCCTGTTCCCAGAGGGACTGCCTATCCATAGCATCTGCCAGATCTGTGTCTATATTTTTGGAGGTTTGGCGAGGTGTTCGACAGGGAATCAAAACAAATATGGTGAAAAACGGATGTTGAAAAAAAAAGTTACAGTGTTTGCGTGGACCCCAAACAGATATAACCACGTGACACGTGCACAGATGAGCGGGAAACATGGTGGATTTTATGCAAAGTTAATTTCACGGGCGATTTAACTTTGCGATGTCTCCAGGGTTTTTCTGCATTAAGCAGCAACTCTTTTGTAGATAAAGTCATTATTTGAACCAATTCATTTTATTTTATTTACTGCTGCGTGTGTGGTGAAGACTGGTTTTAAAGTTAAAGTGATCCTCGATGGTTTGCAGCAAAAGCCTGGCCAACCATTCCTTATCAACCATTTAATAGGCGTGCTTGCGTGAGTGCTTAATATTGAGCAACTTGCAGAGTGCCCATTGTCGATAGCAGTACTGCGCTACATCATTCTGAACGAATCGTTCACTCACTCCGGATCCTTTTGCTGTGTCACGTCATTCAGAGCAAGTGGTTGGTGCTCCATCGCCCTGAGCAAGTGGTTGTGAAATAACACCCGATTTCTCAGCTGTTTTCCATATTGATGTGTTTTCTAAATTACAGAGCCAAATATTTTTTCCACCCATCACATGCAGCTGTTTAGAAAGATTAATGTTTGTGAACATATCCCTGAAACGTCTATATAAATGCAATGTTCTTCTTCGGTAAAAGCTACTCAAGGTTTTTGGGTTGTATGCAGTAAGTACTGCATATGGTAATCACACTGACTCCCACCTGATGATTCCTGAAAAAGTGCTAACATCGGCCAAGTATGTGCGTGCGTGCGAGCGCGTGTTTCATAAAGCATGACATTCTTTATGCTAACTCCCTTACCTCTCTCTCTCTCTCTCCCTCTCTCTCCCTCTCTCTCCCTCTCTCTCCCTCTCTCTCCCTCTCTCTCCCTCTCTCTCCCTCTCTCTCTCCCTCTCTCTCTCCCTCTCTCTCTCTCTCTCTCTCTCTCTCTCTCTCTCTCTCTCTCTCTCTCTCTCTCTCCCTCTCTCTCTCTCTCTCTCTCTCTCTCTCTCTTCTCTCTCTCTCTCTCTCTCTCTCTCTCTCTCTCTCTCTCTCTCTCTCTCTCCTCTCTCTCCTCTCTCTCTCCCTCTCCCTCTCTCCCTCTCCCTCTCCCTCTCTCTCTCCCTCTCCCCCTCTCTCTCTCTCTCTCTCTCTCTCTCTCTCTCTCTCTCTCTCTCTCTCTCTCTCTCTCTCTCTCTCTCTCTTTCTCTCTCTCTCTCTCTCTTTCTTTCTCTCTCTCTCTCTCTCTCTCCCTCTCTCTCTCTCTCTCTCTCCCTCTCTCTCTCTCTCTCTCTCTCTCTCTCTCTCTCTCTCTCTCTCTCTCTCTCTCTCTCTCTCTCTCTCTCTCTCTCTCTCTCTCTCTCTCTCTCTCTCTCTCTCTCTCTCTCTCTCTCTCTCTCTCTCTCTCTCTCTCTCTCTCTCTCTCTCTCTCTCTCTCTCTCTCTCTCTCTCTCTCTCTCTCTCTCTCCTCTCTCTCTCTCTCTCTCTCTCTCCTCTCTCTCTCCCTCTCTCTCTCTCCTCTCTCTCTCTCTCTCTCTCTCTCTCCTCTCTCTCTCCTCTCTCTCTCCTCTCTTCTCTCTCCTCTCCTCTCTCCCCTCTCCTCTCCTCTCTCCCCTCTCCTCTCCTCTCCCCTCTCCTCTCCTCTCCCCTCTCCTCTCTCTCTCTCCTCTCTCTCTCTCTCCCTCAGAAGTTCTCCGCTCTTTCTCTCTCGCTTTTGTTTCTTATAGGGGATACACCTTTTATCTGGCCACGCCTCCCTCCCTTGTGGCCTTGGATTTTGGCGTGATATCTGCTCTCAGGTGTTAATGAAACCTGTTCAAAGTGGTTTATGGGGAGTCTGTGAGGAACATATGCTCGTTATTCATAGAAATGTGGGAAATGGCTTGTATAAAAGAATGTAGACTAAGAAAATGACACATGGGATTTCTAACTACACAATTGCAATGCAGACCTATCAACACTGACTTTAGACAGTTAAACTAAACAGTGTGCCATTTAAGTAACTAGCTTAACGATTTGAGGATCTCTTTAAAACTCCTTAAAACTGTAACAATACATTCATGATACGTATGGGACAGGATTAAGTTGAACTCGACAAAATCGTGATGCATATGAAGTGGCGGGCCAGGAACTATTTTATTCCATACTGCATATCAATACACAAGGCTGTAAATACACCATTCATGATATTTGAGGATGTCTTATTACCAGTGAATATTCTTTATCAATGGAGGAGAGGGCGTTGGGGGTTCATCAGGAGTTAATTAAAGCACCATATTTTTCATCTATCCAAACAATATTTTACATTCTTTGTGGTTCGTGGAAAGGGTTTAGGTTACTTGCTTCAATTTCAGAAAGAAATAGTTTCAGTTTTATTTTCAAGGTTCGTTTGATTATTTATCTGGAACGACAGGTTGACGTGAGATTTTTCCAGGATTGAATCACATGTTCCATTTATCAGACCAGCACCTCATCAATTCCAGATCCACAGAGTAAAGCAGCTGCCATCTGCCTATCAGAGGGATGGGGGTACTGCACGACACAATATGGAGTCTTTTTCAAAAAGAAAGAGATGGTTTCCAGAGCATCGGAGAGGTTATTTATGTAGGTCATTAAATCTGTTTATGTACCCTTGTTTTGAATGCGAGTGATGTTGACGGACCTTCAGGCAGATGGGAGATGGCCAAACAAGAAAGACAAGTTTAACAGAGCAGACAAAGTAGAAGGAAAAGCAGTAGAGTGGGATTTGTGTGCATGGGCACTGATGCCCTCTGGGCTTATCAATGATGGAAGAGTTGAGGTTGGACAGAATGTTCTTTTTCGTCTCCAGCATTAAAGACAGAGTCCATTGGACAGTGGGTATGAGGTGATAAGATGAGAACACGGCTGAGTGGGTTGGGTATACGAGATTTGTAAGCTATCAATGCACGGATGAAACATTCTGCAGTGAGGCCATTTGAGGTGAGGGAGTTATTGAAGGGTGAGCTTAAACCAGAGACGGACTTGACAAGGCACGCCCAGGACTTTAAGGAAGTTGATTTTTTTTTTTTTTTTTTTTTTTTGTAGAGTTTGGCCTTGTTGTCTTGAGATGGAGGACATACTTGTGAGCCTTACAAAGAGCTAATGTTCCTCTCAGCCAGGTTAGCTTACCATATCGATAAAGCCAGCTGCTTAACCACAGGATTCAGTGTAGCAGGGATGAGAGCATGGATAGGATAGTGACAGAAATGATGGGATAAACTAGTGCACGAGAGAGAATAACCTTTTGTGAAAGTATTCCCAGGTGAAATTCATATTGGATGCTGTGGAGATGGCAGCCCAATCCTTTTGTCAGAGGACAGATTGCAGTCCTTGCCAGTTGGCCTGTGCGAACATCAAAATCCTGCAGTATTGAGGTCACTCACTTTTGAGG
>NC_140961.1:58351962-58574462 GCF_056783735.1 Eptatretus burgeri
TTTTTTTTAACCTTTTTTTTTGGATAAAAAGGTGCCTTCAAAAGAGACAAGCAGGCCTGAAATCCAGATAGGCAGCTGTTTTGATGTTTAACTGATTTTGACCATGTAATCTTTGTCTGTTTGATCGTTGCCGGGTCGAGGCCTCCGGATTGGAGGTGACGCTTTGATGTAGGACTGTGTCCAATTGGAGATTGGTGGAGTGCTCATCACATTCCACATGTTTCGATTTACCCTCTGATTGCATCATGTGCCTTCTGGTTGAATGATTTGCATTTGCGGGAACAATCATCTGGGTGGCAGATGGTGGTTCTTTGCAGATTATGTGGTTTTACCATGTGAGACATAATCTGCGATGATGCTCATCATATCAGTCAGGTTATGCTCACCATAATGTCGTCTGATGTTTAAACGATGAATGTGGTCATCATTAGATAGATATTTATCGGTATACCGTCCTGATGATGATAAACAATCTCAAAATCCGGATAGGCGGCTCCGTTAGATGTTTAACTGATGTTGACCATGTCATCTTTTGTCTGTTACGTTTCTATATATATATATATATATATATATATATATATATATATATATATATATATATATATATATATATATATATATATATATATATATTTGTTACGGCCATGGGTACAGAGTGTATCATGAGGGAGTTGATCCTCATTTCTCCTCGGAAGAACCAGACCCGGTGATACTGCTCACAATTAACTTTGTGGTATGGTGGGTTGCCAATCAGTTAGACCACGAGTTCCAGTATCCACTGTCTAATTTGCTGTTTAACTAAAGGTCATGTGGTCTCCTGACCGGGGAGCGCGCCCTCAGCGATGCACCAACCTCATCTTGATGCAATCTTAAGTAAGACGGCCGAGCGTTTACCGCCGACTATGACAGGTTAATTATTTTGGGAATTACCTCCCATTCTATTTTGGTTCACACATTTCTGGATCAATGGAAGAAAATGACAAGCACAGACAGGTTGAAACGTGAACAAGGAATTTATTATTAAGAAAAATTAATAAATTCAAAAACTTCATATTTCCTTGTGGTGTAAATGGATAAATTCAAATCAATCAAAATAATCTCAAACAAATATAGAATTCAACAAGCAGTTATGGAAAAATAGACAGAGGAGATGCTTATCACTTTGCATTACTTAGCATTTAAACACTAAACATGGGTACGCAGCAGATCATTCAGGTGGAAAAGAAATCCGGTCTCGGCTTATCAAGGCAGAAGTCGTCGTGCGTCTGATAAAATGACCCAAAATGTGTGAGCATTTACTAGAAACATGACCTTGGTCCACTGCCAGTGCCCTGCCTTGCCGTGCACCCACCCGCAAACAGGCTCGAACACCAATCAATATCACGTCGTCACTCCCAGGAACCAGGAACGCCAAGAGCCAGGTACCGAGCAGAACCAGCAGAAACGATCCAACCGTCAGGAGCTATCAGAAGCTGTAACCAATGGGCAGGAGCTGTAACTAATGGGCAGGAGCTGTAAGGAACCGTCACCAGCTGTCAGCAACCGTCAGGAGCTTTCACCAGCTGTAACCAACAGTCCGGAGCTGTCAGGAGCTGCCAGCAACGGTCAGTAGCTTCCAGCAATGGTCTGGGGCTGCCAGCAACGGTCTGGGGCTGCCAGCAACCGTAACCACCGGTCAGGAGCTCTCTGCAACCGTAACCAGTGGTCAGGAGCTCTCAGCAACCGTAACTAGCGGTCAGGAGCTATCACCAACTGTCAGGAAGGTGGTCCTCTCCTCCTTTTTATAGGCGACCATTGTGGTTGGAGCCTCAAGCAGACTTCAGCTAAATCCAGCTTGCCGATTGGCGCATCACTGCACGTGACCTCCAACTGTCAACCCCTGCGATCATTCCTTCCCCACCATCGAACAAGATGCAACTCCCAATTAATACAGGCCTAGCTTACGACGCTATGTTCGGGGCACTGGATGAATGCCAGAAAGCGGCCTTTTGCGGGAACAACTGAGTGAAAACGTGAAGCGCTCACAAAACGTCAACGGCAACCATCACCGACACGAACAAGAGCCAGCCAACATCCATAGAGCTGCCGAGCAGGGCTTCAAATGTCGCTGGAAAAAGGTGGATGTCAAAGGTCGATGAAAGAGAGGTGGGTGTTGAACGTCAATGGAAAAAGGTGGATGCCTGAGGTAAATGATCCACAGTCATGTCTGACAGTCAGAATAACTGTTCAGGAAAAGCTTGTGGTGTGTTTAATCAAATGTCCTGTAAGTCCAAAGTGTAAATAATCATCCATTTCCAAGACAATGCGTCTTGATGGAAAAGGAATCGAATGAGTCGGCATTGGGCTAACGGCTATCTCTCGCGTGCATGAATGTGTCGAAAAGAGGAAAAGGTTATCCCACATGAAAGAAAGGGAACCTATTATTTACCCTTCTCCAATGCATCAAAGAGTTAGAATCTCACCATACAAGGGGATGGGTCTATTCTCAACATGCATTGATGGAAATAACTGTCTGAGGACCTGGATGTTCTGTGCATTAGTCCGATCCGATTCTGAAATCGATTACTATATTTTTATATATGTATGTATATACATACATACATACATACATACATACATACGTGTTGGCGCAGTGGTTAGGGCAGCGGCTTGGGATCCAAAAGGTCCTGAGTTCAAGCCCCGTTGGGCCACTGAATTAATACATCAGGGGGTTGACTCAGCCTGTCATCCTTCCGAGGTCGGAGAAATGAGTACCAGTATACTGGGCCGGTGTATACCATGGTTAAAATAGGTGTACCATATCCCTGTGTCATAAGAGGCGACCAGGGTTGCGTCAGGAATGGCATCCGGCGTAAAACATGTGCCAAATCACTATGCGGATCATACGGATGATCCGCTGTGGCGACCCTTAACGGGAGCAGCCGAAAGAAGAAGAAGAAGATGAAGATACATACATACATACATGTAGAGTATTACACATACATTGAACCCCCTAACTTGAATAGGGAGCAAAGCACAGGTCAAGTCCCATCACAGAAAATGCTGCACATGACCTTTGAGCAACAAGCGTCGTCTGCCACATGTGCACTTCCAGCCCACCTTGACACATGTGCCTTGCTATCTCATCAAGTTAGGGGGTTCAATTTTTGTTTAACTCACTTGGCATGGTCACAATTAAATGATTTGGCAATATGGTGTCCTGACAAGCCCATAATAAGGTCAAAATCCAGATCGACAGCTCTGATTTAATTTATTTGTGACCATAAATCTCAGCCTTCAAGACCTGATTGCCACACGGAGGCCATCCTAATTTGAAGGTGATGTGTTGGTATAATTTACACACATGGTGTCGGCATCATGTCACTTTCATGGTCAGAATTCCTCTTTTTTTGTCTCTCTTTTTTTTTTGTTATGTATGAGGCATTCCTTGTCAGGGAGTTTCTATTCTTTATTTACTACATTCCCCTTTTCTTTTTCCCCACAGTCAAATTATCTGATTGAGCAAGAATGAACATTGTTTTTGCCTTGAACCTCATTTTAATTATATGGGTGCCCCGACAGCATTCTTGAGTTAAATTGACTAAACCTGAACTTGGTTCATTTCACACTTACAAACCACATGCACTGCCTTTTCATATTTACTTCCATTGTGATCTCATTCACAGTATGCCACATTAAGCTGATTTTCACAGAATTTCATGATGCAATGTTGTGGCATTGTTTACAAATCAGATTGGTAATGATGGATCACAAAAGAGCACAGCGAGGCACACTATTGAGTAATAAAACACTTTCAAAGAAGTTGCACGTCTTCAAACAAAAAAAACGTTGTCCATGAGTTCATCTAAATAGTTAACATTTTGTTGCCTGGCATGGCTACGTAAAACCCAATAAAAAGTTTTAGGATGCCACATTGCTTTATCCTATTTGATGGCTGGAATGAAAATGCTATTCTTCTTCTTCTTCTTCTTCTTGCTAGTGCTCCGCCCGAGCTTTGCGAAACATCTCGGAGGTATTCTTCTATGCCCAAAAGGCTGTGCTCCACCCCAGCGGGCCTCTCTACTGCCCGGAGGAGAAACAGGTAAGTTCATCTTACTGACAGATATCTGCTTCCCCATTTTGTTTGGTTTTCTTTCATGTTCAATTTTACTAGCTTCCTGTCTTTTTCTAATTTTCTTTTTCTGGTACAAGCCTTAATAATCCGTAAACACAGTTCACCCTCCCATCATCCTCCTTTTCAACTTCACTCATTACATGTATTTCTTCACTTTCCTTCCTCTTCTTTCTGTACATGTCTTCCTTCTTTCTTCTTTGTCTCTGTTTGTGTAATTATTCTGTAGAGCAGTTACCCTTTGGGATGCCGTAGGGAGGGTGGTGTGGGTGAGCAATCCCCCCATGCCTTTTGCCAGGAAGGGTGGGGAGGGGTGGGGGGGGCAGGAAGTGCCTTATCACGTGGATGCCCGAAAAAGTTTGATGACATTGCTGAACTGACAGAGTGTAAGAGGCTTCTAATATGCATCATATCCTTTGACTGCCATTAATTTTGTCCTCGCAAGTCTTCCGGCGGCAGACCTTGAAATTTCCTCAAAATAATCGCTGATTACAACTTGTCCCATTTTTCATCAATTTTTACTGTGATAATACACCACATGTATCCTGGCAGCGAAGGACACTACCTGAAAAGCCTACAGCTGCTGTGGTGCTACGGCGTACATTGTGCAAGAATAGCGATAGTGCTGTGCAGAACATGACCACTAATTGCCATCCTTGCTATAGTGTGTGTGTGTGTGTGTGTGTGTGTGTGTGTGTGTGTGTGTGTGTGTGTGTGTGTGTGTGTGTGTGTGTGTGTGTGTGTGTGTGTGTGTGTGTGTGTGTGTGTGTGTGTGTGTCGCGCTACTCCTACAGTTCTAGGCTGATTACATCCAGACTTGCTACATCGGATAGGATCATATCCTTGGTGGGGGGAGGGCGGGGCGCAAATTATCTATGTTAATGTGTGTTGTGTAGCGCCGCTCAAGGTGGGAGAGGGTATTACAAGTCGCCACCATTTACACCAGTGCAGTGAGGTTTTTGAATTACAAGCAATAGGTGTGAATTTGCTTCAGGCATGTAACCCAGGTTATTTATCATTTATTTTTGGGAGCAATTGAGGCAGCTGTCAGTTGCCTATACACCGCCCAAATAAAGGTATGTGTCAAAATAATGTGTTGCATGCTTGGAACAAGATCGCCTGTCAGGTGGGTACTCTGCTGCTCGTGATTGATAATTCTCGGTATCACGATTAATTAAAATGATCTTACTGCAGTTGGGTGCTCTCACATTTTTGGGAGCTTTCTTTGTGCATCCTTTCAGTGATTAACCCCAATGAACTGCCTGCCCAGGTCCTAGAGGGTTAATTACTCCCACATAAAGTACCGTGTATTAATCGATTGATAATTTCTCTCTGCAAGATGAGGCCTGTGAGTGTTTTACAAAAAGTACTCGGACTTTGCTCGAAGGTGCCAAATTTGTAAATTGTATTCAGTAGATATATCTGAATTTGCTGTTGAAAGAGAACGATTTTAATTTTCCTGAGTTTGATGATGCTCAATCCATGGGTTTTAGTTTCTCAGTCCTCTTTCAATCTTTCTCTTTGATTCCAAATTTATTTAATTTCTTTTCTGTCACATTAGAAAAGAAAATTGCCACCACCCCCACTCTCCCCCTTCTACCTCCCCAGCATCCCTGGTTACACCTTTAATCCTGGCATTGTCAGCACTATTGCAGGAGCTAAAAGTGTAACACTGCTTGTATTAATAATAACAGTCTTTGTTCTCTTAACTGCCTTTAGGAAGTACTAATTCAGCTCTGTGGTTACTGATTCATCCCTTCTGCTTTTATGGTTGATATAGCAAAACAACAATAAAAAATGTATTTTTCTCCTTCTTGGAGAGGTGTATATTATCGGTGATATATTTGCTGCATGCTCGGTAAATATGAAAATGTTCTTTGTGAAGAAATGCAACAAAATTCATTTTTGATCTGTGGCTAGTCTTGAATTTAACATTTCAGATATACCAACACAGTACTTCTGTTTGCGATGTATATTCGTTCATTAATTTTATTGGGGAACATTGGGGGGATGTGGTAATGACCATATTTTTATTTGGGGATGCGATTCCACAAGTGTGTTTCACATATCATAAATTCTTGCAACGTTCTTAAGGTTTGCGATTTAATTTGTTCATTTTTAGTGAAGGTTAGTTAATGCAATATGGAGTATTGTATCGACTAAGAAGACCGTCTCAGATGTAGCATTCTCGTCTTTGAGCGACTTAGCATACTCGTCATTTCCATGACACGTATCAGTGTCTCATGTGAATTGAATATGTGATGGAGTGGTGTCCAATTGAAAACTTTAATCTTCGTGTACCAAAGGTAGAGTGTTGCATCATAGAGTATGCTCCCAGTCCTTTGAACAAATAGACTAAGCAGGCTGGTCTATCTGTTTATGCCACTTTGTTGAATTTGGATACCTTGATACCTTTCATAAGAAATAGGCCATTGTTTGTTAGTACCCTGGCCAAATTAGAAATTCTTGCCCTGTTTGCAACTGAGAAAGCAATGGCAAACCACCACTTTTATTGTTTGTCATAACAGAAGGCACTCGTGCCCTGCCTGGAGACATTATACTTCAATTTGGGTTTGGTTTATTTTTTATGTTTAGGATGTTGTAAAGTACTTGCACAATGTCTGACTATTTGCTGTTTGGCAGCTCAAGCCAGAATGTGTACGAGCCCTGACACGGGTCTTTCGAATCTGTGACCTGGATAATGATGGACTGCTGAACGACACTGAGCTGAATTTTTTCCAGGTGTGCCTTGCCAGTCACACCTTGTTCCTCGTCGTCATTTCTTATGATCAATGCCATAATTAGATGTATTTTGTCATCCAAAAACAAAACCTGTTGAGTTGGCATTTACATTCGAGCTTCTTTTTACCATGGCAAACACAGATTAAAAGCATAATTACAACGAGACGAAACCGAGTAACAAAATTGAAGAGTATAAACAAGAAATGGCAATAATTTTGTTTGTGTCGTGAGTTTGCTCTGATTGAAGAGAAGCACCCTTGCTCCATGCCAAAAGAAGCTGTAATGCTTTTGCAAAATTGCATAATTTTAACATCCAGTAGCATTGAAATAGAGATGAGAACTTTTTCTTCATGAAACCTCCAAAATCTGTTCTTACCTGCTATGACCATGGTGACCGGTGCCATTTCACGAAGCACCATTGTTTCGTCAGTTCGCTGTTACCTAGGTGTACAGGTCTTTATATTTTCAACAACTTTCACAACAGTAAGTGCAGAACATATTGTATCTCATTGAATCAACCAAGACCTTCAAGCTCAACTTCTTACCTTTCTAAATGCAAAATGAAAATGTGACAGATGCACACCGATGCCATGAAGTGTATGTTTGAAACAAAGGCAATTTCATACATGCTCTCATGCAAATATGTTCCTGTGATGCATGAAGTTAATATACAGTGCCGATGAAAAGTCCACAAACCCCTTTTCAAATTCTTCACCTTTTGTTGCCTTATAGCCTGGAATGAAATTACATTAAGTCAGACTTTTTCCACCTTTATTTACACATCGTAACCCACAACTTCCAAGTGAAAGATAAATGCCACAAATTTCAGAAAATTAATTAAAAATACAAAACTAGGATATCTTGGTCAGATAACTGTCCACCCCTCTTAGAATAGCAATTGTAAATTAGCTCAAGTGTAACCAATCACCTTCAAAATCACACACCAAGTTAATTGGCCTACACCTGTGTTAAATTGTAGTGATTCTGTTTATTTACTCTGCCACCGAACTGTTTTCACCCCTTTCTGTCTGTTTGTGTGCAGGATATCTCAAAAAGTTGTGGACGGATCCAGATGATATTTTGTGGACAAGTTGGGTATGTGACAAGGACGAACTGATTAGATTTTGGTGAAGATCCGGATCTAGATCTGATACTGGAATTTTTAAAGTGATTCTTCACCATTGAGAGATAGGGACAAAAATGATATGTAGCACGATATCTCAAAAAGTTATGGATGGATTCAGACAAAACTTGGTGGACAGGTTGGGCATGTGGAAAGGACGAATTGATTAGATTTTGTTGAAGATCTGGATGCGAGAATTATTTGATTTTTGAAGTGATTCTTCACCATTGAGAGGGCCAAAAACGATATAGTACTGTATAGCATGATATTTCAAAAATGTAATGGGCCCGATATGTTGTCGTGGATCAGGCATTACATGGTGGAGGTATGCTCTATACGGAATGCCCTTATTGTTTCAGAATAAAATTGGCTGTTCCTGTAGGTTTCCTCTGCTGGGTAGTGCATTTCACGGCAAAGACTCAACGATGAGCACCAAGGAGCTTTCAAAAGACCTCCGGGATAAAGTTGTGGAAAGGCAGAGATCAGGGGATGGGAATAAAAATATTTCAAGGCCTTGAATATCCCTTGGAGCACAGTCAAGACAATCATAAAGAAGTGGAAGGCATATGGTACCACCAACACCCTGCCTTGATCAGGCTGTCCCTCAAAATTGAATGATTTAAGGAGGAGACCGATCAGAGGCCACCAAGAGGTCAATGGCAATTTTGAAGAGCTACATGCCTTTATGGCAAAGACTGGTCACTGCGTGCATGTGAGAACAATATCCCAATCACTCCACAAGTCTGGCCTGTAAAGTAGGGTAGGAAGAAGGAAGCCATTACTCAAAAAAGCTCACCTTCAGTCCTGTTTCAGGTATGCAAAAAAACACTCTGGAGATTCTGAAGCCATCTGGCAAAAAGGTTTGTGGTCTGACGAAACCAAGATGGAACTTCTTGGCCAGAATACAAGACGTGGTACGTTTGGTGCAAACCAAACACAGCACATCACCCAAAGAACAATGTCCCGACTGTGAATCATGGTGTTGGCAGCATCATGTTATGGGGATGTTTGTCATCAGCAGGGACTGGGTCACTTGTCAGGATAGAAGGAAAAATTGATGGAGCAAAATACAGAAAAATCTTAGAGGAAAACCTGCTGCCCCTCTGCAAGAAAGCTGAAATTGTGGTGGAAGTTCTCCTTTCAGCATGACAATGACCCGAAGCACACAGCAAAGCTACACTGGAGTGGCAAATGAACAAGAAGATAAATGGCGTTGAGTAGCCCAGTCAAAGCCCTGACCTAAATCCAATCGAAAATCTGTGGTGGCATCACTTGAAGATTGCTGTCCATCAACGCTCCCCTCACAACTTGACGGAGCTTGAACAGTTTTGTACAGAAGAATGGGCTAATATTGCCCAATCAAGGTGTGCAAAGATGGTAAAGACCTAACCCAACAGACTCACAGCTGTAATTGCTGTCAAAGGTGCGACCACCAAGTATTAACTCAGGGGGGTGGACACTTATCTATCAAACCAAGATATTCTTGAATGAATTTTCTGAAATTTTAAGAATCTTTCCACTTGGAAGTTGTGGGCCACGATGTGTAAATATAGGTGGAAAGTCTGATTTAATGCAATTTAAGTCCAGGGTATAAGGCAACAACAGGTGAGAATTTTTAAAGGAGATGTAGACTTTCTATAAACACTGTATGTACAACCTTTTCCCTGTGCCTTAAAACTTCCATTAAAGAATAATTAATCTAACAATTCATTTAATCCTGGTACAAAACGACATTCATTCAGATGAATTGTCGACAGAGCAAATCCACTTGTCTTATTGAAAGCCTATTGAATGTCACACTCATAAAAGTATCCACAAAAATTGAGATGTGTGAAACATTAGTGCAAACATCATCATTCCTGTAATAAATTTTTTTATTTAATTTCTACATGTTAGATTTCCCCCTGTACCATACAGTTGAATCAAGAATATTACAGTGTTAAACCCTCTCAACCCATCACACTATCCTCATTTTGTGTTCCTCAGTAGCTTATCATAAGAGATGATTGAAAGGCCAATCGTAAGAATATTGTTTCATCTATATATTTGTATCTTTCAGCTTGTAGCTTCTTGAAACCAAAAATCACTTAACATCTTCCCTTAGTCAAATAACAAATTTGAACAATGGATGGTGTCAACAGAGCGTTGATTGAGGTATGCTAACCACTGTGTAAAGCAAGGAGAAGCTGACATTTCAGGAGTTAACCCTTTGTTGGAGTGAAAAAGATAGAGCCTTTTGGCTCTGACAAAGGGTGGTTCAACACTAACCTTCATGAGTAATATTTGACAAGCAACTTATTTATTTGACAAACAACTTGGATTTGGAAACCTCTAACCTTCATGAGTAATATTTGGAAACCACTAACCTTCATGAGTAATATTTGACAAGCAACTTATTTATTTGACAAACAACTTGGATTTGGAAACCTCTTCTCAAAAATCTTTAGCTCTGTTTATTGAAAGCACCATTTTGAAGAGTTACTTATAGGAGTAGCTGATATTTCTCACAATCAAGCTTTTCCATTGTAAATGTCGACTCTTCATCAGTAATGAGCTTAATTGTGTTTGGATAAAAATGGTCTATGTTTTTCTCATTGCGTGTACTTCTTTAGAATATCATCAGTTTTTGGTGGTGGCTTTATCATGGACAGAGTGCATGTCCCAGCTTTTTTCAGTATTTTGATCGATGTTTATCTCCTTCCAAGCCTGACTTTCCCTGCATTTACTGCCATCACAGAGGACTTGCTACAGGATACCTTTGGCTCCATCTACAGTGGAGGATGTGAAAAATGTCGTGAGACGGAATGTCCAAAATGGCATTGGTGGAAACAGCCTTACATTGGAAGGTAATGACTTGGTGCATTTTATTGCACCAGTATGGGAAATATTTTTTGAACATTGCAGAAGTACTCGTTTTTTGGTTTAGTGGGTCTGAAAATGACTTCTTGGAAATACGGTCCTATTTTAATTTCTGTTTCTTGTTGGGATATATTCCACTGACAGTGGGGTACAAAAGTCTGAATCCACTTCAGTCAATGATTTCAGAAGAATCTTTTATGATGTTGAAGATGTTTATTTGTATTCTTTCATTTATTATAGTTATTTCAGAGCATTATGTCATGATATTGAAGATATTTATTCATATTCTATAATTTATTATAGTTACTGGCAGAATACCCACTTTAGGGGTGAACCTGTTCCAAGCATGCAACACGTCTTTCTGACAAATCCCTTTATTTGGGCGGTGCATAGGCAACAGACCGCTGCCTTAATTGCTGCCAACAATAAAAATAACACATGTTATGTACATGAAGCAAAACCATGCCAACTGCTTATGTGCATACATAATGCATCATGGTTATAACACCTCGGATAATTCCAATTGTACTGGGCCAGAGGCCTGAGGCCTATATATGCTGTCACCTTCACAAGGCCCATGACGCCTATCGGCTCCATACAACCTTTCAATATTTTATGACCCTTTTTCAAAGTCTTTAGGTTGTTTTACACTGAACAGAAAACTTGTAGGAAGGGCATGGCGATTGTATATGCTTGGTGCTGGCTTAATGGTTAGGGCGGCAGGCTTGAGATCCTCGGGTCCTGAGTTCAAATCCTGCTCAGCCGTTAAATTAATACCAGGAGGGGTTGACAGCCTATCATCCTTCAAACATCGACAAAAATGAGTACCAGCTTGCTGGGATGATTGAGCCATTCGAGTATCCTGTGTTGGAGTGGCACAATGGCTATTGGGCACAATGGCTATTGTGCCCAATAGCCTAGAAGACTGCTTCGGCAGCGCTGGCGCTCTGTACAGAGTATGGTCCCAATGGATGGATGGATGGATGGATGTTGGGAACTGTGACCCCCTTTTTGCCTTAAGAACTGCCTCAACGTTACAAAACTGTCATATACAATTGACTCGAGTATCATCCATAAAATTATCAATTCAATGCCAAATAGAGTTTAAGGCAAAATGGTCACATTGATTATTGAAAACTAGCAAATACCACCTGTCGCTTTGCTGATGGGAATACTGAGAGGGGGGAGGGGAAGAGGTGAGAGAGAGAGGAGAGGGGGAAAGGGAGGGAGAGTGAGGAGTTATGGGGGAGCGAGGAGGGATGGAGAGTGAGGAGGGGTGGGGGAAGCGAAGGCAGTGAGAGGTGAGAGGAATGGAAGGCAGACGTGCAGTGGAGCGTTAATTACGATTCATGCTGTCTCATCCAAATGCTTCTGCATAGAATAACAGTGAAGATGAAAACAAATGTCTGAAATCCATTTTGTACCGGTGATACTATAAATACCTCCTCCCACCTCCCGGACATGACGGAGACAAAGACCGCCTGGACACATCCTGAGCCAAGCTGTCCAGAGCCAAACCCCACTCGGACATGTCCGGAGACAAACCCTGCTCAGATACGTCCAGAAACAAACTCCTGTCCTGACATAAACACCGCCCGGATGCTTCCAGAGCCAAGCTGTCTGGAGACAAACCATCTCCTGGACACGTCCGGAGACAAACTCCCATCTGGACACGTCCAGAGACAAAGCCCTTCTCGACATAACCAAGATATATATATATATATATATATATATATATATATATATATATATATATATATATATATATATATATATATATATATATATATATATATATACATACACACACACACACACACACACACACACACACACACACACACACACACACACACACACACGACGACTTCTATTTGGAAGTCGGATTCTGAAATCCGTAACAATATATTGTTGCGGTTCTGGAAACCGCATCCCTCCAACACCAATGGCAGCCAACATACAGTGGTCCCCAGTCAGTTATTTCATTAATGTACGTTCAGATCGACCCACGAGACAAGAAGGAAGGCCCTAACGGAATAATGCGTTGTATAAATCTCATAGTTAGGTCTGATTAAACCTCTGAACTTCAATCCTATTCTTTCGTTTTCGCTATTCCTGAGGTAAATCCAAGCAAGGGGTCGTCGCGAGGCCGGCAGGCACTCCGCTCGGACACCCATCGGTAAAAAACCACAGCCGTGCCCTTTGTGGAAGAATGCGTCCTCACAGAAGACCAAGGGCAGTAGTCGAAGCCAACAATAAACGCCAGCGCTGCATGGAGCACGTGCAGCACAGCGACGACACCCCAACCACTGTTCAGGTGATCAGAGGCATAACCAACACACCAAATGCGAGCAACATACAGCATGCATGCGGCACACTTCTTCAATCCAAATCTCCATTAACAAAATAATATATCTGTCTCCTTTTCAATACAAATCTCCATCTAATAATTATATCCAATCCTTTCTATCAATTCCCTGACACAGATCAGGGCTGGCACCATGCACACGACACCACCTTTGATAAATGGTCACATGCTTAATGGTGGACCCACGCACACTGTGCAGGGCATCCTCGATGGCGGGCGGACCCACGAGATGACCACGTGTACAATGGCGGACCCACGTGCACTGTACGGGGCATGCTCGATGGCGGGCGGACCCGCGTGCTGACCACGTGTACAATGGCGGACCCGCGTGCATTGTACGGGGCATGCTCGATGGCGGGCGGACCCACGTGTTGATGACGTGTACAATGGCGGACTCGTGCGCAGCCCATGATACTTTTTCATCTTACAGAACGGGGCACGAATAACACACATCCTTGGTCTGGTCTGCGCATGGGGTTACAATAACATCTTACCGTCGGTCTTCACTCACCATGACGGCCACAAATGTCTCCCGTGAACGGCAAATATCCTCCCGCACCTCCGCCTCGATGCAGCTGCTACCAGGCAGAGGCATGCTGTGCGGCCAGATCGCTCGGGCCACGTGGCACACCATGGAGCAGGCACATTGACCAACGCCAACCGTGGGTCGCTGGGGCACGGCACGGGGTTCGGTGCAAGGCAATTCATGTCACGGTGCTCGGAGCGAGTTGATTCCGTAGCTTGGAACCATCTGGCCGGAAGTAAAGTGGAGCCGCTTCCGGTCATGGCGGCTGGCCCGTGCGCTGGCCGGGGCTCAATCAAAACACCCGATTCGGATCATGATACATCGCTTTGGGTCGTCACCCCCGCCCCGCACCACGGAATCTATAAAAGGATGGGTTGCTGAGCTGCGAGTGTGTCGTTCTTGTCTGTCGTTCCTGTTCGTCGTTCCTGCCCATCGTTCCTGTCTTCATTACTGTCAGCTCGTTCTGTCTTGCTTGTGATCGACAACCTGGCTTGGGTTATCACATGTGCGGAAATGAAATAAAGCCATGAGTGCTGGCATCTCCGGGCATTTATAAGCATTGCTATGTAGCCAGCGATTGGTAGCTTTGATGATCAGGCATTCGATAATATGAGGGAGGAAAGTGAAGAAAAAAAACTTTATCATTAAGAAATCATTGTGGTCTGTTCCAAGTCAAGGCATGGTTGAACAGACCAAAAAACATGGCGGCTTGTGACCCCAGCAAGGTGACCCAGGATACACCTTAAGACCCCAGAGAAGGCAAGTTGTTCGAGTATTGCCTGATAAAGGATATAATTAAATAAGATCGTTAATTATCTTCAAAAGGGGTGTTTTAATTAACCCAAACACCCAATTTTCACTCATGCATTTCCTTGGAGTTTTCTTAGTATGCATGCAAAGTTTCAGGCTGCAAGGTTTAATAGTTTAGGAGTTATGGTACAGACAGACACACACAGACAGACAGACACACAGACAGACAGACAGACACACACAGACAGACAGACACACACACACAGACAGACACACACACACAGACAGACACACACACAGACAGACACACACACAGACAGACACACACAGACAGACACACACAGACAGACACACACAGACAGACACACACAGACAGACACACACAGACAGACACACACGGACAGACACACCCACCCAGCCACACCCAGACAGACACACACAGACAGACACTCACAGACAGACACACCCAGACACACAGACACACACAGACACACAGACACACACAGACACACAGACACACAGCCACACAC
Source organism: Eptatretus burgeri (assembly GCF_056783735.1). NCBI lineage: Eukaryota > Metazoa > Chordata > Myxini > Myxiniformes > Myxinidae > Eptatretus > Eptatretus burgeri. The sequence continues at coordinate 58,366,972 of NC_140961.1, forward strand.
AGACACACACAGACACACACAGACACACAGACACACACAGACACACACAGACACACAGACACACACTGACACACACCCACAGACAGACACACACAGACAGACACACACAGACAGACACACACAGACACAGACACAGACAGATACAGACACAGACAGACACAGACACACACAGACACGCACAGACACGCACAGACACGCACAGACACGCACAGACACGCACAGACACGCACAGACACACGCACAGACACACGCACAGACACGCACAGACACGCGCACAGACACGCGCACAGACACACGCACAGACACACGCACAGACACACGCACTCTCACACACTGACACACGCACTCTCACACACTGACACACGCACTCTCACACACTGACACACATGCACACAGACATTTATTTGTATAGATATGTAAAGACAGATTTTATCTCTTCTCCCTGTCAAAGGCTGGAGTGCTCCAAGGCAGTGTTCTGGGCCCAGTCCTATTCATGATCCTCGTAAATGATTTCTCTGACTGGAAAATCCTCTTTATCTATGTGCTGGTGACCCCACTCTCTGCCGTGATATCCTTAAACCGTCAGATAGGCAGGCTGCAGCCTCTTCCCTCTCTTCAGACCTTGACAACATCACAAGCTGGTCAAACACATGATATGTCTTTCAAGCCAGACAAATCTCACACTTTCACTATCTCTCTCCGAAAGGACCATCTGACAAACATCCCCCAATCTACTTTCTTAACAATCCTCGAGGAAGTTTAGTCACTCAAACTCCTGGGTCTTATTATCAAACACAGCCTTTCTTGGTCAAACCACATTTCAAAAGTGGCCTCCAAAACCAGTCACCAACTGGGCATCCTCCATTGTACAAAGTCCTTCCTTGGCACACATCAACACCTACCCACTTACAAGGCCTTCATTCACATCTTGATGCAGTACTGCTCTCCCTTCTGGGCTGGCACACAGACTTTTTGTACCCCACTGTACATTATTTTTGATCAGTTACTTTTATTAACTCCATTTGCTTTTTTCCTGAGTTGCTTTTAACTCGTACTGTACCTGTTTCTTGTAATATTGTTTTTTTCATGCTACATCTACATTTTATTTGCTTCTTCACACCCCACTATTAACGACATTATGCCCTCCTCCCTTGATTATCTTGGCAGGGTTCCTATTCTTGCACACACTTTTTGTGCAGAGGGGCCGCCATGAAACTACGTGGACAGCCCTGCGGAAGTTTGGTTACAATGATAACTTGGAGCTTTCCAATGATTTTCTGTACCCTCCGTAAGCAACTTATTTTTGTCTTTTTTTTTATTTTAATAACACTACTTTTTACTTCCTCTTATTTTTCTAAGTGTGATTGGTTTTAGATTTGCTTTCTATCTCCAGGTTTTCCACAAATTTATGGCACGTTTATGATTGTATTGAAACATTTTGTATGTAAAGCAATTGCGTACTTTGTTCGTCATGTATGAAGAACATTCTTTGGAGATTTGCTTGTCTTTTAACATGTCTGGTTCTAAGGTTCACTACTTATCAACCTGAAATGAAGACAAAACTGACATTTGGTGGACTACCCTGTATGATCGTATCATAGTTTGTCTTTATCCATCCATTCCCTCTTCTTAACAGTCATTAATTCCCCTGTCATTATGACCATTCTCTCTCACCTAACCAATGCCTCTCCTCACACCACGCCATCTCCATCATCAGACCCCAACTCTATCCCCCGTTTCATCAAAAACATTCTCACGTCAAACTTCCTTGCCAAATGTCCCTAAACTCAAAACCAAACAATTTGATTGTATTTATCATTACCTTTTTTGTCCACCCAATGCATCATTTCCTGCACCCTATTCCTCTCCACGCCCATTATTTATCCAATGAATGGATTATCGATGGACGAAGTGAGATGAGGCAGAGTGGGAATTGACTCTGAAGAATTGGAACCGTTTCAGGCAGGCAATCAGCACTGCAGAATTTATGGTTCGATTCCTGGTTCCGATGGAGGGAATCTATTCCTTTGCCCATGCCTACCGCAGTGCAAATGCAGGATGTTATGAACCGTATCATATTCAAGGACCCATCAATGATGTGTGCAAAAATAAATTGCACAAGGACCACTTACCTGAATCACCCCTCCTCCTCCCCCTTTCCAAATATGCACTTGTAAAAATAAAATACAGTACCAGGATTTGATGATAATGGAATATGACAAGTCTGGAGATGGCGATGGTCCACGAGCAATGTACACGGTTTGCCTTTTTTATTTTTTGACCTTCGAGGGGACGCCACAGGCAAACTGGCAGGAATCGGGAAAAACGTAAATGATGAAAGTTGTAGTACTCGAAGAGCACGACTTGCATACCAACTTTCATTCGAAACAGTTGAAAACCCTAGGAGCTTGATGGCCAATTTATTGATTTTTTTTGACATTTTCTAAGTTTGTGACCTTGTGACCTTGACCTTGGGATGAAAATGAAAAATCGAGCTCCGTGGGGCTATGCAGGTGCCATTGGGCTAACCAAATACCAAAACTCCTGCCAGATTCGACAAACCCCCTCGGAGAAGATGTAACTTGAAACCGGCTACCCCCTTAAAAACACGTTTTTTGGGCGTGGCTTTGCCCATAATGGGCGCAGCATGCCCATCCTCCGGAAAACACAACTAGAGCATGATACAAACCTCGCACCCTAATTTTATCAAGATCGGATCAAAACCCACGGAGCTATGCTCGGGACAGACAGACACACACCCATAACGAATATAGTGGTCACTTACTGACTCGTGAACCAATAATATTCAATAACAAGACTGAGCAATGAGCCAGGTAGAGGTAGAGCCTTACCAGGGCAGAGCGAACAGATCTCCTGTTCGCTCTACCCCGGTGAGAGTAGCAGTAGATCTGAAAGTGAACAATCTATATTAAAGCAGGTCTGTGTGTGCGCACGCACGTGCTTGTGTGCTCACTGACAATAAACCAAGTACAATCGCCTCTCCCATCCTTCTGAGAACAGGTGAGTCGACTAAATATAGAAACGACCATCTTTTATAATGGAGACAGTTATTCCCTTGTTGTGTATGGTTGGCTGTGGGAAGGTTTTCCCAAGTCTTTCACGAACCAGCTGGCCAGGCCTGACATTCGACTAAGGTTAGGGTAGGAATTTGGCTAGGGTGTCACCGATAGCTCGCCGACTCTTCGTGAAGGACACTGTGAGATCTTCAACATCCATCCGAGGGACGGCACACGCATTGATGAATCACCCTGCCTGTGAAAAACCGGGATGACAGTTTATAGCTGGGTCATGATTCAAATCCAGGCCAGACTGCTTAAAAAGGAGAGTGTGTACCTCTAGACCATCCTGCCAGCCCAGGAGAGTGATTATTTTTTTGATCTGATGGTTTGTTTGTTTTTTCTTTTCCTTTGGCGGATGTATCTCCAAAGTTTGTTCTTTACATAAGTTGTTCAGCATTGGTCTACGAGTCGTGTTTAATAATTAGTCCAATCTGCTTAATTTGGTTGCAGATATCCTTACTGCTTACCAAACCACATTAAACAATCAATAAGATGTTAACCCTGGGAATTTATTTTCAGTTTGGCTGTGTGCCTTTTGTTGTTGGTCCTTTTTTCAATCGTTATTTTTTTTATACCTCTGCTGACGAAGTCGCTGGAGGCATTATGTTTTGGGGTTGTCCATCCATCCGTCCATGCTAATTTTCTCTCTTCTCTGCAACCATTTTAGCGATTGACACAAAATTTTCACCGTGTAGAATGTTTGAGTCCCCCGGACTCTGTATAGAATTGATTGATGAATTTTGTGTGGACAGTGGCGTGAAAGCAGGGGGGGCCGAAAAACACCTCAATGGATAGGTTATGAGCTGTAGTTGTGCACCTTGACACTGGTTTTTTCACAGACATGAAGATGCGAGGAAAAAACGGTATTTTTAATTGTGCTAATATATTATATTGTGAGACGCCAACCATGATGACGCTGCTAAACATACCCTTATTTCTGTGTTCCCATAACGGCCTTGAACAACAAGAACGATAGCTTCATGGTCCAAGGGGACTCATATGTTCAAAAGAACATACCCTTATATTTTTATGATAAGTACAATGTCATAGGTTACGTGGTGTGGCAGCCATGTTGGAAAAAAGGAAAAACTTTGGACTTCTGTATCTCCGAAACTGCTCCATGGAAAAAATTGAAACTTTGCACATGTCAAGTACTCCCCATGGGCAACGAGCGTGATGATTTTTTTTTATGATGTCATAGGTGGCTTCGTTATGATGTCATAATTGCATATGTTGAACGTTTTATCACACACCCAACCTTTCCACCAAGTTTCATGCAAATCCATCAACAAGTTTTTGAGATATTATGCTCTGTCGTTTTTGGCCCTGTCTCTCAATGATGAAGAATCACTTTAAAATTTAAAGTTGCCGGATCTTCACCAAAATCAAATCAGCGTGTCCCTATCACACACCCAACCTGTCCACCAAGTTTCATCCCAATCCGTCTACAACTTTTTGAGATATCCTGTACACAAACAGACAGATGGGGGTGAAACATTACCTCCTTCCATCACAGGTGGCGGAGGTAATTAGACATCGTATGATTTCACTCCCATAACATATACGCATGTAACGTTACTTGGGAAACTCACCATGCCCACTTTTTGAAAGACTTCAGTCACGGTCGGGAATTGGTGATATAATAATTCACTGCTCCCCATTGGCCTGGGTGGTAGAGACAAATAATAGTAACTGAGACAAATAGCTTAGCTGCTCAATACGGAAAAAAAACATTAACCAAATACTTATCCAATGATATATCGTATGATTTCACTCCCATAACAAAGATGTAAGGTTACTTGGGAAACTCGCCATGCCCACTTTTTGGAAGATTTCAGTCATGGTCAGGATTTGTGATATAATTCACTGCTCCCCATTGGTTGGGTACTCAAGCCAAAAACAGTTCCACGTTGATATGGCATCTGGTTTTACTTTCAATGGACATGCCCTATTCCAGCAATAAATCTTTCAAGATACTACCACACCTCAGAAAAAGAGGTTCGTGATCTAAAATTTTTATTGATTGTTTTGTTTTAACACTATTCTCTTGAGTGTTTTACATTGGTTTGATTAAATGCATTTAACTGTCAGCATTATCTTTGATGCAGCTTGAAAGTGCCTATGGATTGCACCACGGAGCTGAACCACTACGCATACCTGTTCCTACAGGCATTGTTCGAGAAGCATGATCGGGTAATTATACTTATGCTTTGTTTTGTTTTATTACATGGTGACAGTGAAAGCAATTTGCAGAAGCTCAAACGAAGGTGTTTTACCTGCAGTTGTACCCATTCTGAATGTTGTGCATTGTCCAGGGACTTTGTCTGGAAAGAGAAGAGCTCTTTAATCCTTGTTTGCATTCGCTTCAAGTGAAACACCTTTCTGAAAGTTATCCAATGTTGTCAGTATTTGCATCTACAGGGACGTTTTCACAATACAGTATTCTCACAATGACCGTCAAACTTGCAACATAACATTGCCACGTTTGGAAAGAAGAGGGTCCATAACCCAGTGTATAGTCCTAATAAAGTGGAGTGGAATTTGTTTGCATGATCTTCTGAGGAATTGCAGGAAAAGCTGTGTTTCATCCTTGTATCATTATCATCATCTTTAAGAATCTTTCTTGTGATGTGGAAAAGCAACACATTAGCTTTACATTGACATGGTTAAGGACAAGCTCAGTGTAAATTTGGTAATCTCGTACATTGGCCCCCTCGGACCTTGGGTGTGAAAAGACAAGGTGAATTTATGACTCAGACTCAGATGTTCAGACCAAGGTACCTTGCTTAATATTTTACAAAACGTAAGCATCTGTCTGGTTGAATCAATTTGTTCGCTTCATAATTCACTGTAATATAGTTATCCTGAAACTAATCTGCCATACAATTGGAAGGATGTGCTCAATTGAACTGGGAAGATGAAAATAACTTCGGAAAATTGATTAAGTTGAGAATTAATTGTTATTCACGTTTGTTTGTGGGCTAACAGGATGGCTTCGAGGTATCCACACTCACCTCTAAGCTGTCTAGCCTGGGTTTGATTCCTGACCCAGCTATAAACTGTCAGCCCAGTGTTTCACAGGCAGGTTCATTCATCAATGTGTGTGCTGTCCCTCAGATGGATGTTAAATGGGATTCCCGTCTGCCAGCATTCTTTGGTGGACGTTAAAGATCGCACGGTGTCCTTCGCGAAGAGTAGGCAAGCTATCGCCTGAACCATGGCAAATTCCAAATTCTGCCCAAACTAGTCGAATATCAGGCCTAGCTACCATGTTCCTGAAAGACTTGGGCCAAGCTACTCCCAGCCGACCCCAAAAGAAAGGTGGGATAATGGTGGCCGTTAAAGAAGAAAAAGATTCACGTTTGTAAGATACTTCCCAATACAAAGCTGAATGCTCGCCACCATTTCTTCATCCCTCAATGGTCTCGTTTATGTAACTGACTTCCTGTATCTGTAATTTCTTAACCACCACCCCCTCTCAACCCTTCCCCACCTTCTAGTCCTTAAAAAGTGCTTCCCACCATAATCTCATGTTTTCTCCCATGCTCACCCTTGCTGTCATTGACTCTCATTTACCATCCCACCCCCTCACTTATTTTCCTCTCTGCCACTCATCCACTTGTGTGTCATTTATTTGTCTTTCTGGTGTGCTTAAAGTGTCTAAGTCCATGTCAACCTGCAGCCTCCTGTCATTAGCTCATTGATTAGCCTAGATGTGTGTCTATAATTGTAAAAAACGTTGAATTCTCTTTCATCATTATATTATAACTTTCACACACTTTGAAAATTGGGGACAAATTGCACAACATGAGACAATATTTGAGGATCTGGATGTTGGGGGGGGGGGGGTGGTGTGATGAGGGAACACAAAATTCTAGAACCAACACGCAGCATCGACAGCCCCATTTATTTGCATGAAATTTCTGGAAAAACAGAAAAGATCTATAACTAGAACAAAAGCACTTTTCCTCTCGACCCTGCGTCAGTGCCAGGTCCAGATGGCATCAGTGGACAGGTTCTCCTGCTTTGCTTCTCTTGCTTTTCCTCTGTCTGTGTTCCTCACCATGTGCTTTTCCTCTGGCCCTCTCCCATCTGCCTGGAAATCAGCAAACATAACTCCGGTCTCAAAGAAGGATGAAAAAATAGTTTTAAGTAGAGACCAGTAAACTTCTCATTGTAAACAGACAGCAATCCATCATTTCTGCAGACGTCAAGTCTCTTTACAAACAGCCTGACCTCTGACCATCATTTTGGATTCCGTTCTGGTCATTGTACTATGGACATGGTCGTGCTTCTAACCCAGAAATTGTAGGAAGCCCAAAACTTTTGTTTTGTATACCATGTCGAGGCTTGTGTAAGAGCTAATACACAAAAACATATAACAAGGCAGGAGACGAGAGGGGCAGAAGAGGGAAACACAAAATAGTGGGGAACACAGACAATAGGACATCTGTGGAAGGGAGGATGGGACGGGGTAAACAAGATGGTACTACAGGGACTTTCAAGAAGGAAAACAGAGAATTTGAAGGAGGTGGGTTTGGGGTGGATTAACGGGGGTAAAAAAGATCAAAATTATTGATAGGGGAAGATATGAGATGGTGGTGAACAGCTGTTTTGAAAACCTGGAGGGAGTGGGATTGAAGAGAGTATGGGAGAGTATCAGACTGCAGATGAAAGCTTTATAAATGGTTAGCAGCTCAGGCGTGCCAAGGAAGCTCTTTGTACGATGTAGGATGCCCAGTCGGCAACTGGCTTTGGAGGCCAGCTTGGAGATGTGGCTTTCCCAGCAAAGATCGTGGCAGATCGTGAGACCCAAAAGCTTGAATGAAAGGACTTCTTCAAGGGGATTGTTGAGAAAGTAGATGGGGGTGGTTTTCCAGACGGTCCTTTCAGAGAGACGTGGTGAGGGTGTGAGATTTGTCAGGATTGAAAGACATATGTCTAATATGAAAGTCTGAAAGATCATTGATGAAAACCAGAAAAAGAACAGGGCAAAGAACACCACCTTGAGGAACTCCAGCCTGCACAGGAAGAGGAGATAAGAAAATTCCATTAAGAGCCATGAGTTGACTGTGACAGGTGAGGAAGTCTACGAGCCATGAGTGGAGATTGCTTTGGATACCATAAGAAGAGAGTTTGGTGAGCAGTGCGGGATGCCAGACCATATCGAAAGCTCGCAATATGTTTCAGGAGATGGCTCTGATATCGTGTTTGGCATTTAGGACTTCCATCCATCGTTGGAAAAGCAGAAGCAGTATGTCCAGGGTTGAGTGACCTGGTCTAAATCCAAATTGATGAGCAGAAATCAGGCCATTGTAGAAGAGGAAGGATTTGATTTCGGAAGCGATGATGGGTTCCATAACCTTGCTGATGATTTGGGAGCAGGCTGATTAATCTGTAGTTGCAGAGATCTGTTTTTGCATCTTTTTTATGCAGAGCGGTAATGTTTGTTGATTTCCAAGCAGATGGCAGATTACCTTGAGCAAATGAGAGGGTAAATAGAACAGGGAGAGGGTGAGCAAGAGCAGCAGAGCAAGTTTTTAGAACACATGGGCTGATGCCATCTGGACCGGTTGCAGAATTTGAGTCGAGGTTTGACAGCAAGCTCTCCACCTTGTCAGGAGAAAAGGACAAAGAGTCCAGGAACAGCTGGGTGCGACTGGGTATGGTGGGTACAGAAAGCGATGGGTTTGGGACACAATATTTAGAAGCAAACAGATAATTTAGACGTTCAGTCTTTTCACATGCAGTGTCAGCTGTGCTGCCATTTGTGGTCAGGGAGGGGGAACATACACCAGAAATGGACTTAACAAGACACCATCAGGATTTGGATGAGGGAGACGGGTTTGAGAGTTCAGACTTGAGATGAGAAAGATGTTTTCTGGCTGTCCTGAGGGTACATACACACTTGTTCTGAGCTTTGTGGAAAGAACTGAGATTGCCTTCAGTAGGATTTGCTTTCCATGAGGCAAAGGCAAGTTGTTTCAGGACAACAAGCTTCAGTGTACCATGGGGGGGTGGGGGTGGGGGTTGAAAGGGGAGGAGAACTGAAGAGGAGATGACATATATCAGTGCATTACGGAGAGTAAATTTCTTTTAAAAAAATTCTCAGGATTAATTGATGTCAGTGAGAGTAGAAATGGGAGACCAGTCTAGAAGTTTAATGGCTGCTTGAAGACCCTGCCAGTTGGTCTGAGTTAAATGTCAGACTCGTCGGTGCTGAGGTGGTTCTCTAATTACAGCCAGAGAAATGACTGCTTTAACAAGCATATGGTCAGATGAACCGATTGGAGCAGAAGAAGGACAACAGACATTTTCTGGGAAATTGGTCAAAATCAAATCCAGAAGAGATGGAGTACCATTGGCTGAGAACCGGGTCGGGAAGTTGACAGATTGTGCCAGTCCTAAAGAGTCACAGAAATCCTTTGCGGAAGTGCCATGGCAGGTGAGAAAGGAACCCACACCCCGCCAACTGGCATGATGACAATTGAAGTCACCGCATATGAGGAAGGGAGAGTTGGGATGAGTGGATAGAAGTTGGGGCATGTTTTTGGCGAGCGAGATGTAAATGGAGTCATCACTGTTCGGTGGATGGAACAACACTCAGATAAACAAGATGTGGGAGCGGAGGGGAAGCCATAGCCAGAGGTGTTCCTGGGGGTGTGCAGTGAGGGCAGTGCATGGAGAGTGAGTAATAGAGTTTTTGACAAAGAGAACAACAACACCACCAGGGCGAGGTTCAGGTCTATCATACTGGAGTATGATATGTCTCACTAAGACATAATCCAAGGTCAAAAATTTCAACGGATTCGTGATCAGCGTGAAAAATGGCCATAAAAAAACACTCCTTTTAATGGGAGAACAGAGAAAAAGTCGATGTGTGCCCCACCCTCTTAGGTTGGTAAAATGCAAAAAATCAAAATGGCCACAAAATTTACCCACTTTTCAGGTAAAATTTGATAATTATAGCTTACTAGGGCATGTAATAATATTACATCAATAGTTCAGCATACCGGTATCACTATCATGGATATCATGTAATAATATTACATGCCCTAGTAAGCCATAATTATCAAATTTTACCTGAAAAGTGGATAAATTTGGTGGCCATTTTGATTTTTTGCATTTTACCAACCTAAGACGTCATCCTATGTCAAAAAATTCAACGGATTCGTGATCGGCATGAAATTTTGTCATAAAAAACACTCCTTTCAAAGAAAGTATGGTTGTATGCCCAACCCTAATTTTAATTGTGAAGGAACGTTTTCCCAGACTTAGACCAGACTTAGACCACCCACACAGAAAGATCTCTGGGTTTTTTTTGCTAACGGACCCCCTCTGACGCGACGATGTATTTTTTTTTGTTGTTGTTTTCAAAAAAAAAAAAAACCCAGAGATCTTTCGGTGTGGGTCATGATGGGTCATAATACATGTGCTTTATATGAATTTACAAGGGCACAATTAGACAATGAACAAACTCGACAGATGTAGGAGTTGAACCTTGATTTAGGGGCTGTCACACCTTGATGTTTTAGTCAGCGTATGGCAACGTATCAAAATGTATGTAAAACGCTGGCGTACGCTGAACTATTGATGTTTTTTTTAAAGTTTTTGGCGTATTCATAATGAGTTGGACGTATGCATAATGTATTAGTAACGTACACAGAACGTTTCGATAACTTATAGATAACTTGTACCAATGCATGCTTAGCGTGTTGTCGGCGTTCACAACGTATGCCCAACCATAGTCTAATGTATGCATACCGTGCGGCAGCGTATCGCCGACGATCACGTGGCGTAGCCTATTAAAAGGATGCCGCTCAACGACTCAAATCATAACCGTACTAGACATCCAAGTGTCAACATCACTGTCATGCTCTGTCACACCTTGACGTTTTAGCCAGCGTATGCCGACGTATGAAAAATTTTCCGAATATGCTGGCACATGTCGAATACTTTATGGGTAAGTTTTGTATACGTTAAGAGCACGCTGGCATATGTCGTAGTACGCCGAGCACGTCGACAAATTTTAAGCATGCTCAAAATTTTTTGACGTATGCCAGCGTATGACTCACACGTTCCGCATACGCTGGCCATAAGTTGTAGGCACGTTATGCGATCGTTGACACACGTCGACACACATTACTTGTAAGTTACTCATGAGTCGAAACACGTCGAGGTAATGTTTAGCGTACCCGAAACTTATTTCTAACCTATGAGTAACGTGCTTTGAACCTATGTGTAACGTATCTCCAACGCACATTGACGTATGTAGACTTATTTAATTGACGTCTTCCAGACGACCACAGAACTTACTGAACGTGTTTCTAACTTACAGCTTCCATATAATGGTGTATTGGCAGCGTTTAGGGGAATTGGTATATAGAAATGGGCTTCACATTAGTAACCCGTCAGTGTTTCAGACTCCCTGGTGAGTACATGTCCATGTCAGTAGTATCAGTAGTAGTAGTAGGTGAGCGTGTCAGTAGTAGTAGTAGTTGTAGTAGTAGTAGGTCCATGTCAGTAGTCGAAGGTGAGTGTGATGGGGAGGGTGTGGGTGATGATGGATCCTCCTTGCGTCCGCGTCCACGGCCACGGCCAGGAGACTTCTTTTCTGCATTCTTCGAAGTTTTCTTCGGCTTTTTTTAAAAATGTTTTTCTACGCTGAACTATTGATGTTTTTTTTTAAAGTTTTTGGTGTATTCATAATGAGTTGGACAAATGCATAACGGGTTAGTAACGTACACAGAACGTTTTGATAACTTCTAGATAACTTATACCAATGAATGCTTAGCGTGTTGTCGGCGTTCACAACCTATGCCCAACGATAGTCGAACGTATGCGTAGCGCGCGGCAGCGTATCGTCGAAGATCACGTGGCTTAGGCTATTCATTGGCTGCCGCTCAACGATTTAAATCGCTGCCGCTCAACGATTTAAACCACAACCGCACTCGAAATCAGTGTCAACATCACCGTCATGCCGTAGAAAAAAAAACAAAAACAAAAACAAAAAAAAACATGGAGTCTGGAACACTGATGGGTTACTCCTGTGAAGCCCATTTTTATATACCAATTCCCCTAAACGCTGCCAATACGCCATTGTACGGAAGCTGTAAGTTAGAAACACGTTCAGTAAGTTCTGTGGTCGTCCAGAATACGTCAATCAAATACGTCTACATACGTCAATGTGCGTTGGAGATACGTTACACATAGGTTCAACACACGTTACTCATAGGTTAGAAATAAGTTTTGGGTACGCTAACCATTACCTCGATGTGTTTCGACTTGTGAGTAACTTACAAGTAACGTGTGTCAACGATCACGTAACGTGCCTACAACTTATGGCCAGCATATGCGGAACATGTGAGTCATACGCTGGCAAACGTCGAAAAATTTTAAGCATGTTAAAATTTGTTGACGAGCTCTGCGTACTACGACGTATGCCAGCATGCTTCAGCGTGCTCTTAACGTATACAAAACTTACCCATAACGTATTCGACGTGTGCCAACGTTTTAGACAAATTTTTCATACGTCGGCATATGCTGGCTAAATCGTCAAGGTGTGACAGCTCCTTTACTCACATCATTAGCCAAGGGCTCAGATGCAAGCGCTAAAAAAAAAATCAACTCGTGTTTGTTGCGATATTTTTTGGTATCATTCTCTCCAATACTCCGTGATGTCCCATCTCAGCATGACGCTGTGGAAGCCAAGGCATTCAAGTTTAATGGAACCTCCTGTGATGAAGCTGAGTCTATGGGCCTTTCACTTTCTCATCGCAGACAGGTCGGTGGTCTCTGTCTTCTACTGCCTCCTTTCTGCTCTTATACCCTCTGCTTTTTCCATGCCTTGTCCCCTCCCCCTCCCATTTATCTGCAGGGCACACATGGTCCACCATCAATCTCCTTCTGGTGGACCTCCCAAAATCCAGAAATCTCACCTCGACTCATTCATTCCTCTCCCCCCCCCCCCACTACCCCATTATGGAACCCGTGGAACTTCCACTTCTTCTCCAATCTCATTGTTCCCTTCAGGTCTTCAAGACATCATTTCACCACCACCTCTGATCATCCCCCATCCAAAACCATGATATTTTCTACACCCTTTAACCTCCCCACCCCCAAGCTCACCTCCTTCCAAATTTCCAGTTTTTCCTTCCTGAAAGTTTGTTATGTTTCTGTATCCATATTATCCACACCATGCATCCTCCCCTTCCCCCCATCCCCTCCCCCCCCACACCCATTGTTTGTCCAAGTCTCCCTCTATTATGTCCTTCAATCCTGCTGACGGTGTTTCCCCCCTCTCTCGACTGATCCTTTTTTTTTAGCTCACCTGTTCGAAGAACAGAGAGTTATAGCGATAGCCCCGGCTTTGAGCGTCAGTGTGAGCGTGAAAATGTCAAAGTTTTTGGTGCAAGTTATTTTTTCCTTTCTAATGTTTTTATCTACCACACTATTTCTTATATGCCCTATATAAATATATATCGGGGCGTATTATGTGATACTAGTCATCCGTCTCTGTCTGTCTGTCTGTCCATCCGTCCGTTCCTGTCCGCACTCTAACTCCCAAAGTTTTCAACTTTCACGTTTCATATTTGGTACATAGGTACAGACTGTGGAGACGGTGTCGCGACTTATGTTCGTCATCTAAAGTGGTTGCCATGGCAACCAGGATGCTGTTTTTCCATCCGTTCCTGTCCGCACTCTAACTCCCAGAGTTTTCAACTTTCATGTCTCATATTTGGTATATAGGTACAGGCTGTGGAGACGGTGTGTCGTGACATACGATCGTCATCTAAAGTGGTTGCCTTGGCAACCAGGATGCTGTTTTCCATCTGTTCCTGTCTGCACTCTAACTCCCAAAGTTTTCAACTTTCATGTTTAATATTTGGTACATAGGTACAGACTGGAGACGGTGTGTCGTGACATACGTTCGTTATCTAAAGTGGTTGCCATGGCAACCAGGATGCTGTTTTCCATGTTGCAGCACAATTCTGTATATACCTTCTTGTCCGGGCGTATATTGTGCTCACTTGCGCTCTTGTTACTGATTACAATATACAAATACATATATTGCTTTAAAATTATACTTCACTGCAACGCTTCATAAAAAAAATATTAATTATTAGACTAGTCTTTTAAAAAACGATAAATGTATAAACAGGCGAGCATTGGGTGGCTTTGACACCAACTCTGGTTCTGTTGCATCCTGATCTGTTCAGTGTTCTCGCTTTTCCACGAGCCTTGACTTTGCAGACAAAAAAGACATTCTTATAAAAAGTGAATTTATGGAATGGTAATAAAATGCATTCTGTTCTGAGAAACTGCTGGATTACATTAAACAATTTGGTCTGCAGTTTAACCAGACATTAAGTGTATTTACTTTCTCACTCAAACTCAGTTTGATGTTAAAGCCAACTGCATATACTGTACCTCATTACATATAAGATGTTGCTTCGTTTCAGAAATTGCTCTCATTACAACTTTCATCATTGAAGGGAAAAATTTCCATAAGAGGTCATGAAAGTGGCAAAAGCCCAAATACATAATTTGCTTGAGATTCGTAGTGGTCTGACTTTGAATATGAGTTGGTGTGGTAATTTTGCTGTGTTTTGTGCATGCAATTCTCTCCAGAATCGAGACCAAGCATTACGGCCCGAGCAGCTGCATTCCATTTTTGCCATCTTTCCTTTCATGCCCTGGGGCCCTGATGTTTTGGGCACTGTCACCACCAATGACAATGGTTGGATCACACAGCAAGGCTTTTTGGCCCAGTGGACGTGAGTGAATGCTTCACTTAACCATTTTTGTTGCACTACAGGATGAAGACTCTCAGCATTATTGTTTCAGACCTTTTTCCTTATGCCACTTTTCTCACTTTGTTGCTTCCATGACTATAATAATTATTATTTTGTCTCGGTTTATTGTTTTGGCATGGCATGTTTGTCATTACTCATGCAACATGTAGTGGAGCCGACATGCTTCTCGTAGGACCAGGAGCCATCATGTCTGGACCTTGTATTCACCAAGGATGATGAGGATGTGCAATTGCAGCCATCTCTCCCAACATTTGGTAGCAGTGATCATGTAGTGCTCCACTGGCGACACTTCCTACCTAACGATGTACCGTGGATAGCACCAGACAAGCACTGCAACATCTGGAAGGCCAACTTCACGGGAATGAGATATGCAGCCGCCAATATCCAATGGGAACGAGAAGATATAGATTCAGCAGGTCAAGCATGGCTACACGTTAAGTCAGTTATTCGAGACGTAGTGAGTAGATACGCCCTAGAGCGGCAAGTATGTCAGAAAAATAGAATTCCGTGGTTGACAAGGAACACTGAAGCTCTTGGTAACAAAGTGGAAATGGTGGAGGTGTTTCCAAAACACAAGGTCAGAGGTGAACTACGCTGTCGTTAAGGCCTCAAGTCGCCAGTGAAAGCAAAGCCTCAAGGAGGCTAGGCGTCAGTATGAGACTCGGCTTGCTAGGAAAGCAAAGACTGCACCTAAACGCCTATATGCCAACCTTAAGGGAAGGACTCTCACACGGGATGGTGTAGGTGCATTCAAAGTGGAAAACACATTCTGGACAGCAGACCTCGAGAGAGCACGATGCCTCTCCGACCATTACTCAAAAGTATTCGCGAGAAACCATCCCCTCTCCCGGAGTTCATTTGCCGAAACCCACCAGAGGAAAGTCTTACTAAAGTCCTGTTCTTGGTGACTGGTGTGGAGCAGCAACTTCGGTTGTGTGATCCCCTAAGGTGCCAGGATCTGGCGGTGTTCACCCTAAGGTGCTGGTTGAGCTTGCCACAGAGCTTACTATGCCACTATGGACAGTTTTCCAACTATCCATATCCATTGGAATTTTGCTTCTCAATTGCAAAATGGCACATATACAGTCATGGCCAAAAATATTGGCATCCTTGCGCACACATCTTTGCAAGTTGAAATTGACAAAAGTATTTGGTCGCCAAAATTCTTTATTCCACTGTTAATATTACAGAACCTTTGTTTTTGATTCAGAACTTAATATATCCTTTTAAATCAGGAAATAAAAAGAAATTTTGTTGACAATTATTGACACCCGAGACTTAATATTTGGTATAACAGCCTTTGGGCAAAATATCTGCAGTCAAGCACTTCCTATAGCCATGAATGAGCTTCCTACACCTCTCCACTGGCAGTTTGGACCACTCTTCTTTGTGAAAACTGCTCCAGTTCTCCCAGATTTGAAGGGTACCTTCTCCAAACTGCTGTTTTCAGATCTCTTCACAAGTGTTCAATGGGATTTAGATCTGGACTCATTGCTGGCCACTTCAGAACAGTCCAGCATTTTGTCTTGAACCATTCCTAGGTGCTTTTTGAAGTGTGTTTGGGGTCATTGTCCTGCTTCAAGACCCATGACCTTCGACTGAGAACCAGCTTTCTGGCACTGAGTTGAACATTGCACTCCAAAATGCCTTGGGAATCTCATGATTTCATGATGCCATGCACACATTCAAGGTGCCCAGTGCCAGAGGCAGCACAGCAACCCCAAAACATCACTGAACCTCCTCCATGTTTGACTGTAGGGAAGGTGTTCTTTTCTTTAAAGGCTTCATTTTGTTTTCTGTAAACAGAGATGATGTGCTTTACCAAAAAGCTCTAATTTGGTCTCATCTGTCAACAGGACATTCTCTCAGAAGGATTTTGGCTTGTTCAGGTGTGCCTTGGCAAACTCCAGTCAGGCTTTCTTATGTCTCTCTCTCAGCAGTGGGATCCTCTAGGGCAGGGGTTTTTGATGATTGCATCTGGCTCGCAGATAAAATTGGAGTTTGAAACTTTGAAAGCCCAATATTTCTCGCGGAAGCTTTACCTATAGTTTGAATGGTGTTGTGCTTCATTCATGTGCAGGGCTGAACTTGGCAGAAGGAGAGAAGAAAAAATTCCTCCGAATTGGCTGAAGCGGTTTTTGTTTCGTCCAGTCATGCGGCCGAGGCGACTAGTGATTTCGGTTCCTCCAATAACGTGCCGCCGCCGAGACGCGTAGCGGAATTCATCTCGACCAATCACGCGCCACCGCTGAGGCGACAGCATCCCAGAGTCGGCCGGCCGCGCCGCACCTCTCGAGTATATAAGCCTGTGTGCAGGCCAGCCAGACTCACTATTTGCCAAGCCTCAGTTGGGTCAACATCTCCCTCTCTCATTTTCTCAAAGCTAACCCTTCGACGAAGAAGATGGCGAAAACAAAAAAAGATGAGGAGTATCGTACATTTCACGACGAATGGACCGAAGAATTTGCCTTTGTGGAGAGAGCAGGTTCTGTGGTGTGTCTAATTTGCAATGTCAAAATTGCATCGATGAAACGGTCGAATATAAAGCGGCACTTCGACACACGCCATGCTACTTTTGCATCAAAATACCCTGCGGGAGACAGCAGAAAGAAAGCGTGCCAAGAGCTACTGAGCAGGGTGCAAGCCAGCCAGCAGCAACTCCGCGTATGGACCCGGCAAGGTGACTATAATTCCGCTAGCTTTGCTGGATCTTTAACAATAGTGAGGAACGGAAAACCATTCACAGATGGCGAGTATGCTAAAACGTTCATGCTGGAAGTAGCCAATGAACTTTTTGATGATCTTCCGAACAAAGACAAGATAATCAAACGGATACAAGACATGCCTCTGTCGGCAAGAACTGTTCATGATCGTACCATCATGATGGCAAACCAAGTGGAGGAAACGCAAGTGAAGGACATAAATACAGCACCGTTCTTTTTCCTGGCTTTGGATGAGTCAACAGACGTAAGCCATTTGTCACAGTTCAGTGTGATTGCAAGATATGCTGCTGGTGATGCACTGCGCGAAGAACGTCTTGCTGTTCTGCCAATAAAAGGGTCCACAAGAGGTGAGTATTTATTCAAGTTTTTCATGGAGTTCGCTCAAGAAAAAAATCTACCTATGGATAAATTTATCTCAGTGTGTACTGATGGTGCTCCGTGTATGGTGGGGAAAAACAAAGGATTTGTGGCGCTTCTCCGTGAACATGAAAATAGACCCATCCTAAGTTTCCATTGCATTCTACACCAGGAGGCACTTTGTGCTCAGATGTGTGATGGGCAGCTTGGCGAAGTGATGTCGCTGGTCATTCGTGTGATCAACTTTATTGTTGCCCGAGCCTTAAATGGTCGCCAGTTTAAAACACTGCTGGATGAAGTTGGAAATAACTATCACGGTCTGCTTTTGCACAGCAATGTGCGTTGGTTGTCAAGAGGGAAGGTGCTTAGCCGTTTTGCAGCTTGCCTGAACGAAATCCGGACTTTCCTTGAAATGAAAGGGATTGAGCATCCTGAGCTAGCCAAAACTGAGTGGCTCCTCAAGTTTTACTATCTCGTGGATATGACTGAACATCTGAACCAGCTCAACGTGAAAATGCAAGGCATTGGAAATACAGTGTTATCCCTTCAACAAGCCATGTTTGCTTTTGAAAACAAGCTTGAGCTCTTTATCATGGATCTTGAAACAGGTCGTTTACTACATTTTGAAAAACTGAGACAATTTAAAGATGCATGCACAGCAAGTGAGCCCACTCAAAACTTTGATCTCCACCAGTTAGCTGGCTTCACATCCAGTCTCCTACAGTCATTCAAAGCACGCTTTGGAGAATTTCGTGAGCACACTCGTCTTTTCAAGTTCATCACCCATCCAAACGAGTGTTCACTGAACACAGCCGACCTGAGTTACATTCCTGGTGTCTCCGTCAGAGATTTTGAAGCAGAAGTGGCTGACCTGAAGGCCTCAGACATGTGGGTGAATAAGTTCAAGTCACTGAATGAAGATTTGGAAAGAATCACACGACAGAAAGCGGAATTGGCGAGCAAGCACATATGGACAGAAATGAAAAAACTTCAACCCGAAGACCAGCTGATTATCAAAACTTGGAACGCACTTCCTGTCACATACCTCACACTGCAGCGTGTGAGTATTGCTGTATTGACCTTGTTTGGATCTACGTATGCATGTGAGCAGTCATTCTCACATCTTAAAAACATCAAGTCCAACCTACGATTACGTCTAATGGATGAAAGCCTCAACGCTTGCATGAAGCTTAACCTCACCAAGTACCAACCAGACTACAAAGCCATCAGCAAATCCATGCAACACCAGAAGTCCCATAAATGGTGAGTATTATAACAACATTATTTAAAAGAATAAATTCAGAGGCTTATTATACTCACATTTAGTTGAATTCAGTCTTAAAATATATTATATGGCTCTCACTGAAATAGATTTCCAAATGTTTTGCTTTCATGGCTCTCTGGGTCAAAAACGTTCCCGACCCCTGCTCTAGGGTCTCCTGCCATAGAACCCCCTTTCATTGAGTTGGTGATTGATGGTGCAAGTTGAAACTGTCGTATCTCGTATCTGAAGGTCAGCTTGAATCTATTTGGCCTTTGATCGAGGTGCTTTCTCCACCATTCGAACAATCCTTCACTGCAATCTTTGATCAAGTTTTCTCTTGCGGCTGCATCTATGGAAGTTGGCTACAGTGCCATGGGCCTTAAACTTCCTTATAACATTGCTCACGGTGGACACAGGAAAAACAGTCTCTGGAGATGAACTTGTAGCCTAGAGATTGTCCTTGCTTGGCTCCAATATTTTGTCTGACCTCAGACAATTCTCTGGTTTTCTTTCTTTTCTCCATGCTCAATGCGGTCGACACGGTGACAAAAAACAGCAGAATGACTCCTTTTCTCTTTTCAAACTGGTTGAATGAGTGATTTTTATATTGCAGGTACCTGCAACTCACCACAGGTGAGTTCATTTCCAAAGTAAAGGAGAATCATCTGCTTGAAATCTCATTGTTTCTAAGAACTTCTCAAAGGTGCCAATAATATTGTCCAGGCCATTCTAGGATTTCTGTTTGGAATAAGCTAAGATTTAGTAATTTTTTCAGTTTTTTTTGTTTTGTTCCACTGCAAACCACAGAAATACATTTGTGGAGAACAAAATATTTTTTAATATCAACAATTTTCTGGAAGAAATGGTGCATTATTTGAAAAAAGTGCAAGGGTGCCAATATTTTTGGCCGTGACTGTATCACCCATTTTTAAAAAAGGCGATCAGCAGCAGCCTGGCAACCACAGGCCTATCAATCTTACGCCAGTGGCCTGAAAAGTTTTGGAAAGACTGATGAAAAACAAAATCATGACCTTCCTGGAAGACAATAAACTACTCTCAACACTGCAACATGGATTTCGGGAGAAATGCTCATGTGTATCAAATCTACTGCCTGCCCAAGACAGTTTGACCCGAGCCGTGGATCAACGCCGAGTAGTCGATGCTGTTTTTATTTACTTTAGCAAAGCATTTGACACTACCGCACGAGTGACTCCTTATGAAGCATGAGGGGCTGGGTATTGGGAAACCACTTCTCTCCTGGATTTGTGATTTGCTAACAGGGCGTAAACAATGGGTCTTCGTAAATGGTACCGTCACAATGGAAGGAGGTACTAAGTGGAGTACCATAGGGTTCCGAGCTTGGCCCTGTTATTTTTACTTGTCTGTGTTTATGATCTTTCAGATAATCTTCACTCTAAGGCCCTGTTATTTGTGGATGATGTAAAAATTTGGGGTGATGCTCTCAAGGGTGATGACTGCTCGATGTTACAGGAGGATCTTTCCCTTCTTGAAAGGTGGGCCATCAAGTGGGAAATGCAGCTGAATCCTGAAAAATGCAAAGTAACGCACATCGGGTGCCAAAGTTCCACCATTGTCGAAAGGTTAAATGGTGTTGAATTACCAGTTGTGAAAGAGATTGTCGATTTGAGAATCTGCATGCAGGCATCACAATTGTTTACGATGCAATGCAATAGCGACGCAAACAAAACAAGCAAAGGGTGCTTTTTGCCATTCTATTTGCCATTCAGCTTGTGCTGAAATCGCACAGAAATTTTCCAGCACCTATATACCACACTTGTAAGGTCGCACCTTGAATTTGGCCTTCTGGTGTGAAAGCCATTTCTTCAGCAGGATAGAAAGATACTCGAGTGAGTTCAGCGATGCGCTACAAGGATGGTAAGAAGTCAAGCACGGTTCTCATATGAGGACCGCTTATCAAACCAACACCTCTTCTCACTAGATTACAGACAAATTAGAGGAGATATGATCACACACTACCGGATCCTGCATGGGGAACTCCAAGTCTAATTTGAAGAACTGCCATGTTTCAATCGGGATGACCGTCTTAGTGGTCACTCCTGGAAACTGACCAAGCCTGCTGTCCGCTGCAGGAGGATAGCAGTCTTCTATACTCATTGACTGGTTAACGTGTGGAATGGTTTAGACGAAAAAGCTGTTCAATCACCATCTGTCGACACATTTAAAAAGTGTTTAGACATGCTGCTGTTTCAACAACGATAGGACTACAATGGGCACTCCTGTCCTACTTTTCTACCTGACCATTTTACCTCTACGTGTTTGGCTGTTTTGTCCATTGCTTTAATATTAAGCAATTCCATAAGGTATGATGTTATTGATTATTGTCACGAAACCCAAAGGTTCTTTAATCGATCGATGTCCAAACCAGCAGGCGATTGAACTCTAAACTTGCGTGTACTGTATGTCACAGATAAAGCAGAAGTCATAAATGCAGCACTCTGGCAAGCCCTGTACACTGCAAAACAACTGGTGACCAGCTCTTCTTCTCCTCTTCACCTCCTCTCTTTCTTACTACTTCTATATAACTGGCACCAAAACCTTCATGATAGCTCCTCCCTCGATAATCTACTCGCATTTCCGAGGTGGTTCTTTTACCAGAAGCTGCTAGAAATTGCCCATTCACCTGAGATAGTTCCCCATTTGGAAGTCACCAGAAATTTCAAGAACTACAATTTTTTTTCATTGCTTAAAGTGGACTACCATATTATAATTTGCCACCTTTTAATCTACTCACTTTTTACAATAAACATCTCACTTCAACAAACATTGCAGTTATATTCCACAAAGTACCATTCCAAATTCAAACTGTAACAAAAAGTCATGAAATGGAATACAACGATGCTGTTTGCTGTATCACATGTGAAAACATTTCTTGAAGTTTTGTTGGGTAGATTTGTCAAAATCATCATTACACTTCTATATCAGCACCTCTTGTCACACGTATCATGTCGAGGCAATACTTGATCTCCTTCCAATTCAGTTCAGCATTCCCTCATTTATGGTCTCTATTGCAGTCCGAGTCCTCTTCCTCAGCTTGCAAAAGTGGTTGGTAATCCTCATTAGGTACACCGTATCCTTTATCTAATCCAAAGGGGTTATGTCCGGCGAACATGGTGGCCACAGTATTGTATTTTCACTCCCAATCCATCAATCATTGAATTGTTCATTGAGGAAATCACATACTGTAAGACTCCAGTGTGGGGAAATTCCGTCCTGTTGGTAAATTACCTTTGGTTGCAAGTCCACCAATTGCAGGAGTACAACGTTCTCAAACATATCTTCCTTTAATATATAGAGGTTGTGTGGCTGTCACGATGTCACCTTTATTCACTCATTGATAGGTTGCGGCACTGACCAATTGGGTGTGACAGTTTTTCTCAGCATCGTTCTTTGTGTCTATTGTTATCACATCTATCTGTGTCAGCAAGCAATGGTTTCCCTTGGTGATGTATTGTCTTTATCACACACTTTCCTCACCTCATGTTTCCTCACCTCATGACTCATCATATTCTTCTCGATTCTTCCATCTTCGACAGTGGTGATTACAATATTGGTGATTATTATATTGATTGTGGTGCTATCCTTGACAATTGTATGTTTATTTGACTCCCCGGACACTAAGCAGCCATCCGTGTCACCAAGAAAAAATTTATTTCATTCTTTGTAGGTACAAAATCATTATTTTTTTTTTCTCCAACAAAATGGGAAGAACCATCAAATGCACCAATGAAGCTGAAAGATTGGCTGCAAATGCTAAGCAGAAGTGACAAGCAAGAGCAAACGAAAGTCCACAGCAGAGTAAAAAGATTACCCGCAGAAGTGACAAGCAAGAGCAAAGGAAAGTCCACAGCAGAGTAAAAAGATTGCGCACAGAAGCCCACCAAAGGTGGACCGAGAAGTTCCCGCTATCCATGTAATTGTCGGATTTAATAGTGGCTTCTTCAAAGAAGAATGGCCCAATGACTCCTTCATTCCATTAGATACACCACATGTTTACCTTTGGGCTGTTGCACTCAAGTTCTCGGACCTCATGGGGAGGCTCAGAGCCCCAAATCCGAATGTCTGTTAACCTTCCCCAAAATGTGGAAAGTTGACATCTGATGTAAGCACTCATCATAGGAATCTGTCGACTTTGTCCAAGTGGTCCAAAATGTCCACTGAAAAATCCATGTGTCGCGTGCTGTCATCTGGCTTGAATGCCTGCACCAGCTGAACCTTGTACGCGTACATCCGTAACTGCGACAGCATCACTTTACATACCGCTAAACGGGATAGCTGCAGTTCCCTGGTGACAGTCCAAATAGATGTATGGGGACTGCCCTTGAGTGACTTACAAATGTTTTCAACATCCTCACCACTTGTGCTTGGCTCGCCTGCCCTCTTCATCTGCAGGATGCTATCGGTCTCCATAAACCTTTTGTGTGGCTCACAAATCATTTTTCGCGATGCTGGCTGCCTTCCATAGGTCGGCCTGTCGCTTCATTTTCACTTTTTTATTGCTGATTTGGTCTCTCTAAACCAAGCAACACGCTGCGCTTTTTCTTGTGGGGCCGCCATCATTTACAGTAAATGTGATGTCACGTGTCACAGGAGACATCTGGAAACGAAAAAGGGTTAATAAAACTTTGGGAAATGTTTTTTCACATGCAGAAAAATTGTTACATCCCATTTTTTAAATTATGATTTATTACGGTTTGAACTTGGCATGGTAATTAGTGGATTGGTGGACACACTGTATGCTATAAAATGTACAGGTTGTTCCATATCGAACCATAAACCTACATCTGTTCACCATGCATTGAGCCAAAACACCGTCTAACCGTCACTTGTAAAGAATTGCTGACAGTTATGGTCTTGATTTATCATTACCCTGACTGTTTCATCATATATACATCAAGCCTGGTGTTGGCTTTGTGGCTGGGGTGGATGGCTTAGGATCTTAGGGTCCTGAGTTTGAGCCCCGTTTGGCTGCTGAATTAACACCAGGTGGGGTTGACTCAGCCTGTCATCCTTCCGAGGTCGGCAAAATGAGTACCAGTTTACTGGTAGAGGGGCACAGCATCAGTGGCATTGCCGCGCTGCAAGAAATGATAGCTGCCTGGCAGCCAAGCTGCCATATGCAAGAACAGAAGAGATAGGTATGTCACCGGTATACCAACACAAACATTTGTTCTATGGCTTTTCTGTGATCCTTGATAGATAACTTCATTGAAAAATTTTGTGACGTATGCTTTATACTTTTAACTTAGAGCATCTACACCTATTAAATAGCCTCTCTTCAGGAAAGAAAAGTACATGATTTAAAATTGATATCATGAAATGTTAATACAAACTGCTTTATTTTACACCCCATTGATTGGCTATTTTTCACACACTAACAATAGTAGGGTTGGGCATACAACCATACTTTTTTTGAAAGGAGTGTTTTTTTATGGCCAAATTTCATGC
Source organism: Eptatretus burgeri (assembly GCF_056783735.1). NCBI lineage: Eukaryota > Metazoa > Chordata > Myxini > Myxiniformes > Myxinidae > Eptatretus > Eptatretus burgeri. The sequence goes on from NC_140961.1 coordinate 58,391,699, forward strand.
TGATCATGAATCCGTTGAACTTTTTGACATAGGATGATGTCTTAGGTTGGTAAAATGCAAAAATTCAAAATGGCTGCCAAATGTACCCACTTTTCAGATAAAATTTGATAATTATGGCTTACTGGGGCATGTAATATTAGGGTGGGGCACACATCGACTTTTTCTCTGTTGTCCCATTAAAAGGAGTGTTTTTTTATGGCAATTTTTCACGCTGATCACGAATCCGTTGAAATTTTTGACTGAGGATGATGTCTTACTAAGACATAATCCATCATGTAATATTATTACATGCCATAGTAAGCCATAATTATCAAATTTTACCTGAAAAGTGGATAAATTTGGTGGCCATTTTGATTTTTTGCATTTTACCAACCTAAGACATCATCCTAGGTCAAAAATTTAAACGGATTCGTGATCAGCGTGAAAAATGGCCATAAAAAACACGCCTTTCAACGGGACAACAGATTAAAAAGTCGATGTGTGCCTAACCCTAACAATAGTGAGAAATAAAATGGAATCCATTTGCATTCTTATGATTTCTGAGACCTTTTCGTTTTTCTCTGTGGTTATCGGGTTTTTCATGCAGGTTAACAGCCTACCTGGATGTGTACCGCTGCCTTGAATATTTGGGTCATCTTGGTTACCACTTGGTGACTGACAGCCCCACACAGGCCTCTGCTATCACTGGTAAGGCCCTATTGGTTAAACATGTGGGTTGCTGAATCCACAAAATGAACCCATTTTAATGTCACAAATGCAGCTGTCCATTGTCACGGCTCATCTCCGACTCGTTTTCCATTTGGGGGAGGGAAGGTGTAAAATTGAAAAACATTGTGAATAATTTAAGGCAGTATTGCAGATTAAATTTTCAACCATGATATTGTTGCAGGAATGTGATGGGGAATAATGGGAGTTATATAGCTTAGTTGTGCCATTAGTACATGTTTAGAGTAAGAGTATGGTATCTGTGTGAAAATAATAGGTCATATGTCGAAGAATTAGTCTGGTTTGACGCCCTGGAAAATTTAATGACACTTGTATTTTTATATACTCTGTGCACCCCTTGGAAAATTTCATGACACTTGTATTTTTATACTCCTTAGGGTAAACATTCGATTGGTACAACAAAATTTATATATGCATTTCAATAAAATAGACATTATCAAAGCTTTTTGACTTGCACTTCTCAGGATAAAACCACAAGCAGATGAAGAAGCAGCAGCAAACTCTCACTTTTAAAATTACAATGTAATGTCCTCAACATTGATTGGTTGAGAGAAAGAAAGGGTGGGATTACCTGATTGGTGGAACCATGGAGCATCATGAATAATGAAAAGACAGAGATGAATCACCAAGCACAGCAGAAATGTAATGCTAATTAGCTGAGGGGTAGTGGGGGGGGTGGTTTTCATGTGGTGTGGTAGTGGTTTTCATGATGACTCAACATTTACTGTTGTACAGTTGTCAAACAGTCAAGCCATCATAGTCAAAATATATATATATATATATATATATATATATATATATATATATATATATATATATATATATATATATATATATATATACATATAAAGTTCGGACAAATTCTTTCTGTCTTCATCTGCTTGCGGTTTTATCATGAGTGCAAGTCGAAAACCTTTGATAATGCCTATTTTATTGAAATGCATACTCCTAAGGGTGTCTACTAACCAATTTCAAATGTTCCCATCAAAACAAACTGCACCATGGGGGTTGTACAGCAGCCATCATGGATTTTGTCGTAAGTGAATGGCTAAAGCGAAGGATTTCCATAACTTTTGAACTAGACATCATCGAAAGACAAATAAACCCACTTTTCCATACAATTTTGACATGAGAAAACGTTTGGAAGGAACATTTTTAGGTCATCTCGTAATAAAGCCGGACCAAATGTCCGTCCGTCCGTCAACAATTTTTCTTTACGATCTTGATGAAACTTAGTATGCGGGTAGAGGTCGATGACTGTTGCACAACGATATAACTTTTGTCCGGGTTCAACGTCAGGGTCAAGGTCACGAGGTCACGTAAGTTATAAAAATTGTCATTTTCAAAACCTATCTCGTCTGCCATTCTACAAGATATTTGGCAACTGTTTATTGAGTATGATAGTAAAAAATATTATCTTGTATCTAACCGGACAGATTTTTGAATTTCGTCCCGTTTGGCCGCCACGTAATCTGGAAGATGGTCAAAAACACCTCCCGGTACAAAGAAAACTTTTTCCTTCCGATCTTGATGAAATTTGGTGTGGGGGTCGAGGTCGATGAGTGATACCCAACGACATATTTTTTCCCGGATTCGAGGTCAGGGTCAAGGTCATGAGGTCACGGAAGTTGTGAAAGTTGCCATTTTCAAAACCTATCTAGTCTATCATTTTAGGAGATATCTGGCAACGGTTCATCGATTATGATAGTAAAAAACATTATAGAGATGACCGTCACCCCCACACGGGGGTAATTTTTGAGATTAAAAACAGTGTAATGGGGTAAAAAGAAATCATTTATTTCTTTGGTCAAAGAAAAAGCAATGACTCATTCTCATCATCTAGGTAATCCAGCAAGTCATCATAATCATTGAGTCCATCATCATCATTCTCTTTGTCATCATCTTTATACACAGGAGAGTCTAGAAGGTCTTCGAGTGAAGGAGGAAGGATTGGCCTGAGAGACCAGAGCAGTTCAAGGGTGCCATTGCTCTTCACTTAGCCCTGTCCGTCCTAAGGCTTGGGGAGGTCGTAGATCGGGATGTGGGATCGCTTCCATTAGCCTACTCTCGAGTTCACCTGGTCAATATGAGAGATGAGAGTCTCTGCAGGGTGGCATACGGGAGAGCTCAGCCTTGGACTTGCTGTTCAGCTTCTCATCACCCACCATCTTCTTGAGCATCAGCGCCCTCACCTCATCAACGTTCGTCATGCAAATATGACTGTAGACCATGCAGGTGAACTCCTCCAGCACCTTGTACACCTCTTGCCTTAGCTTCCACTTAACTCCCAACTGCCTAAAAGCATCCTGAAAGTTTGGAAACTCCTGCAGTTTCTTGAGATGACCGACTTTGCGCTTGTATTTGAAGGTGCTGGTGCAGTCCTCCCTGGTGAAACTGAAGATCCCACAATATGTTTCTGATATTTTTCAGGATTCCTCCAAGTCAATGACAATGCCTTCATACACACACCCAGGTCATAAGTTGAGATGACATATTCTTGACCAACCTCAGCAGTTTCCTCACTCGAGCACTTTAACAGCTCTGCCACAGTACTGTATTCCGTGATTGACTCATTGATCGGTGTATTATAATCTATTGTACTTTTCTTGGCAGGAGCTTTGCCAGGGGCAGATATAAAGCCTCCCAGTGTAGGAATAGGCTGATCTCCATGGCTCCCAACCATCCTGCATAGAAGCCACACATAGTATTCCTGCATACTGGCTTTCCAGTGTTCATCTTTTTCAGGTGGTGGTGTGAATGACTCGTTTTCAGGCATCCATTGACTGCTTTGTTGTGGAAAGGACTTCAGAACTTTGACCTTCGAGCTTCTCTCTTTTGACCCGTCATGAGTGGGTAATATGCGTTCCTTGATCACTTCACTATCAGGTTTGGTTTGCTGTATCATTAATCCACTGGTAGAATTGACTGTATTTGAACCATGACATTGGTCAGGACCTTGTTGAGATTGTCCCACTCAGAATGGAAGAGAACATTTCCCTCTCCTTTGACAGTCCGAGTTGTGAGAAAGGTTGACACCTTGTCAAGAGCCTAACCAAGGCTGTCTCCAGCTCCATCCCAAAACTGTAAGACTCACAGTGACCGAGTCAATTTAAGATCATTGTCAATTGTTTGCTGTGATATAGGTGGCGGACTGTTGTACATTGGAGAATGTGTTTGGGCAACTTCCACTCTCCATCAGTGACTGATTGAGAGAACGAGATGCTGAGTTTTGTCACTCTTAACCTCTGGCTTTCCAGACAAGACGATGTTCAGGAATTTCATGAGCTTGTCATGCAGAAGGTTAGGCTTGATATCGAGATTTTCTGCTGTTGGCGGCCAAGGGAGAGCTTGGGTCTCCTTGAATGTTCTCCGTATGATGCCCCGAATAAGAATTGTGACATCCTTGGTCTTGTCGGCACTGGCCAGCTTATACACACACACGAAAGTGCATCAGCAAGAGTTATGCTGGAGCTCTGGACCAGGTAAAATGAAACACAATCCTTGTCGCCCAGGTAAAATGACCATGCCAAAGGCAATTTGAGAACCAATATCAGAATGCTTGTGCAGTCGCTTCATCAGTTTTTCACTGCGATAGTCTCTGTTGGAGAAATTACACTCATCCAGTTTATCAATGTCGATCATTCAAAGTGAGAATAATTGCACAACTTCATTCTGATGGACAACATGCTCCTGGATGAACTGAACGACTGAGTTGAAGGTTTAATTCTGAGTGGTGCGCAGAGGGACCTGGTCTGACTTATTCTTGCCGCTAGCCCTCTCTTTGGCAAAGATGTGGTTGTGGTATTGATTTGTGAACTCCATATGACAACGATTGGTAGAACTTCACCTCAACTGCAAACTGGTCAAAACCTCTGATTTTTTCAGAGGAGATTTTTCCTTCACTAGCTCTTCTGCCTGTGGCTCAAGTGAGCCCCATGCACTTGTCATTGTGAACATGATGCATCTCTCTGTTTTGCAAGAATAACATCCAGAAGCAGGCAGAGTTTTGTTGACAACACTACATAAGATACCCTCAGATGGGAAGATCGTAGAATTAGGGCGGCTTTGCTTACATGGAGAATGATGTCGCTGTGATGTTGAAGGTTGTGAGCGGTCTGTTTTCTGCAACCTGTCTTGGTTCTCCATGAAACCTTGATATCGTTGTCTGTCGTACTCCACGACATCCAGATCAGCACCTTCAAGTGTCGACGGTATCTGACTGCACACTGCTTCCATATGATACTTTGAATCAGGTGGTTCTGCCAGTCTGTCGTCGTGGATTTCATGCAGAGAGGTCATTTTCTCAACTGGATCACCTCTGATATTTCTAAAACATGTAAATGATCTATGATGAGAATCACTGCTCAGATGCAAGATACACTCTTGAGGTTTCACTATTTTTGGAGATTTGGATTCAACTTTGTGGCTTTTCATTTTGCCCCTTTGGTCCATTTTGTTTTACTCATGATTTCAAAAGAGTTAGTTCCCAGTCTAATCCATGCATATCCACCATCTCCAATCGAAGCCAAAAGTGTTATTTTTTTTTATTTTTTTTTTATTTTTTTGTATACCTTGGTCGAGGCTCGTATGAGAGCTAACACACAACTCACAGCAATGAGGCATGAGACAAGAGGGGCGGGAGTGGAAGGGACAAAACATTGGGGAACAGACACAGGTGAAATGTGGAAGGGAGAGGGATGGGGATGGGACGGGGAACATGGCGAGGGGAAGATGGACATTAAAGGGACTTTCAGGAAGGAAAGCAGGAGAATTGAAGGAAGTGGGCTTGGGTGGATTATCGGGGGTAGAAAAGATCGAGGATTTGGATGGGGGAAGATAAGAGGTGGTGGTGAACAGCTGTTTTGAAAGCCTGGAGCGAAGAATGGGAAAGAATAGAGTGAGGAAGTTTATTCCAAAGGCGGGAAAAAAGAGGAATGAAAGAGTGAAGATGAGCAGTGATTCGTGATTTTGGTAGTTTTACCAGAAGGGGGTTGTTGACGGACCTTGAGCGCCCTGTGGAAATGTGGTGGGGACAAATCGCAGAGAGAGCAGGGGGGGCAAGGCTGGAGAGGAGTCGGTAGAAGACAGAAAGACCACCGACCAACCTGCGGTGATTGAGTGAGAGGCCCAAAGACTCAGCTTCATTGCGGGAGATGCCAATGATCTTAAAAGCCCTGGTTTCGACAGCGTGAAGTCGAGAAAGGTGGGAGGCAGGAGCACCAGCCCAGAGGGGAGAGCAGTACTCCATCAGGCTACGGACAAAAGCTTTGTAAGTGGTCAGGAGCTCAAGAGGGCCGAGGAAGGACTTTGCACGACGGAGGATTCCCAGTCGGCGACTGGCTTTTGAGGCAAGGTTGGAAATGTGACTTTCCCAGGAAAGGTCATGGCAGATAGTGAGACCCAGAAGCTTGAAAGAAAAGACTTCTTCCAGAGGATTGTTGAGAAAGTGGATGTGGGGGTTTTGTAAACGGTCCTTTCGAAGAGACATAGTGAGAGTGTGAGATTTGTCTGGATTGAAAGACATGTTCCACGTGTTGGACCAGTTTGTGATTTTATCCAGATCTGCAGTGAGCGAAGAAGCTGTTGCTTGCCGGTCTGAGGGATGACAGATGGTACGGCAGAGGGTGGAGTCATCGGCAAAGAGAAATAGAGGATTTTCCAGAGAGTCCGAGAGATCATTGATGAAAACCAGAAAAAGAACAGGGCCCAGAACGCTACCTTGAGGAACTCCAGCCTGCACAGGAAGAGGGGATGAAAGAACTCCATTTAGGGCCACACGTTGACTGCGACAGGAGAGGAAGTCTGCGAGCCATGAGTGGAGATGGCCTTGAATACCATGGGAAGAGAGTTTGGTGAGTAGGGCAGGGTGCCAGACTGTGTCAAAAGCACGTGATATGTCCAGGGATACGGCTCGGATTTCCTGTCTGGCATTGAGGACCTCCATCCATTGATGGGAGAGCAGTAGCAGCATATCTAGGGTAGAGTGACCTGGTCTGAAACCAAATTGATGATTGGAAATCAAGCCATTGGAGAAGAGGAAGGATTTCATGTCTGAAGCGATGATGGATTCCATAACCTTGCTGATGATTGGGAGAAGGCTGATTGGTCTATAGTTACAGGGATCTGTTTTTGCACCTTTTTTATGCAGGGCAGTGATGTTAGCAGATTTCCAAGCAGATGGCAGATGACCTTGGGAAAATGAGAGGGTGAATAGAACAGAGAGAGGGTGAGCAAGAGCAGAAGAGCAGGCTTTGAGGACACGTGGGCTGATGCCGTCTGGACCGGTTGCAGAATCTGACTCGAGGTTTGAAAGCAAGCTCTCCACCTTGTCAGGAGAAAAGGATAGAGTCCAGGGACAGTTGGGTGCGACTGGGTAAAGTGGGTAGAGATAGTGATGGGTTTGGGACACAAGATTTAGCTGCAAACACCGAGTTTAGACATTCAGCTTTATCACGTGTGGAATCAGCAGTGCGGCCATTTGAGGTAAGGGAGGGGATGGAGGGGGAACATACACCAGAAACAGATTTGATTAAACGCCACCAGGATTTTGAGGAGGGAGAGAGGTTTGAGAGTTCAGACTTGAGATGAGAAAGATGTTGCTTTCTGGCTCTCCTGAGGGTAGCTACACACTTGTTCCGAGCTTTGTGGAAAGAACTGAGATTGCCCTCAGTTGGGTTTGCTTTCCATGAGGCAAAGGCAAGTTGTTTCAGGACAACTGCCTCGCCACAAGCTTCAGTAAACCAAGGGCGGGAGGAAGGGTAAGACAACTGAACACGAGAGGGGATAAATCTGTGCATGAGGGAGAGCAAGTTTCTTTGAAAGAATTCCCAGGATGAGTTGATGTTTGAGAAAGTAGTGATAGGAGACCAGTCTGTAAGTTTGATGGCTGCTCGAGACCCTGCCAGTCGGCTTGAGTGAAATGCCAGACTCGACGGCGGTGAGGTGGTTCTCTGATAACAGCCAGAGAGATGTCCACTTTAACAAGGACGTGGTCAGAAGAACCAATTGGAGCGAAGGAAGAGCAGCAGATATTGTCAGGGAAATTTGTCAAAATCAGATCCAGAAGAGATGGAGTACCATTGGTTGAGATCCGGGTCGGGAAGTTGACCGATTGAGTCAGTCCCAATGAGTCACAGAAAGCTTTTTCTGATGTCCCATGGCAGGTGAGAGAGGTACCCACACCTAGCCAACTGGCGTGATGACAATTGAAGTCGCCACATAAGAGGAAGAGAGAGTTTGGATGAGAAGATAGAAGATGGTCCATGTTTTCGGAGAGTGAGGTGTAGATGGAGTCATCACTGTTCGGTGGACGGTACAGTACACATATAAACATGAGGTGGGAGTGGAGGGGAAGCCGAAGCCAGCGGTATTCCTGGGGGTGTGGGGGAGTGAGAGCAGTGCAGGGAGAGTGAGGAATAGAGTCTTTGATGAAGAGAGCAACACCTCCACCAGGACGAGGCTCAGGTCTGTCATACCGTAAGAGGGAGTAACCAGGGAGAGATACTTGGGAGTCAGACACGTCTTGGGAGAGGAAAGTTTCTGTTAGGCAGATAATGTCTGGTTTGTCAGTGGCAACCTGCATGGAAAGATCTGAAAGGTTTGAGCGAAGGCCCCGGATATTTGAGGTCCACACTTTTAATGAAGAGGTAGGGGAGGAGGCTTTGGGTGCAGGAGGTGGAGGGGGGGGGGGAGGGTAGGACGAGGGACGAGGGGGGGAGGTAAGGAGGGTTGCTGAAGGAGTGTGGGGTATTGCAGAATAGCGAGGGGAGGGGGCCGAATGAGGAGGAGAAAAGGCTCTGTGGTGCTGGGAGAGAGGGGGGACAAGAGACAAGGAAGATGGCAGTTGAGTATTTGAGGAGGTGGAGTGAAGAGATGGAGGTGAGAGGGCAGTGGAGGGAGGCAGGTTGGTGGATGAGAGGGGGCAACTTAGAGAAGGAAGAGTGAGGGGATGAAAGGTGGGAGAAAGGTGAGGGGGAATTTTTGAAAGAGGTGAGAGGGAGGCTTGGAGGGAGAAGAGTGGGATGGTTGCTTTGAGAGTGAGAGTGAGGGGTGAGGGGTGAGTTGGCACTGAAGTTGGAAAAAAGAATGGTTGATGGAAAGCGAGCATCCATGGCAAACTGTGGTTTTTAAAAGTTTTAGGTCAGAGATGCGATTTAACACAATTCTTGATGGATGCAATGAAGGCGAATTCAGAGCATGGAGAGAAGAAGCGCTGTAATAGTTGGATTTTTTAGGCAAGGAATGAAGGAGAGGTCGAAATGAGAGCAGTCTGTTAAAATAGCAGAAGAGTAGTGCATTGTGAAACAGTAAAGAGTACCACATGTGTGAGAGAGGAAGATGAAGCATTATAAGATCGTTTTTGTTGTTAATATTAATGTATGAGAGAGTTCAACAGATTAGGTCATGGAAGTGTAAAAAAAAAAAAAAGAAATCGAGGAAGACAAGGAGGAAGTTAAGAGGAAGAAGAAGTAGCAGAATCGGGAGAAGGTGAGCGTGTTGTTGTTGTTGTTGTTGGGTATATATTTTTTTATTTTTATTTTTTTATTTTTTTTGAGATAAGAAAGAGATTAGTTGGGAGAATGGGGGATGTTTGGAAAGTGGGGAAGATGAAAATTGAAGGTAATGGGGAGGATAGAAATTGAAGGAAATGGGGAGAAAAAACAAACAAACAAACAAAAAAAAACGATCGAACACCAAGTGGAACCGGTAGGCCTCAAGCCTAGGACTAGGCCTCAAACACCAGGTAAGAACGTCGACATAAATACTCACAAAATAGCACGATTTTTGAAACAAAACCGAACTAGGAACACACATTAACATGTAGGTGAGAAAATTAAACAGTTAAAACGGGACAAATAACAACCGGAACTTAACTTTGAGAATGTCAGCAGGGAGCCCCGAAGGAGACCTCTTGCCACTCAAAACCGGAACCGGAACTATGATACATACAAATACAAAGAATACAAATCAAATGATCAAATACAAAGAAGTCAAGATTGACATATACAAGCTAAACAAAGTGTACTGTTGGTAAATTTTTCAAGCGAATGACCACCGCTAACCTCATGTGATGGGGGCAGCAAGGCAGTGAATTTGTGATAATAAAAGCAAAGGAGAGGACTAGTTGTGTAGTGGGGGCCAATGTCAAAAGACTCCCTCTGAACACAGACAGTGATTAGAAACCATCTGATACAGAGGATCGGGTGAGGGACAAAGCACATCTAAGCAAACTATTGGTCAATTTCAAAAGCGAATGACCACCGCTAGCCTCACCAGACATTGGTCAGCAAGGCACATGCAATTCAAAGCAAAGCACATCCACACAAACTATTGGTCAGTTTCTAGAGTGACTAACCTGATTAGCCTCATCAGACATGGATCAACAAGGCGCAATCCCAGGAGATATGGAGAATTCTAGTCTAATTTGAAATTTTCCCCAATATTTTCAATGATTTGGCCCACACCACATGCTCAAATCTCAAAAATGTTGCTTCCAAACATTTTCTCATGTCAAAATTGTATGTAAAAGTGGGTTTATTTGTCTTTTTATGATGTCTAGTTCAAAAGTTATGGAAATCCTTAGCTTTAGCCATTCGTGCACAACAAAATCTAAGATGGTCACCATACAACCCATGTGGTGCAGTTTCTTTTGATGGGAACATCTGAAATTGGTTAGTAGATGCCCTCAGGAGTATACAAATATGTCATTAAATTTTCTGGAGGGTACATGGGGGGTCCATCCACCAACCAGGCTGAATGTAGTACGAGCTGATCCTGATTCCCTTCCCTTTCGTATGTGTCTAAATCCCCACTCTCCTCCCTCCCCTTCTTATGTCTTAAGTCATTCCTTTGTTTTCTGTCCGTTTGTTTTCTAATAATGAACTGCGCACAGCCACTCCACAGAAAGTGAGCGGATCCCAAACCATAACTCAAGTTCGAAGCATCTGATCGCTCTCGCTCTCGCTCTCGCTCTCGCTCTCGCTCTCGCTCTCGCTCTCGCTCTCGCTCTCGCTCTCTCTCTCTCTCTCTCTCTCTCTCTCTCTTTCTCTTTCTCTGTCTCTGTCTCTGTCTCTGTCTCTGTCTCTGTCTCTGTCTCTGTCTCTGTCTCTGTCTCTCTTTCTTTCTCTCTCTTTCTCTCTCTTTCTCTTTCTTTCTTTCTCTCTCTTTCTCTCTCTTTCTTTCTCTTTCTTTCTTTCTTTCTCTCTCTTTCTTTCTCTCTCTCTCTTTCTTTCTCTCTCTCTTTCTTTCTCTCTCTCTTTCTTTCTCTCTCTCTTTCTTTCTCTCTCTCTTTCTTTCTCTCTGTCTTTCTTTCTCTCTGTCTTTCTTTCTCTCTGTCTTTCTTTCTCTCTGTCTTTCTTTCTTTCTCTCTGTCTTTCTTTCTTTCTCTCTGTCTTTCTTTCTTTCTCTCTTTCTTTCTTTCTTTCTGTCTTTTTTTCTTTCTTTCTCTCTTTCTTTCTTTCTTTCTCTCTGTCTTTCTTTCTTTCTCTCTGTCTTTCTTTCTTTCTCTCTGTCTTTCTTTCTTTCTTTCTCTCTGTCTTTCTTTCTTTCTTTCTCTCTGTCTTTCTTTCTTTCTTTCTCTCTGTCTTTCTTTCTTTCTTTCTCTCTGTCTTTCTTTCTTTCTTTCTCTCTGTCTTTCTTTCTTTCTTTCTCTCTGTCTTTCTTTCTTTCTTTGTCTCTGTCTTTCTTTCTTTCTTTCTCTCTTTCTTTTTTTCTTTCTTTCTCTCTGTCTTTCTTTCTTTCTTTCTCTCTGTCGTTCTTTCTTTCTTTCTCTCTGTCTTTTTTTCTTTCTTTGTCTCTGTCTTTCTTTCTTTCTTTCTCTTTGTCTTTCTTTCTTTCTTTCTCTCTGTCTTTCTTTCTTTCTTTCTCTCTGTCTTTCTTTCTTTCTTTCTCTCTGTCTTTCTTTCTTTCTTTCTCTCTGTCTTTCTTTCTTTCTTTCTCTCTGTCTTTCTTTCTTTCTTTCTCTCTGTCTTTCTTTCTTTCTTTCTCTCTGTCTTTCTTTCTTTCTTTCTCTCTGTCTTTCTTTCTTTCTTTCTCTCTGTCTTTCTCTCTCTCTTTCTCTCTGTCTTTCTCTCTCTCTTTCTCTCTGTCTTTCTTTCTTTCTTTCTCTCTCTCTTTCTCTCTCTCTTTCTCTCTGTCTTTCTTTCTTTCTTTCTCTCTGTCTTTCTTTCTTTCTTTCTCTCTGTCTTTCTTTCTTTCTTTCTTTCTCTCTGTCTTTCTTTCTTTCTTTCTTTCTCTCTGTCTTTCTTTCTTTCTTTCTCTCTGTCTTTCTTTCTTTCTTTCTCTCTGTCTTTCTTTCTTTCTTTCTCTCTGTCTTTCTTTCTTTCTTTCTCTCTGTCTTTCTTTCTTTCTTTCTCTCTGTCTTTCTTTCTTTCTTTCTCTCTGTCTTTCTTTCTTTCTTTCTCTCTGTCTTTCTTTCTTTCTTTCTCTCTTTCTTTCTCTCTGTCTTTCTTTCTTTCTTTCTCTCTGTCTTTCTTTCTTTCTTTCTCTCTGTCTTTCTTTCTTTCTTTCTCTCTGTCTTTCTTTCTCACCCGACCCATTAATTAAACCTATTTGCACCATCGGTGTGTTGGTCTGGAATGGTGTTTTTTTTTGTTTGTGTGTTTTTTGAGTTGGGATTATTATAACCATGGTGTGAGTAAATCCATGGGTGTTCGAGATTATTGCCAAACCTCAATCGGAGGTTCATTTTAAAACCACAGCCGGCTCGTCTTGGGTGCAATCACTCAGCCATTCTTATTTGACGGATGAACTGGTTGTAGCGACAGATTCTTGTTAATTTTCTGGAGGCTGAAAACCAAAGTAAAGACTGTTTGGGCTTTCCCAGCAGACAACATATAGTTTCTTTTGATGGTTTTTCACTAAATTTGGGATCATGTGGGTGGTACATTTGACAACGTAACCACCCTGAGGCCCAACCATTACAATATTATCAGATGACAGATGGTGATATCTATGTGTACAGTCTAGACATGGTCATTGCTAGTACATGTTGCAAGCCATTAAATGTTTAAGGTACCAAGATGGTCAAATGTGTTGTCTTTGGTTATAAGAATAATTTGAGGAAAACAAAACCCACAGTCCATTGCCATTGTCGTGAGATGACAGGATGGACCAGAGGTACGCACACTCGCGTCTCAGCTGTCTAGCATGAGTTTGAATCTCGGCCCAGCTATAAACTGTCATCCCAGTGTTTTACAAGCAGGGTGATTCATCAATGTGTGTGCCGTCCCTTGGATGGACATTAAACTGGGTGTCCCTTCTGCCTGCAATAGTTGGTGGGCATTAAATATCCCAAGGTGTCCTTCATGAAGAATAGCCTAGCTATTGCCATCACCATGACCAAATTCCAAATTTCTACCTTAACCTACAGGTATACTGCATCGGCGGCACAGCCACGCTCCCAGCAATGGTGCAAACCAGCAGCCACAGGCTGCACACAAAATGCATTAATGATTGCCATTTTCTACCAGTATGAGATCCAGCAGTACTGATGGAATTTACTCATGCAGTGAAGAGGGGGAGACTTGAAAGCGCATATAGTCTTTGGGGAAAATGTGCCCATTAACAAATATTTTGTGTGCTCCACACCCTTCTTGCTGAGAGAAACTTTCAGCATGAACTATTGGTATAGCTGAAGGAAAAAATCAAACAGGTGCAGCAACAAGGATATTAGTGTTAAGATTACATTTGAAAGTGAAAAAAAGATCCAGTGTTTGAGCTTTGGAGGAACAGTCAGGAATGTGGGTGGCTTCAGAGATGAGTTAGCAGAAGCCATTGAGGATAACAAAGGCTTGGGCTTCAGTCCCAACCTAATTGGTGCAGGTAGAGTGGAAAAGCCAGATGGATGAGTGGATTTTGAAATCCCCAAGAATGATGATGTCAGAATATGAGAATTTGCTCAATACAGGTAGTGAAGTGGTCAAAGAGCTACATGTGATTGTCAGAGTTGGGAGAATTGTAGAGGCAGCAGACTAATTTATTGTGATTGAAGAGTGAGACTTTGAGTGAGAGAAATTGAAAATCAGAGTTGGAAAGGTCAAAATTGGGAAGATGAGGAGCCACTATATTGAAATAGGTGCTTATGCCAGGTTTGGAAAAAAAAACTGGTGGAGGAGGTAGCCAGGGCACTGGAGGTAGGTAGTAGAGATGGGTTCAGCAATCCGAGTCTCAGTGAGGAACAGGAGATCTGGTCGAGATGATTGCAACAGATGGTGGGTAGGGTTGAGTTTGAAATGAAGACCTCGGATGTTTGTAAAAAAAAAAAAAAATGAATTGACTGGAGAAGGATAGGAGTGCCACAAATGATTGGCCCACAGTGGAATCATGATTCTTCTTTTTCTTGTTATCCATCGTAAAAGAAAAAAAAAATACATACGAAAAGAGGGAGTGAGAAGGTTCAGGGGACTTTGCAGACAAACAAGAAGCATTCCAGATGACAAAGTGGAAATTTGCGTCCTCAGAAGGGCCTCCAGGAATCCCGTGCTTGATGCCACTCAAGTCACTTACTGGCAGAGAAGGGGACCCTAGATTATGCAACAGATGATGAGGAAACCTCCTAGGGTGCAACACCTGAGTTCAGGCCTCTAGTTTTCTGGCGGCAGAACCAGGAATGCAACCTGTATGGCAGAAAGATCCCCCAAAAATCAACAAACCCCTCATCTGGTCATCTGCTCCAAGAGCTTGCAACATAACCAATGCTCCTAGAAAATGGTAAATTTAATGGTAAAGGCTCATAGAAGGGACAGGTATATTTTAGTAAAGCCTGTACTTGTTGGGGTGCAGATGTTGTTCACATGGTGAGGGAATAATTATTTTTCAAGTCTCGCAAGTCATAAAAGTTGTCAACAAGATAACAAGTGCATTGTTATTATCTGAGGTAACTCTATTCAACGCTCAAACAGGTATTTATTTCAAACTCCATGCTACAAGTATACTGCTTGGTCTGTAGTTTCCTTCTTCAAAATCCTTGAACTTCTTTCCTGCACACAGTGACGCGAAAGAAGAAGATTGACCTGCAGAAGAAGCAGACGCAGAGAAATGTGTTCCTGTGCAACTTATTTGGATTCAAGGGTGTTGGGAAGAGCGCTTTTCTGCAAGCATTCCTTGGGAAAAATCTTATTGTATGACCATTTTGTGCTCAGAACATTCAGTGTTTTTCTTTGCATTCTGCAGCTTTAGCATCATTGTTTTTGTGTTGTAAGCATTATCATCATGATAATTATCATCATTTCAGCATCATTCTCTTCCAATATCTGATTTTTAAATATGGCTTTTCTTTCCAGACAAAGATCATTGAGTTTGTGGAACCTTCATAGCAGTGTGAATCTTCACATTGTTCATTTGTGTTTGTGCAGAAATATTTGCAGATGAAAGAGGAGATGGGTTCACATTATGCCATAAACACGGTCCCTGTTTATGGACAGGACAAATACCTTCTTGTGAGTCGATTTGCAAATGATGGATCCCTTTTAAATTCTGTGAACATTACCTTTGGTGTTATCCTTTCACATGACTGCTAGTCTTGTGCTAATAGTCTCAATTACCATCTTAAAAAGTGGTAAGGATAAAATTATTTTATAACAATGCATTGTGGAGTAGTGGACAAAATTCTAGCAGGTGATTGTAGCTGCTTGGCATGTTTGCAGTTGCATGAGATTGGAACTGAGTCAGAGTTCCTGTCATCTCGTGACCTGCACTGTGATGTGGCCTGCTTCCTTTATGACACCAGCAATCCGATCAGCTTTGAGCACTGTGCAAACATCATCAGGGTAAGAACATTGATGCAAGTTCACCAGTCGTGATAGAATGGCAGACAATTTGCGAAAGGTAGGATGCAGATGATGGGCGTGTTTCAGAAGAGCTTAGCTATGCATTCAGAGAATTGGAGAACAGAAACATCAGTGGTGACTGCATCGGCAACTACATAATTCCTCAAAAGTTGTGTAATTTGGGATACTAAGCCAGAGATGTATTCCCACCTGCACATGCCCACATCTTTGGACAGCCATTGGTGTGATGGAGGAGTACCTTTTTTGGTTCACGAAAAAAATTAGTGACCACTATATTCGTTATTGTTGTCTGTCTGTCTGTCTGTCTGTCTGTCTGTCTGTCTGTCTGTCCCGAGCTTAGCTCCGTGGGTTTTGATCCGATCCTGACAAAATTTTGGTGCGAGGTTTATATCATGATCGAGTTGTGTTTTCTGAAAATGGGCGTGGTGTGCCCACTATGGGTGGAGCCACGCCCAAAAAACATGTTTTTAGGGGGTAGCCAATTTCAATTTGCATCTTCTTTTAGGGGGTTTGTCAAATCTGACAGAGGTTTTGGTATTTGGTTAGCCCAATGGCACCTGCATAGCCCCACGGAGCTCGATTTATTTATTTTTTTTCATTTTCGTCCCAAGGTCAAGGTCACAAGGTAATGAACTTAGAAAATTGGGAATTTTGAGATAAAAAATTCTTCTCTGAGGGGTTTGTCAAATCTGGCAGCGGTTTCCGTATTTGGTTAGCCCCATGGCACCTGCATAGCCCCACAGAGCTCGATTTTTTTTCATTTTCGTCCCAAAGTCAAGGTCACAAGGTCACGAACTTAGAAAATTGCGAGTTGTGTTTTTAGGGGGTAGTCTATTTCAATTTGCATCTTCTCCAAGGGGGTTTGTCGAATCTGGCAGGGGTTTTCGGTATTTGCTTAGCCCAATGGCACCTGCGTAGCCCCACGGAGCTTGATTTTTTTTTTTTTTTTCATTTTCATCCCAAGGTCAAGGTCACGAACTTAGAAAATTTCGAATTTTGACATAAAAATCATACGACCGCCCAAACTTTGAGAGCTAGGATGACAATATTTTTTTATGCATAATCTTGAGGTCATTCCCCACCTAAAGTCTTGAAACCATTTTGCTCTATCTCGAACACCTTGCCCGTGTCGCCCCCTTCAAGTTTGTTTTTACGCGGATTTCATCAAAGTATGGATAATCCAATGAGTGCGAAATGCCATATAGTCTATATGACGTTATATTGTTCCTGGAATGTTCCAGAGGAAGTTTTGCACCAAAGGTCATAATCCTTGACCTTTGACCTTTTGACCTTTAAAGGTCACAAAGGTCAAATTTTCAAAGTTGTGGGAATCGAACCGGGTTTTCGACCTTCTTCGACGAACTAACTCCAATAAGCTATAGTACTATCCTGTTTCCTTATTTTAATGTCCACAGCATTGTTTTGTGACCTTTAAAGGTTATGCAAAGGTCAAATTTTTTTAAGTTGTTGAACAAAACCAGGTTTTCGACATTTTGCAGCTAATAACCTGTCACTCGTTCCACATCATGTTGATCATTTTTATAACTTGGTCAAACATTATCACATTGTCTCATCCTTGACTTCTGAAACAATCTACATCGTCAATTACCGCTCTTGAACCATCGTTGTCTTCAGACTTGTATACAAGTAAAAATGTTTGCTCAGATCATCACAGTACTGGCTTCAAGCTTATGACACCAAAGGTTGTAATGGTTGTTCTTGAATGCTTTCCTTGTTAATGTTTTCTCATAATTATAATGAAAAAAAACATTTTTCTGCGAGAATGGTCCTCTCAATGAATCTGTTCCACCTAATGTGTGGTTTGCATTACCGAACAGTTCTTCAAGGCCTATGTCGGCAAATGCTTAGACTGTAGTTGCAGCTCAAATTTGAACAACGTAGGTGCTCGTCACACTTTTAATGCATCCTTTCCTCTCTATTTATTGGCCACTGCCATTTTAGCAACACTTCGTAGACAGCCAAGTGCCTTGCGTGGTTGTTGCTACAAAATCGGACCTCCAAGAAGTGAAGCAGTACTACTGTCTGCAGCCTTCTGCTTTTTGCCGCAAGTACCGTCTTCCGCTGCCTGTCGTCTACTCCTGCCAAACCACTGGCACACCGTCCACAGATATTTTTCTCAAGCTCGCCACTGTTGCTGTTTATCCGTAAGAATGCACTTTCTTTCAAAAGTTGCTCAACCTTCCTCTTTCTTGACTTTAAATCTCGTTAACATATACTCCTTACATCTTTCTATTGCTCAGAATTTCATTCTCGATCTCTTTTGTATACCTTTTTTGTGCAACTGAAAATGGGTTTTTACTCCACTGGTTCTGGTGGCATTGAGGTCTTCCTTTACCCCTCTTCACCACACGTCTCTGTGGCTTAAACAATGTCTCTGATTTATATTGCTGTTTGGGGCTTTGTTTGATATCGTCTGATTCATTCCCTATGTCTTTTGTATGACTTTTTTGTACAACTTTAAATGGCTTTCAGTGGCATTGAGGTCTTCCTTTCCCGAGTTCGCAACGTGTCACTGTTGCTTAAGCTATGTCGATGATTTATATTGCTGTCTGGGGCTTTGTTTCATGTAGTCTGGGTATTTGTACATATTCTTTCCCTGTCCATGTCCTGTCTGCAGCCACTCGCAGTTAGATTGCTTATGTAACTGCAACAAGTGCACGCTGTGTACGTGTCAAAACATCCTGCGTCTGGGTGCTCTGCGTGACCTCAGAGCTCGGCTCCTTGCCGCTCTTCAGATCAGGTCTTTTGTTTTTGCTTCTTCTCTTCCTCCTTTCATCTTTTTCCTCATCAGCAAACACTTCAACTTATGTAGCCCACGTATTGCTCGCCAAGTTGTCTGAAAGATTGTGCATTGTTTTACTAACTCCTAATGATGCTTCTTTTGTCTTGCTGCTCATATGCTTTTGCCTTGCTTCTTCATTTGCACTTTTGCTCGTACTAGGCGTGGCTATCTGTCGCATTGCTGAGGGTTTAATCAAAACGCAGCATGTTGTACTTCACAAACATATGACATGTATGTCTGTGAATCTCAATGAGGATTTAAAATGAAGTGAAACGCATGAAAAAAGGACCTTTAATAACACCTAATTGTTGTTGTTGCTGCTGTGGTTGTTGTTGTTTGTGTGATACTTCCATGTACTTTTATTTATTTTTCTCTTGATTTAAGAAATATTACCAGATATAACTTTGTGGGTTCCTTCTGTGTTCTTCTAAAAGGTTCCTTCTGTCCTAAAATAATAAATGTTACTGTTGGAACTAATGCCATTAAGCTTCCAGGCCTGCTTCTTCTTCCATCCCGGAAAGAGGGTTTCAAAACAGGCATCTTTATCCTACTACATAAAACTAGAATGAGCAATCAAAGATCGCACACCCTCGCCCAGACTTGTTTTGGAGTACATATGTTATAGACACTCGTATTCAAATTGCCGTGTACATAGTTTATCGGCAGACTCTCATTGTAATTGTGTATACTTTAAAGAGGAACTCGCATTGTAATTGCACATACTTTACACACATACTCACATTCCAATTCAATATACTTCATTCATGTACTCATATTCCAATTGCACATACTTCACATATGTACTCGCATTCTAATTGTACATACTTTATATATGAACTCGTATTCGAATTGTACATACTTTATACACGTACTCACATTCTAATTAAACATACTTTATCCAAAGTCACATTCTAGTTACACACGCACTCACATTCCAATTGTACATATGTTCTACATGTACTCGCATTCTAATTATACATACTTTATCCACAAACCCACATTCTATTTTTACACGGACTCGCACTCTAATTGTACATACTTTATAGACGCACTCACATTCCAATTATACATACGTTATACACGTACTCGCATTCTAAATGTACATCCTTTATAAACGTACTCACATTCGAATTGTACATACTTTATACACGTACTCACATTCTAATTAAACATACTTTATCCACAAAGTCACATTCTAGTTACACACGCACTCACATTCCAATTGTACATATGTTCTACATGTACTCGCATTCTAATTATACATACTTTATCCACAAACCCACATTCTCTTTTTACATAGACTCACACTGTAATTGTACATACTTTGTAGACGTACTCACATTCTAATTGTACCTACTTTAAACACGCACTCACATTCTAATTGTACATACTTTATACATGTACTCACATTCTAATTATACATACTTTATCCACAAACCCACATTATATTTGTACACGTACTCACATTCTAATTGTACATACTTTATAGACATACTGATATTCTAATTGTACATCCTTTATATACGTACTCGCATTCTAATTATAATACTTTATACACGTATTCACATTCTAAATGTACATACTTTATTCATGTAATCACATTCTATTTGTACATACTTTATACACGTACTCGCATTCTAATTATACATACGTAACACACATACTCGCATTCTAATTATACATACTTTATCCACATACTCACATTCTAATTCTACATACCTTATGCACATACTCACATTCTAATTGTACATACTTCATACACGTACTCACATTATAATTGTACATACTTTATAGACGTACTTACATTCTATTTACACACATACTCATTCTAATTGTGCATAGTCATTCTAATTGTGCATACTTTGTGTACTTACTCACATTCTAATTGTACATACTTTGTAGATGTACTCGCATTCTAATTATACATACTTTATCCACAAACTCACATTCTATTCATACACGTACTCACATTCTAATTCTACATATGTTATACACGTACTCACATTCTAATTATACATACTGTCGCGAATTCGCGCCCGCCAGCGTGCGATCGGCCACGTAACTCGAATCGCGGCACGTCGCCCACCGGACGGACAATTCTGTCGTGACCCTCTCGGACCAACACCGGGAGCTAGTCACGGGTGAGTCTTTTGACCTCACCACAATCGTGCCAATCGGCCACCCGCGTAGGATAGGGTTGTTCGCCAAACTCGACCTACCTAAGTACCTACGCGGATGGTTAATCGGGCGATCGTACCTCACCGCAGGTCGACTTTGGACACGAACCGCTTAAGCGGTTCGTTCCATACTGCAGAGATAACCGAGCGGAGTTATCGTCGACCTCAATGGTTCAGATTAGTTACCAGGAACTTACACCTACTACCAATCTCTTGCGTGATGCAGGATGGAGAGTCAATAAAAAGAAAGGAGATGAAACAGAGTGGGAACAGTTCAACAAGCAAGCATTTTGTTGCGCGACACACGGACACAAAGCAAGCACGTATATTCAGTCACAGCAACAATAATAAAAGGCACGTATTCAAGCACAGAAAGAAACAGTAACAGAGAGATACTACCGACGAAGACCGACACACGGCAACACTTAAAACAATACTACTTGAGCAAGACTGGCGCCACTCACAGACATTTACACAAAACCCCAAAGAAAAAGAAAAGAAGTCGCAACTTCCCTTTTCGTGGCTGGTGAGTCCCTCTCCCACGACCATCAGCGTGGTCGCGCCTGGCCCCGACCTCTCTCGCGGCCCGCGAATCCTCTCCGGCACTCCTCGTCCGGACGCGCAGGTCCACCTCACAACCGGCGCTGCCGGGTCTCCCATCCGTGCCTCCATTGACAGGCCGCTCGCCAAGCCACGAGTACAGGACCTCTTCCCCCGACAAGACAAGCAGCGCCAAGAAGAAGACTACGTCCAGCCCAGAAGCTCAAACAACCCGAAGAACACAGGAACTCTCGAAGACAAGGAGACAGGAAGCCTCTAAGATTCCTCAAGGTCCTTGCTGTCCGCCTTTTGTAGCGCGGGTCTCCGCCCTTCGCTCCGCCCCATTTTCGGCCCTGCCTCCCTTCGAGCTTCTTGGAGAAGCTTCTCGAAGGGGGGCGTGCCCTCTCGCTCTCCCTCCACCCCGCCCTGTGTGGGGGCCGGGGGAGTCAGTTTTGGCTCAGAGCCAGGGAATTATTCCCCCAAAAAGAGGCCCCCACCTTTTCTCACCTTTGAACCCTGGCTCGGATCGCACTTCCACCACACCGAGCGCGGAGAATTTAGACGGGAGAAACAGGCGGGAAAAACCCCCGAGCATCGTTGGTGGTTTTTGTTCGAAATAAGAGATAAAACAGAAAAATGGCTAACTCAAAGCATCACAGCCCGGATGGATCACATAAATTCCCTCTATACAACGGGTTTGGGCTAACTACACATGGACTTATCGAGATATCTCACCTGAGGACTCTTTATGGTGTAATGCGAATTTCCACAACCGTAACAATACTTTATCCACAAACTCACATTCAATTTATGCACATACATTCTCATTTTACATACTTTATCCACAAACTCACATTCTATTTATCATGTACTCACATTTTAATTGTACATACTGTTGCGAATTCGCGCCCGCCGGCGTGCGAGCGGCCAAGTAACTCGAATCGCGGCACGTCACCCACCGGACGGACAATTCTGTCGTGACCCTCTCGGACCAACGCCGGGAACTAGTCACGGGTGGGCCTTTTGGCCTCACCACGATCGTGCCAATCGGCCCCCCGCGTGGGATAGGGTTGTTCGCCAAATTCGACCTACCTAAGTACTCACACGGAGGGTAAACCGGGCGATCGCACCTCGCCGCAGGTCGACTCCGGACACGGGCCACTTAAGCGACCCGTTCCGTACTATCGGGATAACCGAGCGGTGTTAACGTCGGCCTCGACGGTTCCGATTAATTATCGTGCGTATTAAGCCCACTACCAACCCTTTACGTGAAGCAAGATGGAGATTCAATTAAAGAAAAGACGAAGCGAAACGGGAAAAACAGTTCAACATAAGGCACATTTATTCCGCGGCACACGGAAAGCACACATATATAATTACAACAATTATGCACCAAAAGCAGATGTTACAAAAGAAACACAACAATGCAGATCTACTACCGACTACGCGAGCACACGGCAACACTTACACAGTTTTACTTTACAGACGGCGCCGACAACACATATACTCAAAAGCAAAAGAAAAGGGCCACCCTCAACGACAAGGGGGCAGACGGGGCCTGTGGGCCGCGAGACCGGGTGGAGCCTACCTGTGTTTTGTGATGAGCCGCAAATGTGGCGGCGGTGCCCCGACTCCGCGCTCCTTCGCGGGTTTCGTTGGCACTGCTTGGAGTGGGGTGGGGCCCCTTTTCACACTATCTCAGCGCGGGGGGGAAAAGGGGGGGAATTGTTGATGCTCTGGGGAAAGAGGATAGCTGGCTTGCTTGGGTCCCGCGACGAGCGACTCCACTGCGACCTCGACCGCGCTCCCGGCTTCCCCTCTCTGCAGCTCCCCGACAGACTCCGAACCCCGACAGACTCCGACCTCCGACAGACTGACTCTCCTCCAGACCCGAGTTGACTGCTGCTGCCACACTCTGCCGCTGCCACACTTCTCCAACTCGCCTTGACTCTTCTCCAACTCCCTTGACCGAAAAACTCAAAAACTGACTGAATTCGCCCCGCGCTCGGCACTTTATAGTGGTGTAGGAGAACCCATATGCAAATTTATGGATCAGAACGAGCTCGGGGGTGGAGCCACGCTCGCCCATTGGACGGAGAAAAAGGGGCGTGAATCTCCCCTGATCCTCGAATTTGCATATATCGATTATACTCCGACGCGCCTGGAGGCGGGGCCAAATCGCCCCGCGCTTGCTGATTGGACGGATCGGAAGTGGGCGTGTATCATTCCTGATCCGACTTTTCCTCGGAAAGGCCGCACTTTGTACCCGGGGCTCGGCGCGCGCCCTGTACGAGTCCAGGACAGCCTGACACTCGGTGCCCACAAGCGGTGCGGGAATGGCCGCAGAAGGAGAGGCGAAGGTGGTGGAGGGTCCAAAGTGCTGGTCCATGGCCACGGTGACGCTTGGAATGTTGGTGATACGATGTTTGCGGGAGCGAGTTGTGAAGGTAAAGGTCGTGGCTGTTGGCGTTGTTGTTGTTGTGAAGCGGCGTTGCGGTTGGTGGTTGTTCTGTGATGGCAGTTGAGACGTGGTTGGTTCAAAATAAAGATAGAACAGAAAAACGGCTATCTTAAAGGGTCGCAGTCCGAATGAATCACATTTATTCCCTCTAAACAACGGGTTTGGGGCTAACTACACATGTACTTACAGCGATATCTCACCTATGGGACCTGAATGGTGGTTTGTGAATTTCCTCAACCGCAACAATACTTTATGGAGGAACTCATGTTGCAATTTAAAAAAACAAAGAATGTGTCCTACTTTCTACCACTAGGTGGTGTTTGTGGCTAATGTTTCCACATTCTGTGCAGATCAACGGACCTAAATGCAATACCCTCTCCTTTGGCGAGGGTAATAAGGCAATTGTATGTATGTATGTATGTCTGAAAATCGTAGAAAAAAACTTGTCTTAGCCGATCTCCACCAAATTTTGCACATGTACTCTATCAGTGAAAAGTTTTAGAACACCCCCATTTTTGCAGTTTTTACTGAAATTTAAGCAGTTCAAGTCCAGTGAATAACCTGAAATGGTACAAAGCTAAAGGCCCGGTCACACCTTGATGTTTTAGCCAACGTATGCCGATTTTTGAATTTTTTTTCTAAAACGCTGGCACACGTTGAATACGTTATGGGTAAGTTTTGATAACATTGAGAGCACGCTGAAAAACACTGCCATACGTCGTTGTACGCTGGCTTTAAACGTTGTACTTTTTGGTTGTCCTCAAATTTTTTCATGCTTGAAATTTCACGACGTACGCCGGCGTATGACTCACACGTTCCGCTACGCTGGCCACAAGTTGTATGCACGGTCTGCGATCGTTGACAGACGTCAACACATGCTACTTGTAAGTTAATCATAAGTTGAGACACGCCGAGGTAATGTTTAGCGTACCCGAAACTTATTTCTAACCTATGATTAACGTGTTGTTGGCACGTTACGCGATCGTTGCCACACATCGACAGACGTTACTTTTAAGTTACTCATAGGCTGAAAGACGTCGGTATAATGGATCGTCATTGCGTCAGCGTCCACGGCCACGGCCAGGACACTTATTTGCAGCATTCTTCAAACTTTTCTTCGGCATGACGAGGATGTTCACACTTCGATGTCTAGCTTGGCTATGATTCCAATTGTCCATCGGCAGCGTCTATTTAAAATAGTTGAGTTTGAGCGTTTTAACACGTTCAGAAGAAACGCTTCAAATTTCCAAACCCCAGCGTCAAAAAACAAAGGCGAGTGACAGCAATTTAAATCGTTCATTGTAAACAATGAAAATAGCTGAGTGGTACCGTTTAAAAGTCGTTGAGTGTAAAAAAAATCCAATTGTTGAGCGCAAGCGTCTACTTTCAATAGTGGAGATGCAGCCATTTAAATCGTTGAGTTTATCATTTAAATCGTTAAACGCAAGGACGATCCATCATAACCCACACCCTCCCCCTCACACTCACCTACTACTGCCAACATGAACAAACTACTACTAATACTAATACTGATACTGATACTGATACTGTTACTGCTGACATGGACATCGACTCAAAAAGGACTCGAAAACACTGTTGGGTTCCCCTTTTATGAGCAGCATTTTATATACCAATTCCCAAAACCGCTGGGAACACGTCTTTATATGGCAGTTGTAAGCTAGAAACACGTTAATTTATTTATTTTTTTCGACCGGAAGACGTCATTGGAATACGTCTACATACGTCGATGTGTGTTGGGACTACGTAAAGAATTGGTTCAAAGCACGTCAAACATAAGTTAGAAATAAGTTTCGCGTAAAAAAGACATTACCGCGACGTGTTTCGACTTATAAGTAGCCTTTGTGGACGTGTGTAAGCGTCCACATATCGTGTGCAAAACTTATCCCCATCGCATGCGGAACGTGTGTCATACGCCGAGTACGTCGTAAAATTTTGAACATGTTTAAAATTGCTTGACGTACTCTACTTACTACGACGTATGATAGCGTACTTTAGCGTTCTACTCACGTATACCAAACTTACTCATACCGTATTTGACGTGCCCCAACGTTTTAGACACATTTTTCTTAGGTCGGCATACGCTGGCAAGATCGCCAAGGTGTGACCGCGATGTTGACACTTCCATTTCTATGGCAGTTATGATTCGAATCGTTGTGCGTCAGCCTTTTAATAGGCTACGTCACGACATCGTCGGCGATGCGTGCAACGCGCTATGCCTAAGTTAGACTATCGTTGGGCATAGGTTGTGTAGGCCGACAACAGGTTCAGCATTCTTTGGTATAAGTTATCTATAACACAACGAAACGTTCTGTGTCCGTTGCCAATGCGTTATACATAAGACCAAGTCGCTATGAATATGTCCGAATCTTTAAAAAAAAACATCAAAAGTTCAACGTAAGCCAGCGTTTTACATACATTTTAATACGTTGCCATCGCTGGCTAAAACGTCAAGGTGTGACCGGGCCTTAAGTGGTAAACTGCCAGAGGTTAAAAAAAAGTTTAGGTTACCAAAAACTGAAAAATAATGTAAATTTCAGAGTTGTTAAAAAAGTCCCTTTTCAGGGAACAAGTAATGGGTTAGCAGCTGCAGCTATTCTGCAGCAATGGAAATAAATTAAGCCTTGAAAGTTGATGTAAACAATTCCTACAGGTGTCCCAACTTTTGTTTATTTGTTACAACCCCTCTGTCTGTATAAAAGCAGTGTTGGAACAGACTGTGTTGTTTCACCCTCTGAAGCATTATTTGGACAATATTGCACTGCAGGAAGTAGTATATTGCTATCATCATGGTGAGAACAAGACAATTAATAAAGGAAGACAGACAGACCATTATAACCCTTAAAAGTGTAGGTCTTTCCTTTAGAGAAATTGCAAAGAAGCCAAGGTGTCAGTGACTACAGTTTCCTACACCATCAAAAGGCACTTGGAAACTGGAGGAAACTGACAGGAAGAGGTCTGGCCGACCCAAAGCCACACCACATTCAGAAGACAAATTTCTTAGAGTCAACAGTTTGCGTGATAGGTGGCTCACAGGACAGCAGCTTCAAGCACAGCTTAACACTGGTTGAAGTAAGGAAGTCTCCGTTTTAACTGTGAAGAGAAGACTTCGAGCTGCAGGTTTGACTGGTCAGGTGACATTAAGAAAGCCATTGCTAAGATGGCAAAATAAAAAAAGAGGCTTGCCTGGGCCATGAAGCAACGCAAGTGGACTACTGAAAACTGGAAAGAAGGTCTTATGGACCGATGAATCAAAATTTGAAATTGTTGGTTCATCATGCAGGGTTTTTCTATGCCATTGAGTAGGTGAAAGGATGGTTCCTCGGTGTGTGACACCAACTGTCAAACATGGAGGAGGAAGCGTGATGATCTGGGGCTCTTTTGCTGGATCCAGAGTTGGCGATTTGCACAGAGTGCCTGGCACCCTGAACCAAAAGGGCTACCACAGCATTTTGCAGCGCCATGGAATACCCTCTGGTCTATGCCTAGTTGGTTAGGGGTTCATCCTACAGCAAGATAACGACCCAAAACATAACTCCAGGCTATGTCAGAACTACGTTAGAAGAAAAGAACTAGACGGTAGGCTTCAAATCTTGGAATGGCCAGCACAGACTCCAGACTTAAACCCCATCGAGCTGGTTTGGGATGAACTGGACAGAAGAATTAAAGCAAAGCAACCTACAAGTGCAACACATTTGTGGGAACTTCTGCAACAGTGTTGGGAAGAACTTTCCAAACAATATTTGATTTCCATTGAAGAAAGAATGCCACGAGTATGTTCTGCTGTTATATCTGCAAAAGGTGGCTACTTTGATGAGTCAAAAATTTAGATTAAATTTTGTTCAAAAAACGATTTCATGATTTCTTTTTTATCTGCAATCGTTTATTTGTTCTATGCTTTAATTTCAGATTACATTGAAGCATTAAACTGCTTAAATTTCAGTAAAAACTGCAAAAATGGGGGGTGTTCTCAAACTTTTGACTGGTAGAGTATTTGTAGTACCCAGTGTCAGGTCATGGGCACAAAACTAAAAAAAACCCTCCTCCCCTTGTGATGTGGGCAGGGGGGACTACTTGTAATAAATATTTGCATGTGCAACAGTGTAAGCGGTTTAATGACCTGCTGCAGACGGGGGGGATTTTCGTTACAGCACACAATATATTTCCCCCAATATTCACCCACCCCCCCTCCCCCAGGATGCCGGTGTTGTGATTAAAGAGCAGGTGTTTCTGGTGATTTCCAACTATGTAAAGACATTATTAGCTTTCCAACAGTACCATTTATTTTTTATTATTCTAAGACAGCAGGAACCCCTACATTAAAGCTCCAGGTTCTGCTTTTTCTTCTTCTTCAATACCGGAAAGACGGGCTTTTAAAATAGACATCTTTTAGATTTAACAGACACCAAATTTTGTTCCAAGTTTTGTCCTGATGATATGAGACCTCTCTTTTTGAACGAACTTGTTGCTTTTCACTCAGTTTTTTATTTCTGTCGATTTTTGCCTTTTCACATCAGAACGTCACAACTTATATTTGTCATTTAGAGCAAGAGTAGCTGCTGGACTCTTATGCTAAAACTGCACCTCACATATTGATGCACCCCAACAGCAAACTGATAATGTTGCAACACTATGAGAGAGAGTCTGTGCCAAAATGTATGTTTTCCGTTAGGAATGACAGGTTGGCAAACACACACCCATCATCGTTATGGCTCCGGGCAACACTAGGAGCCGCCCTCTGCGCCATCCTCAGCTTTGGTGTGATCAGAATACTTCTGCGGAGGTCATGATGCTGAGCGTGTGTGAACCCTTTGAAAGAATAGGAGCAACAAAGGAGTGAAGTTCACATGAACAAAGGGGGCACCACTGGTGGCAAAACGGATATGTTGCTGTACCAACATGCTTGCCTCTCCTGGTCCACATTTTGCAAACATAGCAGTTTTGCTGGAATAAGGCATTTTTCTGCAATGTCTCAAACTCATTTGTTCTTGCACTATAGCTTGCTGGATTCACATGGGCAGAATTTTAATCTCAATTGTGCATTGTTTTATTACTCTTCTTTTGTATCTTTCACAAGGAACACATGTAACCTGATGATTATTTGGAACGCTGTGGAAAAAAGAAAAAAACGAAAAGCTGTTGTCAAAATGAAAATGTCTGTTGCTGACCACCAACACAGCTTTTTTGTGAAATACCAAGATAGCTTCTTTCACAGCACACCAGATTAACTTCCACCTGAACACCACATGACATCCAGCTTTCCACCTTCTCAGAGCTGGTCTGTGTGACCAGTGATTAAATAGTCAAGATTTGATTGTGATGCAAGTTAGAGACTGCAAAATCCATTTGTCCATCAATATCAAGGCCCGTCTTTGCCATGATGATGGTATAATCCTGGCAAAAACATATTACTTGACATCATACCAGTCGCAAGTTTTGGGTCTTTCGTCCAAAGTGCTTGGTCTTATGTGGCTCTCATGGGTTTGAGTCTTATTATGAACACCTTTTATTGCTTTGAGTTTTGATTCTCGTTTGGCATGTGAAATGAATGTACATACAAGTTTTGCCAAAGGCACTATTACGTAATATGGAAAATATCACAATGTTTTGCATTATATAAAATGTTGTATGGCATGATTGAGGAGGTTTGGTTGATGAAATTGGGGTGGCAGCTCAGTGAATCGATTTTATAGATTTCACAGCATGAGTTGTGTTGAAAAGATATTCCTTTATTTAGGCATTTTCTTCTTGATGATCCTGTTCAAGATGACTGTGTTTTGACCACTGTTTGTGTTGTTCTGGTGAATTACAGTGGCTTCGGCACACACACGAGCCCAAGTGGTCCGTGTGGGTGCTTTTTTTACGGGCAATTTAATCTGAAAGAATGCAGGTCACAATCAATCACTTTTCTTTTCTGGCAATTAGGGATGCCCAAATTAATAAGTTGTTTTGCTCACTTTTTGCTTTGTTCTTTTCCAGATAGGGTTGTTGGAACACAGTAACATTATCCTTTTATAAAACTGACAATGACAGTTGAAACTCATAAACTTGAAATAAAAATGGAAATCTAAAAAATAAAAATTGCAATACAAGCAGAGTCTGAAACAATTTCTTTTGGGGAACTTCTTTTTTTTGTTTGTATGCAGCTCAAGGCTGAGGGCTGGTATCAGTGGTTGAGTGCATAACTGTGCCACTGATGAATTTCCCTCCACTTGTTAGGGCAGGAATTTGTAATTTGTTTATGGTACTGGCTATCTCACCGACTCTTCATGAAGGACACCATGGGATCTTTAACGTTTCCCAAAGGATTGCCCAAATGAAGCCAAAACTGGCGGTGTTCATGTACAGAAGGCAAAATGTGGGGACAACGTTTTAGTATTAGAGTATGGAGAATGATGACTGGACACGCAATCTTATATATAAGAGAAATAAGGCCGAACCCCAGCTATGGCACCAAATAACGGACTCAAACAAGAAACAAAGGGGATCACAGGCAAGGTAAGAGGCCTTTTTGGGTCCATTATGGTGGTGGCTTGAGCAGGCTGATCGTGCAAGATAGCAGATAGCGCTGAGAAGCGATGATGGTGGATGCAGTGTCGCATCTCTCCAAAAGTTTCTTCACATTGTGGTGATGAAATGGAGAGCGTGTGTGCGTGCAGGTGCAGACACGGCCCTTTTCACCTCCTGAACCGCCATCATGCAGGGTGGATTCCTCTCATTGGCCGCCCGCCTCGAGCAGGTGGCACTGCTCTCTTGGCTGGAATCTTTCAATGACTGAGCCGATCTCCATCAAATTTTGCATCAGTACCCAGGGTCAGGTCATGGGCACAAAAAAACAATCCTGCCCCACTCCCCTTGCGATTAGGCCTAACAGAAGGATGCTAGGAATGGGAATAAATTGTGAGTGAGTGAAAAAGCAAGCTGTGACTGAACAGCCAAGGCTACTTGAAGAACCACTGCAGTGATCATGACCCACATGTAGTGCAAATAATCCTGCTAGCTAATCGAAAGCTTCTTTTTCATCATCTGGAAATTGATGTTAAGAGGTTTTGAGCTGCTCCTGTCCAACTTGATGTTCCCCGTTTTTGTTGAGTGGAAGTTAGTGTACACAAGATGGGAAGGTAGGAAGTAAATGAAAATAAAAACTGAAGGGGAGATGTTAAAAGGGAAAAGAAGGTGGGATGGAAGCTGATTGGAATGAGTTGGAGGCAAGAGATCAGAGGATTGGAAATTGTTGAACTAGATTGTGGGCCAAACCCCCCAAAAATTGCAAACCTGTGTTCCCCTTTTTGAAAGTATTTAATCATAGTCCACAAAATATCTTTGTAATACGCTTGCCATTTCAATCAATGTTCCCCTCTTAAACTACGCACTTTCCACAATTTTCAAAAGAACGAACCTTCATTTATCACATTGATTATCAAGGCACCACAGCCAAAACCGCTCGTGAAAAGGCCGAATGAAGTAGGACCTTCTCTTAACTTATCATTGAATCTTACATCACTCCTGTAGGAAGATCAATCAGGCATCTGCATTCAAATAGTGAAGTCCTTCCTTCCTCAGAATGGTGAAGGCATGGAATTGCCTACCCCATTTTTTTTGTATACACTGCCAAGGCTCGTATGAGAGTTAACACACACAATGTACAACAAGAGGGAAGGTAAAAACTGTGGAACAGAGACATGAGGAGATCTGGAGAAGGGAGAGGGATGGGGCAGGGTACACAGGGTAAACAAGATGGACACTACAGGGATTTTCAGGAAGAAAAGGAGGGAACTTGAAGGAGGTGCATTTGGGATGGATTAACAGGGGTAGAAAAGATTGTGGTTTTGGATGGGGGAAGATAAAAGATGGTGAACAGCTATTTTGAAGACCTGGAGGGAAGAGAGTGTGGGAGCTTGTTCCAAAGGCAGGAAAAAAGAAGGAATGAAAGAGTGAAGGTGAGCAGTGATTCTTCATTTTGGTGGTTTTACCAGAAGGGGGTTGCTGGCGGACCTTGAGTGCCCTGCGGTACTATGGGGGAGACATATCTCAAACAGAGCAGGGGGGCCAGGCTGGAGAGGAGATGGTAGAAGACAGAAAGACCACCGACATGACTGTGGTGAGAGTGAGAGACCCAAAGACTCAACCTCATCGTGAAAGATACCAATGATACGAAATGTCTTGGTTTCCACAGGGTGGAGCCAAGAAAGGTGAGAGCACCAGCTCAAAGGGGGGAGCAGTACTCCAATCAGGCTGCAGACAAAAGGTTTGTCTGTGGTCAGGAGCTCAGGTGTGCCAAAGAAGGACTTTGCATGACGAAGGATGTCGAGTTGGCGACTGGCCTTGCCAGCTTGGAAGTGTGGCTTTCCCAGGAAAGATCATGGCAGATAGTGAGACACAGAAGCTTCAATGAAAGGACTTCTTCAAGAGGCTTGTGGAGAAAGTAGATGGGGGGGGGGTGGTCCAGACGGTCCTTTCCGAGAGACATGGTGAGTGTGTGAGATTTGTCAGGATTGAAAGACATGTTCTAAGTGTTGGACCACCTTGTGATTTTATCCAGATCTGCAGAGAGTGAAGAGGCTGCTATTTGCCGATATGAGGGATGACAGATAGTATGGCAGAGGGTGGAGTCATCAACAGTCATCAGCATAGAGATAAAGAGGATTTTCCAGAGTCAGAGTGATTACAGCAACGTCTGTCGAAGCCTTCCATCTGTATTTGATGAGAGGCAATGACTACGTTCTCCGTACCCTGCTCTTTGTTCTTGTGGCTCACGCACTTGCAGCAAAACCCATTCTGTGAGCACCTTGATGATTAAAGAGGAACACTAACCACAAGAAGAATGCCTCTTCTGTGTTTTCCTCTAAATATCATGGTCCAAAACCCCGACTTCCTGTACCTCCATTGCTCACTTGCAATCAACTGCCCTTCGACACTGTCTTTCTCACCTGAGAAGATGGAGACATTTCGAGAAACACTCGACTCCGATTCTGTGACTGGCTCAGTTAGCATCAGCACACATGATCTGAAAACCTGCTCTGCCGCTCTTGCACGTCCTTTTTATACTCTGTTCACCCTATTGTTTGCCCGACATCACCTTCCAGCGACCAACATCACTGTGTTGCACAAATATGGTGCAAAAACATATTCTCAAATTACAACCATATTAGTTTACTTCCAGATATAAGCAAAGTCATTGCTGTTGACATCCATCATCCTTCCTTTTCTCCATTGGCCTTATCTCAGACCATCAGTTCTGATTCAGACCCAGTCTCTCCACCCTGGATAAGGTGCTTCTGCTCTCCCAACAACGGATTCATTAGTTCGTTCCTCCCTTCCCCGCTTTGGGACATTCGGCAGTCGACAATGGATATATTCCCCCAATCTCAGACGAGATTAGTCTCGTCGGAACGTTTATCTCGAACACTTAACAGTCTGGGACCCAAATTTACTCTCCAAGTCCTCTGGCAAATGCAATCCAAAGTCACCTATTCTCATGGTTTACTGGTTTCCTCCACTGGCATCGACAGCATGCGAGCTCAAATGAATCCTGTTATCTTGTTGAGGATGCAGTCAGCGTGCAAGGCATTGTCTTGGGCCCTGTCCCAATCTTCATCTTGAACAATCTTTCAGATTCTCTGAAAAATCATTTTTCTGATTAATATACTCTCTACTGCAACACCAACTCTTCATTCAGATCGGTAGGCAGCAGCCACTTCCCTCCTTTCAGACCTTGATATAATAAGGAGCTGGTCCTACACATAGAATATGTCTTTCAACCATGACAAATCTCACACTCTAACTCTGTCTCTTCAAACGAACCACCTGGCGAACCCTCCCATCCACTTCCTTCAAGAAGTTGTCATTCAAACCTTCGTGCCTTACCATCAGTCATAGACAAACCATGCACATATCTCGGTTAGCCTCAAAATCCAGTCCCCGACAAGGCATCCTCCATCATGTGAAGTTTTTCCGAAACAAATCTGAACTTTTATCACTTTACAAGGCCTTCATTCTCGGCTCGATGAAGTGCTGTCCTCCATTTTTGGCGAGCTTGCCTGCCTCACAGCTGGTACATCTTGATGCTGTACAAACCAAGACCCTCAAAAAAAATCATTCATCTCTCACAATGAAGCTGAATCTCTGGGCCACTGACTCTGAGGTGAGCAGTGAGCCTGAATTTGGGGAGTTTCACCAGAAGTGAGTTACTGGCAGAACTTTTTGCAGAAACCCAGAGGGGATTTATCTCACCTGTGTGAGAAAAAAAAGGAAGAGAGGAACAAATATCCCCTGCACCTCCCCAGGCTTCAAGATTTTGAGGGAAATGAAACGATTAAGAGAAAAACTTCCCTCCAGAGCTTCAAGATGGCTGTTCACCACCTCCCAAAGTAGGCCCCCATCCATACTCATGATCTTTCCTACCATCATCAACACTCCCTATGCCCACCCCTTATTTACAGGTTACTGACTCTGGTTTATAGACGGTCATTTTGCCCCACACGACTATCGGGCTCTTGGATATCCCCCTCGGGGGACGAGCATTGAGGAAGGCTTAAATGGTGTGATGACGTTTTCCTGCCTGGCAGCTCTCTATTTACACCGTCATGGAAATGACTCACACGCTTGAGTTTCACTGGACTTCAACTAAAGTTCACAGGAGTTAAACTAAAGTCCTCAGGAGTTAAACCGCGTTTGTGGGCCTATCCTCCCGCACCACTTTGCTCTCTACACCCGCAGCTTCGTACCACATGCGGCTCTGTCTTCAGTGGGTTTCCGCTCTTTTCAACTGCAGGATTACCATCATAGAACCCCTTTTCATGAGCAGCTTATTCCCATGGGCACTGGACATTTATGACACCCACGTCACAGGGTGGATCATATTATTTCATGGACACAATGCTGAATTGGTCCACTGGTAATACACCATGTCTTGCTTCTTATTGAACTCATGACTGTATTCACCCACACGCAAGCTTAACAGCTTATGAGACACCGATCAGACTGGATGAAGTCATCAAACTTTAGTGGTGAGTCGAAGTCAATAACTGTATTTTTTTATATTGGTGACTCCGACGTGATGTCGTCTGGGTTCTGGGTCCAGATCGGTTTAGTCTTGTTCAGTTCTTTCTTGTCGATGTACTTCTTGATCTTCTTTTTCTTCTTATTCTTCTTATCTTTGGATGAAGCTTCATTGTCTTCCTCTTCATCCAATCCAACATCCTCAATCGTTGGCTTGTCTTCATCACCTTCACCTTTCCCTTCGTCCTTTGCTCCATCTTGCTTTGCCTTTTCTTCCTCCTCAGCCTCATCATCAGTGAACTCCTTATCATGCTTCTCAATGTAAAGCATGATAGGATAACCAATTTAACTGAGAATGCTTCTTGATCACCTCCTTCATCCTATGATCTTCCAAATAGTCAGCCTGATTCCAGCAGCTCTGACTCCTCATTCAGCACCTCATGGGCCCCCATCTCCACAAAGATGACTGCATCATCGGCAAAATCAAGGTCAGAGGTCTTGACATTCCCAAATGATGCACAGCAGCTTGGTCTCTCTGACATCCTCCCCAGAATCCAGTCCATACAAGCGCTGAAAAGTGTGTGAGCCAGCACACGCCCCTGACAAATTCCAGTAACAACTGGTAATAAGTCGGAGATTTAACCACCACACCTCACAGCATTCACAGTTCCAGAGGATTGTTTAGAAATCAGATTGATCAGTTTTGGTGGTACCCAATGAAGAGTACCTCCTGTGCAGCTGCCCTTCGCAGGGCAGCTCCCTGGATGATGGGATTGAGGCAAAGCCTTTTGGACCCCCATTCTTTGATGAGAGGAGGAAAAGCATGGGATAACCTTCTTGGGTCAGATTGTGGTGTTGTGTGTGGGGATGGTGATGAGATGTCATCCACCAGACGGCGGTCTCCTTGGGTTAACGTGAGGTGGTCCCTTTGGGTGGGTGCCTGGAATATCCTATCCCTAAGAGAGGATGATCACCTGTTTCTGTTATCGTCTGAGCTCAAGCGTTTGGAAATCGGTATTTTAGCACTCTCTGAGGTTCGGACACTGGCTAGTGGTGAGATCAGGATGGGTGGTTACACCTACAAGTGCTCTGGTCGCTCTGATGGTTACCATACCCAAGGATTTGCTGTAGCTGTGT
Organism: Eptatretus burgeri; assembly: GCF_056783735.1. Taxonomy (NCBI): domain Eukaryota; kingdom Metazoa; phylum Chordata; class Myxini; order Myxiniformes; family Myxinidae; genus Eptatretus; species Eptatretus burgeri. The sequence continues at coordinate 58,427,351 of NC_140961.1, forward strand.
CCAATAAGCTGACTCCCATGATAATTAAGGTAGCCCCGGTCAACGAGCATATTATGAGATTGAGGATTTGTCACTCCTCGGGTGTCGTTTCTGGATATGCTCCGACTGAGGCGGGTGATCTCACTGTAAAAGTCATTCTATGCCGCCCTCGAGTCTGTGGTTGATCAGTGCCTCAGGAAAGATACCCTTCTAGTCTTGGGGGAATTTATTCCATCGACTGGCACTGATAGGGATGGTTATAAGACATGTGTTGGTCCCCATGTGTCTGGAACTGTGAACCAGAATTGCATTAAGTTCCTTGACTTTGCAAGGTCGTGGACTTAGGGTGGCTGGTTCATGGTTTCAGCGTCCACAAGCTCATCGCTGGACTTGGTATTCCAATGCTGGTGGTTGGCAAAGGAGGTGGACCATGTGCTCATTGATGGGTGCTGGAGGATGCTCCAGAACTGCAGGGTCTACCGGAGTGCTCAGTTCCTCAATACCAACCACAGGCTTGTTGAAGCAACTATGAAATTGCAGCTTAAATCTGGGAGAATGGTACCATCCCAGCCTCGGCTGGATATAGGCAAATTCAAGTATGAAAAGGTAGCTGAGGAGTTTGCGAACAGGCTGAGTGGGGATTTGGGGGGGTCTGGGTGTTTTGTCAATCCTGAAGAGTTGTGGAGTGCCTTCAAGACTACCATCCTTGATATTGCTGGTGGACGTCTTGGAACCTACTGTCAGCTGAAGAAGAACTTTGCCTCCCAAGGGACACTGGATACCATTGACCAGTCGCAGGGCCAGGCTTCATGGCAGAGCTGAGCTGTTCAGGGGGTTGAGGCATAAAGAAAGGAAGAGAAAGAGCAGGAACAATCGCATGATGCGCGGTTGCGTGTCTGCGACGAGTGACTCTGCCTGGGAGGACTTGTGGAGAAGTTGAGCGATCCCTGTGTGGCTGCCTGTTGGAGGCGCCGTCTGTGTGGAAGGGATTGGGGTGGAGGTGAGCCATTCAGGTTGTTTAATTGTCTTGTCAGCTTGTCTTGGCATCTGTCTGTCTTTGCTGAATTATTTATTTACCAACACATGTCAATGGATTTCCTATGCTATGTATGTTGATTGCTTTGTCGTTTACCCTGTTTTCTGACCCTGAGTAAAGGATTTGCACCCGCACATAGGGAATATATTGACCTCCCAAGTACGTCAACTAGGACCTCCGGAGAAATAGACCCAACCCCGAGCCCCTTGCCATGCGTGAGGTCGTAACAAGTGGTGTCAGAAGTGGGATTATAGCCCGAATTTGTAAATGAGTGTTGGGATTGCAAATGCTGAAATATCAGCGTCTCTAGAAGGTAAAAAAAATTAAAAATCGCTCATTGGTGCATCATCAATCTTACATCAAACCTGAGGAAATATGACCTCAATGTCAGCAGTGTGAAAAGTGTGTTGATAGATTGTCTAAGGGAGGTCGGAGGAAGGTGCAGATCTGGACATGTCCGAAGTTCAATTTGAAGCTACGCCGAAGAACGCGATGGAATATGCCCATAATCCAAGGGTGGATGGACATTGGTTTTTGGAGAGTGCAGTAACATCCATGGAAATAGAAACTGAGGGTCCTCCAGAGGTGCTGAACATTTTTCTCCCAGCTGTCCTTGCAATCATAGTAGCTCAGGGGCAGGCAGGACTGGAGGGTGCTGAAAAAATGTTCTCCTGGTCGTCCTTTCAATCATAGTAGCCCGGGGGCAGGCAGTGGCCGTGAGTTGGTGTCACACCTGCCGAGGAACATCGGCCAGCAGTTGAGTGCCATAACGGGGGTTCAAACTGAGAAGATGGATGCTCAAAATGAGAAGATGGATGTTCAGAGAGCTGAAATGAATGAGAAGATGGATTCTCAGAGGGCTAAGGCCAAAAACATAAAAGGAGAGATGATTCAACTGACGGAGGGAATAGAAACTCGTTTCCAAGTAATGGGGAGGAAGATGGAAAGGATTAAGACAGAGAAAACAAAAGACCAGAATACGTGGTGTCTGGGGGATGCTTCGCAACCTCACCCTGCCAAGGGGATTGGTGCATCTGTTAGAATGCGGCCGATGGGGGGTGATGCATGCAGTCAAGACACCACATGTGGCCCCTATCATGAGGAAGAAAGCTTAGAGGCATATTTAACAAAATTTGAGTGTGCAGCCAGGTTGAACAATTGGACAGTTAGTCAAAAAGCAGCCATGCTGGTAGCATTCACAGCAGGAATGGGGCCAAGACAGGATGCACATCAAACTTCCATGGCAGTCTTTCCAGGAGGGGGGGGAGCAGGTGAAAGCCATATCACAGAAGGGAGATTAGAAGCCACAATACGTGAGCAAACTATATGCTCGGGAAACCGGACATAGCCGGCCGTGTGGGGCGATGGCCGGCTGCGGATGGTGGAGCAGCCTCAGTCGTGGTGCTCGATTTGAGTGGAGTTAGTGAAGAGTTTCAGAGTGTTGCAGTTTTGTGTCCAGTAGAAGCAAAACGGATTCGAGCAATTGTGTATATAGGAGTGAACGTGACTGTTGTACACACAGACATGCTGCGACACACAAGAGAAGGTTGGAAACCACTCGCCGCTGCATCAGGGTACCATTTGAAATTGGTCAATGAGGAAACTGCCAATACTTGGGAGTGGAATCATCAACTTACGTTTGACTGGGATGGAGTACGATACAAAGGTGTGGATGGCGAAGCTATGTGACCTAGATTACCTGGGCTAGATTACCTGCCCGAAAATGGCTGCCAGTAGGATTTTGACCTGATGTGTTTGAAGATTGGAATAGACATGGTTCCATTTGAGGATCAGAGAGGAAAATATCCAAAGGATACAAGTGTAATTGCACCTGTGTCTGTGATTCTACCACCAAACTCGGAAATACTGGTTGTCACTCAAAGACCAGAAGAACTCACAGATCTAGAACAACGCAGTATTGTAGGACTAAGCGAGGATCAAGCCAAACAGGTCCACTGGTAAATTTCCTGTAGCCGAAACTTGTTCATGCTAGCGGGCAAGAAGCTGGGCAAGACGAAAATGGTAAACCAACAGATCAAGATGGGGGTAGCAAGGACAATTAAGCAACCACTAAGATGGCTACCATTTGGGAAAAGGAAAACTGCTGAGGAAGAAATAGCCAGAATGTATGTCGAGGATCTACTTGAACCCTCTGATGAGGCATGGGCATCACCAGTGGTCCTGGTGCAGAAGGATGGGACGGTACGATTTTGTGTGGATTACAGGAAACTGAACAATGTGATCAGGAAGGAATCGTATCGTCTTCCTCGAATCGACGAGACATTCGATGCATTCGTTGGATCAATGTGCTATAACACCTTGGAACTAAAGAGTGGTTACTGGCAGGTCGAAGTAGACCCAGCCAGTTGTGAAAAGACTGCATTTTCAGTGGGAACAGGTCTATGGCAATTCACGGTGACGCCATTTGGTCTGTGCGGTGGATGCGCATGCCACGTTTGAAAGGCTTATGGACAGGATCCCGGGGGGGGGGGGGGTTGGCAATGGCAATTCAATGTCGTCTGTCTGGACGACATTCCAATCCATTCATCAACATTCAAATTGGCAATTTCCCCAACTGCAACAGGTGTTTTCACGCTTTGGGGAGATGGGGTTGACATTGGACCCTTAAAGTGCTAGCTATTTCGGGCAAGCGTCGTCTTCTTGGGGCACATTGTCGGCCGAGAAGTTGTGTCGACCAACCCACACAAAATCTCAGGAGTACAAGATTGGCCGACTTCGACAAATATGCAACAGGTAGGAGCCTTCCTGGGGTTATGCTCGTTCTTTCGGTGGTTTACAAAAGGATTTGCAGACATCGCACGGCCCCTTACACAGGAGTCAACACCTACTTCAGCAGAGCTTTGCCTCAACCGGAGAGGAACTATTGTGCGACCCGAAAGGAGTTACTGCCTTCAGTGATCGCTGCTGATCACTTCCATCCGTACCTCCTTGAAAAAAATTTGAGCTTCGCACAGACCACTCGTCTCTTAGGTGGCTAATGAACTTCAAGTCGCCAAAGGGTCCGGTTGCCGACTGGCTAGAAGAGTTGCAGGCATTTGATTTCAACACCCTGCGTCGCCTGGGTCGGCTCCATGCCAATGCCGATGTGTGGAAGTGTGCACCCTACAGAGAGTGATAATGATCCGCTGATAGACTTTGGGGTGGTGAAACGAGAAGACTCTGACTTGAACATAGTCATTATTTGGAAGGAAATGAACAGACAACCAGACTGAGAGGAGGCAGCCGCTCGAACGCCCGACTTGAATAATGGATACTGTAGGAAATGGGACAGTCTCGACTTGGGTGATGGAGCACTGCACCGGAAATGGGCGGTGGCCACTTCCAACAAGTATGTGTGGTTATTGGTAGTGCCACAGCAGAAGAAGTCTGAAATCTTGGGGTGCTATTGTTGTGGGGCCGAGTGTCGGTGGCGAGCACGACCGCGAGGTGGAGCAGTAGAGTTGGCTCCACCGAACACCCGGAATCTAGATCTTGCTTCTCGGAGAACTCTGAAAGGCATGGGTCCCTTACAGGACCGTGGTCGCCAATATTTCGACGGTGTGAGGTAGGGTCCACTTGTCTAACTCCAATTTACCTAAGTACTCACACCGTCCAACTACCGGGGAAACCACACCCTCGGCCGACTCTGTCTGATCCAAGTCGCAGGTGACGGCTCGGATCCGGCGTAACCGAGCGGAGTTACCAGAGCCGCGCCGGACCAAATGAACAATTTGCCGCTTCGCGATTTTCCAACATGTACCATGCTAAGCCAATGAAAGAAACAAAGAAAAGAGCTGGTACTTTCAACAATAGGGGTATTTATTTACAATAATTGGGGAGACGAGAAGAGCACGTAAGGGCAGAGTTATCACGACTATAAGAAATGCAAATAATGTACAACAAAAGCACTTAACAATTCTACTTGACAAGACGGGCCCACAGACAGACACGCACACCCAAAAAGAAAATGGACCCGATGGGTCTTCAGTCGGTGGAGCCGGCCCGGGGTACCTGTCCCACCTCGTGCGGTCACACCGACTCGAACCACCACGGTGGGAGTCGAACCCACGACCTGAAGTCCACGACCACGACCATCTGCAGAGCCCTCGTCGACAACCACTCACTGGCTTTGGATTGCAGGTTGGAAATGTCTGAACCGAAAATGTCCTTTCTCACCAGAAATGTCTCACACACGATCACTGGATGCTTCGCAAATGCCACGATCTCCATCTGGTGAACGCTCCTGCCACGAACACACCGTCTCTCTCCTACGCTGGTCCAGCCAACCACTCTCTCTCCTCAGGAGGGAGGGGCTTCTTCTCCTAGCCACTCGGCTCCTCATTGGTCAGACCCATCGCAATTCCCTGGCCGTCCTCCATTGGACAGGCCCACGGTAGGCGTGGCAACTCCCACCCTTCGAGGTGGAGTCCGATCGGAGGCGTTTGTGGCTCCGCCCACCCCCTCAGCTCTGGCCACGTGCGTAATGGCGATGGTGTTGAGTGGGAAACGGGGCGGGTGAGACGCCCGCTCCTTGCCGATTGGCCAAAGAGGGACGCCATGCCTATGTTAGACTCCGCCCACACGCGCGAAGAATGCCATGAGCAGTGTTGTTGTGAGAGCGAAGATGGGCATTGTTGTGGTTGTTGTAAGGGATGTAAAAAATCCTATCTATAAAATAACCCACAGCGCACGTACATTTAAATCCCATTAGACTAGGGACGGGACCCTAGCTAGAAACACATACTTACCGATATCACTGATCTATAAGGACTCTGGCTGTTGTGTGCTCATGGCTTCCAGATTTGTAACAATATCACGAATCGAAGACAATGGGACACTTTGGTGTGAATCAAACGCTCAAGAAAATCTGACAACTTTTTTGTTGGAGCCATTGCCAAAGAGTTGTGGAGGCCTGGTGTTGCAACTGTGGTAAGTTGCTCTTCCAAGAAAGGCCCGTCGAGAAAGGAATCGTTTGCAGTCGTACACCTGGATAGAGTGGCAGTGGATGCCGTGGGACCTTTTCCAGAAAGCACCTGGGGAAACCGTTACATCGTAGTTGTTGTGGACTACTTTACAAAGTGGGCTGAAGCTTATGCGTTAGTATACACATGCAGATGTAGTCCTGTCTAATACACCGCCTAATGCTCAATTAAAAAAATAAAAAAATAAATGATGAATATAATTTTTCTCAGGACAAAAGTAAATTTGCTAAAATAAAATCTGAACTAGTGTGGGCACGTACGTGGGGAAAAAAAAAAACTTTCAAACTGCGTGCCGGAAACAACAACCACACAGGCTGTTCCTTTGCTCTCGTGTGCCCGTACGTGCGTGGCTGTACGTGCAAAAAAAAAAAGTAAGAACAATTGTGACGTCAATCGTGACGTCATACCACCGTGTCCTGTCATTGGTTTGGTAAATAAATGGCCATAACTTGGGAACCACTTGTCCGATTAATATCAAACCTTGAAAAGGCACATCCTCAGGTCCCCAACAATATACCTGGCAAGTTTCAATTAGACACACAGAGATTGCTGGAATTATAGATTGACTAGTGTGTGCCTGTACGTGCGAGGCCATGCTGCAAAAAAAAAAAAAAATTAAAAAAAAAAAATATATATATATACATACATACACACACACACACACACACACACACACACACACACACACACACACACACACACACACACACACAAGAACAATTGTGACGTTAATCGTGACGTCATAGTACCGTGTCCTGTAATTGGTTTGGTAAATAAATGGCCATAACTTGGGAAGCACTTGTCCGATTAATATCAAACCTTGAAAAGGCACATCCTCAGGTCCCCAGCAATGTAACTGGCAAGTTTCAATTAGATCGGACCAGCGGTTGTCGAGAAACAGCGGACACACACACACACACACACACACACACACACACACACACACACACACACACACACACACACACACACACACACACACACACACACACACACACACACACACACACACACACACACACACACACACACACCTGGAATTATAGATAGATAACATTCACTACCAACTTTGACGTTCAAAAAAAATAAGAATCGTTAAATACCTTGTAAAAACTTCACAATTACTCAAGTGACGTTTCTCGGAATTGTCGTTCGTTCTCTTTCTGGCGATTCACTTTTCTATTGACGTCATAACGCTGCTTGAACATATTTTGTATTAGAAGAATTCAGAGTCAATTCATCCTTTCAAATCGCATCATAATTATAAATTCCTCAGTCCAACCTTTCAGAGCGGTGTATAAGTACAACATCATTGGTTCCGTCAAGGATATTTTTTTTTCCCGGCCCTTCCGGACAGCACCGTAGTAGTACGGCAATCAAAACTTTTGCGTCGAGCCTCGATTCGACCGGTATGTTCCGGAACAAACCAATGAAAAGTGTCATAACGACAATTCTCGCCAAGTCAGAGATGCAGAAGTGAAAAAACGATCGCATCACCAACCGAGACATTCACACGAAACTTTGAAACCAGTGCGCGGAACATAATTATGGACGCCTAAGCGGTGTAGTTAGCGGCGGTGTCGTCGGATGCGTGATTGCGGATTAATTTAACGTTCAAGTTAAACAAACCTTTTATTGAGTGACCGATTCGTGGAAACACGCATCGCCGATCAAAAACTAAGACGATTACAAATCCAGGAAGGAAACGATTCGCTAAATGATCAAGGCGACATCCTTTCTTGGCCGCCATTAGTTAGGCTCACTGTTACTTGTCTTTGCCGAATTTTACCCGAAAACTGACACGGCTTTGACTTGTGCTGTTCAATCAACTGCGACAGCGACGTGTGTTTTCGAGTTTCCTTCGACATGGGCCGAAAGAAGAAGAAGCAAATGAAACCCTGGTGTTGGTATCCCACTTGAGGTAGAGTTGCTTTAGGGAAGATGAGCGATGATATTGGGGGAAGAGCAGACGTTGTTGGGAAGTTTGATGTTATAAAGTGGAAAGTCGTTGACTTTCGAGGTTTGTTGGGGGTTGTGCAAGTTGGGGGGGAAGCGCTGCTAAGGGATTGTTTTGAGGAGGGGGGAGGGTCAAGGGGGGTAAGGGGAAGGAAGTTGGAGAGTGAAGGGGTTTCAGGAAATGGAGCACGAAAAGTGTGGGAGTTTGGGGGTCCAGTCCAGTGATGTGTGGGAGTTTAGAGTTGCGGGTACAGTCCAGTGATGTGTGAGAGTTTAGAGTTGGGGGTCCAGTCCAATGATGTGTAGGAGTCGGGAGTTTGGGGGTCTCGTCCAGTGATGTGTGAGAGTTTAGAGTTGGGGGTCCAGTCCAGTGATGTGTAGGAGTCGGGAGTTTGGGGGTCTCGTCCAGTGATGTGTGAGAGTTTAGAGTTGGGGGTACAGTCCAGTGATGTGTGAGAGTTTAGAGTTGGGGGTACAGTCCAGTGATGTGTGGGAGTTTAGAGTTGGGGGTACAGTCCAGTGATGTGTGAGAGTTTAGAGTTGGGGGTCCAGTCCAATGATGTGTAGGAGTTGGGAGTTTGGGGGTCCAGTCCAGTGATGTGTGGGAGTTGGGAGTTTGGGGGTCCAGTCCAGTGATGTGTGGGAGTCGGGAGTTTGGGGGTCTCGTCCAGTGATGTGTGAGAGTTTAGAGTTGGGGGTACAGTCCAGTGATGTGTGAGAGTTTAGAGTTGGGGGTCCAGTCCAATGATGTGTAGGAGTCGGGAGTTTGGGGGTCTCGTCCAGTGATGTGTGAGAGTTTAGAGTTGGGGGTCCAGTCCAATGATGTGTAGGAGTCGGGAGTTTGGGGGTCTCGTCCAGTGATGTGTGAGAGTTTAGAGTTGGGGGTCCAGTCCAATGATGTGTAGGAGTCGGGAGTTTGGGGGTCTCGTCCAGTGATGTGTGAGAGTTTAGAGTTGGGGGTCCAGTCCAGTGATGTGTAGGAGTTGGGAGTTTGGGGGTCTCGTCCAGTGATGTGTGAGAGTTTAGAGTTTGGGGGTCCAGTCCAATGATGTGTAGGAGTTGGGAGTTTGGGGGTCCAGTCCAGTGATGTGTGAGAGTTGGGAGTTTGGGGGTCCAGTCCAGTGATGTGTAGGAGTCGGGAGTTTGGGGGTCTCGTCCAGTGATGTGTGAGAGTTTAGAGTTGGGGGTACAGTCCAGTGATGTATGGGAGTTGGGAGTTTGGGGGTCCAGTCCAGTGATGTGTGGGAGTTGGAAGTTTGGGGCTCCAGTGATGTGTGGGAGTTGGGAGTTTGGGGGTCCAGTCCAGTGATGTGTGGGAGTTGGGAGTTTGGGGGTCCAGTCCAGTGATGTGTGGGAGTTGGGAGTTTGGGGGTCCAGTCCAGTGATGTGTGGGAGTTGGAAGTTAGGGGGTCCAGTCCAGTGATGTGTGGGAGGTGGGAGTGTGGGGGCCCAGCCCAGTGATGTGTGGGAGTTGGGAGTTTGGGGGTCCAGTCCAGTGATGTGTGGGAGTTGGAAGTTTGGGCCTCCAGTGATGTGTGGGAGTTGGGAGTTTGGGGGTCCAGTGATGTGTGGGAGTTGGGAGTTTGGGGGTCCAGTCCAGTGATGTGTGGGAGTTGGAAGTTAGGGGGTCCAGTCCAGTGATGTGTGGTAGTTGGGAGTTTGGGGGGTCCAGTGATGTTTGGGGCTCCAGTGATGTGTGGTAGTTGGGAGTTTGGGGGGTCCAGTGATGTTTGGGGCTCCAGTGATGTCTGGGAGTCGGGAGGTTGGGGGTCCAGTGATGTGTGGGAGGACGGTGAAGAGAAATAGGAGGGGGAGATTTAGGTGACGTGAAGTGAAAGGGAAAATGACAGTTAAGAATGATGGGAAGTTGTGGAAGGTGAAGGGTCCACGTCCTGTTGTTAATGTGATTGTGCACCAGATGGGAAGTGTTAACTGTGAACATTGCAAAATATTTCTGGGACTACCTTGACTACCACGACAGGTACTGTAATAGGGAGTTTGATGATGAGAAGATATTGATCCAGCACCAAAAGGCAAAGCACTTTAAGTGTCATATTTGCCACAAGAAACTATACACTGGACCAGGCCTTGCCATCCATTGTATGCAGGTAATCCCAATTACTGATTGTACCATACATGCACTTTATTTCATGCAGATGGTTGCTATGTCGCATGGTATTCCAGCTGATTGACACTTCTCTTTTCTTTTCTTTTTTTTTTTAAATTCCAATCCATTGCTGATTAATAGAGAGACAATCACAGGTCGTGCTTTGTCCATGCATGTTCCTCTCTTTAGGTGCACAAAGAAACTTTACCAGGTGTTCCCAATTCGATTCCGGGAAGATTGGACATAGAGTTAGAAATTTATGGAATGGAAGGGATTCCAGAAAAAGACCTCGAGGAAAGAAGACGTATGATGGAGCATAAAACCCAAGGTTTGTCGTTTTTCCTTCACGTCCTCGATGTTCTTATGATGACGTGTCGTCTTCCGTATCCAAATACAGAGTCCCCATGTGGTGCGTGCTTCAAATGCTTTTGACGTTGTTTCACAAAATGCTTATTTTTGTAAATTCTCATTAGAATCGCAGAAGAGGAAAATGAAGAACGAGGAATCGTCTGACAGCGGTGACGATAGTTCTCAGCCGGACTTGAGCGTACCTCCGGTGGTGTCCATGCCATCCACGGTGGCGCCGGTTATTGGGTTGCTGCATCCTGGTGTGTCTGCTGTGCACGGGTCTATGCTTGGTCAGTGGTTTTTGTTGTTGTTTGCTGCAAACAGTAGTCGACCACAATTTAAATTGGGAGGGCACTCGTTGGAGCGTACACACCTCCACCAGGTTGAATAATCTACGTTTTGTATCCCACTGATAAGCCGGATCCGCATCCAGACCGTTCATCCTCGCAACACATCAAAATCGAATCGGCTTGTTCTTGTCACCGACCCATCTCGTCCGCAAAGTTTTGTAATAAATGGTCCACAAAGTTTTGAAATACCGTGCTGTATATAATTTTGGCCTCAATCTCTCAATGGTGAAGAATCGTGACAGAATTAAAAAAAAAAAAAATTCTCATATTCAGATCTTCAGCAAAATTGAATCGATTCGTCCGTATCACACACTCGACTTGTCCCGCAAATTTCGTCCAAATTCGTCCATATCTTTTTGAGATTGTATTCACAGACAAACTGGTGAAAACAATACCTCCGCCACCTCCAGGTTGTCTTCACGAGTAATTTAATATGATTAAATCGGTTATTTATTTAGCCTCACCTGTTCCCGTAGGTATACAACATGCGAGTTTGCGTGCGTGTTGTATGTACGTAGATCCACTGTAATCTATGTATCCTGTTGTGACTCTATGAAATGCTCAGTCTTGTTAGCCCGTGCACGTAACGTAAGTTGAAGAACATGGTTAAGCAATTTGTCCCGATTGTGCATGTGCAGAGAGGATTGAGATTTTTGGTTCACGAAAAAAAATAAGTGACCACTATATTCGTTATTGTTGTGTGCCTGTCCCGAGCATAGCTCCGTGGGTTTTGATCCGATCCTGATAAAATTTTGGTGGGAGGTTTATATCATGATCTCGTTGTGTTTTCCTGAGAATGGGCGTGGTGCTCCCATTATGGGCGGAGCCACGCCCAAAAAACGTGTTTTTAGGGGGTAGCCAATTTCAATTTGCATCTTCTCCTTGGGGGTTTGTCAAATGTGACGGGTTTCGGTATTTGGTTAGCCCAATGGCACCTGCATAGCCCCACGGAGCTCGATTTTTCATTTCCGTCCCAAGGTCATGAACTTAGAAAATTGCGAATTTTGACATAAAAAATTATCTTCTCCGAGGGGTTTGTTGAATCTGGCTGGGTTTCGGTATTTGCTTAGCCCAATGGCACCTGCATAGCCCCACAGAGCTCAATTTTTCATTTTCGTCCCAAGGTCAAGGCCACAAGGTCACGAACTTAGAAAATTGCGAATTTTGTTTTAAGGGGGTAGCCGATTTCAATTTGCATCTTCTCCTCGGGGGTTTGTTGAATCTGGCAGGGTTTCGGTATTTGGTTAGCCCAATGGCACCTGCATAGCCCACGGAGCTTGATTTTTCATTTTCGTCCCAAGGTCAAGGTCACAAGGTCACGAACTTAGAAAATTGCGAATTTTGACAAAAATCCATCTTCTCCGAGAGGTTTTTCGAATCTGGCAGGGGTTTCGGAATTTGGTTAGCCCAATGGCACCTGCATAGCCCCATGGAGTTCGATTTGTCATGTTCGTCACAAGGTCAAGGTCACGAACTTAGAAAATTGCAAATTTTGACATAAAAATCATATGACCACCCAAACTTTGAGAGCTAGGATGACAATATTTTTTATCCATAATCTTGACGTCATTCCCCACCTAAAGTCTTGAAACCATTTTGCTCTATCTCGAACACCTTGCCCGTGGCGCCCCCTTCAAGTTTGTTTTTACGCTGATTTCATCAAATTATGGATAATCCGAGGAGTGTGAAATGCCATATAACCTATATGGCGTTGTATTGTTCCTGGAATGTTCCAGAGGAAGTTTTGCACCAAAGGTCATAATCCTTGACCTTTGACCTTTAAAGTTCACAAAGGTCAAATATTCAAAGTTGTGGGAATCGAACCGGGTTTTTGACCTTCTTCAACGAACTAACTCCAATAAGCTATAGCACGTATCCTGTTTCCTTATTTTAATGTCCACACCATTGTTTTGGGACCTTTAAAGGTTATGCAAAGGTCAAATTTTTAAGTTGTTGAACAAAACCGGGTTTTCGACATTTTGCAGCTGATAACCCGTCACTCGTACCACATCATGTTGATCATTTTTATAACTTGGTCAAAAATTATCACATTCTCATCCTTGACTTCTGAAACAATCTACATCGTCAAATACCGCTCATGAACCATCGTCGTCTTCAGACTTGTTATTATTTTTTATTATTCTTTTTCGTTTTTCTGCCTGCCTGGCAGTCAAACAAAATTGAAAATCATTCCAAACAGGAACCTTACTGTTTTTGACGGACATCATAAAGGACACAAACAACAGGGACAAATAATTCCTTTAATGTGTTAAATAAGGTGGTGTGAAAGATGCTGCATTAACGGCAGTAAAGTTCATTGAAATTTTTTTTTTGTTTTTTTTACAGCATTTTTAATTATTTTATTTCAATTGATGTACAGGTATAACACTTGAAACGCTGTAGAACACAAATCTCCTCCTTGGCACTTTCAAAACCATTCCGTTTAGCAGTACTGAGACAAAATATGACGGCATTTTACATCGTCGTGCGTCATGACCAATCAAATTTGCTATTCGTACCTGCCGCCCCTGTCCTTGTTTGTCAAGACAGCTTGGGGTAAGGTCTTCTCTGAACGCTCCAGTATAACATCTGTATTTTGTTGAACGATTTCTTCCCCTCCCCCCCCCTTGCATCCAGTGGCTTAAAAAATTTTGAGCACTTAAATTGCATCAGATGTGGCAATAAATATGAATTGTTTCTCCCAGATTGCTGGCTCGATGACAGAAGACGCCATTTGCATTTTTGCTCCCTCCATCCCTTTCCCGTGCACGGGCAACTTGCTTATACCAACACAGAATTGTTTTATTGGCTTAATTGGCCTCATTGAGGGATCAGATGAATGCGAGTTTTAAAAATACAATTTGATCATTGCCCAAAAGGCAACTGAGTTTTTTAATGCTTCTGAGTCCCAAAGTCAGGAATAATCATAGTTAATTAATTAATTATTTTATTGATGATGTGCTGATGAACGACTTGTCTCTGATGTGCAGGGGTGCCTCGCATGATACCTGGCATGCCACCCATGATGCCAGGGCTACCACCAGGCATGGGTTTGCATCCCGGGTGAGTACGCCCCATATTTGTTCTTGCTGTGATGAATGCTATTCCTGCTTTTTATGTTTGAAGAATCTGATCACATGTGTTAAGCAAATTGCCATTCTCCTTAATAGTTGTTCTTGTTGTTTCACCAGTATGATGCAAGTGGGAATGCATCCGTCTTTGCGTCCAATGATGTCCGGTAAGAAAGCAGGATTACGAATCCTCTTTTTAAAACTATTAATTTGTTAAATTTATTGATCATCGAATATATATATATATATATATATATTTTTTTTTTCTCCTTCATTTATGATTGACAGCAGTTTTGTAGCTTTAATCTTTTTATCTATTTATTTATTTTCTCCATTTCGCATGTTGGTTTCAGCTTGTGGAAGGTCTAGAAATGCCTAGACAATTTTCTATCGGTTTTGTAGAAATCTGAATTTGTCAGGTCCCCGAGAACCATCATTGTTACCTTCGCTACCGAAGGTGAAGGAGGTTATGTTTTCACCCCTCTCTGTCTGTCTGTTTGCTTGTTTGTCTGTTTGTCTGTCTGTGTGCAGGATATCTCAAAAAGTTGTGTACGGATCTGGATGAAACTTTGTGGACAGGGTTAGTGTGTGACAAGGATGAACTTATTTGATTTTTGTGAAGATCCGGATCCGACTACTAGAATTTTTTAAGCGAGTCTTCACCATTGAGAGATCGGGCCAAAATTACATGTAGCACGATATCTCAAAAGGTTGTGGACTGATGTGGATGAAACTTGGGGGACATGTTGGGTGTGTGACCATGACAAATTGATTCAATTTTGGTGAAGATCCAAATCTGTATCTGGATACGAAAATTATTATTTTTTATTTTCAGTGATTCTTCACCATTGAGAGATCAGGCCAAAAACGAGATATAGCATGATATTTCAAAAATGTATTGGTCCCGTTATGTTATTGTGTGGTGGAGGTATGAACTTCACCGAGTGCCCTCATAGTTAAGTTTGTGTTTGTTAATTACTAAACCTGTATACTAATTGGCCTGGTGTTGGCTTAATGGTTCGGGTGGCAGGCTTTGGATCCTCGGGTCCTGAGTTCAAATCCCGCTCATCTGTTGAATTAATACCAGGTGGGGTTGACTCTGCCTGTCATCCTTCCGAGGTCGGCAAAATGAGTGCCAGCTTGCTGCTATACTGTGTCGGAGTGGCGACCCTTCCAGGATTGTGCCTAATAGCCAAGGAGACTGCCTAGGCAGCACAACACTCTGCACAGAGTATGGTCCCAATCTCCTCCCTCTCCTGTATACTAATGCCCTTGCAATTCATGTCATGTTAGAGTAATCTTATCCTTATGATAATGATTCTCCACTTTACATGTCCAAAGTCCTCCACAAGTCTGCCATTGTAAAGAATGATACAAATAACTTTGCTGTCTGGTGGCTTTCGTTTTGAGGATTATGCCATTTTAAGACTATGTGGGAGATGTGTGTTCCTCTTGCAGTCTCATACAGTGTACACACTTTCCCAAAAGTTGTACTGCATAGAGACTGCCGGAGCTGGTTTAAACACCCATGAGAGTTGAGCCTGAATGAAAAGCACGTTGGTAATTTCAGCCGCTGCACCAAGTGAACAAAAGATGGGAGTTGGACTCCGTTGAGTAAAATCACTTTTACATGACAAAGTGCTAAGTTTATTGTGTTCTCATTATAATAGCCCTGCACAGTCATCGATCAGCCCACGTTGATCGTCAGCAACTTAATGACTTTTAACCCACAGCAGTTGACATCCAGGTACCATTGACCTTTTTTGAGCATTTGCAAGAACCATATTTTTCCTCTCCCCTCCCCAACCCCTCTCCCCTCCCCAACCCCTCTCCCCCTCCCCACTCTTCCCATTTCTGCTTGTTTTCATGCACTTCGAACACTTGCATGGCTTGATGTGAACCACTCAGATAGACAGATATGAGTCCTCATAAATATCAGATGGCACTTGGAAGACTTCGTACCCAGTCTTCATCTATCTATAATTCCAGCAGTGTGTGTCTGTGTGTGTGTGTCTGCTGTTTCTCGACAACCACTGGTCCGATGTCATTGAAACTTGCCAGGTATATTGCTGGGGCCCTGTAGATGTGCCTTTTCAAGGTTTGTTATTAATCGGACAAGTGGTTCCCAAGTTATGGCCATTTATTTATCAACCAATGACAGGGCACGGTGATATGACATCACGATTGACGTCACAATTCTTCTTCTTTTTCTTTTTTCTTTTTTTTTTCTTTTTTGCACGAGTGACGTCACAATTCTTCTTCTTCATTTGATATGACGTCACAATCGACGCTGAGGACCTGAGTATGTGCCTTTTCAAGGTTTGATATCGTTCTTCTTCATCTGTTTCAGCTGTTTCCCAAAGTTTGAAAGCTGTTTTTTCCCAAGGTTTGAATTAATTGTTCAAATTATTTATTAATCCCAAGGTTTGAATTTTTCCCAAGGGAAACAGCTGTTTTCCAAGGTTTTAATGTTTTTTTCTTTGTTTTTGTGTTTTGCACGTGCGGCCACGCACGTTCGGGCATGCGAGAGCGAAGGAACAGTCTGTGAGTTTGTTTCTGGCACGCGGTTTGAAAGTTTTTTTATTGTTATTTTTTTGCACCTACGGGCAGCACTAGTACCTAATTAAATACATCAAGCATTCGAAGGCCATAAATATTGTGGAAACACCAAAGATCGCTGTTTTTCAAGTCACCGTTCAAGCAGGTGTGAAGTCATAAGGCCAGTTGACATTATACATTTTTTGGATGTGGCAAAGTGATTTCTCTTTTGAATTCTGGCTTTTTTTGGTGAAAATGACCTGGATGGATGTGAACAGACACTTGTCATCTGCTACAAAATCCAAAATCGAGCTTTGTGGGACTCTTTCGTGAAGCAGATAAAGAACTGATACTTCCCTAGCCCTTACTCGATATTGATATCCCAGAAACTATTCAACTAAATATATGCATATATGTATGTTAGTGCTGGGCCGATTAAAAAAAAAAATAATAATAACAATCATACTATAATTCACCGATTATGTCAGCTATAGACTCCGAAACGGCTGAACAGATTGTAGCCACTTTCGGCATGCGGTTGATCTTTGGTCTAATGTACATCATAGGCTATGTGAAATCGTGCCAGACGGAGAGGTTTGGGAATTTTTGGCGATTTTCTAATTTTTACATTCGTTTGCACGGCGACGTGTGACGTCACCGCTGAGGCGTAATGATGCCATGACATCATCGGTCATTCGCTAACGTCATTACGTCTGTCGTCGACAAACCGTCACCGCTGAGAGGCGTAATGCCACTCCGAGAAAACAGCGTCTACAATGTAAAACCCTCTTCTGCACGTGCTGAATACCTCAGAAGGTGAATTTGACACAAAAAAATGTAACGACAAACATTGTATCATCATCATACTTCATCTCATCTCATCTCATCCACACTATAATTCACCCATTATGTCCGCCATAGACTCCGAAATGGCTGAACGGGTCAACACTGTGTTGATGTACAGCTATTCTTACACCACCTGCGCATATTATAGGCATATTATGAAACCTCATTCTGGCTGTCTTCTTATATCGCATTTATACGTGTTTTATTATTGACAAAAAAAAAAATCCGCCATTTAATTTTTTATCATTGAACCAATCACAGCTCTCGCTTTATATTATTATATATTATGCCGGAAGTTGTAATTTATTTTAGTGACAAAATCATTGATGTTGAGAACACGCATCAATATCCATGTGAGTTTTTGAACTCTATCTCTGCATCTGGCATGCCGCCTCATAAATTACGGCTGAAAATTGGGGTACCAATTATGTTACTACGGAACTTTGACCCAAAAAACGGACATTGTAATGGAAGTCGCTATATCGTTCAGAACCTACTTCCTCGCATCATAGATGCACGACTATCTACCGGACCCCATACTGGGAATAGACTCTCTTCATCCCTCGGATACCAATAGTACCATCAGAGGACCTATTTCCATTCCAAATGCAAATAAAACAATTTCCTGTCCGTCTGTGTTTTAGTATGACCGTGAATAAGGCCCAGGGACAAACACTGAAAAAGGTTGGACTATATTTGAAAAGTGACTTTCAGCCATGGCCAGCTCTATGTCGCCATAAGTAGAGTGGGAAATAGTGGCTATATCAAAATTCATGCAAATCCTAGGGCGTCAGGAAATACTCTTATTAACAATGTAGTATACCCTGAAATCTTATTAATGATCAATCCTAAGAA
Source organism: Eptatretus burgeri (assembly GCF_056783735.1). Lineage (NCBI taxonomy): Eukaryota > Metazoa > Chordata > Myxini > Myxiniformes > Myxinidae > Eptatretus > Eptatretus burgeri. The sequence goes on from NC_140961.1 coordinate 58,445,419, forward strand.
TAAATAGAACAACAATTGGTGGCAACACGAAATTGTTTGCATTGTTCATTTTCTGTGCTTTTTATTTCATGCGTCATAATGACCGCCCTTAGGGCGGGTGCTTGTAATAATAATAAGAAAAAGTGCAATCAGAGATTGCATACCTTCGCCAGGACTTCTTTTGTGTGGTGTGTTTTGTGTGGCATTTGTGTACTGGTGTGTTACGTAATTAATGAGAGACATCACTGGAGCTGGCAGTGATGACTGGGTACCAAGACGTCCCGCTTTGATGCAACCCCACTTTAATCGGTCACCTGACCCTGACATAACGTCCGATTATGCCACCGATGCAGATTATTTATTGGCATCCACTTATCGTAGTGACACTTTTTCATGCCTTCAAATGGCTATGACTACGGTGCATCGCCACTGCTGCCGAGGATACAGATAATGACGTGGATCCCATGCCGGATCGGTGCCGTGCCCACGATTGACGGATTAACGTTATTGAGTGGCTGTGAATCAACACATTTTAAATCACTTCTCGAATTGATGGGTTCATCGAACAGCACAGCATCCCGTTATTTTGAAACGAATGATGAGCTACCGTGTGCGGTAATCTTCATCCTAATGAAGCAGAAATTACATGGAAGGAAGCAAGTGTGCTCGTTCAATAAGTTATTGACTGATATAAAATGAAGCTTTTCGTACTTGTCTGGTCTTGTGAAAAGCAAATTTTATTCAAAATATGATAATACAGCACAGGGAGTTCCTGGGTTTCAAAGGGATTCCATTCCGAACAATAATTATTCATAGTTGCATACATCAAGTAAATTTGATTGGCCATTGACTCTGTTATCAGCGCCCGAGGAGGGGCGACTCACCCGATGGTTTCACAAGCTTAGGCCTTAGTTATTTTATAACTTGGTTTACGGATCCGCCGACGGTATATTTGCCAAAATGAAATATAAATATAAAACACATTTTTAGCTTTTTATATTTATACATTTTCCGCCGAAGGTGCAAAAGTTTCAAAACCCGAAATGTAAACGTCGGTATTTATTTTCAAAATATAATTTCGTGCGTGCGCACCAAAATGCCAAATCACCTTTTACCAAACTGCGCAGTAGAGTAGTCTACAGTCATGGCGTCTGAGCAGTGGCCAGCGTGGTTTAGATTGACTGTGGTTTCTGGGGCGAAAGTGATTGTTAAGAAGTATGTCAGCGGTATAAATTTGAGTGACTGCATTGGTGATTTAATCACGCAACATCTTGACGCCGAATATTCTGGCCGAACTATTGCATAAATTCAGTGCAGCAGCAGGGATGATTCACAGGCTACTCTTGATCGTGTCGATTTTGTTTCTGTCGAAAGTTGTACACCGCTGTTCGTATTGAAAGATTTCGGTGTCAAGTACGTCAAAGTTTCCCTGCGAGATGCTGATATTCAGCCTTCAACGGACCAGAAATCAGCCTTTGATGTGCTCATGGGGATGGGGAGACGGAACGATCAGATGCCCACTGAAAAGTAAGCGCTGGTTATGGCTCTGATTGACCGTTTTGAGTGTGTTCACTCCTAGTAGACACCTTTTTTAAATCATATCCAGCAGAAATCATATCTTTTTTTTTATCATATCCAAGGGTATGTTGACACGCTGAGTTCAATAAGGCAATAATTTGAAATGTCTGACAAATGGTATGGCCGCCATTTTGAATTCCAATATGGCCGCCAAGACGAAATGTTGAAAAACCCGGGTTCTTTGCAAAAGCAATACCAATTCAATGGATCCCTAGTTGACGAATCGTATAACAAGTCAAAGAGCTCATTTCAAAGTATATTTCGTACCAGTTGGCAGCCGATGGCAGATTTGCCATGTATGCTGACCAGGAGATATTATCTTCACTCTCAAGACCTTCCTTCTCCTACAGACTTTGTACAAACGAAAGCCACTGACTTTCTTTGTCCTGTATTCCGGAGGACACACTTGGAGTGGATGGACCTTTTGGTTTTCTTGGAATGGGATTATTAGTTGGAAATGCTTCAGGAGGCACATCACTGTAAGATGCAGGAAGGGCGGCTATGGTTTTGGAGCGCTGTTTGTTCTCATTCTCAGTGACATTCTCATGATTTCGAATGCTGCCACTTTTGTCATGTGAAACATGTGTCGGTGATAACGCGGTTCCATGAAATGAACTTTGTGCTGATGCCGATGATGGGTTGTGACCTATGTTGCCAAGGTTGCCTGTTGTGAATATTCCACTTCGCAATTTTGTTGGACACACGACACCGTCGTGTTTGTATATTTCTATGACTCTGTTGGCCTCATCTGTGGATACCTCCAGTATGCGATCATAGGAAACACACAAACCATGTTGAAAAAGAACGTCAACGAGATCCCGTTTCCTTGTTTTGCTATGAATGAGAAGACCCAGGTAAAGTGGCAGTGATGTTTCACGTTTCAAATTGTGACGTTCTGCTGTAGTTTCCAACCTTCCTCGTTTCAGTGTTGAATGTTACAAGTTGAGTTAAGGATTGCACAGAGACGCCTCCCTTGTTGTTTGCGTTCTGTTTTTGTATGTTTGTACCAGCAAGAATCATTTCCATCAACGCTGCCAATGATGGTGGTGAGTTGTATGATTCGTTAACTAGGGATCCATTGAATTGGTATTGCTTTTGCAAAATATCTTTGCGCACAATCTGGGCAGCTCTCATGAGAATGACCGCGTCGTTGTCAGAGCTTTGTCTACAAGCATGCAATAAAGCTTCACCAATGTCCTCTTTGAATGACAGTACCACTTCATGGTTGCTCTTATGTGCCTCAAGTTGCGGAAGGTGTCTGAGAAGCTTGTCCTTAAGGTGAGTTGAATTAATCCTCTTTGAGATATCGCCTCCCAGTTGTGCCAGACGTTCTGTATAAAGCTTTGTGAGATCGGCTAACTTGAAAGTGTAACTGTATTCTGTACACTTCATTTCTTCCAAATTGGATATCAATTCGGCCAAAGCTACTGATTCTGGTGGCATATTTTGACTTGAACTGGCTTCCTCATTCTTTCTTACAAATGATCTGTATCGAGTGTGGAGAACAGTCATGCACTTCTTGTGATAAACAGCATCTGATGCAGTCATATCACCTACAGACAATCTAGCCAGGAGTTTTGTATCCCTCAATTCTGTTGCCATCAATCGAACATTGGAATCTACATTTTTTTGTTGCCGCTCTGTGGACTATTTCTTCATTACTGATAATGCTATCACAAAAGAAAAATGTGCTAGCGGTACTTTGTTCAACGGATGGAGATTTGAAACTTGTTCTGAGTCTTTTCTTAACAGGTGAGTAAATTTCTTCACCAAGTTTAAGGTCTGAACTTTGCTTTCTTTCCCTTGATTCAGCCCTGGCCACACGAGAGCTGCTGCACTGCACATAACAGTTTTTGTGCCATTTGGCAGCATGCGCAGCTAGGGTTTCTGCAATACCGCAACCATCATCTAGTCGGGAAATGTTTATCCCGCAAGGCAAGGCACCTAAATCATTCAATGCCTTGAGATTTTGAGCAAGATTCTCGTAGACGTCTCGACACGACTGATTGCTGCCCTTACGTGCATCTCTTAGTGGTTCATTTTCAGAACGTTTCTGGAAAAGAGCGTAAATGTTCCAGTCTGTTGGCATTGGAATTGTTGATGATGTTTTCTTTGATTTCAACATTGGATCTGAAAGAGAAAAAAAAAAAAAAAAAAAAAATTATTGGAATGTCATGTGAATGTTCAGTTCCGGCAGAAAGTGTTAAATTTTGCTTACAGGGGTATTTTGGGGCGCTGAATTTCCCAAATTTCTACTGCCTTCGCCAAAATTACAAACCCATCAGCATATTTAAGATGCAACAATTTTCCAGTTATAATAATGCTCAAATGATTTAACATTATGACATTACCGTACAATGTGCTATTGAAGCAATGAAAACATCGATATTTGTCTTGGTGGCCATATTGGAATTTAAAATGGCAGCCATACCATTTGTCAGACATTTCAAATTATTGCATTATTGAACTCAGCATGTCAACATACCCTTGTGTACCAAATTTCAGCGCCACAGGTCATTTAAAACCCAAGATAGGGATTTTCAAAATTTCGTCTTGGCGGCCATATTGGAATTCAAGATGGCGGCCGGTCCATTGGTTAGATCTCTTGGATCCGCCAATTTTTGAAATCAGCGCCCCAAAATACCCTTGTATGCAAAATTTCACACTTTCTGCCGGAAATGAACATCTTTTTCACATATCTGGCCCACTAATAGCGAGACCCGTCATGGAGGCTCCTTGTTCATGATGAGAAAATGGTGTATTTACGAAATTACAACACATTAAATGGAATAATCTTTAAATAGTAACGTGAACTTTTCAAAACTTTAAAGCAAATGTCCGGATATATTTAAAAGTTCATGATAGACGCTCTCAAAAGGAACTCTCAATGCGAGTATGTGTACAGGTGTTTAGTATTTAAGGAGATCCGGATCCTGTATATAAAAGAGCCGCGTCCTAAAGGTTTTGTCTTCACAAGAAGAAGAAGAACGCGGAGCTCTCTTCGAGCCAGCATTCGCTACGAGAGACGCCGCTAAAAACAAGTTTTAATCCTTCTTTATTGTTTTTCACATCAGATGATACAGTGAACATGAGCATCCTGCATTTGAATGGTCTTCCATCTTCAATGTTTCCTTAGATCCTCCTGGTCCGAGATTTATATTTATTTTCCCCCCACCTACCCTTGTCTTTTCCATGGAACAAACGAAAAAAAATCATAAAAATATATAATTTCTAAAAATTGAAATTATATTTCGACCTACCGACCCTACATTTTAGCTGAAGAACTGCGTAAACCAAGTTATAAAATAAAGGCCTCAGTGGGATATTTACCAAAATGATGAAAATGCCACGTTTAAGAGTTTTCATATTTAAAGTCAACAGCTCAGATTCATTTTTATAAAGATGAGTTTATTTGCCTTGTCAAATGAAAGATGGCTTATTTTGCTATCATATGCTGCAAAAGCAGCACTGAACAATCTCTCGCTCGGCATGTTGGTGTGAAGGGGCGACAAGAATTTCCGTACGAGACGTGTGAGTTTTGGGAATCTTGCGGCATTACATTTCCATCAGTCAAGTGGATATCATTTCGGCGATGGATCGTCAATTCGCTGAGGTAGATTTGAAGCTCATTGTGATTTCCTGATGCATTTGCGCTGGACATCTGCAATCTCATCAAAGCAGCTCCACTTGTCTCTTTCGCTCGGGGGGGGGGGGGGGCAGAATACTGTCAGTCCGCCTTTTGAAATGCGAAAAGTCAAACTGATGCTCTGATATATGCATGTAATGTATGATGTCAAAACTTATTTCGCCAGAAAGTAGGGTACAGTATGAGATATGGTGTTTTCCTTTATCCTCACGGCTGTTTTGAAAGCTAATGGTGAATTTATATGAAGCGGGTATGCTTTCGAAAGTTATATTGTTTCTCTGTGAGTTTCAAAGCAAAATATATTTTATAACACCTGATTTCCTAGCCGTTTGCCATGTTGATGTTTTCCAAATTACCGAGTCAAATATTTTTTTCCCCACCTGGCAGGATGATTGGCAGCTGTTTATAAAGAATAATGTTTTTGCAAATCTTGAAATGTTTATAAAATTTGTTTATTCAAATTCCCCAAAAACAAAGGTGAAAACTACTCAAGATTTTTGGGTTGTATACAGTATGGACTGCAGTCAGTAATCACATCGACTCCAATCTGCTGATTACTGAAATATTGCCGATATCAGCCGTGTGTGTGTGTGTGTGTGTGTGTGTGTGTGTGTGTGTGTGTGTGTGTGTGTGTGTGTGTGTGTGTGTGTGTGTGTGTGTGTGTGTGTGTGTGTGTGTTTTGTTCATAAAGCACTGCATATTCTTTCTGCTCACTCGTGTATATGTATATATATATATGTATATACATACATATATATATGTATATACATACATATATATATATATATATATATATATATATATGTATATACATACATATATATATATATATATATATATATATATATATATATATATATATATGTACATACATACATATATATATATATATATATATATATATATATATATATATATATATATATATGAATATACATACATATATATATATATATATATATATATATATATATATATATATATATATATATATATATATATATATATATATATATATATATATATATATATATACATACATACATGTTGCAGTTCTGGAAGCTCCAAGGCAATGGCATCCATCATACAGTGGTCTCCAGACAGTTATTTCATTAATATACGTACAGTTAGACCTTTCCCTCACGTCTAATGGGATGAAGTACTTTGTGTGGATCTCAGAGTTAGCTATGATTATATCTCTAACTTCATTCCTCCTCTTTTCCTCTTATTCCTGAAATATATCAAAGCAGGCACTGCACTCAGACAGCCGCTTATAAAAACTGCAGCCGCACCCTACACGATAGAATGCGTCTTCGCTAAGGCCAACCAAAGAAGCAAACAAGAAGCAACCTCCACCCACTGTTCAGGACGCACGCGGCACGTTCTTTTCAACCCATTTCTGCATCGAATAATTATATCCAATCCTTTCCTTCAATTCATGACACAGATCAGGGCTGGCACCACACACACCACCGCCTGTGATAAATAACCGCATGCTCAATGGCGGGCGAATCGCTCACCAGCACGGCCACAAATGTCTCCGGCAGATGGCAGACATCCTCCCGCACCTCCGCCTGGATACAGCTGCTACCAAGTAGAGGCGTGCTGTACGGCCCAAATCGCTCAGGCCGCATGGTGTATGGACAAAGCAAGGCGATTCATATCGCGCGGTTCGGAGCGAGACGATTCCGCAGCAAGGACGTGTCTTGCCAGATGTAAAGTAAGGCTGCTTCCGGCCATGACATTCAGGTCAAGTGGTGGCCGGGGCCCAATGGGAGTGCCCGATTCGGGTGACGACTCGTAGCTTTGGAGCGGTGCCCCGCCCTGCACCACAGGGACTCTAAAGGACGGATCGAGAAGCCGTCCAGAGTCATGTCATGGTCATCCTCATCTTCCTTGCCTAGCTGTGAATCGGTCTCTACATATGCCTGCTGCCCCGTCATCTTCTTCACACACTCGTTGCCTTCTCCACCCACCCGCCTGACTCCGCCTGCTGCTGGCACTCTGCCCATTCGCTCTTGACTCTGCCTTTTACACCCACTCGCCACTGGCTCCACCCAAAGTCCCTCCCTCACGCCTGACCGTCGCGCCCCTTCTCTGGATTGGCGCAGACGCTCTGCTGCACTGTAGCGAAGCAGGATGCACGCCAACTATCAAGGAGGGATCGTTCAGTGGAGCATTCCCCCAAAACGTACTGGGTGGCACGGTCAGTCAATCGTGCAAGGTATTACGAGACCGTTGGCCTCATCTCCTTTTCTTTTTGCTCATTATCTCTTCTTCATTGGTGTGTGTGTGTGTGTGTGTGTGTGTGTGTGTGTGTGTGTGTGTGCGTGCGTGCGTGCGTGCGTGCGTGCGTGCGTGCGTGCGTGCGTGCGTGCGTGCGTGCGTGCGTGCGTGCTTACATATGGGGTTTCAGAATATGGAATGGAGTCCTGCTAGGGTATTAAAAAAAACTATGCCTCCAGCATTATTCTTAGTATGCATGCAAAATGTCTATCCAGAGTATAGATTTACCTTAAACAATTCCAAGACTGACACACCACGTCTGTTTATTTATTTATTTATTTATTTATCCATTTACCGTAAACTATTCCAGAACCGACACACCACATGCAGTTATTAATTTATTTACCGTAAACGATTCCACGACCGACACACCACGCCCACTTATTTATTTATTTACAATAAATGATTCTTGGACCAACACACCACCTCCAATTATTCATTTATTTACCACAGCTATTCCAGGACTGACACTTTCGACACTTATTTAGTCCAGACGATATCAGATCCTAACAAGCGAAATAATATTTTGATTATATACTTTAATTAGTCCGTGAGAGTAGATCATGGAAAATAGTCTCATAATGCATGAAATCGCTCCAAGCTCCAAATTTGAAAAAAACTTATCGTATAGTTATAAAAGCGATGTACACAACGATTCATAGCTATGATGAACAGGCATTCGATATGAGTGAGGAAAGTGAACAATAAACTTTATCGTTAAGAAATTGTTGCGGCCTGTTCCAAGTCAAGACATAGTATGAGCAGGCCAAAAAATATGGCAGCTTCAGACCCCAGCGAGGTTACCCAGTGTCGAAGAATTCTCCAAGTCATCTGAAAAATTAGAACATTTATTCAACAAACAAACACTTTAACATGTGCATAGGAGATTCTGGACATACAGACTCGTTCCAGATCTTTCAAATACATGGAGAATCTTAGTTCCTTATCTAGTGTTCAGTAAGACTCAGTTTTTTTTAAATCATTTTCGAGCACTTGTGCCAGCTTGTCTGGTCTTGACATCTTCCAGGTGAAGCTTATCTTCGGTCTCCTCAGACAGCCTCAGCCTGACCTGGTTGAATGGTTGTAACATATATTTTAAATCCAGACATGTTAATGCTCTTTCCCAGCACCGAAAACGCACAGAATGCTTGAATGATGTCAAATGCCAACTCTAATGGACATTAAAGATAAGTTTCTATCGTATGTAGGTTAAAAGTCAGTCTGCTTCTCCCAGACTGGGAAGATATATTATCTTGAAGCGACTAGAGCTTAGTGAATACATCTGGACACCTTCTTAAATCCACATTCCAACTTGTTGGTGTCTTTTTTTTTTTTTAAATAAAAAATTCCTATGGATAGCCTTAAAATGATAGGCAATTCTTCTTACTGAATTCTTCAACACCAGGAAACACCTAAAGACCCCAGACAGCGAGGTGGCCAAGGGTCGCCTGATGAAGGATATAATTAAATAAGGCCGTTAATTATCTTCAAAAGGGGTGTTTTAATGAACCCAAACACCCAATTTTCACTCTTGCACTTCCTTGGAGTTTTCATAGTATGTGTGCAAAGTTTCAGGCTGCTAGGTTTTTACAGTTTTGGAGTTATGGAGGACACGGACGCACGCACACACGCACACACGCACACACACACACATAGCCTTTTATTGGTATAGATAGAAACAAATCATCATCTGTTATATTACTCTGTTTCACTCATGGGATGTTCTCTGTGGCGGCATCTCGCACAGGCTGCCCTGCCAAGCTCACAATTCTGGCACCCAGCAACCAGACTCAAAATGTCTATCCACAGGCACTGCAGTCATTATTATTGTGCAGTGTTGCCTTATTGTATCATTATTGCCTGTTTTGCCTGTTATTTTATATTATAGATTTATATATTGTATTATTCCTGACATTATTATTATTATTATTATTACAGTATTGCCTGCTAAATTATATGTGATTAATTAATTGGAATTATACATAGTACCTGGCTCTTTTTTTCTGAACTCGAAATTCCTTCCGCACAAGGTGCGTGTACCTCTGCTCGTGTTAAATAAAGGACAATACAACTGCACACGAGTTAACACATTTAGTTTTACCCCTATACCTTTGTGCCATTTTTAGCTTGCCTGTTCAAAGAACAGAGAGCTATAGCGATACCCCCGGCATGAGCGTCAGCGTGAGCGTGAAAATGTTAAAGTTTTTGGTGCAAGTTATTTTTTCTTTTCTAATGTTTTTATCGACCACACTTTTTTACGCCATATATATATATATATATATATATATATATATATATATATATATATATATATATATATATATATATATATCGGGCGTATTATGTGATACCGTCCGTCCGTCTGTCCGTCCGTCCGTCCGTCCATCTGTTCCTGTCCGCACTCTAACTCCCAAAGTTTTCAACTTTCACGTTTCATATTTGGTACATAGGTACAGACTGTGGAGACGGTGTATCGTGACATACGTTCGTCATCTAAAGTGGTTGCCATGGCAACCAGGATGCTGTTTTCCATCCGTTCCTGTCCGCACTCGAACTCCCAAAGTTTTCAACTTTTACGTTTCATATTTGGTACATAGGTACAGACTGTGGAGACGGTGTGTCGTGACATACGTTCATCATCTAAAGTGGTTGCTGTTTTCCATGTAGTAGCACAATTGTGTATATACCTTCTTGTTCGGGAATATATTGTGCTCACTTGCGCTCTTGTTACTGATTACAATATACAAATACATATATTGCTTTAAAATTATTTGGATCAGACTTCACTGCAATGCTTTATAAAAATATTAATTACTAGACGAGTCTTTTAAAAACGATAAATGTATAAACAGGTGAGCATTGGGTGGCTTTGGCACCAACTCTGGTTTATTTTTATTTTTGCTCATGACTCCTTCCTCATTGTTGTTTCCAATTTTGAAAAGTAAACAGATGAATGTGACATTTCATTGTGAAATCTCAATCGGTATCTGTCATCTATTTTGAATATTGGTCCTCATCCGTCCCTAGGAATTCCAATCACCAGACCTCATCCTGGGATGCCTGGGATGCTTGGGATGCCGACAATGCCTCAGCACCCAAGTATTCCTGGCCAGGGAGTAATTTCCCATCGTTCACCATCCTCTGTACTGCAGCCCCTCACCAAACCGCTCTTCCCCAGTGCTGCACAGGTAAGTAATCTGACTGCTGTTGGGAATAAGTGGCATGCTGTGCCGGAATGGTCTCATCTGAAAATTGTAATTTAATTTGCCTTTCCGGGAGGTGCCCCCATTCTTTCCATGATAACGTTCAAAGAAAGACCTTGTTATCCGGTATTAGATGTGGAATGTTGGTTTGGACTGCTCTTAATCGTGGATGTGTGTTGTTTGCTTCGGAAATTAAAATGTGTGTTTGTGTTTGTGATTCTTTTAGGTTTTGGTGGCATCTCGTTTGTATCAGCCTACCCATCTACTTTGAGTAAAACCTTTGCTTTCCTTGGCTGGCACATAGCTTTTTGCCTTGAAGAGATGTTGCTCTAACGACCTCCCTGTCCAACCTTTATGCTTATGGGTTTTTTTGTCACCTCCAGGCCCAACAGGTGTGTTCAGGGCCTGTTGGTGCTGACTTCAAACCTCTGAGTAATGCTGCCACTTCACCCAGGGATTCTCCGAAGCCCCCTCTTGCAACTTATGCACAGGGGCCTGGGGCTCAGGCCTCAGTTGTCGGGAGTCCTCCTGGCGGGCTTCCTCTGTCATCTAGTAAGCCTGCGCCACTGCTCGCTTCCAGTGCCACCAGTAAGTTAATCCACCCGGACGAGGACATCTCACTGGTAAGTTTGAACGCTGTGCCTCCTTGCCGCGAACAACTCGTGACTATATGCTTCTTTCCACAATGTTGCTGGTAACCCTGCAAAGCCTGTTTTTATTGGAGGGAACAGTTGCAAAAATTGTCCATTATGTTTTTGGTTTACGGTTGACGAAATTATGTGGTAACCAAGCAATGAATTTATTACTAAATTTCCTGGTAATCAAATAATTTGTCTTGAGTATTACAAAGGGCAACTCTGTTTTGGCTCGTCATGATGTTCCAGGCTTTGCAGAGCCCAGGTATGGATGAAGACTATTTGTTTCAACCTGAGTTTAAGGTCATGATATATTTATTTATATATATATATATTGCCATCATATGCAGTGACTTTAACTTTTCAAGCAGTTAGTCAAGGAACAAAACACTTTGTGTACTGGTTTTAAATAAAGCAGGCAAGTCTTTCCTTTCCTCTGCATCACCCCTGCTACAAAACTTATGCTTATACACGACAGTCGGCCATTCTGCAGTCCCTTGGTTTTGCTCACCCTCGCAGGAAGAGAAGCGGGCTCAGTTGCCTAAGTATCAACCGCGTCCGGCGGTGCCAGCACGAAACTCTATGCCACTGATGCCAGGGCAGCCTGGCATGGTGCACCCACATCCTCAAGGTACGTTTTCGTCGTCCAAGCCAAGTACAGCTTCCCTGCGTGCCAGGCTATGCTCACCTCGCAGGTTTGCTCAAGGTTTGTCGACATATGAACAGTCTTTGTCAGAAGTGGGGATGGGTTAAATGGGAATGAATGTTCAGGGGACGATTTTGGCAGACGACGTGTGTGTGTGTGTGTGTGTGTGTGTGTGTGTGTGTGTGTGTGTGTGTGTGTGTGTGTGTGTGTGTGTGTGTGCGTGTGTGTGTGTGTGTGTGTGTGTGTGTGTGTGTGTGTGTGTGTGTGTGTGTGTGTGTGTGTGTGTGTGTGTGTGTGTGTGTATAATATCAGTCTTGCGTACTATTCTTTCTTGCCATTTGAGTGTAGGTGGTGTGGAATAGGAGAGGAATGGAGAGATGCTAGATATTTGCTGAGTTATTTTTATGTTTTTGCTCTGAATTCTAAGAAATGCCTGCTTATCCATCTACTTTACTCCCAAAACATCCCGCTGCTCATTCATGCCTTCCCAGGTCAGTACGCGCCCATGCAAGGTTTCCCTACAGGGCCGATGCCTTCCTATCCCCGTGGACCTTCTGTCATGCCTCATTACCAGGCAGGGCCGCAGCGGCACCCCATGCCAGGCTTGCATCCATCCCCTGTCGGCCAGGCTCACAGTCGCTACTGAAACATAGGGAAAGGGGGAGTAGGAGTGTGGATTGGTGGTAGGAGGATACAACTGCTGTATGCTGCGATGTTAAGAGCTAGTTTTCTTCCCAGAAATTTTAAATCCCGAAAGTACCATGCCCACCCCTACCCCTGTCCCCTCCCAAAAGCTCTTGCACAATGGCATACTGGATGCATGATGGCATTGGGTAGTTTGTGCATTTACTGGATTCAACAACCCACTTCCAAACTGGTCCCCTTCAAATCAGGATGCAGCCCTTTTGTACACAATTCTTTCCGAACTCCTTTTTCAGTAAATTTCAGCATCTTTAACGGATTGTTTCGAGAGCTGCTACCGATGTGCATTGCCTTCAAAGTTTTTGTATTTGTTTTTTGTTTTCCATCCATCCCTCGTCTCCCTCCCCCTCTCCCCCGACCCTGACTTAAAGTTAAAGCGAGGAGTCTGCAGCTTTCAAGGTTTTAAACGGTGAGCGCCCTATTTCCCCACAGGCAAGTCTCGTCGTTCTGTTGTTTATTCATATTAAATTTCAAGGCCTTTCGCAGCGTCTCAGGGCGCTGCTGGACTTAGCGTCCCCAAACTGTTTGGTGAAAGGTCCTTGTTTGAATTCTGCCATATATGCTGGTGTGATCATCCTCAATCGGCGATATCTGAATACAATCGGCAGTTGTTTTTTTTGTTTGTTTGTTTGTTTTTTTTAATGCCTTTTTTATTTTAATTTTTACATGTGCGTTCTGTAGATATTTTCATTTCTTTTTTGTCGGTGCTTGTGGATAGCTATGGGGTTGGCAATATTTTCAATTCAGTTGTTTATTTTGATTTTGTTTCCATCTGAAGTGAATAAAACGACATGCCTGGAAGAAGCTTTCTGTGATGAATTGTGTGTACCCTCTCTGTCATTTTGTAACTTTATCCTCGCTCATGAACAAGTGCTCTAATTTTGGAGGAGGGTTGGCAACCAAAAATGAGGCAAAGAGAGACCTTAGCTGGAGCTGAACCTTAGGAGTTATGTTTGTGGAGCAGATACAATGCACACGAATAATTCTGGGTGACACTCGTGTGAAGTCTGCCTTGACAACATGCACCGGTTGCTAACCTGTCGGAATGACAGCATTCACCTACCTTTCAAAGGGAGAAAGCAAGGTCCCAGAATTCTGTGCCCCTTGAGTATGAAAATGTGAAATTGTGCAATGAAGCTGCAGAGAGAGAGAGATAGATATGTCGATGTCCTTTTAGGTGAATTACCAAGGTGTTGGACAAATCTGCACTTTGAGGGGTGTTCCAAAAGTTGTTAGAATGAGATACTCGGGAGTCGAAGATGTGCCAAAGATTTGTTATTTTTCAATATCTGACGCATATCCTCAGCATCGACATCAATGTATCATACTCGGAAAAGAGGGTCGGTGCTGCTGAAATCTCTCAAGAAAGATTATGTTTTGTGGTTCGCTGTTGTCTTCCCAGATATCTATTGTATAAATGCATGTCTGTTTGTGCGTTCGGCTGTCCCTTGCTTCCGGCGCTGTTTTTCAAAAGCTAACGCACGCAGGCAAAACTCAACATTCAACCATAAGAAATGCACGACAGCAAACGAGATACATTTTAAATGTATAAATACAACATGGAATTGCAGTTTGTATATTAACAGTGCATTAAGATGCGACCTCGGCTGACATGATGGCTTCGAGGTACCAAGCACACACACTCGCCTCCAAGCTGACTCGTCTCGGTTCAAATCTCAGCCCAGCTATAAACTTTTATCCTGGGGTTTTACAGACTGGGTGAATCATCGTTGTGTTTGCTGTCCCTCCGATGGATGTTAAACTGGGTGTCCCATCCACCGACATTAGTTGGTGGACGTTAAAGATCCCCAAAGATAAAGTGTTGCTCAGGAAGCTGCTTTTGTGGCATCAACACTTTGTGAGAGTACGCTCAACATAAAAAAAGAAAAGGATAGAGCATGGACGTGGGGGAGAGAGGGGAGAGGGAGCGTGAGGGGGAGGAGAAGTTTCCTTCTGTATCCATCGTGTCCACCCCATTCCTCCGCACACTCATTGTTCGTCCAAGGCTTCCCTCAATTTTGTCCTTCAACTCCATCGTTGGTTTACCCCCCCCCCCCAAATTCTACTGTTCATTTTGTCCTGTTGTGTCGTGATATGTACTCGCTCTTCCACAAGCCTTGACTGTCGTGTGTACAAAAAAAGTCATAGGTTGGCAACCAATTGTGCAGGCTTGTTGGGCCAAATGGTGTTTCTGTGTTGAAGTTTCTTGGAATGGAAGTCATCTATTATATATTGTGAACCATGGTGTCTGTCTCCTGTTTATGGTGGCCGCTTCCGCACTGCATTTGAAAGGCTTAATATTAACTTTTGAGATGATGGGAGAACAGGCATGAATAATGGTGATGCCAAATATTTTTTTCACAAGCAGACTATTTTGCCATCTTTTTAGACAAAGTGAACCTCCGCCGCCAGATGTTGCACCACCATTTAATGGTGGGCGGTATAAGTAGCTCAAAGGTTTAGATTAGATTAACAGAGAAAATCAGATGATTCTCATTTGCATAAGTGTTGAAACCCTTTGAAAAATTAACCCTAAATCATTTCAGGAGAAAATTATTTGTTTGTAAGGTTACAAAGTAAGATTAATAGGTTTCACCTGAATGTATTCAGTGGTTTCACTGAGTTTTAAGCTGCAACTCACTTGGTCAACCAACAAGGCAAACATGAGGATCAAGAAGATGTTGACGGATGGTGTTCTGCTGCAGTGGGGCTCAGTGTGTTGAGATAAAGCCTGATTAAGTTGAGAAATAAAATTGAAAACCTATCTTGTTTCCATATGTACTTGGAGTTGCAAAACATTTTTTAAGAAGAAAAAGAGCAATCGGAAATTGCAGACCCTCACCAGGACATTTGTGTACTGGTGTGTTATGTAATTAATAAAAGACATAATTAGAACTGCCACCTATAACTGTTGGTGATGATGACCGGGTACCAAGATGTCCCGCTTTGATCGGACACCTGACCCTGACCCGTGATGATTTTTATTATTCAATTGAATTCAGAATGGGATTAAAACAAATTCAATTCAAATCAAATGGAAGACCAAATAGGTACAGTCCTGCCTTGGAGTAATCAGAAGGAACCCAAACAAGGAAAAAGCAAAGATGGTCATCAGGAGGAACCTGGATAGGATTTGGGTTTCAGATGCTACTCCTCTACCCTCAAACCCATCCAGGTGCAGCCAATTGAGCCTTTTTCAAAAAAAAAGCAAAAAGAACCCAGATTCAATCATTCTTGCTGTCAGATCATGCGTCCGATCAATCCAATGTGGGTGCCAGACCATGTGATCTATCAGTTATTCGTGAATACCCTCGTATCCCCAAGGCTTGGGGAACATTTGTGTGAAGTTTCCCCTCGATCTGTCCAGTCGTTCTGGAGAAGCAGGTTTTTGTAAGTTTTAGAGTAAATCCAATATGGCTGCCAAACCATGTGACGTATGACATCATGTGTGTGAACGTTTTGTTCTTCATGGATAGCGGGTCCTACATGTAAAGTTTTGCCTCGATCTGTTCAGCCGTTTCAAAGAAGATTTTTGAAGGTTTAAAAAAAAAAAAATCAATACAACTGCCAAACTAAGTGATTGATGATGTCATCAATTTTTTTTCTATGGACCAATTTATCCCTCGATGCCCCTCAAAATTTTTGTGCTGATCAGATGTAGCGTTCTATGTATGCAATTATGACGTCGTAACGAAGGCATCTATGACATCATGAAAAATCGCACTTATTCCCCATGTTTTTCTTATGTGGAATGTTTTTATGATATAATTATGACATCATTGGTCATATTGTGTGGCAAACATGTTGGAAAAAAGGAAAAATTTGGACCTCTGTATCTCTGAAACAGCACCATGGAAAAAATTGAAACTTGGCACCTCACAAGTGTTCCACATGGGCAATAAGTATGATTTTTAGCTCACCTGGAACATAGTTCCAGGGAGCTTATGGGATGGCGCATCGTCAGTCCGTCTGTCCATAAACACTTGCAACTTCTCTGAAACTACAGACACTATTTTGATGAAACTTGACCACAACCTTCATCACCTCGTATGCACCAAAGTTTGTTCACAGCATTAAGAAAAAATAGGGGCAATGCACCAGGGCGCTCACCTGGTAAAATAATGATACTGAGGAGGAAGTCAACATGGGATGGAATCAACAAAATGTACCAACGAACCAATGCTATGGGGAATACTTTTGGGGGGCAACCTCTCCGCCCCCGCCTCCCCCCCTCCCATAAATCCTCTTCGACCCGGAGAATTTTTTTTTAAGCCTGAAACAACTTTAGTACATCACGTCTGATGAAAATTGTGATCAGGTTTCATTGAAATTTTGCATGAAGTTTCGGAGAAAGCAAATACATATTTCGGAGGGCAACCTCACCCCCGTATACCCCCTCAGCTCTGAATGACGTGGCGCGGCAAAAGCGTCCGCAGAGAGTGAACAATTCGCTCAGAACGACGTAGCGCGGTACCGCTTTCGGCAATGGGCACTCGGCAAGTGCCTTAATCACTCATGCAAGCACTCCAATTAAATTGTTGATAAGGAACGGTTGGCCAGGCTGTCGCTGCATATCATAAACCCTTTAACTCTAAAACCCATCTTCACTGCACATGCAGCAGTTAATGAAATAAAATTAATTAATGAAATAAAATTACTTCATCCACAAAAGAGTTGCAGCTTTATGTGGAACAACATTTTGCCTGCTCGTCTGTGCACGTGTCACATGGTACATCAGTTTGAGGTCCACGCAAACGTTATAACTACATTAGACCGGGAGCACGGGGCCCTGAGCTCAAACGAACGAGGTACTAATATCTGAGCACAGGGTGCATGAATGAAGTATCAAAAGACATATAGAAAGTTATTTCTGCCAGGTACCACCCTCTGCGTAAGGACCCTGGTGACCCTCCAAAGGGGTCCTTAAAATTGGCTAGATCAAACATTGGAAGTACCAGTTGGTATCACTTCCATACGATGCATATGACCAACCTTACAACAAAACCACATGTGACAGACATGCCTACTACTGCAAAAGGCCCCCCAGAAGCCCCAACAAGGGCCCCTAAAAAGGGGCTAGCTCAAACATTGAAGGTACTAGATAAAACCAGTTTTAAAATCATATATACATCCCACAGAGTGTAAAATGTCCATTACCAGACAAATTGTCTGCTGCATTGGTCCTACCAGAACCCCCAAAAGTGAGCTCTAAAAAGGGCAAAACATTACAGTAGACCAAAAATACACAATTGGCATAATTTTGCACATTATGCCGGCACACCATTACCATAGGAAACATTTATGTTTAACAATTTAACAAAAGAACTACAAAATACTAATAAGCCTACTGGTATCACACTATGAACCAGTAAACTCGGAAAAACTACAGGCTCATATTGTACTGAAACACTCGGAAATATACGAAGACATAAATAGTTCTAATGTTTCCTAACTTCTCCGAACATAATTATTTTCCGAGTTTGGAGATGTTATATTAGGAGAGGTCAGGGAACATTAGAACTGTTATTACTTCCAAAGATTTCCGAGTTCGGAGATGTTAGGAGTTAGGAAACATCAGAACTATTTATGTCTGCGTATATTTCTGAGTGTTTCAGTACAATATGAGCCTGTAGTTTTTCCGAGTTTACTGGTTCATAGTGTGATACCAGTAGGCGTATTCGTATTTAGTAGTTCTTTTGTTAAATTGTTAAACATAAATGTTTCCTATGGTAATGGTGTGCCGGCATAATGTGCAAAATTATGTCAATTGTGTATTTTTGGTCTACTGTAATGTTTTGCCCTTTTTAGAGCTTACTTTTGGGGGGTTCTGGTAGGGCCAATGCAGCAGACAATTTGTCTGGTAATAGACATTTTACACTCTGTGGGATGTATATATGATTTTAAAACTGGTTTTATCTCGTACCTCCAATGTTTGAGCTCACCCCTTTTTTGGGGGCCCTTGTTGGGGCTTCTGGGGGGCCTTTTGCAGGAGTAGGCATGTCTGTCACATGTGGTTTTGTTGTAAGGTTGGTCATATGCATCATATGGAAGTGATACCAACTGGTACTTGCAATGTTTGATCGAGCCAATTTTAAAGACCCCTTTTGGAAGGTCACCAGGGTCCTTACGCAGAGGGTGGTACCAAGTAGAAATAACTTTCTATATGTCTTTTGATACTCCATTCATGCCCCTGTGCTCAGATATTAGTACCTCGTTCGTTTGAGCTCAGGGCCCCGGGCTCCCGGTCTATATTTTAAAACGTCCGTTTTTTAATTTTTTTTTTTACCAGATTTGCTTTGATTCCCTGAAGAGCACCTCGCGAATACTTCTGAAAATATAGACACAGATCTGGCAGACACTATGGATAGGCAGTCCCTCTGGGGGACATGGCGCGAGGTCTAGCAGTGAATGCATTAAATCATCAAGCTCAATGAGGCTGGTTAATTTTGTTACGTTCCTTAAAATTTTTGTTGACAATAAAATTCTCCAAACAGTTGAAATAGATGTTTAATGCTTTGGAAATTTGACTTTTTCTTGTGTATGTATGGAGGACGGAACATAGCCTTACTTGCTTAAAGTAAATAGGTTTATCGGCTTAGTTATGACTCGTTATTTCTTTAAATTATCAGATTTCACAACAGATTTTGACACTTATGTAGTCCGGACGACAACTGATCCTCAAAACCAAATAATATTTTGACGATTATACTTTCATTCGTCCGTGAGAGTAGATTGTGGAAAATCGTCTCATATGATGCATGAAATCACTTCAAGCTCCTACT
This sequence comes from Eptatretus burgeri, assembly GCF_056783735.1. Classification (NCBI taxonomy): domain Eukaryota; kingdom Metazoa; phylum Chordata; class Myxini; order Myxiniformes; family Myxinidae; genus Eptatretus; species Eptatretus burgeri. Next base: position 58,464,876 of record NC_140961.1, read on the forward strand.
TTGAAAACTATAGTACTGACAAAAGCGATGTATACAGCATTTCGTAGTTATGATGAACAGGCCTTAGATGTGAGTGAGGAAATTGAAAGAAAAAAAAAACTTTATCGTTAAGAAATCGTTGCAGCCTGTTCCAAGTCAAGGCATGGTTTAGCAGGTCAAAAAAACATGTCAGCTTCAGACCCCAGCGAAGTTACCCAAGAAATAGCTTAAGACCCAGACAGCGAAGTGGCCGAGGATCGCCCGATAAAGGATGTAATTAAATACTGCTGTTAATTATCTCCAAAAGGGGTGTTTTAATTAACCCAAACACCCAATTTTCACTCTTGCACTTCCTTAGAGTTTTCATAGTATGCTTGCAAAGTTTCAGGCCGATGGGTTTTATGGTTTTGGAGTTATGGAGGACACACACACACACACACACACACACACACACACACACACACACACACACACACACACACACACACACACACACACACACACACACACACACACACACACACACCCTTTTATTAATATACATTTAGAGTACATTGAAAACTGTTCAACGGAGGAAATTGAAACTTTACCGCATGTTACAAGACCATTTTATGTCACGCACATTGAGCGTACATAGAAAACAGTTCGCAATTAGTATCATTGTAATCGCTTCACCCTTTATTGTGCTCGGCTGTTTAACAAGTTCGAATTGCGAACATACCCTGTGGGAGTTCATTTGTACAACTCTCAGGTGAGCGATAGCATGGACGGACGACAGATAGTTTTGAAATTTGGTAAAATTTTCATCGTATCATAAAAAGAAACCAGAACACCTCACAAGAGTGAGGCTAGTTTCATATCTTCATTTGCCATTTAATTTTGTGTTGGCATTGCCCAGCGCATTTAATATATATTTTAATGATTTTAATAAAATGGGCCAAAAATGGGCCGTTCTTCGGCCCAAAGGACCGCAATCACACTTTGGGCTCAGTTAATGCCTGGGGATTGGCCTCTCGAATATACCTGTCACCTGCCAATTTTCAACGAATTCTGTTCACGAATAATGGAGAAATAGATGTTCAACTGAAGTGTACACAAGAAAAGAGAGAACATGAGTGGCGTTTGGACCCCGTGGGGTAACAGTGAAGAAGAAGAATAGTAATATCTATAATTCCAGCAATGTGTGTGTGTGTGTGTGTGTGTGTGTGTGTGTGTGTGTGTGTGTGTGTGTGTGTGTGTGTGTGTGTGTGTGTGTGTGTGTGTGTGTGTGTGTGTGTGTGTGTGTGTGTGTGTGCCTGTGTGTGGCTGTGACTGCTGTTTCTCGACAACCACTGGTCCGATCTAATTGAAACTTGCCAGTTACATTGCTGGGGACCTGAGGATGTGCCTTTTCAAGGTTTGATATTAATCGGACAAGTGCTTCCCAAGTTATGGCCATTTATTTACCAAACCAATGACAGAACATGTTGCTGCGTAGGCGTGGCCGATGCGTCATTTAGTTACCAATTACAGGACACGTTGCTGCGTAGGCGTGGCCAATGCGCCATTTAGTTACCAATGACAGAACATGTTGCTACGTAAGTGTGGCTGATGCGCCATTTAGTTACCAATTACAGGACACGTTGCTGCGTAGGCGTGGCCGATGCGCCATTTAGTTACCAATGACAGAACATGTTGCTAGGTAGGTGTGGCTGATGCGCCATTTAGTTACCAATTACAGGACACGTTGCTGCGTAGGCGTCGCCGTTGGGGAAGAGATCCTCAGCCACGTTCCCCATTACGGGTTACAACGTACGGACTTCCGGATAGTGATGACTTACTGTATTCTAATAATTTCTCGATTTCTTATGCGCATTTATAGATAAACACAATGCCCCAATCCAGTCGTCGTTTAAGAGAGCGAAGAACGGCCTGTGTGGTTGTTTGAAAGTTATTTGGTTTTTTTTGCACATCTGGCCACGCACGTACGGGCACGCACTTACGGTCACGTACGTACGGGCACGCGAGAGCGAAGGAACGGCCTGTGTGGTTGTTGTTTCTGGCATGCGGTTTGAAATGTTTTTTTTTTTTGCACCTACGGCCACGCACGTACGGCCACGTACTCGTAATAATAATAACTAGCCGAAACCCTGTCACAGATGGATTCCGTTCCATGAGCCCAATATGACAACCAGTGGCGGCTCTCGTAAGAGCCGGATCCCAGTCGATGTACTCCATGGCCTTACCTAATGAGGCCTACAAAACGTCCTTGTACACGACATTTTTGGTGTACACTACTCCTTGTGAAGAAGTCCCCTGATGTATGTACGTGTCTACTTTGACGTACAAACACCGTGTCAAAACTTCTCAGGTCACAGCACCGAGAAAAACGTGACGCGACCGCTAGGAGGATCACAAAATTTGTCCTTCAGTATTAATATATAGATAATAATAATAATAAGAAGAATGTAGAATAGTAACACAAAGAAGAAGAGAAAACGAAGAAGAAAAAGTACAATTTGGCGTTTTAACGATCTCCCGGTTGATATATTATTTATCGATCTATTCTGGCATCTTTATCAGCCTTTGGTAGTTATGAATACACTCGGTGATGAGAATAAAAGTTACCTTGTAAAGGTTTATAAATTAATGTACCCTGTAGCACACTTTTCAATTGTTACCATCTTGTTTCCCTTTGTTTTACAGAAACTCTCGTCGTGTCGCATCCCGTGGAGGCAGGTAATCCCGGACGTGCCCCACAACTCGCCGTGTAATCAATGAGCCTTTGTCGAATGTCGTTGTTTATTTCCTGTACAATAGATTATGTTGCCATTGATTATGTGACTGAAAGTACAGGCCAACACGGCAAGACTTGATTACTCGATGTAACTGTCGATCTCCATGAGCTTGTTCACGTGGAGTCGCATGAAGAAGTGTGCGTGCGTCTGTCTGCCTCGTCGTGTTGAGTGTGCGAAACACGTCATTTTCTTCTCTGATAACTCGATGATATCCTTTGCCGTGTGTTAGCTACAAATGCCTGGTGTTGGCTTCATGGTTCGGGTGTTGACCTTGGGATCCCAGGATGTTGAGTTCAAATCTCCCTCGGATGTTGAATTAATACCAGGTGGGGTTGACTCTCCCTCTCATCCTTCCAAGGTCGGATAAAATGAGTGCCAGCTTGCTGGTATCCTGTGTCGGAGTGGTGACCCATCCAGGATTGTAGCCACTAGACAAGGAGACTGCTTCGGCAGCACCAACGCTCTACACAGGGTATGGTCCCGATGGATGGATGGATGGATGGATGGATACAAGGGCCAAATCCTACAAATTTCTTCCATTGAGTGGGACACTTGACTTGATCTTCATGGTCCCACCAGCAACACGTTTGGTTCACTCTGGGTTTTTTATGGACGCTTGCACTGGATATGTATATATATATATATATATATATATATATATATATATATATATATATATATATGTATGTATATATATATATATGTATGTATATATATATATATGTATATATATGTATATATATGTATATATATGTATATATATGTATATATATGTATATATATGTATATATATGTATATATATGTATATATATGTATATATATGTATATATATGTATATATATGTATATATGTGTATATATGTATATATATGTATATATATATATATATATATATATATATATATATATATATATATATATATATATATATATGTCCATGATGAGATCAATCCTGGTTCGACTCTTCGGATCTATATGCTTCAAAATGTGGAAAAGATAGCTGGATAGTTCAGTTCACTCAATGTCTCCAGAATGGTCTTCGGGGACCACAGTGGAGCCATTCCATCCACAGGGAGGTCGAGGTTGTTCATGATGGGATGGAATGTTGTTAGCTGAATCAACGTGCTCTTGCACGATGGGGAACGGTGTTGGCTTTGCAATATTGGTAATTGATCCATCTGGCATTTCCACTGAACATGGTAGTGGCCCTCGTGGCTAGTGAACATGGTAGTGGCCCTCATGGCTAGTAGCTAGTGAACATGGTAGTGGCCCTCGTGGCTAGTGGCTAGTGAACATGGTAGTGGCCCTAGTGGCTGGTGGCTAGTGACCGTGGTAGTGGCCCTCGTGGCTAGTGGCTAGTGAACATGGTAGTGGCCCTCGTGGCTAGTGGCTAGTGAACATGGTAGTGGCCCTCGTGGCTAGTGGCTAGTGGCTAGTGAACATGGTAGTGGCCCTCGTGGCTGGTGACCATGGTAGTGGCCCTCGTGGCTAGTAACCATGGTAGTGGCCCTCGTGGCTTGTGGCTAGTGAACATGGTAGTGGCTCTCGTGGCAAGTGACCATGGTAGTGGCCCTCGTGGCTAGTGACCATGGTAGTGGCCCTAGTGGCTGGTGGCTAGTGACCATGGTAGTGGCCCTCGTGGCTAGTGGCTAGTGAACATGGTAGTGGCCCTCGTGGCTAGTGGCTAGTGAACATGGTAGTGGCCCTCGTGGCTAGTGGCTAGTGGCTAGTGAACATGGTAGTGGCCCTCGTGGCTAGTGACCATGGTAGTGGCCCTCGTGGCTAGTGACCATGGTAGTGGCCCTCGTGGCTAGTAACCATGGTAGTGGCTCTCATGGCTTGTGGCAAGTGACCATGGTAGTGGTCCTCGTGGCTAGTGACCATGGTAGGGGCATGGTAGTGTGCTTCATGACTTCATGCATGTTCATTAGTCAAAAATTTCTTCACTTTTTCAACAAAAACGAAAATTTTGGAGCCCACCACACCCCATCTCCTCGTACACAAATAGTTGTTGTCAACCTTCCTGCCCGAGTTTTGAGAATGACAACAAATGAATCTATTATTCGAAAACGTCCCAGAAACCATTTATATCATGAAAGTTGAGGGAGTGGGGGTGGAGAGGGGGATGGGAGGTGTGTGCTGGAGGCCACTCCCCAGCCCACGCACAATAACATCCGTCCACTTTCGGTGGTGGAGGTAATGAACAGGGAATAGGGAACACGGGACTGTGTACTCCCTGATGCAGCACTCCCTTGGAACCTTATGAGAAGGAACGTTTTCATTTGGCTGATTCCGTCATTGCCGCACGAGTGCAGACTGGTTCGTGTGGGTGCAGGCGAGACGTGTTGTGCGGTGTTGTGTCACGTGTGCGTGCTGAGTTTCCGGACTCCGCCCCGCGCTCGTGACGTCACCAGGTGATGCCTGCTCCGAGTGTTAAGTAGGCGTGGCTTCGCTTCACCGTCCGTCTGGTAACATTGTTCGCGTGGTCTGATGAGGTGGCCCTTCACGCCTTTGCCGTTCGGTGGTGACCTCGATTCGACCATTATTGTGCTCTGCGCTCTCTTTCCCGGTACGTGCGGACTTGCTATGTACGAGCCGATGTCCGGAGTTGCTATGTACGAAGCTTCCAGAAACGTGTAAAGTTGTTATTGAGCGTGGACGGGGACCTGACGGCTTCCCACCCAGCTCGTCGTCTTGTTTGTCGTTCGGCTTCGGGAGTTTGTGTGTGTGTGTGTGTGTGTGTGTGTGTGTGTGTGTGTGTGTGTGTGTGTGTGTGTGTGTGTGTGTGTGTGTGTGTGTGTGTGTGTGTGTGTGTGTGTGTGTGTGTGTGTGTGTGTGTGTGTGTGTGTGTGTCAAATAAAGCGCCGAGGGTCGTCCAAGTTAACCCCGCGGGTCGAGACCGATTGTTGTTCCAACTCGCCAGGTAAACAACAACAACAACAACAACAACAACAACAACAACAACAACAACAACAACAACAACAACAACAAACATTTCACAAGTACCTTCTGGGGAAGTAGATTTCGACCCACGTGACGAGTTACCTGCGATGTTTGGTCGTCCGAACCAGCCTCCCCGTGCTCCGTTCCTGAAAGCTGTTGGTACTTGTGGTGGCAAAAGACCATTTGTAACGACCCATAGATCCTCATTCAAAAGGAAGGGCACAAATGATGAGGTAAACGTACGTCGGACCTCTGGGTCGAACGTGCTGGGCGGCTCTACTCGATGGTGGTGCCTTCAGTTGTGTTTTTTTTTTTGTTTGTTTTTTTTTTCTATTTAAACCTGATTAAATTGAGCATCATGATGATGATTCTAATGAACATGAAGTTGTTTTTCTGTTTGATGTATCCTGTGGTAATTACCATGAAGCTGCCGACGCTGAGGAAACGATGACGTTTTGAGTGTTCACTGTGGAGTGTATAAACTTTCGAACACCTTTTACTATCCGGGACAATGATGGACGGCACCTGGGGAGGTGATGGAAACGATCGAGTGGTGGTCCTGTTTGGTTGTGGCCTCGGGTTCAAGTCGCACGTGGTGCATGTTGATTGCTGTTTCCTCGTACGTCGTGGTACGTTTACCTCGAGGAGTCTCGGTACGTTTTAGGTTTACCTCGAGGAGTCTCGGTACGTTTTATGTTTACCTGGAGGAGTCTCGGTACGTTTTAGGTTTACCTCGAGGAGTCTCGGTACGTTTTATGTTTACCTGGAGGAGTCACGGTACGTTTTATGTTTACCTCGAGGAGTCTCGGTACGTTTTAGGTTTACCTCGAGGAGTCTCGGTACGTTTTATGTTTACCTGGAGGAGTCACGGTACGTTTTATGTTTACCTTGTGGTTGTGGTATGGTGCGTTTACATTTATCATCTCTTTGGGTGGATTAAAGCCTTTGTTGCATTGTTAAGTGACTGACTTTCGCCGGTGTGCTGCGATGTACTATGGCTGCTCAAGATGGGGTGAAGGGTTTGGGTGTTTTATCAATTCCAAGGGAGAGTGGTGACCCGTCCTAAGGGTGAGGGTGTTTTATCAATTCCAAGGGAGAGTGGTGACCCGTCCTAAGGGTGAGGGTGTTTTATCAATTCCAAGGGAGAGTGGTGACCCGTCCTAAGGGTGAGGGTGTTTTATCAATTCCAAGGGAGAGTGGTGACCCGTCCTAAGGGTGAGGGTGTTTTTATCAATTCCATGATAGAGTGGTGGGTGACCCGTCCTGTATTGCTTCTCGTAGGTACAGAAATGTTCACGCCTTGCTGTGAGGTCGATGCTCTGCAAAGAGTGTCCTCGACCAACCACCTCCACCACCACCACAACTGGCACCTTCATTGCGCAGGGTGATGTGTGCATTACAGAGGTTATTATGAAGGTTTTTAATGAGACCTGCAAACTGGAACCGCAGATAAATTAAGTAACACACAAGACAGGTGATTAGTCCCCTACCAGGTTCACCAGAGGGGACTATGCAGGTTTGCTCTCCGTATGTCCCACCTGCAGTCGATGAGTTTATTTTTTCCCATACCCTTTAATGTATTCAACTGAAACTTGGTACTTGGCTTTATTAAGACTTGCAGAACAAGTTCTAGTTTTCAAGGCGTTTCATCAATATTTCAAACTTATGCCCTCTCTGGACTTGGGACATGTATTGTAAGGCAATTCTCGCTCTTGTTCAGGATGTTGTCCACCTGAGTCACAATAGTCCAATATGTACCTCAGGTTTATTTTTATTTTTGAAGATGTAAGTATGTAAAGCACAAGTTAAAAAAAAAAAAAAATTAAGTAGTGTGCATGTTTATTTCTTGGACAGGAGAACGTAGAGGTATGCACACTCACTTCTGACATGTCTCGCCTGGGTCTGAATTGTGACCGAGCTATAAGCTGTCATCCTGGTGTCACGCAGGCAGGGTGAGTTATCGATGTGTGCGCCAACCCTTGGATGAATGTGAAACTGGGCGTTCCATCTGCCAGCATTATTTGGTGGACCTAAAAGATCCCACAATGTCCTTCATGAAGGGTAGGTGAGCTTTCACTGGCATCTGGGCCTAAATTATAAACATGTCTGGAGACTGCGATGGTTCACGAGCAATGTACATTGTACACGGTTCACCTTTTTTTATTTTTTGACCTTCGAGGGGACGCCACGGGCAAACTGGCGGGAATCGGGAAAAACGTAAATGATGAAAGTTGTAGTACTTCGAAGAGCACTACTTGCAAACCAACTTTCATTCAAAACAGTTGAAAACCTGAGGAGCTCGATGCCCAATTTATTTATTTATTTTGACATTTTCTTTGTTCGTGACCTTGTGACCTTGACCTTTTCATGAAAATGAAAAATCTAGCTCCGTGGGGCTATGCAGTTGCCATTGGGCTAACCAAATACCGAAACCCTGCCAGATTTGACAAACCCCCTCGGAGAAGATGCAACTTCAAACCGGCTACCCCCTAAAAACGCATGTTTTTTTTGGGCATGGCTCCGCCCATAATGGGCGCAGCATGCCTATTCTCAGGAAAACACAACTAGATCATGATATAAACCTCCCACCCAAATTTTATCATGATCGGATCAAAACCCACGAAGCTATGCTCGTGGCACAGACAGACAAGCCCGTAGGCAGACATGGGTAGTCTATCAAGTCGAATTTAATCATTTTTCAGCCATTACTAGCCAACAAAAGCATCCATAGTAACAGTTCCTTCTCACACATAACTAGGACATACCATGAACCTACCATACCAGTTTCATGTATATCTGACTCGTAGTCTTTGAGATATAAGGAACTTCGTTTTTGTTATTGTTTTTGACCAGGGTTCATTCAAAGTCTATCTTCTCTGACAGTTTTCATAGGATCCGGCTGGAAATTTTTGACAATGGCTGAATGTACTGCCCACAGTCGCTCGTGGCCCGATTTTTGATTTTCTAAAAAAAAAAATTGAGATTTTTTTGAAAATTTCAAAGGTCCGTTGCTAGGCAACGGATGGGTCCATCGCAACGGTTCTCATTTGCACACAACTAGTTCATGGTATGAATCTACCAACCAAGTTTCATCGAAATCGCCATTGTATTAACGGAGCACTGGACCAGACAGACATACATACATATTGACGGAAATGATGGTAGATAGATTGACTACCCAACAGACAGACACACACACCCAGAACGAATATAGTGGTCACTTACTGACTCGTGAACCTATATATATATATATATATATATATATATATATATATATATATATATATATATATATATATATATATATATATATAATCGCTGCACCCTCAGTTGAGATTCATTATGTTGGAGTGCTGATCCATCTAGGAATGTATCTCAAGCCAAGAAAGTGCTTCAATAGAACCAACGCTCTGTTTTGAGGATGATGTATAATCGTATTGTTATGGACTCAATTCGGATATTACCATAAGTGGAAGCACTCTGGTTCCTCCCAACCCTGTAGGCTGACTTGCCATGGATAACTAAGCAACCACGAATGTCCATTAACTTCTGTCAAATGTAACAGGGTTACCTGTCTCATATCGTTTACCTGAAGTGCTGACTGGATTGACCGAGGTTCATACCCTCAGCGTGCACCCTAACAACTGCCGACCAATAGTGAGTGCACGCTGGCTAACGAGAGTAAATTACATGGGGTGAAACTTCCCATCTAACATTACTGCGGACTGTGCTGGACCAATGGAGGAAAGGATGCTGCGAGCTGTTGAACTGGCCAATTGATAAAGGAAGCGTAAGGAAAAACATGTGGCACAGTAAATACGTGGGGTTTATTAACAAGGGGTATACTTGCAGCTGGGACATACAGTATTCATGTGGTGCACTAAAAGATGTGCAGAAAAGAGACAAAGAGCAGAATGAGCCTGAACTAACTATCTTACACCAGTCTTACTTTGGTAAACGAACAGGTGCCATCAGAATTGCTCCATGGAAGGGTAAACAAGTAACAGATAAGACCAGAAAAGTTGAGGCATTTGCGATCTCTGACTTACCCGGCACATGCAAGTCAAAAGGGTGGGGGGTATTGAAGAGCATTTGGGGTGTCTGGGTGCGTGATGAAGAGGTGCGAGTGAGATGTGGTGTTGCTTGTATCGATTGAGGAAGACTATGCATGTCAGTGGTCACTCCAAAAACAGAGGTTGTTCAGGCTTTGCCCTTGCTGGTGGCTTTTGTGCATCCACAGTAGACTAATCGCAAAAGAGAACGTGTGAGGATCAGCACGACCTATCTACGATTGCTGATTTTGCTTGGTGTTCCATTCCTTTCGGCAGCAAACATCCACAAATTGATGAAAGCCACATTTCGCACCTGGCACCTGGCCTCCAAAGCCAGTTGCCGACTGGGAATCCTCTGTCGTGCAAAGTCCTTTGGCCCACCTGAGCTCCTGACCATATACAAAGCTTTCGTCCACAGCCTGATGAAGTACTGCTCTCCCCTCTGGGCTGGTGCTCCCACCTCTCACCTTTCTCGGCTTCACGCTGTGGAAACCAAATAAAAGCATGTAGGATCATTGGTTTCTCATGATGAGGCTGAGTCTTTGGGCCTCTCACTCTCTCACCGCAGGCAGGTCAGTGGTCTTTGTCGTCTACCATCTCCTCTCTGGTCTCGCCACCCCCTGCTCTATCTGTGATATTGTTTTGCATATGGAAGCCATTCGCACACAGACAGCAGCCCGCAGTTCAGTTCTTTCGATAAGTATGTGTTTACAGTCAGGGTCCCATCCCTCTGTTGAATGTTAGGGTTAGGGTTAGTGTGTTTTGCGCTACGAGTTTTCGTATGTGCGCAACGAGTTACTTTTATAGACAGGTTTTTTTTTTTTTTTAATATCTTTAAATCTTCATCCTTCGTTTTTCCACCTTCGTTTTCGCACCATCGCCCACGTGCAGCGTGTCACGTACTGGGTTGAGGTTCCCTCCGCCCACCGTGAGCTCGTACAATCAACTGCGGCCACGAGTTGCCCGACAGCCCCTCGTCCAATCCGGAGGCGCGTACCTCAGCGTTTCCCTCGACCCACGGGGGAGGCGAAGGATAAGAGGAGGCGGTGAGCCGTGGAGGAGAAGAGAAGGTTCGCCCTGTCGTCGAGGAAGAGCAGGTTCGCTCCGTCGTCGAGAGAGAGAGAGAGAGACAGACTTCTTTCTTGCTGGCGTTTCGTCTGGTCCGTTCCCGTACTGGCTGGCGTCTGTGGCATCGTTCGTGGTCCTTGGTGCTGCGTTGTTGGTGGTGGGTTCGAGTCCCACCACCGGACAAGCTCGACCAGACCGCACGAGGCGGACAGGTGCAAGAATATGCCCCTGCCCTCAGCTCACCTTCCCTCCGAGCTGAAAGGCCAAAATAAAGACCCGAGGGGGTCCAGTTCTTTTGGGTGTGTGTGGCGCTGTCCTGCAAGTAGAAACTGTCTAAGTGCCCTGTGTTCATTGTACATTACATTTTCATATTCGGATAACTCTGCTCTTTGTCTGCTCCCCTGTCCCATTATAAATACCCCCCCCCCCCCCGTGTTAAATGTTCCAGTTCGTTGTTCGTGTTTTCTTTCATTGGCCGAGCATGGTTCGGGCTTGAGAAATAGTAAGGCCGTTGGTGCCGTAAGTTGTCATTGGGACTGGCGTGGCTCTGGTAACTCCGCTCGGTTACGCCGGATCCGAGTCGGTACCTGCGACTCGGTTCGGACAGGTGTGATTTCCCCGGTAATTTGATGACGTGGGTACTTGGGTATATTGAAATTTGGCTATTGACCCTACCCCACGGTGTCTGAGAATTGGCGATCACGGTCCTTCAAGTGGCTCGTCGACTACGGTGTTATCCGGGCTGACAACCTTTTAATCCCGGGTGTTCGGTTGGAGACTGCTCTACTGCTCCACCTAGTGGTCGTTTATTGCCACCGAACCACGGCCCACAACAATATGCCCCCCCCCCCAATATTTCTGCAGGGCGCGCAAGGTCTGCCAACAACCCTCTTCTGGTAAAACTACTAAAATCAGGAATCGCTGCTCACCTTCAATTCACAACACACATTCCTCATTTATTTATTTATTTATTTATTTATTTTTCCCCCCCCCCCCACCTTTGGAATAAACTCCCACACACTCTTCAATCCCATTCTTCCTTCCAGACCTTCAAAAGAGCAGTTCACCACCACCACCTCTTGTCTTCCCCAATCAAAAACCTCAATCTTTTATACCCCCGTTAATCCGCCCCAAACCTACCTCCTTCAAATTCCCTGCATTCTTTCCTAAAGTCCCTGCAATGTCCATTTTGTATACCCAGTGTTCCCCACCCCATTCCTCTCCCTTCCACGAATCTCCAAATGTCTCTGTTCCCCATTGTTTTGTCCTTCCCTCTCCTGCCCCTCTTGTCTCATGCCCCCCCCCTTGCTGTGCGTTGTGTTTTCGCTCTCATATGAGCCTCGACAATGTATACAAAAATAAATAAATAAATAAATAAGCGCAGCGTGCACATTGATTCAGATGTTCTGGGGTGATGTCACCATCCCCACAAGGTTGCTGAGCTGAATTGCCTTCAGTTGTCCTCTGACTGTGCCATGTTTGTCGGCTCCTGATTCAACATGGGGCTGACACGCAATGGTCCCCATCTGTCGCTCGAATGGCGGGAAGGGCGTGGATAGCAGGGTGGTCCTCACTGATAGAGGAACATGAAAGAATGGTTAGTGCCCGCTTGCACCTTGGTTTAATTAGCTCCATTTCTAATGGTGCTGGGCTTGGTTCCGGGCTTGAACCAAAGGTGTCCGTGGGTGAGGTGAGAATGGTTCTGAGACGTGGGAAGGTGTTTGGTAATGTTGAGAAATATGAGGTTGGTGTGGTTGTGGAGTCCAAGTGTCGTTGAGTGATAGTGATGTGAATTATGGTGGAAGGCTGGGAAGTTGAGCTTGAATGATGGTGTTTGAATGAAAATAAAGTATGATGTATGTCTGAAGCAGACATGATGGTTATTGCTGGCTTTGTGTTAAAGAAGTCTGTTGTGGTGGAAATTGCAGTTTTGGTTGTCATGCAGATTCAAACAAGGGTTTGGTGTGCATATGCAAATTTGGCTGCAAACAGCACGGTCTGAGTCATGTGAGGAGAATATCATTGACAAAGAAGAAAATGTGGAAAAACTCAAATCCCTCACCACGCCCATCCGGCTCGACATGGCTCCTCACTCAACATGGGTATGAGCTGGCGCACTGGCCCTGACCGTGCTCTTCGTGCAGTCTGAATGCCGAATGGCAATGCACACCCGCCACCCACGGGCCCCCTCATCCAGGCCAAAATGCACACCTGGGCCCCGTACCAAACACCTGGATCGCCCTTCGCGCTACCCCTCCTTGCCGTGTTCTGGCGACTGGACAAGGGACATCAATCTTGCGTGCTCACCTGGGACATTCCTGGTGAGATGCTGTCGAGCTATTTACGTCTGTTGCTTGGCCCCGCATCGCGTGGTCTGAGGGCAGTCCGAGTCGTGCAGCACTCCTCTGTATAGTGACAAATTGTAGTGATTCAGAGGTACGAGGAGGTGCGGAAATATTTTCCCGTATGCGGTAGGTGTTTGTGGTCGAACTGGTGCGGTTTGGTGAGCGAGGGGTGAAGCAAGGTGAGGTGCAGATTTGAATGCATTAATGGTACACTGTGTAGTATGCTTTGTTGGTTCCAAACCACGGGAGGCATCGTAGTGTGATTATTACTCATCGTGATTTCCATGGCTTGTGTGCTTGCTTGTTTGATTTGTTCCATGGCTAAAAGAAGAGGGTTGCAATAGAAGACTCAGATATCGTTAATAGACCTAGCTATAAGACCCACGCAACACACTTCATCCCGTTAACCCACTAGACGTGAGGGGAAGGTCTGACTGCTTGAAGACTTACAAAATAACTGCCTGGGGATCGCTGTGTGTTGGAGGCATGTGGTTTTGCAGACCCATATATATATATATATATATATATATATATATATATATATATATATATATATATATATATATATATATATATATATATATATATATATATATATATATATATATATATATATATATTGTTGCGGATTCGCGCCCGCCGGCGTGCGGACGGCCACGTAACTCGAATCGCGGCACGTCGCCCACCGGACGGACAATCCAGTCGTGACCCTCTCGGACTAACGCCGGGAACCAGTCACGGGTGGACCTTTCGGTCTCACCGCGATCGAGCCAATCAGCCCCCGCGTGGGATAGGGTTGCTCGCCAAATTCGACCTACCTAAGTACCCACGCGGAGGGTAGACCGGGCGATCGCACCTCGCCGCAGGTCGACTTCGGACACGGGCCACTTAAGCGACCCGTTCCGTACTATCAGAATAACCGAGCGGTGTTATCGTCGACCTCGACGGTTCGATTAATTATCGGGCGTATTCAGCCCACTACCAACCCTTTACGTGAAGCAAGATGAGGGTTCAATGGGGGAAAAGACGAAGCGAAGCGGGAGAACAGTTCAACAATAAAGCACATTTATTCGCGGCACACGGGAAGCACACAAATACAATTCCACCAAAAGCACACAAAAAAAAGAAAACACAATTCCATTTACACAAAAAGCAAATATAAAAGCGAGGACAATGCAGAGCTAATACCGACTACCGAGCACACGGCAACACTTGTACAATTCTACTTCACAGACGGCGCCGACAACACATACCCAAAACCAAGGAAAAGAAATACCCTCAAGGATGAGGCGGGCCTGAGGCCGAGACCGGGTCGCGCCTACCCGTCTGGTGATGAGACGCGGAGCGGCGATGGCGCCTCACTCCGCGGGCCTCGCGGACAGTGCCTGGCAGGGGGTGGGAACGGGGCCCCCTTGGTCGCACTATCTCAGCGCGGGGGGAAACAGGAGGGGGTTGCTGATGCTCGGGGTATAGAGGATCTTTATTATCCATGGTGTGCGTTTCCACCTCGGCCAGGTCGCGCTGCCGGCCTTCCTCGGGCGTGCAGCTCCCGGCACCGTCGCGAGCACCCCCTCGTCTGCCTTCGCCGCTGCCGCCTCTCCGCCTCTGGACTCTCCACCCTGGACTCTTCTTTGGGCTCTCCTTGTTCGACTCTCTTCAGCTTCTCCAGCTACTGCAGGCTTCGGGCTCCAGACTTCCACACTTCTCTGACTGACGAACACGGTCCTTTTATCCCCCCGTAGCTTCGCCTTTGACCCCCTCCCTTTGACCTTTCACCTCGCTCCCCATTGGCCCGAGAAAAAGTGGGCGTGAAGGCTTTTTGATCCACAAATTTGCATATATCGATCGTTCTGGAGGCGGGGCCAAATCGCCCCTCGCTCACCGATTGGACGGCAAAAAGTGGGCGTGTGTCGTTTTTGATCCGTTTTTGAAGCACAAAATCCGTGATTTTGTACACGCTGTTCAACGTGCGCCCTGCACGAGTCCAACACCGGTACCCACAGCGGGGCAAGAACGGTGGCGATGCTACGGTTGCGAGGTGTGACGTGAAGGTCGTGGCGGTTGTGGTGAAGCGGTGTTGTGGTTGGTGGTTGATGTTGTGGTTGTGGTGGTAATCATGGTGGTTGGTCCAAAATAAAGATAGTAAAAGAAAAACGGCTATCCTGAAGAGTCGCAGCACGTATAAATGACATGTATTCCCACTAGACAACGGGTTTGGGCCTAACTACACATATACTTGCCGAGATACCTCACCTAAGGGACCTGAATGGTGGTTTGCGAATTTGGTAACCACAACAATATATATATATATATATATATATATATATGTATATACATATACGTATATATGTATATATATATATATATATATATATATATATATATATATATATATATATATATATATATATATATATATATATATATATATATATATATATATATATATATATATATATATATATATATATATATATATATATATATACACATACACACATATATTTGTGTGTATGCCGAGTTGAACTTTACTTTTAAAATATGTGTTACTAGCGATGGGGTGGTTTGTCCTACATTCCTGTATCTTGTTTGTGTAACCTTTTATGTCCCCACATAGGTATGCATTTGGTGTATTGCTATTGGATGCATCTGCCGGTATTTACTCGTACAATGTGTTTGTGTTTGGCACAGCACTTCAGCTGATTGTTTTACCATCCCAGCATGGTACATCTGTGTTTACATAGGTGTTGTTGCATGTACTTTTCACTTCCTTGCAGTAGAAAGCAGATTTGCTCTAATTACACGTTTGCAAGCCCGGATTCCTTAACAGAGTTATAAATGCAATGTGAAGATTGCTGACAAGGTGCTGAATTCTAGCCTTCTTTTAAAGTTCCTTGTTCAGATGCAAGCATAACCTGTTCACCTCCTTTTTTTTTTTTATTTATTTTTTTTTGACTTGTTGCTGAAAGAAAATATCAACCAGCCATATCGGTATGCTAGTGACAAAACCGAATGCTAAAGCCATCTGGTTTATATAGATGCTTGTTGACGTTTTAAGGTGGGCATACAATGTCCGTTGGCTGACAGGATAGCTCGGAGATGTGTAGCTTATTGCTTTTGGGGGCTGTGGTCTGGATTCGATTTCTGACCGGACTATAAAGCTGTCACCTTGGTTTTTCACAGGCAGAGCCGTTACACCAATGCGCA
Source organism: Eptatretus burgeri (assembly GCF_056783735.1). NCBI lineage: Eukaryota > Metazoa > Chordata > Myxini > Myxiniformes > Myxinidae > Eptatretus > Eptatretus burgeri. Next base: position 58,481,247 of record NC_140961.1, read on the forward strand.
ATTCCTCAGACGGCATCTTGAGCCACGGACCCTTCTGCTAGCGTTTGCTGACAGATGTTGAAGACTTTTCACAAGAGTATACCATTGTGTGCTGGCCACCATTCTGAATTCCTGCCCTTGCCACAACTACTGGGAAAGGCAACAGTAAACCACTCGGGGTATTCTCTTCTGAAAGACTAGCACCGATGCTCTGGAAACGAGTGTGGACATTGCTTTTGGATTGGGTACGCCATCCGAATTTTACCCATTATGTTGTACGGAATGTGTTTTGACTTGTGGGTCAAACTCGATCACTGTGTGGCATCTTACAACCTGTCATACTCTTTGTTGTGTGTCCTTGGAAAAAAAAAAAAATCAAATGTCATGTATATGTGCCTTTCGTAAATGGGTAAAGGTAAACGGGGTGGTGTTTAGCTTGGTTGTGTGAGAGTTCATGGGGTGGAGAAGTCTAAAAGTTGAGGCTGTCTTGTCAAGAACAAATATTGTACACAACCCTACAAGAGGTGTTCTTTGCAGCATTGTGCTTCACAGTTGTAAGCTATCACATGAAGGCCTCAAAGGAATGTTTTCATTTAACTTTGTCCTTATCTGCTGATCAACAATGAAGGGTGTTTCTATCCTTGGAGCGATCATTACCTCCGCCACTGAAGGCGAAGGAGGTTGTTTTCACCCCTCTGCCTTTGTTTGTTTGACTGTGTACAGGATATCTCAAAAAGCTGTGGACGGATCCCGATGAAATTGTGGACAGCTTCAGTGTGTGACAAGGACGAACTGATTAGATTTTGCTGAAGATCCGGATCCGACTACTGGAATTTTAAAAAGTGATTCTTCATGATCGAGAGATATGGCAAAAAATGACATATAGGACGATATGTTAAGTTTGTGGACTGATTTGGATGAGACTTTGTGGACACGTTGGATGTGTGACGAGGACAAATTGATTTGATTTTGGTGCAGATGTGAATCTGGATACAATAATTATTTGATTTTTAAAGTTATTCTACACCAAAAAGTATTTGTACTGTACGGCATGATATTTCAAAAAATATGTTCTCGTGGATCAGATGTGACGTGGCGGAGGTATGCGCTCGACCGAGTGCCCTTCTAGTTACCTTCGCATTCTGCGAAAGGTTATGTTTTTTTGGTCACTGTGTATTTATTTATTTGTGAATATGTGTGTTTGTTATTCGCATAACTCAGAAAGTATTAAACCGAATTGCATGAAATTTAGTGGGATGATTCGTGAGTATCCAAGGACGATTTGATTTGATTCTGGGAGCGATCGGGTTAAAGGTCATGAAAAGGTCAAAAACACTCTTGAGCATCACTTCCTTCATAATACAGCTATCGACATGCAACCACCGCCATATTGTTCCATGACGAGATACCTTTCGGATATGTAGTGTCGGATTTGACGTAACGTCATCGGAAGTGCGTCTAAATGACGTCACAAGATGACGTAAATTTTCAATTTTCGATCTCATCAGTTTTGATCATACCGTTTTGTAGAACTTACCTTAAGGGCGCCACACACCAAATTTGACTTCGATCGGACTGACCGTTATGACGTCATTGACGTTTGAACATGACGTTTTTCAATTGTGGCTAAAATGTCCTGATATTTTACATTCAAATATCTATATATTTTATAAAGCAAAGTCTCCCAAATCTAGGCATTAGGATCAGTACCAAAATATCTGTTTATTGATGTACATGTTTTGCCAATTAACTCTGTAGTCAAGGTCAAAATATACTTGTAGGCATAGCTTCAGATCTAATAGAGCTATTGACTTGAAACCAACGTTAAAACGTTCAGTGAACTACGAGCTTTCAGAATGGTAGTCCCCGATTGGACGTGCCGTCCCCGGAAGTGCGTCAAAAGATGACGTCATTTTTCAACTTTTTTATTTTTCAGTGTTTATCATTCCATTTGTTGGACTGCCTTCAAGGAGGTTACACACCAAATTTGACGTCAATCGGACTGACGGTTGTGACGTCATGGACGTTTTAAAATGACGTTTTTCAAATGTGCCCGGAAAAAAGTTGCGGCGGCAAAGGTATGCGCTCTACAGAGTGCCCGTTCTAGTTATATCTGAGATTATTTTGTCGTCAAGGCTACTAAAAGCGCTGGCATCGAGTCCATCTCGATTTTGGGCAGCTGCCTGCTGAATTGCAGAATCGATCAATTAAAGTAGCTGATTTGAAGGTGGACGTTCACCTCTGGCAAAGAAGTGATGAAAGTGATTTATGCAGTTGCCCATTTGCACACGCACACGCACACGCACACGCACACGCACATGCACACACTTTTTGAGCCAGATTTTATTTATTCATTTTCAATTCTTGTCCTGAACTCGTTGACTTACTTAAAGTTCCGATCTGAACTGATGGCTTGTGATGCTGGGAACCCAGGTACAAATCTGGAATACATGTATTGTATTAACATCCGAAAGGATGCAGCAGAGGTAGCATACTTAACCTTTGAGACGTCTAGCCTGGGTTCATTCCTCCATCCTACTATAAACTGCCAGATTTGTGCTTCGTAAGCAGGGTGTTGACCACAAAGTGTGCTGTCCCTGCTCTGGATATCAAACTGTGACCCCATGTACTCCCATTGATTGCTGGTGGACTTGAATTAACCCCCTGGTTTCTTTCATCAGAGTAGGTGAGTTGTTCTGGGAACGCCAAACATTGCAAAACTCAAGTCCTGATGACTGCTGGGGCAAAGGCAACCCACCCAGTATAATTCTTTCCATGAGACTGCTTTGGTCAGAGCACTGGAGACTGAGTAATGTTGTGTACACATGCTTCTCCATGAGCACGAGTCCAATGTAAAAAAAAAATTATATATATATATATATATATTTTAATCATTCATCTGATCAGTTGCATGCTGTGTGTGTAGCATTTCAATTGATGTCTTGCTCTTTTGAGGATCACTGGTGATTGGGTTGAGTAGTTCTAACCGTGCTGTTGCTGTTGCTGCAATTTATTCAAAGCTCCTGTATTGTTTTCACAGCTGTCGGCTCATTCAGATTTCAAGTGATAGCAGCTGGTACGTACAACAAAATGTGCTTGGTTTTTGGGTCCTCCTTCACTACTTCAGCATGTAGTGCTCATAAATAATTTCACTTGGCCAGCCGCCTCAAATGCACACCTAGTGTTTGAAAGCTCCACCGCCATTGATTGTTAGTTTCCCCTCACTCGGTCTTGCATTAATTTGCTGATGTAAAGCAAATGTTTTTATTAGTATTTTTATTTTTAAATTTGTTCAAGCAATAGCATGACGTGGTAAGTTGGTTGACACTTTGAGAAGAAGTGGCAGATTCAGAAGAACTACCTGCCCCCTTCATCTCCTTTCCATTTTTATTCTTACTTAACTCTGCCACCGAAGGTGAAGGACGTTATGTTTTCACCTCTTTGTCTGTCTGTCTGTTTGTGCACAGGATAGCTCAAAAAGTTGTGGATGGATTCTGATGAAACTTGGTGGACATGTTGGGTGTGTAGCAAGGACGAATTGATTCAATTTTGTGAAGATCCAGATCGGATAATTTTTTAAAGTGATTCTTCCTCATTGAGAGATTGGGCTCAACAATGACATATAGCTCTATCTCAATGTATTGGGCCAGGTATGTTCTCATGGATCAGGCATTACAGGACAGAGGTATGCGCTCTATCGAGTGCCTTTCCTGTTCATTTATCTGTTTTTCTTTAAATCCAAGATTTATGGAAAATAAAGTCATAACTAACACTTGGGTTTAATTTTCCTTGATATTTATTGTTGTTGTTCATCTTTTTTTCTTTTAACAGGTTGTATGTATGATTTGGTGACAACAGTATTCATTTCAGGAAACTTAGCTCTCCACTTCTATCTCTCCACCCTGACCAATAACATCGTCGTCAATCTTTGATCATGTTCGAAACTACTGTATCATCAAATCTGACTGACCTTTAAATACCAAGATTGTTCAAATTTGACCTGGACCTTTTTTAATACTTGTGCATAAGCTTGCACATACATTTCATAAACGGCATTGCTTCTCGTAGTATTTTCTAGCTCTGGCCACGCACTTGTTCGATCAGTGGGCCTTCAATATCTAGAATTACTATATATATATATATATATATATGTGCAGGACAGTGGTTCTTCTTGGCCTAATTCGTGAAAACTTTGTGATATCTATACTATAAGGTGTGTGCATGTTGTCATGGTCATCGTCCAACTGTCAGAGGCTCATAAGGGAGTGTTTGAACAAAATTTTAATTTTATTTACTCTTATGGTGCCTAAGCCTTTGTAGCCATGTGAAAAGTAATATAAAATGATCTCTGACCCCATTCCTTCGTGGGCGTAAAGTGTTTTAGGCCTCTAGGAAAAAAATGCTGGGTACCCCTACGAGTATATTACATGAAGAGTGCTGCTTGATGCACCCTTTAATAAGTTATCCTTGATAGATGTATTGCTGCAGGTAATTATCATTGTACTGTACAGCCAATTATCTGTAATTGAACTGCGTTGTTGCTTTAGCTGATCAGAAATGTAATAATTATTTGGTCCCATCTTGAGTTTTTCAGTGCATGCACGAAGGCAGGATACCCGTGAGTAAGTGTATTGGCTACCGTAACACTTGGGTTTGTAAGACAATTCACTTGAAGGTGAAGCAACAACCACTGCTGCCTTTTTGTAAACAAGTCTGGGTCAAATTTTAACCACTCGTCATTTGTTATTTCGCAAGTGATAATGGGTTCACTGTGCGTTTGCAGGATTCTATGATGCATGACTTGCATGCTCCTGGTAGAGCTTGGCTGCCATGGCAGCTTGGTATGAAAATGGGGTGCAGGTATCCCCTGCTGATGTTACCTGCAATGTTTGCTACCATCGTCGTGGGAATGGTGATGTGGAGGAAATTGGTGTCTGGTGTTATGTATGTATGTATGTATGTATATATTGCAGAAGTGCTGCTCAATGTGCTGCTTTCACAACATTGAGGTTAATAATGGTGTTGTGATGTTGAGATATTGAAAACAGCAGGTCTTTCAGTGATTATTTATTTATATATATATATATATATATATATGTGTGTATATATATATATAATGTATATACATTTATAAATCTTGTGGTTGGAGGAATGCAGTGGAGATGAGAGGGGGTGTTAAGTGATAGAAAAATATAATTGGAACTTTTATATGTGGCATTTAAATCTTTAAACCTGCACGAGATGGCATTGACAGTAGAACATGTTCAAACTCGAACCGCACCCGCACTCAGAGTGCATACCTCCGCCAGGCTGAACAGTACATGTTGTATCCCACTGATGGGCGGGATCTGCATCCATACCTGAACTAAAATCGGATCGGCTTGTTCTTGTCACCGACCCTACTCATCCACCAAGTATTGTCATCATCTGTCCACAACTTTTTGAAATATTATTTTTAGCCTGATCTTTCAAAAAATTTTGTAGTCTGATTCAGATCTTCACCAAAAGCTTATTAATCTGCCCTTGTAACACACCCAACCTGTCCACAAAGCTTCATCTGAATTCGTCCACAAATTTTTGGTACATCCTGCTCATACAGCCAAACACGTTTTGTCACAATCCTTCCATAACTTTTTTTCAAATGGCATGCTACATAGTGATTTTTGGCGCCATCTCTCGATATGTGACTTTCAAAATGACGTATTCCACCCCAGAATGCACGGTGCGCTTGCACAGACACCGCAGGAAATGTGGTGGTGTTCAGGGCACCATAAAGCTTATCATGTGGGGGAGATTAAGATTGTTACAGAAAATGGTTCCAAAGCTTTTAAAAGAAGCTGAAAATTCTCGTATCTGCAGATCTTCACAAAAAAAATTGATTAGTATTTGGCAGACACCCAACCTGTCCACCAAGTTTCATCTGAATCCGTCCATAACGTTAGTTTGTTTGTTTTGATGGTTCCTGACAGAAATGTTCCTGCATCAATGCACAGAAAGCCAACATAACTTTTCTGTTGCATTGCTTTTATCAATTTTTTTTCATCCTTTACCTCTGTGTTGTAAGTAGTGTGCCATCTGTTAGCTGTTCACTTGTGGCCGAAGTAAAGCAGTGGAGGTCTGAAGTTACCCCAACTGGTCCGGATCATACCCTATCACAGCAGGCTTGCTCCATCAGTCATTTCATATCAAACGTTCTTGCAATCACCGCTCGGTTTGCAGTCTGTGCATGGTTCGGTCCAATCCAGTTCTGATGCGATCAAAAATAGCATCAAGGTTCAGTCAGATTTTGAATGGGACACATGGAGAAGTGAAATTTGTGTGCTAACAACAATTGAAAGGTACAAACAGAACCCTTTTTTTTTTTTTTTGTTCATTTATAAAATAGAACTTTTAACAATAGACTTCACCAAAGGCTCGTGGATGAGTGCATGTGTGTACATCACTTGCCAGGTTCCTTAAAGGTGTATTGATGTCTCGTGTCCGGAGCCGTCGCACAGCTATTCGGCAGTCTTGCAACTTGTCACGAAGCCACACTGCAGGGTTCACGCATGATTTGTGTGAGCATTTGTTGTGAATAGCGAAAATGTTGTTCTCCAAATCTATTTTCCTTGACCCTGTCCTGTCCTGCCTTGGTCCTTGGCAATTAATATGGAGATTTTTTTTTTCAATTTGTGTGACCAGTGGTTTTGGGAGGAGATGCGCAAAAATGGCACACATTATTTATATATATATATATATATATATATATATATATATATATATATATATATATATATATATATATATATATATATATATATATATATATATATATATATATATATATATATATATATATATATATATATATACCTGCAGGACAAGGGTGTTGCATGATCATTGCATTTGAATTTCAGGAATGCTAATAGACAATTGATCAAATCCACATACTTTATGGATTTTGAACCTGGGATCATGTAACGAATCGCGCCCGCATGACGTTACCCAGCATCGTGAGCTTGAATAAGAATGCCGAACAGGCCAACCCAGTGTTTGCAACATGGAAACAGCTGATGGTCTTATTGAATAGTAGAAAGCCCTGGTAGGTTTGTAAGAATGCAGTCCTCATTCATTGGCAAAGTTGATTGCATGAATTTGGCAGAGAGATTTGCAGAAGAACTGAAAAGACAACGTAAATGTCGGATAATCTGTCTGTGTGAGGGGAAAAAACAAAACAAAATTGTTTGCAGATTTTGAACAGAATGAGTTTATTGAGATAGAAGGTTATGAAAATGATTGATTGTGGTAATTTTCGGGTGCCACAATTAGGTGCTTGGACAAAGTGGAGTATTGCAGGAAATGGTGACAAAATGAGTCGAGGGAGTTTGAGAGATAATATATAATGGAAAAAAAACCCAGAAAAAAGTGTGTGGCTTAAGGTCTTAAAGGGTCTTGAGTTCAAGCCCTTGTTGGACCATTGAAATAACATCAGGTGGGTTGACTCAGCCGGTCATCCTTCCAAGGTTGGCAAAATGAGTACCGGCTTTTATTGGAAACAGGGACACTGTTTGTGCGGCACATCAGCGGCACAGCCATGTTTCCAAAAATGATGCAATCAGCAGTAACAGGCTGCAAATGAAACGCCAACAATGGATTTGAACCGGTGGTCTCACCATTGAGTCATATTGTCAGATGGGAACACCAAACAGGCCAATTTGATTTGATGTAGCAGTGTTTTAACAGCTTGGTCACCACCAACCGAATATGTTCTTTGCTCTGCGTCAAGTTTTAATGAGTTTTGTCTTGGCTGGGTTATTTATTTATTTCTTTATTTTGGCAACTTGACTTGTGTTGGCTTGAAAAGATCTGTCGGACGTCATTTTCTTTGATTTATTATTATTATTTTAAACTTTTTGTCTTTTATTGGCTTTGTTCTTTCTTTGAGTCCTATTTTTAAACGATAAAAGCACAATCAAAGATGACAACTGTCTGATTGGTGTGTGTGTGTGTGTGTGTGTGTGTGTGTGTGTGTGTGTGTGTGTGTGTGTGTGTGTGTGTGTGTGTGTGTGTGTGTGTGTGTGTGTGTGTATATATATATATATATATATATATATATATATATATATATATATATATATATATATATATATATATATATATATATATATATATATAAAACACACATCTCAATGTTTTTATGTATTTTATTTTTTTGATTATAGGTTCTTGGGTATCCTTCAGGTGGAGTAATAAGTTATGCATGCCAGCATATCCCTCAAGTTATAAGTGTGTGTGGGCAATAGGTGTAAGAGAAGAGGTGTTTGCCTCTTTGTCTTTGCATATTCTTCACTGTAAGGCAAACAGATTTCCTTTCCCATCCAACAGTTGAGCTGGATGAGTGAGCAAAGTTGGTGATGCCAACCCACAATTTTTATTGATTTTTAAATCGCCTTGCATATCTTATTTCGTGGAACCGAGTGTGTTCACCAATATGTTTTAAATGGAATGATGGATTTACAAAAAATTTATTGGAATTTTAAAACCAAGTTATGTGCTTGCTGTAGGTTGTTGTGCCATTGTTGAGTAATCCTATTCACTTGCTATATGTAAAAGTGTTGTGACCCCAAAATTATCAAAGCATCAGAATCTATCTGCTTCATGATTGACTTGGGAATGCAATTTTATTTGGCAATACAGTGCCTTCAGAAAGTATTCACACCCCTCGACTTTTGTCACATTGTGTTGTTGCAGCCTGAATTTAAAACGGATTAAATTTAATTTTTATTTTTATTTTGGTGGAAACCGAGCACAGATCACCCATATAACATTATCCCTACTATGAAGCATGTTGGTGGCAGCATCATGCTATGGGGATGCTTTTCAGTCAGCAGGGACTGGGAGACTTGTAAGGATTGAGGGAACAATGAATTGAGCCAAATCCGTGAAGAGAACCTGCTTCAGAGTGCAAAAGACTGCAGTGAAGATTTACGTTCCAACAGGCCAATGACCCCAAGCATACAGCCAAAGCAACACTGGAATGGCTTCAGAACAAGAATGTGAAAGTCCTTGAGTGACCCAACTTGACAGAGCTTGAATAAATCCACAAGGAAGAATGGGAGAAAATCCCCAAATCCAGATGTGCAAAGCTGATAGACATACCCAAGAAGGGGGGTTGGAGCGGTGGGGGTGGTGATGAATTCTTATTGATGCAAGACATTTCAGCTTTTCATTTTTAATTAATTTGTAAATATTTCTAAAAACATGCTTTCACTTTGTCATTATGGGGTATTTTGTGTAGATTGTGACAAAATTTTAAATTTAATCTTTTTAACTTGGGCTGTAACGGAACACAATGTGACAAAAGTCGAGGGGTGTGAATACTTTCAGAAGGTGCTGTGTAGATATTCGATGACCTGACAACTTGCACCGGTGCACTAAGAGTTTGGTTGAGGTTGGTAAATGGGGAAACTGGAACATGCCCACTGAAGTGGGACATGTGGCATCCTGATGATAAAATTTGCTCAAAAGCAGAAATTTAGTGTTTTTACCCATTGACTTGGTGTGTTTGTATATGTTGTATGTTAGGCATGAGTCTAATTCGTTCAGAAGATGCAATGTTGGGGTGACTATTCCTGACAGAAATACAAGATTGTGGGAAATGGGGATTGCAATTTTGCTGTCGGAGTTTCATTGAATGTTTGTTTACGTCAGTATTTATACATCGGTTTTGTGGCATTTCCGAATCTCGTGTGAATGTTATGACATTCTGCATGTTACAAAAGCAAAACTGTCAACTTTCAACCCATTTCCATGGGAATATGACACATGGTTAGAGTAATACAATACAAAGATTTTTAGTCCAGGGGCCACTGGAAATTGCACCCCGTATGGTGGCCATCTTGGATTTCAAAATGGCCACCAGTGTGGACCTGTTTTTTTAAATATCTCCTTAACTAGTACAGATAGACAGTTGAAATGCTTATAACTACATTTTAGGGCTCTAGGAATGCAATGGTGATATTAAATGTTTGAAAATTGTGGCTGCCATCTTGAAATCTCACCATCCACAGCTATTTTGCTCGAAAGGTCTATGCTCACATTTCAGAGACAAATTTTTGATGCTTTAAAATATTGATTAAACTATGAAACTGGTAGTAGTTATGCATCTACTCATTTCAGGGACATCATCCATTGTTATGGTGACTGCGCAAGTGATCAACCCTACATAGGCCTGTTCATCTGCAACTGGAGATGGCAAAGCGCATCAAACTTGTGGATCCATCTAAGCCAGATGCTGAAATGGGTCGAGTTACTCCAGTGGGAACTCTGCATTCTTTGTCAACAGAACACCACTGAAAAGGTTCAGTTTCCCAGTCAACGAAAAGGTGAACAAGGTGAAGCAACACTCGCAGGGTACAAAACATTGGCTGGTAATCTCCGAGTTTAATAACCTTGGTCTGCTGCCTAAAACAATAAACATTGACACATTTGACTAAGGTCATGGTGTCGAGGAAGCTTTCATTGCTCGTTATGCACGTTGGCATAGGTCGTGCAGGCTTATGTACAACAATTCAAAACTGGAATGTGCAAGGGAAGCGTTCTAAAGATATGCAGGTGAAGGTACATCTGGTGTTTCTAAGTGCACTCGGTCAAGTTCTGCATCATCAATTTCTGAAGAGCTCTGCTTTTTCTGTGGGCGGTCATCTGGAAAAGAGAAACTTCATGAGGTTTCTACTTTCAAAACAGACAAACGTGTTCGAGAGTGTGCTGCACTTCTAGAAGACGATGACTTGCTGAGACGTCTCAGTGGCGGAGATATGGTTGCTCTTGAAGCAAAATACCATGCAAAGTGCTTAGCCTCTCTCTATTATCATGCATCCATGGTCCAAACGGAGCAAGAAGGCACCAAGAATCTCGATAACATGCTCTGTTGCATAGCATTTGCAGAACTTGTGACATATATTGAGGAAACCCATGTGGAAGATGCCACCATTGCTCCTGCATTTAAGCTTGCTGATCTATCAAACCTGTATTCCTCCAGGCTGGACTAACTCGGAATCAAGCAGGAAAGGCGCATACAATCTACAATCTACAAGGCTCAAGCAGCGAATTCTTGCCCATTTTCCTGACATGAGAGCAACTAAAAAGGGCAGAGACATTTTGGTAATGTTTGATGAGGACATTGGACATGCCTTGGCAAAGGTGTGTCAACAGGACAGTGACAGTGTTGCAGTGCACCTTGCACGGGCGGCTCAGATAGTCCTTGGACATCTGTTTGATAAATCCAAGCCATTTGATGGTTCATTTAGTGCAACATGTCAGGAGGAATCTGTGTCTAGTTCACTTGTATCATTAGTCATCATGATACTGGAGGGTCCTAGCATTAAGGACCAGGCGTACCAACCTTCTAACCCAGCTTCACTAAGCTTGGCACAGCTTAAGTTCAATGCAGTCAAGCATGCCCGAAAGCAAAAGAAGAAACCCACTAATTTGAGAGTCTGGAACGGGAAACCCCACTGGCAATTTATATTGGGTTGAAACTACATGCAGAAACCAGGAAGAGAATTTGTGGAGAAACTCTTCCAGCTTGGTATCGGCACCACGTATGCTAGAGTTATTCAGATTTCTGCTGATATGGGAAATAGTGTGTGCCTACTCTACACATTGGAACAGGCTGTATGTCCACCAAACCTGAAGCAGAACTTGTTTACTACATCCGCTGTTGACAATATCTATGTTAACCCAAGTTCTACAACAGCTAAAGACTCTTTCCATGGACCCGGCATCTCATTATTCCAGCACCCAAGACAACCTGATGACTGCACTGATCGTGGTCGAATCATTCTTGGTGGTGCAGCTGGCACGAAGAAACTCGATGTTTTGCCAACTTACTACACCAATGTAGTAAGCGTAAATGTAGTACTACACCAATGCAGTAAGAAAAAAAAATCCTGTTAGGGCAAGCGTAAAGTTCACCAGATCCAGAAATATGCCTTAAGTCTCTGGCCCGGAAGAAGACATCCGGTGACGATAGATGGCTCGAGCATGTAAGAGCACTGAGATCGCACCAAAAAGTTTTTCAAAATTGTATTGATATCGTTACTACTTTATGAGATATTGAGCAAAATATTTTGTCAATGGTGGCCATCTTGGATTTCAAGATGGCAGCCACAATTTTCAAACGTTTTATGTCACCATTGGCTTCCGAGAGCTGTAAAATGTAGGTATAGGCAGTTCAACTGTCTATCTGTACTAGTTAAGGAGATATTTAACAAAACAGGTCCACACTGGTGGCCATTTTGAAATCCAAGATGGCCACCATACGGGGTGCAATTTCCGGTGGCCCCTGGACTAAAAATCTTTGTATTGTATTACTCTAACCATGTGCCAAGTTTCATGCTTTTAAGAGAAAGTGCACAATTGATCAGCTAAGCCGCCCCACAATAATGTTCAAATCTTATGCAATTTAATGTTTCGTAATATGTTGATTCTCTGATTCGTAGTAGTTGGCTGCATGTGAGGGTGTACAAGAGCACTCAGAAATTTGGTCTTTGTTTTGAACTTGCTTGCATCTTTTTGTTTTTATTTGAATACAAAGTCTAGACTCGTGTAAGAGCTCGAACACAGAACAGAAAAGTGAAAATAGGGGATTGGTGGGGGTTACCTGTGGATGAGCAGTGATCCGAGATTTAGGTATTTTCACCAGAAGGAGGTTGATGGTGGACCACATGTGCCCTGACGAAACCTGGAGGGGACAAAGCACGGAATGAGCAGAGGGTGCAAGAGCAGAAAGGAGGCTGAATCAATTGGAGCAGAGGAAGAGCAGGAGACATTTGTAGGGATGTCTCCTGCTCTTCAAAAATAAGTTGATGGAAACTGTAACACCAAATTTCTGAATTGGCTTCATTGTTTTCTTCCTTTCTTTTAATTGGTGTATTTGCTGATATATTTGATTATAAGTCTATGTGACCTTTGATGTGCTGCTCCTTTTACGCAGTGGCTCTTTGTAATGCCTTGTGGGCATTTCCTCTTGAGTTTTGCCATCCATGTATGTAGTGGATAACCAGGTTTTTATATGAGGGTGTTGTCTGTGTGCTTTGTCTTGGAATATTGGAAGCAGATTGTTTTGGCCTTTGTTTTATTATTGACAAAACAAGGCGTGCGCCGAGTTGCATTTAATATGAAATCCTTGAGCAAGAAAATAAAGGATGGTAACAGAGGTATTTTCTGCAGCAATGCCAGAGAAATATAGCTACTGCAGGTAGTATTTTCTGCAGCTACAAAGGGTAAAGCAAAGTCCTTATGATGTAAAAGAAAAAAGAATCTAAACATGAATTAAGAAGGTTGTTTTATCTAAAACGTGGAAGAGCCAGAGAAATATAGAGAACAGGGGTTCAATTGGCAGGAAGAGATGTATTTCATTGTTACCTCTACCACCGAAGGTGGAAGGAGGTTGTGTTTTCACCTCTGCCTGTTTGTGTACAGGAATTCTCAAATAGTTGGAGATGGATCTGAGTGAAATGTTGTGGACAGGTTGGGTGTGTGACTAGGGCAAACTGATTCGATTTTGGTGAAGATCTGGATCTGACTATTAGAATTTTTTTTAATTTTTTTACTGATTCTTCACCATTGAGAGATGGGGCAAAAGCAATATATAGCATGCTATCTCAAAAAGTTGTGGATGGATTCGGACGAAACGAGGTGGATGGGGGTGTGTGACAAGGATGAATTTGTTCGATTTTGGTGAAGATTTGGATACAAGAATTATTTAATTTTTAAAGTGATTCTTCACCATTGAGAGAAAGGGCCAAAAACGATCCAGAACTGTACAGCATGATATTTAACCTCCGCCATCGAAGATCAGAGGTTACTGTTTTCACCCCTTTCTGTTTGTTTGTTTGTTTGTGAACAGTATGACTGAAAAACTCCTCGACGGATTTCGACGAAACTTGGTCGGGGGATTCGGTATGGTCCAAGGATCATGCCATTAGATTTTGGACTTGGTCCAAATCCAATATGGCGGCCATTTTGAAAAAATATTTGAATTTTTTTTTTTTTGCATTTCTACATGTTTTAAGTGATTTCCACCCCCTTCCTCCCAAAAAAATTTAGAGAAAAAAATTTTTTGCAGCTTTTTTTTCAACAAAATTTCGATTTCTTTTTTTGCATTTCTACATGTTTTAAGTGATTTTTTTTTTAACAAAAAACATGCCAAAATTATAATTGCAGCTGATTTTGGAACTTCAGGTGGATATACCCACGTAAAATCAATTTCTGTCTCAAGGAATCTCGTTATGACGAATGAATTGAGTATGTAAAAGGGAAAGTTGCAAACTATAACTCTGTGAGCACTGTTGACGTCAAATTGAATGAATAGGATATCAGGTTCACTTGAGTGACCTAGCAGTATTGGCGGCGGAGGTTTTGCACTCGACCGAGTGCTCCCCCTCTAGTTCAAAAATGACTTGGGCCTGATATGTTCTCATGGATCAGGCATTACGTGGTGGTGGTATGCGCTCTCCCGAGTGCCCTTCTAGTTATCTATCAACCAGTCTTGTATCAGTGGGCTTTATTATTTAGTTTGCAAAGCCAGAAGGTGTTATTCATTGTTCCACTGCTTATTGTAATTCACATGGGCAAAAGACTCCCCTTATCACTTACTTCCTTTCCATTCTCACTGTGATGCAATAGTTTTCCTTACTTGTGGCCACCATCTCTTCTCAGGTATATCTCTAATAATAATAATAATGATCAGTTCCCTTGCAAGGAACTTTGACACAACAGGAGGCCATTTGGCTCATCAAATCCTGCGCTATGATGGTTGTTCACTCCTGCTGTATTGTTTTAAATGCTGAGTATCAAGCAAGGAAGCTGACCTTATTGTTTTCAGTCTTTAGTATGACTCAGCTGGGTTTGTGGACCATCAACCTCCCAGGCTCAGGGCAGACACTCTAACCTTTGTGCTGCTGAGGCTGGTAATAAGTGATTAGTGAATGTGAGCCTTGAGTGTTTCCTTTTTTTTTTTTTTTTTAAATCTGAGTGAGGCTTCAGGGGTGAAATTATTAACCTATGCTGTACAGTGTGCCAAATCATTGGCCAGTAGATTATTTAGTTTTTCCATGACAATTCGATCTCGGTCGAAAGGTGTGTTGTGTATCGTGTTCAAATGTCTTAAAATACCCCATTGGATTTCTAATTATTCTCAAATGAGTTCTTGATTTTGCTATTGCAGTTACAGTACGACATTTAAAAGTAAATAAACCTTGGAGTTAGGTCGTGTTTGGATTATGACTGAAGTTTTAAAAAACGTAACAAAAACTTCCACTTATTGTGGTGAAACTGGCTATTATCAATGGTGCATCACCCCTGCTTCTGAGTATAAGGGCAACACTGATGCAATACCATTATTACAAGTTCACTGGTACTCATTTTACCGATCACGGAAGGATGACAAGCTGAGTGGACTCCACCTGGTATTAATTCAGCGGATGATGGGGCATGAACTCAGGATCCTAAGATCCCAAGCCCACCACCATAACCACTAAGCCAACACCAGGCTTGAGTAAGAATTGGTTAAATAAAATACCTCGTCTCGAACACTGCACTCCTATTTTGTTGCAGCAGCTGTCACTTGCTTCGCGAGCTTTCAAAACAACATCACATATTGAGGAAGGTGTGCAAAGATACAGTGCCTGTAGAAAGTCTATACCTCCTTTCAAAATTTTCACCTTTTTTTTCCTTGTAGCTTGGAATGTAATTGCATTAAAACAGACTTTTTTTTTTCATTCTTATTTACACATCGTAACTCACAACTTCCAAGTGAAAAACAAATTCCACAAATTTCAGAAAATTACTGAAAAATACAAACCTAGAATATCTTGGTTGGATAAGTGCCCACCCAACTGAGTTAATACTTGGTGGAAGCACCTTTGACAGCAATTACAGCTGTGAGTTTGTTTGGATAGGTCTCTACCAACGTTGCACACCTTGATTGGGAAATATTTGCCCATTCTTCTGTACAAACTGTTCAAGCTCAGTCAAGTTGCGTGAGTGGGGAGCGTTGATGGACAGCAATCTTCAAGTCATGCCACAGATTTTCGATTGGATTTAGATCGGGGCTCTGACTGGGCCACTCAAGGACATTTATCTTTTTGTTCCTTTGCCACTCCAGTGTAGTTTTGGCTGTGTGCTTCGGGTTGTTGTCATGTTGAAAGGTGAACGCCCGTCCCAATTTCAGCTTTCTTGCAGAGGGCAGCAGGTTTTTCTCTCAGATTTTTCTATTTTGCTCCATACATTTTTCCCTTCCATCCTGAGAAGTGTCCCCAGTTCCGGCTGATAAGAAACATCCCCTTCACATGTCACCACCATGCTTCACAGGAGTGATGGTGTTGTTTGGGTGATGTGATGTGTTGATTTTACACCAAACGTAACTTTTTGCATTTCAGTCCAAAAGTTTCACCTTTTTTTTTTTTTTGTTAGACCACAGAAAATTTTGCCACATGGCTTTAGAATCTCTGGAGTGTTTCTTTGCATACCTGAAACAGGACTGAAGGTGAGCTTTTTTGAGTAATGGCTTCCTTCTTCCTACCCTACTTTACAGGCCAGACTTGTGGAGTGATTGGGATATTGTTCTCACATGCACGCAGTGACCAGTCTTTGCCATAAAGGCATGTAGCTCTTCAAAATTGCCATTGACCTCTTGGTGGCCTCTGATCGGTCTCCTCCTTAAATCATTCAATTTTGAGGGACAGCCTGATCAAGGCAGGGTGTTGGTGGTACCATATGCCTTCCACTTCTTTATGATTGTCTTGACTGTGCTCCAAGGTATATTGAAGGCCTTTGAAATAGTATGTGTATATATATATATATATATATATATATATATATATATATATATATATATATATATATATATATATATATATATATATATATAATTGCATTGGGGGGAGGGTTTGGGGCTTCTTGTATTATTATTATTATTATTATTATTATTATTATTATTTTTTTGTTTGAGTAGAAATAATGGATCACTCTTGATGGTTTACTGCCTTGTAATGTTGAGGCTGGTGTTCCACAACGCAATGGTTTTGGAGTCAATTTATTCTTGGTCCACCTAATTTTGGACCAACCTTTTATTATTCTTTGGCCTTATTCTTTGTCCCTGGCAAAACCCTCAGTACAGGGTGCAGTCAGCAAAAAGAAAAGGTAAAGAACAGTATACCATACTTCAAAGAGGCAGGCTGCCACAACAATCTGAGTCTGCTTATACAGTCCTTCATTATTGTAAAGTCAAAGGCTGTTATTCTCCATCCATAAGGATTGGTTGTCATACCCATCCAGCTTGCATCTCTGCTCCACCCATGGAAGAGGTGCAATCCTTGGAGCTCATAGGCCTCACTATGTCACATCCCACTGTGGTTGGACTATTTCTCCAATCTGGCCATATAGGCTGGCTCGCATCTTTGTATTCTATCCACAGCCAACTTTATTCCGAGCCATGTAGAGCTCATTCTGGTGTACAAGGCCTTTATCCCAAATACGATGGAACTCTCCCCACTTTGGGCTGTTGCAGTTTTTTTTCCCCCCTTTTTGAGGGAGATTCCAATGCTTTTGGTAATCGTAACACCCGCTTCCTCCTGGAGTGAAATATGGTGTCAATACCTCCTCCCTCCGGCAAATCGGTTAAACCACTTGTACTGCACCACGTATACAGACGAGATAATTGTCGTGTCCCCACCATTGTGGGGTTGGGGGAAGGTGTGTGTGTGATTTATTTAATGCCCCAAACCTGAGCATGTATGCAAAATTTTGGGAAAGTCAGCCAAGCCATTTTCAATTCTATAAGGTTCTGATATGTCCACAGAGAATTGCCGAATTATCATACGATTCACATCTGACAGGACGACGATGACTCTGATGATCTGCTTCTTGCCCACTGCTGGATGATTGATGATTTTTCATTTTTTCCATTGCATCACTTCTGGCCTTGCTACACTCACCCTCTTCCCTCTGTCTATCCCCCTCTCCACAATGCATTATTACATTAGTCTTGAACCTCACACCTTGTTTCTTACATCTGTTTATACACATACATGTTTCTCAAAACACATGTGATTATATTTATTTATTTCCCCTTGAGACTGCTGGATGTTCAAATCCATTCCTACATCCCTATTTTTTCACATCTGTGGAACGACTCCCTGCGGTCTGTTGTTTTGCTACTTCCTCCAGTCTTTCAAGTGTGCCATTCATCATCACCTCAAGCTCTTTCTCTCTTGTATGCACTACCAATCTATACTCTACTCTCATTGACACCCTCCACACGTTTTTATTTAAATTACTTATTTTGTTCTCCCTCTTACTTTTCTGGATCTCAACTACTTATATTATGCTATGTCCACAGTTTTATCTGCTTGTTCTTCCACTTTTACCATCTGTCGGTCTCAGGCTATTGCTTCTTTGGCGTTTAACTCGTTCATCGGCCTAGAGCCCCAGACTGATGTGAAGGCTCCTGAAGGAGATAAAAGGAGAAGCATAAAGATTAGAATGGCACTTTGTGGAACGCAAACTTCCGCCAGGCTGACCAGTTTACGTTTTGTATTCCACTGATGGGCTGGATCAGCATCTTGGACCTAAACCAAAACCTAATGATAGTCTTGTGACCTATCCAAATTATCCAATAAGTTTTGTTATCACCCCTCCACAACTTTTTTGAGATATCCTGATTGATATGTATCAATATATATTTAGTTGGTTAGTTTTTGGCCATATCTCAATGGTAAAGAATCATTTCAAAAATTCTTTTATCGTGATCTGGATCTTCACCAAAATCTAATCAATTCATCCTTGATACACACCCAACCTGTCCGCCAAGTCTCATCTGAGTCAATCTTTAACTTTTTTGAGATTTTCTGTCTGCAAGCAGGATAACTGGTGAATATGTAACCTCTGTTCAACTTTTGGTGGTGGAGGTAAAAATGTTTTTCGTCAAAATGAGAACAAATGGTTCGGCTATGCTTGAAATATTCTGCATTTTTATTACTTACGAAATCTAAAGATTTCGTAAGTATATTGATGACTTCCTTCATCTGTTTGTTACTTACGAAATCTAAAGATTTCGTAAGTATATTGATGACTTCCGTTTCTGTTTGTTTGTTTGTTTGTTTGTTTGTTTGTAGGCACGATAACTCGAACGGAAGAAGCTACCAATGTCAAATTACACCACGTGGTTCAGGAGGGTGATGGCTAGCGCTGATTAGATTTTAGTCAAAGGTCAAGGTCACAGTGAGGTCAAACATAATTCCGTAAATTAATGTGGAGAAATGGAGTATTTTTGCTTCGCTCGACGTTACGAGTTAGTTTTAACTTCAATTTTAATTTTGTCTTCGGTTTTTGCGATCGCTTAGGACGCTTAAAACTCGGTTGTCAAAATTCTGGTAAAAATCAGATGTTTTGGAGACGTTTTAAGATTGTATAAAAAATATTTCACTCGACGCGTCACGGGTCGTCCCATGATGCAGTGCGCTCGAGCAGACGCGTCGTTGAGTCACGTTAAGGTTTTTCATGTGCGCTGACAGTGTTTTCGATAAAGATGGTGTTTAAAAGTCTTTTTTTATCCCAATAAAGGTTATTGTCGCATGCTTGACTCACTGAGCCATTGGATTATGTAAAGATTGTTGGTGGATGGCCGAATATTACGGTTTTGTGACTTTGATAAAATAATATTGAATAATTGCCTGGAGAAATGGAGATTTTTGCTTCGCTCGACGTTACGAGTTCGTTTTAACTTCGATTTTAATTTTGTCTTCGTTTTTTGCGATCGCTTAGGACGCTTAAACCTCGGTTGTCGAAATTCTGGTAAAAATCAGATGTTTTGGAGACGTTTTAAGATTGTATAAAAAATATTTCACTCGCGCGTCACGGGTCGTCACGTGATGCAGTGCGCTCGAGCAGACGCGTCGTTGTCACGTAAAGGTTTTCCGTGTGCGTGCTGACGGTGTTTTCGATAAAGATGGTGTTTAAAAGTCTTTATTTATCCCAATAAAGGTTATCGTCGCATGCCTGACTCGCTGAGCCGTCGGATTATGTAAAGATTGTTGGTGGATGGCCGAATATTACGGTTTTGTGACTGATAAAATAATATAAAATAATTGCGTGGAGAAATGGAGATTTTTGCTTCGGTCGACGTTATGATTTTTGATGGTTTGGTACAGATTCATCGTATAAACTTCTGGTTTGCGTCGCTACCTTCTCGAGAGACGGCTTTTATTAGACAAGATCAGGGGTCAAGTTGACTATTTCGTAAGTACCAGCGTATGACTGCTTGTTACTTTCGAAATCTAAAGATTTCGTAAGTATATTGATCAGTTCCGTTTCTGTTTGTGTGTTTGTTTGTTTGTAGGCACGATAACTCGAACGGAAGAAGCTACCAATGTCAAATTACACCACGTGATTCAGGAGGGTGATGGCTAGCGCTGAATAGATTTTGGTCAAAATCTGTCAAAGGTCAAGGTCACAGTGAGGTCAAACATTCGATTTATGATGGTTTGGTACAGAATCATCGTAAAAACTTCTGGTTTGCGTTGCTTCCTTCTCTCGAGACAGCTTTTATTAGACAAGGTCAGAGGTCAAGTTGACGATTTCGTAAGTACCAGTCTATGACTGCTTGTTTATTTATCTATCTATTTTTCTTTCTCCAATATAAGTGCAATTCACACCAAAATATTAGCATTTAGATTCACAAGTGCTTTACAATTTGGTACACCCTCTGCTCTCCTTCCCCTCCTCCCCACACACAACTCTCATCAGACATATAATGCCTAATTTGACCTCCATGTTTGAAGGTATGTTGCTTTTTCTTTTCCAATCATGCTTCCTGGCAAATGGAGTTTCTTATGAACTTTCCACATTCTATTTTTATTCCAGTTGGCCTTCATTCCTTTCATTTAATTCTCGACGGCACACCCTCAGGTCTTTTGGCCGTCCCACCTTTCTCTTTGCGTCAGGTGCCCAGCATATTGCTCTTTTTGACATATCTAGCTCCTCCATGCACACTACATGACCAACCCATCTCCAAAGTTTGATCTCTCCTATGATGTTTTTCCTCCTTGTTAACCTTTCAACCTCTTTCTTACTAACCATGTCAGACCAGAAGATTTTTCAAGATTTGTTTTTATGGCTAACTGTGAGATGAAAGACTGTAGTTTTCATTCTATTTCTTAAGTGATTTTTTTTTTTCAAGATTCTATTTCCAAATAGGACTGTGGACTGACTTCACTCGCATTACTATCGAAGATCTACAGCTTAGTTTTGCCTCTGTGGTGGAAAAGAATTCTATTTCCACACGATGGATGCATACAAAAGAGAATCTTTAATTTCGTATATACTGTGAAGTTCATTTGAGTGCTTCAATGACTCATTGAATGTTGTTCTTCTATATACAAGGTGTGTTCAAAAAGTATCCAACCTTAATTTTTTGTGCGTAAACAAATGAAGCTAGGGAGGCGTGGTTTGGTGCACGTATGTAGGCGATCCTAATTCGTATGCGTGAATATTTTCCCGCCTGCAGAAGCTGTCAGTTGCCGATGAGTGAGGAAGTGTAAGTGAGCACCGTCGGATTTTCGTTTTTGACAAAATGACTGATCACTGTGGTCTCATCGCCAGTGATCACCGTGTTGAAGTTGGTATCGCTGTTCAGTCTCCAGCATGTCCTGTGCGATCTCCAAATGGAGTTGCTTCTGCTCGATCGTTAGCAGCTTTGGCACGAACTTCGCTGAGATTCTCCTTCAGCCCAAATCCTCAGTCACAATGGAATGCACGGATCCAATGCTGACGCCCGCCTCGTCTGCAAGTTCTCTGATCGTGATTCGATGATCCTGCATCAGCAGGGTCCTCACTTGGTAAATGACCATCTAATTTCGGGATGTTGAGGGCCTACCAGAACGTGCTTCACTTTCCACTGATGTGCGACCATCTTTGAAGCGGTTGTACCACTCTTTTATCTGTGTGGTTCCCATTGCTTCGTTCCCGAAGGCCAGTTGAATCTTGCAGATCGTTTCCACTTGGGAATCGCCAAGCTTTACACAAAATTTGATGCAGTCGCGTTGTTCAAGTTTTTCCGTTATTTTGTCAAAAACGAAAATCCGACGGCGTTCACTTACACTTCCTCACTCATCGGCGGTCTGTCGGCGAGTGACAGCTTCTGCAGGCGGGAAAATATTTACGCATACGGATTAGGATCGCCTACATAGTGCACCAAACCACGCTTCCCTAGTTTTATTTGTTTACGCACGAAAAATTCAGGTTGGATACTTTTTGAACACACCTCGTATATGAAATTAAATGTTATCTTTTGTATGCTGATCCATCGTGTGGAAATGGAGTTCTTTTCCACCACAATTTGGCTCATGAATCTACCACAGTTCTTTACGTCTCATGAATGAGCCCCTTGCCTTTTTTGTATCCGTTGTGGTTCATCTGCATCTCCCCCCTCCTGGTATGGTAACCATGAAACCCACATATGTAAACTTGTCAATCTCTCTAATTAGTGAATTGTTGCATATGATGGTGTATGTGTGTGGCATGCATGTCCATACTTTGTTTTTTTTCTATGTTAATGGAGTGTTAGAACATTTATTTATTTTGAAAACACCTGTGGCAGGACAACTTAATGGGCACCATTTTTGCTTTGGCAGCAAGTTGCTAATAAGAGCTCGCAAAGCATTGAATGATTTGCCACAGTAAATGATTTCCTTGTTGCAGAAAGAGATGTTGCAACAGGTTATGAATTACATGCTACAGCATGAAGCTAAAAATGGAAGTGGTACAGATGACCTAAATCTGAGTGTGCTGAATGGTGTTTGGTATTAATCTTCTAATTAATCATAATTGCAGAGGATTGCACAACAAACGGAAGATCCACTTGATAACAGCAAATGTGGACCACACTTTGAGGATTTATTATTTTGTTTTCTGGAAAATTAGCAAAGAGTTGATGGGCTTTTCGAAGCCTGTTGGTAACCAATCACAATATGACTGGTAAACACCAAGAGAACATTTCTGTATTTCTAAGCTTTTGCATGTTAACACACAGTGGCCTGCAAAAGTATTCACCACCTCCAAAGTTTTCACATTTTGATGCCCCCTGAGCTTATTTCCTCAACCCACTGAAGGTGGATGGAGGTTCTTTCTCTCTGTCTGTCTTTGTGTGCAGGCTATCTCCAAAAGTTGTGGACAGATTCGGATGAAATTTGGTGTTGAGGTTTGGGTGTGCGACAAAGTCGAATTTCTTGGATTTTGGTGAAGATCCGGATCCGGGCGGAGGTATCTGCTCTATCGAGTGCCCTTCTAGTTTCCTGATGCTTTCAAAGCAAACTTGATATGCAGTAGAGTCTTCACAAACCACTCCAAAGTGATAAAGCTAAAAATGCAGATAAAATGTGAATAAGTTAGATTTACAGAGAAAAAGCAGATGATTCTCAGTTGCGTCAGAATTCAAACCCTTTGCCAAATTAATACCCAGGGGGAAAGAGGATTTTTGACCAACATGGGATGTTGTAAATGAAATGTATATACATCTGGGATCACATTCTCCGTCCACAACCTTGGCAGCGAGCTGCAGGAAATCTGTGGACAGCCCCTAAGAAACATGACCGTGTTTGCAAATATGGGTGATTTATTTTTTATTTATTTAATATTGTTGTTGTCATTGATCCTGGTTTATCAATGTGTCTCATATAAAACAGATTTCTAACAAGCAAAATATATCATAAACTAAAGGGCACTCGGTAGAGTGCATACCTCCGCCACGCAATGCCTGATCCACAAAAACGTATCAGGCCCAATATATTTTTGAAATATCATGCTATACATCGTTTTGGCACTCTCAAATGGTGAAGAATTACAAAGTTAAATAATAATCGTTTCCAGATCTGGATTCGGATCTTCATCAAAAGTGAATCTATTCATCCTTGTCACTCATCCAACCTGTCCTCCAAGTTTTGTCCGAATCCGTCCAACTTTTTGAGATCCTGCACACACAGGCGGTGAAAACATAACCTCCTTCACTTTTGGTGGTAGAAGTAATGAGTTGTCGATCTGCACCACATGTAACACCGAAGCAAGGCATGTGGTGTGGCAGGTAATTAAACACTGATTTAAACGACTTTTTTTTGTGAATTGATTCTTAATTTTTGAATACAATGTTGAAACATTTATTTTATAGAGCCACACGTTGAAATGTTTTGCTTGATCTTGTCAGTCTATTACTTAATCAAATGAATGAAGTACAGGGAAGTGCTGACTACTGTATATCTGAGCAAGCTGTTGTCACTGTCTGAGTCATTGCTGCTTTTATAGGTGGCAGTGCACCATGCTCGACTGCACTTGTTCCTGGATTCCCTGGCAGTGACACCAACAGTTTCTGTTGCAGCTCTTTCTGCACCCACAGGATATTGTCTTTGTCATCTGCTGTGACCAGGTGGTTTGTGTGGATGGCACTGGTATGAACTTGCCATCATCCAGAGTCCACCCGTAGTCCTGACATGGTTTTATGTTCGGCTCGCTAATATTTGTGGTCCTTTCCAATACAGTCAACCAGTGCTGCTTGTTGCAGATGTTGGATAAATGCATCTTATGTTGAGTGGCAACAGCTTGAGCAGCGTTGATTTATTGTGCAGGAACTTGTACGCCCTCACCTTGCTGAGCTCACCACCCATGAAGTCATCATCCTTGTTGGTATAGACTGCAACCAGAAGAGCCCTTGCCTGGTTGATCTCTGGTGTAATGCAAGGTGCATCTTCATCCGGATCTCCAACCATCTGGAGTGTGGGGATTTCTGTTGGCTTGCTCTGGTTCAGCCATATCTTTCCAACAAAATATAGGTAATGAGTGGTGTCATGCCCACTGAAACTGTATGAATGCCGGTGCTCAACATTGTGCAATCCCCGGTGTAGTCATAATACTGTGGATTGGAAGCTTCTTGGGTGCAGTCATAGTTGAGACATGTTCTCTGGGAGGTACACCCATCTTCTTCCACATGTTGCATGATGTTGACACACTGTGCAGTCATTTTGACGGTTCAAGTGGTCATAGCTGATCCCCTGTCCAAGCCTGTTCAGTGTGATGAAGGACTTGCTGCTTGTCTGGTTGAACACATGATATGATGGGCAGTGGTTATGCTCAGTGGGATAAGTACACCAGAGACATGCTGCAGAGGTTGTGACATGATGACAACAGTCTCTGTTGTTGGCTGGTCAACCATAACTCTTCCAGATCCCTTTAGCTTTGGTGCTTTGTTACAGAGCATCATGGCTGTGAAGTTGAAAATTGGGTGGGGAACTATCTGCTCTGCAGCTTTGAAATAAATCTCGGTGGACAGTGCATTTTGTCTTTGGCTTTTGCATAGCTTGGAATCTGCTCTGAGTATCTTGGCAGCATGTTGTAGTGTACGATGCTTCTCAGCCTCATGTAGTTCTATTTCCAGATCCTTCAGCTTCTCAAGATTGTCACCAAGAGGTGCATTAATGCACAAATGAAGCCCGATCCATTGCTTTGTCTGATGGACAAAGTGCTGTTGCAGCTTCCATTTTAGGGAGCTTGATCGTTGTTCATCTGCAGTCTTGACTAATAACTCGTGAACAATGGCACTATACTGATCTTGTGAATTTATCAGGAAGCCCCATTTATTGAAAAGTGGGGATGGTGGGGGGTGGGGTGGTGGTCTGTCTACTGCACGAGATGAGTGAATGTGATGTTGTGCAAATATTCCATTCGGGAGGTGCTGAGCTTTCAATACGACCATGCACGGTTTACGGTAGGATATGTCATTAGCTACCATAGTCATGTCCTTGGCCAATGAGTCGCAGCAGAATGTCAACTTCTTGACCTTTTCATTGATTACCTTTTGGCTGCTTTCTGTTGACACCTTGGATTGTCACCTCTGCCTCTCAGCCACCGCTTCCCAAATATTACACATGTATTCTTTGCAACAAATGTTGATGTGCCATGTCTTCACACTGGGTACTCTTTCCCATCCGTTTCTTCTTTGCAAGTTGGTAGCTCGTTTCAATGATATATCAATTCTGACATTTCTCTTGGCACTTTGGCAAATTGTCAGTCAACCATGTGTCTGCAGTTCCATCAGGATGCAGTCTTAAGATCTTATCTTGTTGTGCTGTCATGGCCACAAGAAGCCTGTCTTTGGTTGTGGTGTGGATATTTTTGAGACCTTTTACATCCCGCTCTCTGCATATGATGCAATTTGTTTAGTCATGATGGGTGTTTTCTGGCTTAAAGGACAAACTGCCCCACAACCCTTGTTTAACTGACTGACTTGCCATCTTGCCTCTGTTGCCTGCAAAAAAAAATCTTGTATTGTTAATCCAACACTGTACAGCAACTAAAACAACATAGCCACATCAAATTACACAGATGTTTATATAAAATTACAGGTAAATTTATAAAATTAACGAGCAAATTTGACTACCTCTGATATAATTGTTTCCTTGCAAAGTAAGAAGGTTGCTCTGGGCTTTCAGTTCACCCATTCACGAGTAATGACGATGCACCTTTTTTGCAGATATGGTCATGTTGGTTAGGGGGCTGTCCACAGATTTCCTGCAGCTTCTTGCCAAGGTTGTGGACCTAGAATGTGATCCTAGATGTATATCGAGGTATCATTAAGGTCACAACCTTTTATAACATCCCATGTCTGTTTTCTTCTAAAAGTTGGGGTTTACCTGCTGGGTGCAGCCATAGATCACTTCAGGAGTAAATTATTTGTTTGAAAGGTTACAAAATAAGGGTAATAGGTTTCACCTGGATGTAATCAGTGGTTTAAGTTAATTAATCTCACCCACTTATCTAAGGAGTTTTAAGGTGCAACTCACTTGGTCAATCAACAAGGCAACCGTGAAGACCAAGGAGCTTTCCAAAGAAGTCAAACATAACGTGGTGGAGAAGGATTGTTCAGGAGAGGGTTATAAAAAGATTTCAGTCACTGATCTCTGAGTATGGTAAAATCCATCATAAAGAAGTTCATCCATATAATTAAGAAGTGGAAGATGTGTCATACCACCGAGACTACCCAGATCAGGTCGCCCATCCAAACTCAGCAGCCAGGCAAGCAGGAAACTGGTTTGGGATGTCACTGTAAATCCAACAATGACTTTGAAAGATCTGCAAGGCTTGGCATCGACATGGGGATCAGTGTTCATCAATCAATAATATCCCGTTCCCTTCACAAGGATGGCCTCTATGGACAGGTGGCAAGAAAGAAGCCATAACTGAAAAGGACACATCTAAAAGCCTGTATTTAGTTTGTGAAAAAGCATCTTAATGATACTGCAGGTATGTGGAGAAAAGTTTTGTGGTCAGATGAGACAAAAATTGAATTTTTTTTTTGTCTAAACTCAGTGTTTCATCTGGTGCAAGTCGAACACTGTGCATCACCCAGTCAACATCATCCCCACTGTCAAGCATGGTGGTGGCAGCATCATGTTTTGCAGCTGGTTTTCATTATTGGGGACTGGCAAGGTTTTTGGGATCAAAAGGGACAATGGATGGTGCAAAGTACTGGAGAATCCTTGATGAAAACCTGCTCGAGTTTGCCATGAATCTGCAGCTGGGTAGGAGATTAACATTTCCATGGGACAATGATCCAAATAACAAAGTTGAAGCCACACTGGGACTGACCGAAGGAGCTGAATACTTTCACAACCAGTGAATTTTGATTTGTACATGTTTTCTGCAGGTATTCCTGACATGTAACCTCCTTACACATACTGTAAGTGTTCAGTTTCATCTTTTCATTTGGGAATAAAAAGTTCATTTAGAAAAATTGTTTCTATCTAATTTGTAATTCATCTAAATGTGGCATTATTGGTAGGGGGTGAATACTTTTACAGGCTGCTGTATATGGTTTCCTCTCTTCCCTTTGTTCCTCTCCTGCTTTGAACTATCATTCTGACGTCGCATCAGTGCAATGGGCAAATCAATTACAATGTGATGTGGCAAGGTGTGAGCATGAATTGAGGAAAAATAAATTGAGCAGAGATCGGAAGGTTTTTGATTGAAATTTCCACAAATGGCTACAATTTGCTTGTTACTCCCTCTTACCTTTTCCTCATGTCACTGCAAACTCTCAATCCTTGGTGCAGGTGAGCAAGTGAGCATTGACTATTGACACAGGGTGTAAATATGTTTGATGATGGCAGAGGATTCTCCAGTGTGTTTGAGTTAAGGAATGAAGTGTGGAAGGGAAGGTGGGGTGTGTATTCTTCTGACATTTTGGAACAAAGGTGTGTACTGTGTTGTAGTGAAAACAACAGCCAAAGGTGTAAAATGATGAGTTCCTTTCAAAGGCAGGTTTGTGAAAAGTGAAACCAAATGATACCGGTTGCAGAACTTTCTCACCTCCATCAGACAATGGAGAGCACTGAATTACTTTATCATATCATAAATACCAACTATGAATGCAGTCCTCCAGGTTGTGGTTTTCTTGGTTCCTGTCCCAAGTAACCTTTTTCAGAGGATTAAATGATTATATACATACATACACACTATCTATATATATGTATATATATATATATATATATATATATATATATATATATATATATATATATATATATATTAGCAAATACAACCCATCGCTTCGCTGACTGACAAAGTGGGGAGAGAGACACTTCATCAAACGTTGCTATATCACTGTGGGGTGGGGAGGGGTGCCCCCTCCCCCCCCACGTGCACACTTTGAGACCTGGCAGGTCTCTTTCACCTCCTGAAACCCACCCACATGTGAGGATAGCAGGCAACAGCAGCAACTTGTATGTACACATACACATGTACACTACTGTTATCGTAATGCAGTTTATAAACGTACACATGCATAAAATACATAAAAAGACAAACACAAAGATTTGCCTTCAAACAGAGTTCTTTAAAAGAGGAGTTTAAGTGGGAAATTAGAAAAATTCAATTGAAAAATGTATCAAGGGCCAATGTCGATCAACGTATGCGCGATGCCTTCACAGCCAGATCATGACAAACACCTGGTCGGATGGACCTTATTGTTTTTATATGTGTATCAATGTCAAAGTGAGGACTGATTATACGAGATCATCACACAAAAGGTTAAACAAAACGATATCCTGTAAAAATAAAATTTCACATTTTCAGTGGATGAGACACCTCCCAAGGCATCAATTGCACAGCACCGCAGGGCCAACACAGGTGGAAACGTACGTCTGTCTAATCGATGTTCCCTTGAGAGCACAGATACTTTCCCAAAACAAACAATCGAGCAGCTTGGAGAGAGCCTGCCAAGTGGCTTAAGCACTCAACTAAGCACTTCAATGAAGCGGTTGTTGAGAAATGGCTTGTTTGGCACGTGTTTAGCAACACAAACACACACCTCCCAGAGACGCCTGAAATGTCAAGACACGAATGCTGACGTCTCCGGATGTTTATAAGCATTGAAATGTACCCAGCGATTTGTAGCTCTGATGAACAGGCATTTGATAATGAGTGAGGAAAGTGAAAACAACAATTTTATCATTAAGAAATCTCTGCGGCCTGTTCCAAGTCGAGGCATAGTCGAGCATGGCCAAAAAATACATGGCAGCTTCAAACCCCAGCAAGGTTACCCAGGAAACTCCTTTAGATCCAGAGAGCAAGGTGGCCGAGGATTGCCCGATGGAGGATACAATGAAATAATGCTGATAATTATCTTCAAAAGGGGTGTTTTAATTAACCCAAACACCCAATTTTCATTCTTGCACTTCCTTGGTGTTTCCTTTGTATTTGTGCAAAGTTTCAGGCTGCTAGGTTTTATAGTTTTGGAGTTGTGGAGGAGACACACCGACACACCACAGTGTGTGTGTGTGTGTGTGTGTGTGTGTGTGTGTGTGTGTGTGTGTGTGTGTGTGTGTGTGTGTGTGTGTGTGTGTGTGTGTGTGTGTGTGTGTGTGTGTGTGTGTGTGTGTGTATATGTATATGTATATATATATATATATATATATATATATATATATATATATATATATATATATATATATATATATATATATATATATATATATACTTTTTTTTTTTGATATATATATATATATATATACTTTTTTTTGATGTATATATATATATATATATATATACTTTTTTTTGATTATATATATATATATATACTTTTTTTTTTTGATATATATATATATATATATATATATATATATATATATATATATTTTTTTTTTTGATATATATATATATATATATATATATATATATATATATATATACTTTTTTTTTTTTTGACATATATATATATATATATATATATATATATATATATATATATATATATATATATATATATATATATATATATATATATATATATATATATATATATATATATATATATATATATATATATATATATATATATATATATATATATATATATATATATATATATGAGAGAAAATTGTCCTGTCTGTCTTTGTTTGTCGTCTGTGTGTTTGACTTCAATGCATTCCGAAACTGCTGGACGGAATGAGTTTATAACTGGTGTTTGCACTCGGGGGAGTGCATTGGAATATATTGGTTGGTTCAAAGGAACTTGTATCCCTGGGGGCGTCAGGGTGTGGTCGTGTTGGGGGGGGGGGGGGAGAGAAATCCCAATTGTCTCGATTTTAAATGTGTATCATATGGCGCTACCTGGTGGAAGCTTGTATTACAAGTCGAGTAAAATACACCCTCGAAGACTTTGTCGAAGTTGGTTAATTATTGATGTTTTCTTTGCAACAGTACGTCTATAATTGTGACATCTTAAGATGGACATGTATAAAAGCAGAAGAGGATAAAGTGACAAGACACTTATTTTTGATGATTGTTTGTGTAAATATATATATATATATATATATATATATATATATATATATATATATATATATATATATATATATATATATATATATATATATATATATATATATATATATATATATATATATATATATATATATATATATAAAAATAATATTACATTTTGAAGCAGAGATTGAATTTTTTTTTTCAGTTTGTCAACTCTTACCTCTGTGTCCACACTGTTCAAATTTATTCTGGCAGTGTCAGACAAATGTGAAATATCCTTCCTTTTTTCTGAAATAAAGCAAATGTTTATTTTTATCTGACGTTGCTTCGTTGGTGAGTTTTTCAGTCTTGGTGATTTTTTTTTTTCTATGGCTGGTAATTACTAAGAGACAAGGTGATGCCATCTTGATTTGAGGCATTTGTCAAGCAGTTCTTGGTGTGATTAATTTTGACCCAAAATGGCTCATCGACTACTAAGGCCTTTGTTATTTTATAACTTGGTTTACAGATCCGCCGACGGTATATTTGCCAAAAATGAAATCTAAATATAAAACACATTTTTAGCTTTTTATATTTATAAATTTTCCACCAAAGATGCAAAAGTTTCAAAACCCGAAATGTAAATGCCGGCATTTATTTTCAAAATATAATTTTGCGCACCCGCACCAAAATGCCAAGTCACCTTTAATCAAACTGTGCAGTAGAGCTGCACAGTAGTCTTCGGTCATGGTGTCTGAGCAGTGGCCAGCATGGTTCAGATTGACTGTGGTTTCTGGGGCGAAAGTGATTGTTAAGAAGTATGTCAGCGGTATAAATTTGAGTCACTGTATTGGTGATTTTATCACGCAACATCTTGATGACTAATATTCTGGCCGAACTATTGCATCAATTCAGTGCAGCAGCAGGGATGATTCGCAGGCAACTCTCGATTGTGCCGGTTTTGTTTCCGTCGAAAGTTGTGCACCGCTATTTGTATTGAAAGATTTCGGTGCCAAGTACATCAAAGTTTCCCTGCGAGATTCTGATATTCAGCCTTCAACGAACCAGAAATCAGCAGCCGATATGTACAGCTTGCTTGGCTAGAGGGGGGAAAAACCAGAAGTGCGAAACCAGAGGAAGGTCAATGGACAGAAAAAATGCAAGAAATAACTTTCTGTCCTGTGGCAATGCTATGTGTAGCAGCCTGGGTTCTGATGCCATTGAAGTATCCCCATGTGCTTGATGTGACGGTGAACTGTTGTTGAACACTTGGAAGATTGGACTACATGTACAATTTGATATTAAACTTTATTTTTCAAATTGATTTTTTGCCAATGGCTTTACATTGAAGTGGGATGTTATTCCTGGTGGTCTTAACTGTTTTCGGTACCATTACTGCTTTTCTGATTTTTCTTAAAGATGTGTTTTCATAGCCATTGTTTTTAATGAAACAGACAAACTTTTACAAACAGACAAGTCGTTAGATGGACTCACTGTCATATCGAAATATAGAAACCGTCATATATAAACATTGTGCAAACGTATATAATCAATGTATATGTTGTCTTTGTATTTTTGGTTTTTGAATAATTTGTGGTTTGAGAGGTCATGTGACTCCTTTGCTGATTTTTCCAATAGTTGTAATGTCCTAATGAAGTTATTTTTCACATCCGATACCATATTTGATGATTGGTGCTCACCATCTCATCCATTGTACAGGTGTCCTAAAAAAACTTGGCCTTCTTAGGGAGCGCAGAGGAGAAGGCAAAAATCACATCACGTAATGTAGAGGAGGAGGGATAATCGCATCGCTTCAACGGCCTAATTTGAAAACTATAGCAGCTACAAAAGCAATGTATACAGCAATTTGTAGACATGAAGATATGAGTGAAGAAGGTTAAGAAAAAAATTTGAGCACTTTACCGTACAGATTTATAAACGGTTGAGGCATTGTTGAGCAGGCCAAAACAAAATGGTGGCTTAAGACCACCAGTGAGGTGACAGCGGGCTAACCAAGATGGTGCACCACCGTCTTGATGAGGCTTTTTTTATTATTATTATTATCATTTTATTTTTTTCGACTTTTGTTCTTATTTTTTTTTTTTTTTTTTTGATGATCATCCAATTAATTATCTTCAAAAAGTGTGTTTAAAGTAAACCAAATACCCAGTTTTCACTTTTGCCCTCACTTGCCTTGTAGTTCCCTTAGCATGCATGCTAGGTTTCTTGGTTTTGTGGAGGACGTGCGCACGTGCACACGCACACCTTTTGTATATGTTTTCAGGGTGAATCAGAGCAATGATAAAGTGCTGTATTTTATAGATGCCAAAATTGATTTGCATGAATAAATAAATAAATAAATAAATAAATAAATATTTATCAAATGAATGTTAAATCCAGAAATGACAGCGCTCTAGTCAATTGGTGGGGAGTTGCATGGAGCTTGGCTTGTACATCGGCACTTCCGCATTACATTTGAAGCCAAATCCTTTCTCTGGAATTGAACCAATTGCATTTAATTATCAATATTCTACATGCAGAATGGAAATTAATGTACAAAGGGTTCCAGTCTCTGTGGGTACTATACTGTGTAAGTAGGCCTATTCATTGCATGATCCTTTGACTTCAAACATGAAAATAAGGCCATTTGGCCCATCATTGCCGTGTTTCACTCAGGTTAATTTTTGCTACAGCTCTAAAGTTCAACCTACTTGATGTTTTGTAAACGTCTAACTAATCCGATCTTTATCGGGTGACTCAACTTGTTTTGGTGAGAATTTTCATTGCGAGAGAATCTTGACTGTTTCTTCCTTAAAACTGGCTGTTTTGTCACTCACTATTTTTCATTTCCTTCTACAGGTCTTGGATTTTTTTTTCTGGTCTGCTGCTTCAAAAGTGAAAATGCAAACCAAATGTTGGGATTTGAGTCCTATTGCCGAAAGCTCGTAGTTCTACATAACCCTCCCTGCATCTACTGAGCATCGCTCTGTGCCGTCCTTGGATTGCACTCACCGATGCTGCTGCAAGCATGTTATCCAAGTTGGGATCGAACATTGAGAATGAACATGCAACATGGACGGCTGCTGGTGATGAACCAGAGGGTGACAGCGCCATTGAGACTGGTGACATTTCAGAAAATGTGACTACCGCAGCACTGCCAGAAATCGGCAGCCACTTCCTGCCAAATGGGCAGAAGAAGTAAGTTGGAAAATGTCTCGGATCATTTTGGCAAACATAGTTTTACAAGATTTCCAGTTATATAAATGCACAGTCTATCATCTCATCTTTATTTGCTATGTAAATTTCCTCCTTGGCACATCCTATGAGACTGCAGATGATGGTTTCAGCAAGGGATTCTAAAAATGCAAACACAAGAACAAACTGGTATTCTTGCATTCATTGTTGTTGTTGTCATTTATTAAACTTGGCAATGATTTCATCACAGTTGATGTTTGTTATATTTAGCCAGATTCCTTTTTCTATCTTGTCCATTTTGTCAGGATAGAAACATTGTGCAAATGTAAATAGAATGTTTCACAGAATCGATGATATTATGTGCTGGAGCTGTTGGATGAAGTATAATTGAAATGTTCTTTATATGAGAAACTAAATCCTTCCTCCATATGCAGCATTGAGTTGAGTTTGCATCGATTCTTGCATGGGCATGGTGATGCTCCCGATGTAGTGCCCCATTTCGGTTGGAGAAGGAATTTGGAACTTAT
Source organism: Eptatretus burgeri (assembly GCF_056783735.1). Lineage (NCBI taxonomy): Eukaryota > Metazoa > Chordata > Myxini > Myxiniformes > Myxinidae > Eptatretus > Eptatretus burgeri. The sequence continues at coordinate 58,515,779 of NC_140961.1, forward strand.
CCAGGATACCAGTAATAGCTTGTCTACTCTTCGTGAAGAACCTCGTGAGACCTTTAACGACCACCAACTAGTGCTTGCAAATGGGATGCCCAGTTTAACGTCCATCTTAGGGACAGCACACTGACAAATCTCCCTGCCTATGAAACACTTGGTGACAGTTTATAGCTGGGCTGAGATTTGAACCCAGGCTGCATACATCATACCAACAAAGATTCAACCTTGGTCTAAAGTGTGAGTGATCTCCCTAGCATTGATGAGTCTTGCACCCTTTGCTGTTGTCCATGGCCATCTCCTTCGCTGGATATCAGATTTCATCCACTCTTACAATCAGCTAGTTACTTTGTATTGGGATTCTTCCCATGCTCTTTATCCAGAGGCAGGAAGCCCTCAACGAGGCATGAAGTGATGATCCTCTTCTTGGTTGATATCACTCACCTCTATCACTGTATATAGTCTATCATTATATTCCTATATAATTGTTAAGTAATGACCTCCACACATTATATCACACTGCAGGTGAATCCGCCTTGAGCTGTTTTTCGGCATGGCTTTTCAACCTCGTCTAATGAACCGACCAGCTTGGCTTGACGTCCAGCTGTAGGTGGCAGGCATTTTTAATTTGTTCAAGGTCCTGCCGATAACTTGCCTACTCTTCACGAAAGTCGCCGTGGGCTCTTTAAAATCCACCAAAGACCAATATTGGCAGACGGTTCCTTCACTTGGCTCTGATGGATGGTACACTCAGAGGCATCACCCTGCATGTGAAACACCAGGGTGACAGTTTACAACTGATTTGGGATTCGAACCTAGACTAGACCGTTCAGACATGTTCATATATATATATATATATATATATATATATATATATATATATATATATATATATATATATATATATATATATATATATATATATATATATATATATATATATATATATATATATATATATGCTTTCCTGCCAGCACCCACGAAGCAATAATTTGTGTTAATTTATTTATTATATTATAATTCCACTTTAACATCCTGTAATCCTTCTTCTTCTTCTTCTGCATGTCAGTTTCTCCCACAACTCCCATTCCCTTTTCAATTTCTCTCATCTGCCTCGATCACTTTCCCTTCTTGATCGTAAGCATCTTTGTCCTCTCTCTGTTTTGGCCAACAGCCATTTTCCCCCCCGCCCCCCCCCAACTTGAGCCCTCGAGCCTGACAACTTATTCCGTAGGGTAGTTTTTTTTCTTTTCCTATTGCTCTTGATGCCCTGCAGGTATTGTGGTGGCTCAGATTGCAGTGCATTCACCACTGATTGGATAATCCTGGGCATGATGGGAGGATAATTATGCACTCGAGGCAATTTAATCTGATCACAGATCTTTAAATTGGTTGCTGGGATGGCAGTGTTGTACATTAGATTTTAAGCTGGTTGTCCCCATTGCACATGCTTGTGATTTTTTTTTTTTTTCCTTTTATAAAAATAGGCCTTTGGGCTGATTCTTTGAAATTGCATATTATTGCTATACTCTCTGCATAGGTTAGGATTGATAGATCAGCCACTGCATTTGAGAACTCAATGAGTCCAATGTACAATCATTTTTTATTTTTGCTTTGCAATTCCTACCCCCCCTTCCTCCATCATAAATTAACTAAATTCTCTGTACGTTCTTTTTCTAAAGCTACGCATTGCGGTTTCTTGATATGCGATGCAATCTACCTTATGGGGTAGGTGAACCCTTACAAATTCTCCAAGAATGGGAACTTGGCTGTACAATTTATGGCCATGCAAAGATTTTCAAAACTATACACATGCATCTTGGCCTAAAGACCAAGGTGCATGGTCACGCATAAAACACGTGCTCATGTACCTCGTCTCCAAGGCTAAAAATGCAGCGTCATACAATCTACGCTTAATTGTTTTTATGGCTTCATCACTTGCCTTGATGGCTTCACACACAGGACAAAATGGACATGTGCAAAACCTTGTAGTTCATAGGTCTTGTTGGGATGGTTTTATAGATACACAGTTGTCAATCATGCTTTCAATGATGCCTTTTCAAGCTTTCAGATACAAACAAAGACCATTTTGGTCTGAAGCTGATTGCTTGGATGACGAATGAGGAAACGGTATTGTCACATAACTTGCACATTATGAAAACATTTCCTCGTCTGTTTTAGTTCCTCGTAACACTAACCTTGATCTTTGTGAGCAGTGTAATTTTTTATTTTTTGCTTTTGATTTATCTTTCAAAGGGATGTCTGACCTACCTTCCCATGCAATTGATGTTAACTTATCTTTATGTCGCCGTCCCCCCAAAAGAAAAAAAAAAGTAAAGAACATATTACTTCAACATTGTATGCCGTAAACCTTTAAACCCATGTACACACGGCCAGCAGCCAACTTTGATGGAATTTGCAGAATTTAACAGGAAGTGGAAGCTGCCTGACGTATAGATAAAGGAAAACCACAGGGTCGGAGCAGATGAAAAATATGGGTCTGCTTAATGTAATGCACGTTAACTGTGAGTTTGTGGCGCTGCGGTTGTCTGGGAGCAAATCCCACCTTAGCCCAATGTTTTGGGGGATGGGGGGAAGTAGGGGGTGGAGGAGGTGGTTGAGTTTATGCACAGTCTATGCTGGGACAGCTGCTGCTCAACAAACTTCACAGTATGTATTCCACAAATATAGATTGTACCAGAATTGTACAATTCACCTTTTAACCCGAATCCTTTTCATCCTTTCGATGCAGTAAGAATCCCTGCTGTTCAATCAGGTTTCTCCTCTGTCTTCGTCATCTCATCAATATTCATGAGTCTTCCACCCCTACCCCCCATCATCTCACGAAACAGCGGGTTTTTGATGAAAAGTGCAACTTCAACCACCGTTTTCTCTACGATTGATGTACATTTCGCAGTTGATGCTAGACATGTGTGGTGATGATATCTTGCAGATTGGTATTTTGCAGAAAAGAAAAATTGAGCTCAACATGGTTGAACATTAACTCTTTAAATGAAAGCACAAGTTTAGCTTGGAGACTTTCTGTTGTACCAAAACGTGTTTGTTTTTGGGTTACTCGCATAACTAATCGGCTGTTTTAATAACCGTGCCGACAAGGTCTGTTTTTGTTCTTATTCTAGATAACATTATACAAAATATCACCACCTTTCCTTCAATGTGTACTTATCTTTCATACTGGCCAAAAACACCTACTCCTCCTCCTCCTCCTTCTCCTCAGCCCCCCCCATCCCCTCTCCATTTTTAATAGAAGCAGTATTTGGGAATTAAGTATATTGACAGAGTTTCAGATTTATTCTCTGAATAATTTTAAATTTATGTTTCCTCCAGTTTGTTGTCGTGTAACACTTTAACATTTTTTTTTCTTCTTTCCCATCCCTCAGAACCCATAAACACAACCTTTCTCTTATTTCCAACATCTCAACACTCTCGGCACTCTCCCTACTCAGTATTGGCGAAGAGTTTGAGGACTATGGGGAGGGTGATGTCACAGACCTTTCTATGGAGGAAGCACCGCAATTGGTCGACCCTCTGGTTTCCCGAAAAACTTCATTGCTACCTCACAATGGGTGAGTTAAAGGATGAGGGTTCAGCGTCTCAGCTTTGAGTTTGTAGTTCTGAACTTAGCTTAGGATTGTAAAGGGTTTCCCTCTGATGTATTTGAAACTGTTGTGCTTGAGGTGATAATGATATTATGTTGTGGTTGAGATGTGTGCTCCTTTTGTTTCTCCAGAACAGTTTTACCTTTGTAATTGGTTTGCCATAACGACATGTATACCTTGACAAATGGGCACATTATTATTATTATCTTTTTTTTTGACAGAACAAGCCATGAGGATGAATGTGTGGATGGTCATCTAATGTCAGAAGCACTATATTTTTGCACTGGATGCTCTCGTCACCTGGAACAGTTGGGGGAGCTCGAAAATCGCCTCCACAGACTGGAGACCTCCAGGTAAGTTGTGGGTTCTCTTTTATTTTTTTATTTTTTTTGGTTTGTTGATGTGAGGGAAAAGGATTTGTTTCCTAATCCCCGAGGGAAGCTCACAAAGCATGATTATGCTTACCTTGTGAATCTAGGTATTATTTGAGCAAATATAGTTCAGCATGTTGCTTAATATAATCTTTGGAGAGTTTGGACTTTCTTTCTCAACCACCTCTATTGTTAACAGCTCCTTTTTTGTCATTGTAGACAGAGAGGAATCCAATGGCATTACGAAGTCTAAAATCATTCCAAATGTTTAGATAATTTCACATACTGGTCACATGTTTGCTGAGCAAAACCATCTCACTATTGTTTTCTTTTCTTTTGTAATAAAAGTACAATCCTTATAGGTAGGCATACAGCCACCAATATTACTTTGCAAGAAAAACTGCAGGTGGAACCCTTTGTCAGGTTTCGTGGACCAATTTCTGTTCAATAATGTAACATATTGTGTTTTTATTTATTTAATTATTATCTTTTCTGCCTATCCACAGTCCAAACAAAAGGATGCTGTCAATGGCATATGCAAGGTATGTTTTCTTCACATTTCACCAATGCGGTTTTGTTTTATAAATCCCGTTAAATAATATCATTTTGATGAGGACTGGGTATTCTCGGGCACTGTCCAAGACCGGTGTTGGTAAAACATTTTTGAAATCCATATGACCACTACGGATGAACCCACTTGGATGGTGACCTGTTGTCTGGCTTTGTTTGGATTAAAACTTCTTTTGTTGCATCTTTCTCACTGCTTGATGCACATTCTTTCAGTAAATATTGGTAGTCGCCAGTCTAACATCTGCATTGTATCCTCTTGTCACCCAGGCAGCTAATGCAAGGTAGGAGTGGCAGCTTGGATAACTTGGTTCCAGATTGCACGGACTCAGCAGAACCTGACATTGAGGAAAAGGTGTTTGTGTGTGTGTGTGTGTGTGTGTGTGTGTGTGTGTGTGTGTGTGTGTGTGTGTGTGTGTGTGTGTGTGTGTGTGTGTGTGTGTGTGTGTGTGTGTGTGTGTGTGTGTGTGTGTGTGTGTGTGTGTATATATTTTTTTTAACACCATAAAATTGATTGCTAATTAATGACACAAGGGTTTTGTTTTTGCAGTTCATATGCTTGAATACTTTTTATTTGGTACCATCGACTAACAATCAAGTGTATATAAACTTCAAATTATTACAGCGATTTGCTTCAATATAACTTGCGGTTAATACAAACATGTGAACTCGAGCTGTGAGTGTGGTTATTGTTGCATTTTTGGACCTTTGGTGTGGTATTTACATTAAAAAGTTGTGGAATAAGGTTTTGGATAATATCAGACTTTGGCCTTATCTTCACTTCCTCGAGAAGTTTTCTTTGGTTCTCTTGTTAACAAAATTACCATTACTTTATAAATAACTCTTGCAAATCATGCACAGGCCTATAGTTCAGTGATATCTTTCTGTGATTCAGTAGGCTATGATACAGTTCAGTTCCTGGTGATATACACACTGTGTGCGTGTCATCCAAAATGTTACAATCACCTGTTCATGTAGTGCGTTTTATTTATCTATTTATTTATTTTGATGTACCATACTCTTTACAGAGCTTTGGTGCTGCCGAAGCAGTTTCTTGGCAAGGGTCAGTGCCGTGTATAAATCGTCTGGCCAACTAAACAATAGGTGCCATATTGTTACCCAGGTAGCCAGCAATTGAGCGCTGCATAGTTCAAAGGGGCACAGGCAGCATGACTGGGCATGGATTTCTTTGGTGGCATTTTCAAAATATTTATCCATTTTTATTTGCTCAGTTGCAATCAACACATGCATGCCATAATCAGATGCCACTGAGGCACATACAAGTTAGAATCCTGCCCCCGATACAATTGTATACAGTCGGCATGTGGGTTATGTTGCATAAACAAATCAAAGGTGACTTTTTTTATACAAGTTATGATTATTTGACTAATCCTGAACAACAGTAGTCAGAGTGAGATGTATTTATTTATTTATTTTCAGAGAATATCAATCATCATAGCAGAATATTCAGAGGGAAGAATCCTGAAATTCAAATGACTAAAACCCATGCCCCCCTATAATCACAGATTAAATTTCATAGCTCAGTGACTATTGGTGTATACATATTGCATCGATTGTGGTTGTGGGAGACTACTTGAGTTTTTTTTGCAATCATCTCATCGCCATATTTTTGCTCCACAGCTCCCTGTCGTCCTTACTTTTCTATTCTGCTTTTTCGAATATACTGTATAGCATGATATTTCAAAAAGTTGTGGATGAGTTGGGTGACGAGAACAATCCTATTCAATTTTGTTTCATGTCTGGATCCAGATCCGGCCTATTAGTGGGATACAAAATGTAAACTGTTCAGCCTGACAGAGGTATGCACTAGACTGAGTACTGTTCTAGTTAGCTCTCTTCTTGGTGAAGTAGTTTTGCAGTGATTTGACTTTTGCTTCCAAGTCCGTTCGCTATGTTTGTGTACTCTGGGGGTGTGGCATTCATTCATTCCATCTCCATCAGCTCAATGTAAGTCGATCGAGATTTCGGGAGCAGAGAACGGCACAGCTACATCCACGTTTTCATTCTTGTCACTGTCATCTTCACCTGAAAAGGGAGTCGATTCATGTAAACATCGAATCGTTGATTTCAACAAGCTTATATGGGAAAATACCAGGGAGTGACTAATGTGGTAAATTTTGCACAACTTGACACCAAACAATATCTGAAATTTTTATGGAATTGATAAACAAATTGCAAAAAGGGAGCAGATTTGGATGATAAACAAATTGAAGTCGATTACGGAAGATTAACACAGTGCATCATCAGCAAAACCTGTGAGCTAATATATTCTGTGCTGAGTGATTATAGAAATCAGAGCAGAGGAATTGAAGGTGATTTTTCGATCAATCGGCTCGGTGGCAAAATACTAACCGCTGATGAAGTGATCCAAAGTTGGCAAAGTAAAAGTGCTTTACTGGCCCCTGATAAAGGGAGGGAGCACTGTATTATGCTCCTATTCACTCCATTCCTTTAGTACAATCAATAGTGTAGTAGAGAAGAAGATTCAGAGCCTCGAAAGCTCCTCCGAAAGAGTAGAAAGTACTCGTTTTCTCTGATACGTCATGGAATGCTGCAAAACAACAGAAAATTTCATACTTTGGTATATTATCCGTCCATAACGGGTATTACCACGTTTGAAATATGCACCTATTTGAAAAACGAATTTTCTTGAGGTTTCCGACCATCTATCCTCTTCACTTTGTTGTCCCACAGTTGTCCAGGATCTTTGGGGGAAGCGGTGCATCTTGACGCCCTACCCAGACCGCACGGAACATCCGACAGTAAACCACCATTCCATATTGATTGATAGAATCTTTAATAACACCAAAATTTGAAGGTTTTCTTTCGGTTGGAAAGCTTCTGTGTAGTGCGGACCGTCTGCTTCTGGGCAACATGTTGGTGTGAAGTCACATGAAATGATTGAGCCACCAGACAATATATGGTGAAAGAATCTTTATACACGGCACTGGCAAGGGTTATACCGGGTGGTTTGCCATTGCCTTCCCAGTGTTGTGTGTCCTTGCTCGATCCTTTTAAATGCTGCGTGCCAAGCAAAGAAGCAGCACATACCATTTTTGGTCTTTGGTACAACTCCGACGGGGTTTGAACCCCCCCCAACCTCCAAATTCATTGCGGACGCTTGAACCATTACACTCGTCTGATGTGTGTGTTGGGGGGGGGGGGTGGGGTGCAAGGTAGTTATTAAAATGTAAGGTCTTAGCATTGACTGTATGCTCATGTCGGATAGATCATTACCTCTGCCACTGAAGGTGGATGGAGGTTACGTTGTCAACTCTGTGTCTCTGTGAGCAGGCTGTCTCAGAATGTTAGACTGATTCGGCCAAAACTTGGTGGACTGGTTGGGTGTGTGAAGATGATGATTTGATTATATTTTGGTGAAGATCCAGATACGAGAATTTAAGTGATTCTGCAATTGTCTCGAGCCTTGGGCCGACATTGGGAAGCCGCCATCTTGGTGCCTGTGCCGCATCACCTCCGGCACGAGTAGTTGGGAGGAGGGAAGGGAGGGTCCATTTGAGTACTGAACGGGTGGCATTCACTCTCTTTCACTGGGGTACATTTTGGTGTGGAGCTCTGCTTTATTTTGCTTTGGACTGTCTGGAGCTGGATGTTCTTTTTTGCCAGTGACACTCCAAGGTATTTCACTGCTGTGCCACAATCTCTGCCTGGTATAGGCCAACTCTGCTTTGCTATCCATGTGCACTTAGTCTTTAATGTAACATATGGGTTTATTTTTTTTTATTTTTTTTATTAATATCCTGATTCATCATTTAACTTCGTCCTGCTAGATCCGTCCATACATGTTTCGTGTCCGTGCCTCTTTATTTCAATAAATTATATATATATATATACACACACACACGCATTAAAATAATTTGCATGCCTGCTCCAACAATCTTTCTCCTGCACATCACTCATCTTGATGACATTGGCAAAAATCCCTAAGGTTGTAAATTAAGTTAAAATCCTGAATAGCATTGCTCGCCATACCGATAAGCTGAGTGACTGATCAAATTGAGCTACAAGCTCTGCCGTCTTTCGCGTTTCCTGCCATGTGCCATTCGCCTCTGCGTAACGATATTCAAGAAGTCCCCCTTCCCCGTATTGTGCGACTCCTGTCGTGCTTCAATATTTTCTGAAGCTTTTTGTTAATAATAGCAATAAGAGAACTGAGTAAAAATAAATAAAATAATAATAAACATTTGCAATGACTTGGTTGTATTTGCTACAAATACGTATGCCTGTGCACAATTGAAAATATGATGGTAAAGCGTGTTTACAAAAAGATTCACCTTTCCCTCGGTTAACTCGGTGGTATAACAAGTCATCCTATTCCTTATGCGTTATTGGATGTATCGGGTCTCGATGTTTGAATTTCAATAAATACCAAGTACCCTTCTTGCTGTAATTGATGTCTGTAAAGTGGAGTTTTGTGGTTAACAACAACGTGCCTTACTGTGATGAATGCATGTGGTTTTATGCTTTGGCTTTAACTTGTACATTATGCCAATTTATGTTTGAGTGATTTTGTTACAGCAAATATTTAAGATCTGAACAACGTCCTGCTCGTGTCTAAAAGTCATTGAGCCATTCATCTCTTCCTGGTAAAATAAGGACATGTTTATCAGTTGAAATTGCATTCAAATTTTACTCTGCTCAGAATCGCTGTTTTGAGATTGCATTGGGCAGAGATAAGCCGCCACATCCTGCCAAGATCCCGGAACTGATGATGTCACTCCCATACTAACTTCATTCTTAGATTGTGCATTCTCACAAATATTGTGCATTTTATAAGAATAACAGTGATTTCTTGATCACTGTTTTATCCAGGGAGGTGCTGCCTACAACTTTAACACACTACTTAATTGGTGTGAAGGTAAACAATGGGTGTAGGCCACGTGTATTCAAAAGTTTCAAATTCCAAGGACATGTTGCAAAGGCAGCTGTGTGAATATGTAACTCGGATCAATGGCGGTGACTGCGTGATCTGGTTTTCAGTAGTAATTGCAAACTCTGTAAAACATGCTTTTGGAATACTTCTTGTTATAAAATTGACAAGTCTGGAGACTGCGATTGTTTACGAGGGGACGCCACGGCAAACTAGCGGGAATTGAGAAAAACGTAAATGATGAAAGTTGTAGTACTCGAAGAGCACTACTTGCATACCAACTTTCATTCGAAACAGTTGAAAACCCTCGGAGCTCGATGCCCAATTTATTGATTTTTTTTTGACATTTTCTAAGTTCATGACCTTGACCTTGGGACGAAAATGAAAAATCTCCGACGGGGTTTGGGCTAACCAAATACTGAAACCCCTGCCGGATTCGACAAACCCCCTCGGAGAAGATGCAACTTGAAATCGGCTACCCCCTAAAAACACATGTTTTTTGGGCGTGGCTCCACCCATAATGGGCGCAGCACGCCATTCTGAGGAAAACACAACTAGATCATGATATAAACCTCCCACCCAAATTTTATCAGGATCGGATCAAAACCCACGGAGCTATGCTCGGGACAGAGACAGACAGACAGACAGACAGACACACATACACACATACACAACAAATATCGTGGTCACTCTGGCTGGCGCTCGTGAACCAATATTTTATTGATTGATTTTATTATATTAGCAGTTAGTATATTACTCTCATTGTTTTCTTTCCAAGCATGTAACTACTCAAAAAGGGTAAACCAAGCTAAGTTTTTATTTTATTTTTTTTTCTTTTGATGGAGCCAGGGCGAGCTTATGTGCATAACCAAATAACAGGAAATCACAAGACCGCACTGGTGGCCAGTATTTAATACATGAGACTGGTATCGGCTTCACATGACCATTGCCTGCTGACCCTTCCTTTTGGAACTCTCCTCTGTGAAGTGGGTGGAATAGAGGCATTTCTTCAAGGTTTCAAATGCACTAACGTTCCCTGCATTGTAACCACTTGGGAATCGCACTTGACAGCTCCTTTTCTTTCAGGAATGGGTGGTGGAGAATCCCTTTACCTCTGTACATTGAGTATTTAAACTTTGAAGCAGTGCACTTCTACCTCATGTCATCCCCCATCCTGACCCTGTAATCTTTATTACCCCCTTCCTCATGAACCCTTCTGAACCTAAACAGTGTTTCCTCTCTGTCTGTCTCTTTTCCTTTCCTGTTTGTTTACTCTATTGCTGGTTGTGCTTATTTGTTGCCCTGCTACTACTGTCAATTTCACATCACTCTTCCATGCGTCTCTCGCACACACACACACGTGTGTGTGTGTGTGTGTGTGTGTGTGTGTGTGTGTGTGTGTGTGTGTGTGTGTGTGTGTGTGTGTGTGTGTGTGTGTATATGTATATATACACGAGAGAGATTGATTCATTCAAAAGTGCATATTGGCCAGAAATTAACCTCAACCTTTCCCTGAATGTACAGTTGAATTTTTATCCTCCACCAACCAACGAAGCTGGCGGGGGATATAGAAATGGGTTCCGTCCGTCATTTCGTTTCCGGAGCTTAACTACAAATCCCCTCAAGATATATTTACGAAATTTGGTACACATATCAAGCAAGTGGTGAACTGGTGCCTTTTGATATTTTCTAATTGATAGGTCACATGGTTTGGCAGCCATGTTGGATTCAAGAAAAATATTAAATAATGTTTTCTCTGGAATCACATAACCCAACGAAGCAAAAATTTGCAACCATCATCTTCCATCATGTCTGCATACATAGGAAAAATTGACGTCAAGTCACATGGTTTGGCGGCTATCTTGGATAGAAAAACACACCTCATCCAATTAACACGAAACTTCACACACGTATTCTACTGGAGGATTGGAGGCAGAATGTAAATTTATTATGTCATAGGTCACATGGTTCATCAGCCATCTTGGATTGAAAATTAATAAATTAAAAAAATCTTCTCCAGAATGGCTGGACAGATTGATATGAGGCAAAATTTCACATACACTTCCCCAAGACATCCTTTCAGAAGTTTGTTAATTTCTAATTGATAGGTCACATGGTTTGGTGGCCATATTGAATTTACCCTAAAACCTTCAAACATCTTCTTCTCCAGAAAGGCTGGTCAGATCAAGGGGAACTTCACATACGTATTGCACACGCTTAGGGAATATAAGTTTGTTAATCCTCATTTACTATGGCGGGCGATATCGAAGACTTTGTCTTCAACGGATGCAAGTTATTTTTTTTAATGAATTACAGAATGAGTGTGTGTTAACTTAGTAATCTTAGGTGCCATAAATATGGTGGATAGAAAAAGTGAAAATGAGAGCCATTAAGAGAAAAGGATGGAAATGTATAAAAAAGTTGCAAAGTTCCACTGTTGGTAGGGAATCAGTTGGGTCTGCCATCCCATGGGAGTTTCTTTTAAGAATTTGACAAAATTATCTAAGTTCACACGAGTGGGTTGTGATCCATAATTTGAGGAGGTAGCAAACCTAACTGCAACATCTTTATTAGCATGACCTTTTTATTTTATTTTATTTTATTTTCCTGACCATTTGCTAACCTTGCCAAAGTTCAGTGTTTTCAGCTGAAATATTTCCTCGAATATTTGTACATGAACTCCAGTTTCCGCCGCTAAGTGTTGCTGTCTTCAACTGCTTCCATTTTAACAATGACGGTAATTGCACCATAACAAGTCATTGATGCTTCCAGAATTCAATGTTGAAAGATCGTAGGACGGCCTGGTCAAGCTTGACTATTTCCACATTCGAGCCTCGTCGATCAAATGTGGACGTGGTTTTGCAATGGTCGATTGGTTCTCTTCACAGAACATTTGTGGAATTATCTAAACTGCCAAATGTTGGCTATTGTCATCTAGTTTTATCACGGAAGGAACCCGGACTTTTGTAAATAAGTAGGATGCTTGGTGCTCAGGGATCTTTATTTAATTTTGTGAAATTAAGAAGTACTCTTCTCTATTTTGGCATGACACTTGTGTTTGTAATTGCATCTTGGGTTAAAGCAACACTATTTTCTCTGTTTTAATGATTCCTGTAGTAGTTTGCAGGATAACTTGGAAGGTATGTGCATTTGCCTTTGAGTTGAGTTGCCTGGGTTTGAATCTGGACTTTGCTATAAACTGTCACTCTTGTCTTTCACATGCATGGCAATGCATCAGTGCGTGCACCATCATTGGAAAGATGTTAAGTTGGAGGATCCGTCTGTCAGCACTTTTAATTGGTGGACGATAAAGATCCCACAGTGCCCCTTTCAAAGATGAGGCGAGTTATTTCCGGCTCCCTGAACAAATTACAAATTTGGGCCTGGCCAGTTGGTTCTTAAAAGATAGGTCAAAAACATTCCCTGGCTGACCCCACAAGAAGATGGGAATAACTGGGGCTGTTGGAATATGATGATGTAATGGGAGTCTTGACACCTGTAAGATCATGCTTAAAAAGGTTTGTTTGTTTATTTATTTATTTTTTCTTCAATTTCTGTTTTTGCAAAAAAAATATTTACATTGTCAAAAAATGCATTATATTTGACTTTTTTTTTAACCCCTTTGTCTCAAAGTATCCTTCCTCCTGTGAGCAGCTGGTAATTTCCTCCACCACTGAAGGTGAAGGAGGTTATGTTTTCACCCCTTTCTGTCTTTGTTTGTCTGTTTGTCTGTTTCTGTGTCTGTGTACAGGATATCTCAAAAAGTTGTGGACAGATCTGGATGAAATTTTGTGGACAGGTTAGTTCGGTGTGTGACGAGGACAAACTGATTAGATTTTGCTGAAGATCCGAATCTGGATACGAGAATTATTTAATTTTTTTAAGTGATACTTCACCATTGAGAGATGGGGCCCAAAAACGATATAGTACTGTATAGCATGATATTTCAAAAATGTATTGGGCCTGATATGTTCTTGTGGATCAGGCATTGCATGGTGGAGATATGCGCTCCACAGAGTGCCCTTTTAGTTTATTTCTGTGTCCATTACTGTAACCTTTATCTGTGTTTTTATTTTTATTAAAAAAAAAAAAAACCTGTGTTACTTGCTGCTTTCAGCATTGCAAAGTGTTGTTGCTGTATACTCTTGTTTTCTATTTGAATTCCAGAGCTTTGGATTTACAGAGCTCATCTTTGTGTTTCCTTCCTGTCACATAGTGTTATCCAAATAACCCCACACTATTCTTGTTTACGTTAACATTCACCCTCATACAAACTTTCATCGTTGCGCATGGAGAATAGCAGTTCTGTCGGCTTGTTTTGTGTCCAAGCTCACCTTCGTGCTTCGGTCTAGGCCTGTCGACTGTGCATCTCTGATAAAGTTACTTAACGACTCCCTGAAGGTATAATTGACAGTTTTGTGATTTTGTTAATGCCATCACCACAATGTTCTGTTGCCATACTCCCCAATCATACTTACCTGATGACAGTGATGTAGGAATGGTCTCTCTCTTGCTGGATTTGAACTTTAATCTGACATTTGGTGAATTAAGTTAATAATGTTGTTGGTAACTAGAGCAAAGTTGATGGCACGTCATCGCAAAGTCAAAAGATTGCAAAAAGTTCCACCAGGAATGACCCAATATCAAGTTTCGAGTTGAAATATTTTCCTGTTTTGACCCCTGTGACCCTGGGGCATGAATTTGGGGTCAAAAAAAATCATTACATGTTGATTGCATATATAAAGTTTAATTTTAAAATGTGCCTTGCATTTGTTTTGGTTTTTGACCCCACCCCAGGGAACACACATTTACACACACAGTTAGTGTCTTGTGTCAGGCCAACCATAATTCAAAGAAAGATGCAGGGATGGTTTCACATGATCATTTATTGTGACCATACTTTTTGGAGGAACATCCTGACATCCTTTTTACATGAAAGAAGTTTTTATTACTTGTAAAATAAATAAATTAATTAATAATTAAAAAAACAAAAAACATTAAGGCTTGAAAGCAAAGCAAATGTGATGAATTTATTTTGAATTGATTTCACTCCAATGTCTAATGGATGACATTCTTCCTTGTTTTAAATGGATAACTTCCAACTGGTGATTTTTTTTATTTTTATTTTATTTTTACAAACACCGAGAAACCGTACCAGGGACTTCAGTATTCGTATTTGTAGTCTGTCCAAAGGCAGTTTCTTTGCAAGGGTTATACTGAGTGGTTTGCCATTGCCTTCCCAGCAGTAGTTGGAGCAGGAATTTTGAATTTGTTCTTGGTGCCGGCGATAGCTCGCCTACTCTTAGCAAAGGTCACTGGGATCTTTCACGTCCATCAACTAATGATGATAGATGGGACGCTCAATTTAACATCCATCTGAGGGACAGCACACACATTGATGAATCGACCTGCCTGTGAAACATGGGTGAGTTTATAGGTGGGTCATGATTCAAACCAAGGCTTGGATGGCTTTGAGGTGAGTCTGTATACCTCTTGGCCATCCTGTCATCCCAGACTTCAACATATGAGTTTGTAATAAATAGCTCCAGAATCTTTGACGAGTTGATTGTCATCTTTGTTTCATTCTGCCCTGCTCCTGATTGGAGCTGCTTGTATTTTTACCATTGCCAAAGGAGATGAAATTGTGTCTGTGTCTGTCTCTCTTGTTTTTGTTTTTCTGCACAGAACTTTAGTGTTTTTCTCCAACCAATTGTCAGATTGAGAATTTTTTGCCGTAGGAGCGACGACTCGTGTGCAGAGACATGACAGAAGTACATAGACGCCTTAAATTTATTCATTTCATCTGTATAAAGCAAGTTTTACTCAGTGATTTGTACTAATGTTCAACTATTTATTTGCAGAAACGAGTTATTGAGTCATGTATGACAATTAACTATGCCTCAAACCCAGGGCGCACACGACCTTTGCGATTTTCAGAGGACGAATTGTTGGCAAATTGGAAGGTGGAGTCAGCTAGCATCAGATAGCTCAGAACCTTGACATTCCATGTTCTGCGGTCAATCGGGTGATTGTGCAATTCACCAGCGAAGGCAAGGAATCAACAGCTTCCCATTCTGGTCGATCTGGGTCCTCAGAAAGGTGTCTTCAAGCTGTCAAGTGATCTGTTGAGAACTCTCCGTTGCAAGGCAACAGATGTTGCAGAGGAGGTTCAAGTTAGCTAAAGAACTGCCATGCGGTACTTTCATCAACTGAGTTACGATGGGAGAACAGCTCGGAGAAAACTTCTTCTTAGACCAGCCAAGGTTCAAAGGAGAAAGAAGTGGGCTGATGTGATGGCAAACAGACCCTTGGAGTTTTGGCAAACTGTCATTTTTTTCATACGAGTCCCAATTTTCTGAAAGTGGGTGTGTATCGTTTGGAGACTTCCCAGTCAACAATTATCTTTGAACCAATTGCAGCCAACTGTCAAACACGGTGGGTTTTTCAGTGATTGTGTGGGTATCACCTGGAGTGCTGGTCAGTCAGAGCTTGTGGAGTGTGTTGGCAATATCAACACTACTATACGCATTTCTATCCTCGAGGATGGATGTCTCCCAGTCTTCTCCACTGGTCATATGGTCAAAAACAACACTTCATGGAAGATGGAGCTGCATTCCACACTGCAAAGAATGGCAGAACAGAAATGGGATCAAGCGACACTCATGGCCAAGTCTGTCTCCTGAAATGAATCCCATTGAACACCTCTGGGCCATGTTGGATTGAGCTGTGCTGAAAAAGTCCAGGAAGCCAACATCATGGGCAGAATTGCTAAACCTTTTGTGGGAAGCCTGGGCAGAAATCTCACAAGAGAAAATTTCAGAACTCATTAGTTCTATGCCTGAAAGAGTAAAAGCATTGAAATCTGCAAATGGCAAGTCAAATGTTCTTCAAATGTGCAATAAAATATTCTTTTAAAATCATGGTGTCCATTTACTTCTGTCATGTCTTTGTAGAATGTTTTATTGATTGTCATAGGACACGTGGTGTGGCAGCCATGTTGGAAAAACAGAAAAACTTTGGACCTCTATCTCTGAAACTGCACCAAGGAAAAAATTGGAGCTTGGCTCATGACAAGAACACAACATGAGGGATAAGTGTGATATTTTATGACGTCATAGGTGCCTTTGTTATGATATCATAATTGCATATGTAGAATGCTGCATCTGATCAGTATGCAAAATTTTGAGGGTTGTCTAGGGATAAAATTGTCCACGAAAAAAAAACATTACATCAGTCACGTGATTTGGCAGCCATATAGTTAAAAAAAAAAAACACACAACCCACAAAATCTTTTTCTCTGAAGTGGCTCAACAGTTCGAGGTGAAACTTTACACGTACGACGGCCTATCCATGAGGAACAAAAGGTCCACACATATGCTCCATGCCCAAAAGTATGTGGACACCTCATCAAACATCTCATTCCAAAATCATGGGCATTAATATCGAGTTGGTCCCCGCTTTGCTGCCATAACAGCCTCCACTCTTCTGGGAAGGCTTTCCACTAGATGTTGGAATGTTGCTGCGGGGATTTTTGCTTCTATTTAGCCACAAGAGCATTCGTGAGTGCAGGCACCGATGTTGGGCGATGAGGTCTGGCTCACAGTCGGCGTTCCAATTCATCCCAGAGGTGTTCGATGGGGTTGAGGTCAGGGCTCTGTGCAGCCCAGTCAAGTTCTTCCACACCAATCCTGACAAACCATTTCTGTATGGACCTCGCTTTGTGCACGGGGGCATTGTCATACTGAAACGGGAAAGGTCCTTCCCCAAACTGGTGCCACAATGGTGGAAACACAGAATCATCTCGAATGCTATTGTATGCTGTAGCCTTAAGATTTCCCTTCACGAGAACTAAAGGGCCTTGCCCGAACCATGAAAAACAGCCCCAGACCATTATTCCTCCTCCACCAAATTTTACAGTTAGCAAGTCGTGTTCTCCTGGCATCTGCCAAACCCAGATTCGTCTGTCAGACTGCCAGATGGTGAAGTGGGATATTACCTTTCCAACGTGGGATGATTCATCACTCCAGAGAACGTGTTTCCACGCTCCAGAGTCCCATGGTGGTAAGCTTTACACAACTCCAGCCAACGCTTGTCATTGTGCATGGTGATCTTAGGCTTGTGTGCAGCTGCTCGGCAATGGAAACACATTTCATGAAGCTCTCGCTGAACAGTGCCTGTGCTGATGTTGCTTCCAGTCAGTTTGGAAGTAGTGAGTTTTGCAACCGATGACAGATGCTTATTCCGTGCTACGTGCTTCAGCACTCGGCGGTCCCATTCTGTCAGTTTGTGTAGCCTTCCACTTTGCGGCTGAGCTGTTGTTGCTCCAAGACGTTTCCACTTCACAATCACAGCACTTACAGTTGACCGGGGAAGCTCTAGCAGGGCAAAAATTTGACTAATTGACTTGTTGGAAAGGTGGCATCCTGTGATGGTGCCATGTTGAGTCATTGAGCTCTTCAGTATAGCCCATTCTACTGCCAATGTTTGTTTATGGAGATTGCATGGCTTTGTGCGTGTTTTTTTTCAATACACCTGTCAGCAATGTTTGTGGCTGAAATAGCCGAATCCACTAATTAGAAGTGGTGTCCACATACTTTTGGCCATGTGGTGTTTGGCAGCCATATTGTATTGGAGAAAAATATTAAATAACATTTTCTCCGGAACTGCTTAATCAATCGACATGAAACGTCACAATTATGATCTCGTCGTGATGCGGAATACATGTTTAAAATTTCAACTTGATCGGATGCATGGTCTGGCAGCCAGATTTTTTTACTTGCGAAATCTAAAGATTTCGCAAGTGTATTGATGACTTCCGTTTCTGTTTGTTTGTTTGTAGGCACGATAACTCGAGAACGGAAGAAGCTACCAATGTCAAATTACACCACGTGATTCAGGAGGGTGATGGCTTGTGCTGATTAGATTTTGGTCAAAATCGGTCAAAGGTCAAGGTCACAGTGAGGTCAAATTCGGTTTTTGATGGTTTGGTACAGATAACTCGAACGGAAGAAGCTACTAATGTCAAATTACACCATGTGATTCAGGAGGGTGATGGCTAGTGCTGATTAGATTTTGGTCAAAATCGGTCAACGGTCAAGGTCACAGTGAGGTCAAACATTAGATTTTTGATGGTTTGGAACAGTCATCGTAGAAACTTCTGGTTTGCGTCGCTACCTTCTCTAGAGACAGCTTTTATTCGACAAGGTCAGAGGTCAAGTTGACGATTTCGTAAGTACCAGTCTATGACTGCTTGTTTGTTTGTTTGTTCTGGGTTATATATATATATATATATATATATATATATATATATATATATATATATATATATATATATATATATATATATATATATATATATATATATATATATATATATAATTATTTTTAATAAGGCTCACCTGGCTATGTCTGAATAGGTTTGAGAGTAGAGTAGCAGCAGCTAAAATGCGGATCCTATCCAGGTTCCTCCTGATGACTTGATCTTTGCCTTTTTTTACCACTCAGCCCGAATTGGGCTAAGGGGTATTGTCGTCACAGGCGTTGTCCGGCCGGCGTCTGTCAACTTTTGGTTTCCGTCAATTTCGAGAACGCCTTGTCCGATTTAAATCCATTTTTGCAGGGTATGTTGGGGTTGAGTAGAGGAAGGTTCCTTTCAAAAATGGGCGCACTGCGATTTTCAATGTTGCCTCCATGGCAGCCATCTTGAAATTGGTTTCCGGACAATAACTTGAGAACGGCTTGACAGATTGATTTTATTTTTTATTTTATTTTGCGAAGCAAAAATAAATGTCAAATGACCATCACAGATGGGGTGCTCTGCTTTTCTTTTCTTTTTTTTCTTTTTTTTTTCTACTTGCACTTGATCTGGTGTGTGTGTGTGTGTGTGTGTGTGTGTGTGTGTGTGTGTGTGTGTGTGTGTGTGTGTGTGTGTGTGTGTGTGTGTGTGTGTGTGTGTGTGTGTGCGTGCCGTGCTGCGATTTTTCAATATGGCCACCATCTTGAAATTGGTTTGCGTCAAGGGGCTGAGGGGTTACGCCCGCTTTGCGGTGCTATTTTTTTCTTGTTCGGGTTCCTTTTGATTACTCCAATGCAAGACTGTACTTATTTGGTCTTCCATTTAATTTGAATTGAATTTATTTTAATTCAATTTTAAATTCAATTGAACAATAATTTTAAATAAACGTCATGGGTCAGTCAGGTGTCCAATCAAAGTGGACATCTTGGTACCCAGTCGTCACTGTCAGCAGTTATAAAGTGGCAGTCCGAATTATGTCTCATAATTACTTAACACACCAGTTACCCAAATGCCACACAAGATGCACCACACAAAACAAGTCCTGGTGATGGTTTACATTCTCTGATTGCTCTTTTTCTTGTTGTTTTTTTTAATTTTTTTTGGATCACTTGGCTGTTGACCATCTGGTGCACAATATCTCAGGAAACGTTTGTGTCATTTACAGCCGCATGCCTTTCAACAATGACGCATGTAAAGCTTGCTCTGATTTGCCCTTTGCAACCACACAGGGAGATAGGGATTCTGACACAAATGGCAATTATTATTTGTGCTGAAGCTCTAGTCTTCATTAAAATAGCATCCTGTGGTGAAGACAATATCTGATGAAGATAATACATTTATTGATTAACTGATGTTCTGATGTTTCAAACGATGTCAATGTCTTTGAAAAACACTCTTTTCACAAGTTGTAGCAGCAACTTGATGTCGATGTTTCAAACAGTTTTTTTGACATGGCTGAAAAGTGGATTGCTGTCTGTTGTAACTGATTTGAGGTCCCAGTCTCTGGGTGTCGTGGGATAGTGCTTGCATATGATGAAGACATTGCAGTGGTGCACTTAAGATTGCATGTGACAACAGTTCTGTCTGATGCATTGGTCGGGCAAAAGCAGCTTGTATTGTAATGAGTTGATGCAATAAACAGGAGAGGTTTAATGGACCAATCTGTTTATAAAAGACTCAGATAAAGCTAGACCTGAATTACGTTTAGTGTTGGTGAGAATGATTCTGGAATGGTTGAACAATGCATACCATACTGACATAAAAGATGTTTTAGCAATACAGCTCAATTATAATCCCTGATGTCGAGCTACAACACTGTAAAGCATAGTTTATCTTTTTTTATGCTTGAGCCTTGCCTACCCATCGCTTTGCTGATGGTTTTAATCGAAAGGCAGTATGTTGTACTTTACATCCATATTGCATGTCGACCTGTGAATCTGAATGAAGATTTAAAACTAAGTGAAATGTGTGGAAAAGGGATCTTTTATGACGTTGCTGCTGTTTGTGTGATCCTTCTGGGTACTTTTTTTTTTTAATATTGCTCCAAGAAATATTATTTTGTACAATTTTTTTTGTTCTGTGTCCTTCCAAGGGTTCCTGCTGTCAGAGTAATAAATGTTATCGTTGGAACCGCTGCATTATGCCCCCCTTTTCATGCTGCTTCTTCCCTCCAAGAAAGAGGGCTTTCAAAGCAGAAATCTTTATGATGAAACCAACACACATTTTTGGTCCAAGTAAATCTATGGTACCCAATTTCCAATGGTTTTCCAACCAAGTAACTCGATTATTACCTTTCCAACGGTACAATTGTTATTGTTATACGACAGCAGGAATTTATTGAAGGAATAAATTTGAATTGAAGGAATAAATTGAATTAATTTTAATTCCATTCTAAATTCAATTGAACAATAAAAAAACGTCATGGGTAAGTCAGGTGTCCAATCAAAGTGGACGTCTTGATACTCTGTCATCACTGCCAGCAGTTATAAAGTGGCAGTTCTAGTTATGTCTATCATTAATTACATAACACAGCAGAAAACAAGTCCTGGCGACGGTCTGCGATCTTTGATTACTCTTTTTCTTATCATTGTTTTCGGGATTATACGGGGGTCAGAGGTCAAAATTGGTTGAAAAATGAAGGTTTTGCCTTGCCAAACAAAATCTTTACCACATTGCCCACAGACCAAAACAGGTAGACATAAGCCTGGTGTCTGGATCTTTAAAAATAAAAAAAATTTCTGGAGTTGGAAAAGGTTTGTGTTCAGACCGGTCATGATCATTTGATGGATGGCCTGATCTGACCTCTCATCTATTTTGCTAACCAGTAAACCTCATGGCCATCTGTCTTGTGCAATCAAATTTCTCTGCATTTGGGTTTACATTGTAATATTTTGTGATGTTCAATGACTGATTAAGTGGTCACCTGTTCGATGTGACCATTTGGCAATCCTGTTTGCATTGACCAATATTTTGTTGTACTAGTTTTTGTTTTTCCATTAATTATTTCTGTTCCAATTTCTAAGGTTTTTCAATAGGGCAGTTTCAAATTTACTTAGATTTTGACCTTTAATTTGTCACAACATAGGAATGATAATTTATCGGTGCTCGATGCATCTGCTCCAAACAAGAGCTCCTTCTGTGGGCCTGTGAATTCCACATCCATGAAACGAATATTTTATGATGAACCTCATGAATTCATGTACCAAATGTACAATTTTTATTATTATTATTATTCATTTTTTTTTTAAGTGGATCATTACCTTTGGATGTTGATAATTTCAATGTTATGTTGTTGCATATCGGTCACTCTCCTGCCTAATTGTAAAGTAAGTGTATGGCATACGAGTCAATCTGCCTTACAAATGCTGCTGAACAAATTCTGCCATACTTGTATGCCAATATTTTAGAGTGAATGTGGGACTTGTCTGGCAATTAGAGCACAACCCAGATTCACAGCTGCTGGTATGCTGTCCTGATGTCCAGTATATGGGATGCGGATGGTGAAGGAATTAAATGAGCAATGGAATGAGGATAAAAACAGCATTCTAACAAATTGCCTGAAATGTCAAACTTTGATGGAAAGTTGAAATACTACATTGGAATGGCAATAGTGATGAAGAAAAAAACAAGACATGGGAGGGTGGTGTTGTATCTTTGTTGATGAGGATCTGATCATGTATACTTGCTCTTTCCCATTTCTGTTTTCCTTAAACC
This sequence comes from Eptatretus burgeri, assembly GCF_056783735.1. Lineage (NCBI taxonomy): Eukaryota > Metazoa > Chordata > Myxini > Myxiniformes > Myxinidae > Eptatretus > Eptatretus burgeri. Next base: position 58,538,249 of record NC_140961.1, read on the forward strand.
AAAAGGAAAAAATTTGGATTGATTAAACTTATGAGGAAGAATGCACCTTCGTTTTGTGTCTTTTGCAAGTTCATAAATGCATAAGGTAAATTTTGAAATAAAAACAACATCCTTGAATATTAGGCCTTGAGGATCTGTAACCTGCTCCTTTATGCATTCCTTGTCGTGTCGCTAATGGCTTCATTGTCTTCATGTCAGCTGAGCAAATTGGAGAGGAAGGTCTCTGAATTGGAATCCGATTCTGTTGAGAGTGAAGGCATTCAAAACCGGCTGGCACATGAGAACAAACAGCTTGTCCTCAGGTAGGTGATGCAATGATCTTGGAATTTTGCAGCTGGATTAAGTGTGATTTTAAAAAGTGTCAGGACTGTGATGTTAAACATAAGAAAAAAACGATTTGATACGAACTTCTCAAAGTGCAATTGCTTTGCAATGTCATCAGATTAGTCTTTTATTTATATATATATATATATATATATATATATATATATATATATATATATATATATATATATATATATATATATATATATATATATATTCTGTTCAGTTTGGGGCCAATGTTTTGGTAATGCTGCATTTTCAAAGGTCGCATTTTGGTGCCCCTCACAAGTTGCCCAGGGGGCATCGAGAATTGACTGCAATGTGTTTTCTGGTGTTGCATTTAAATCGTACTGTGAAGGGCAGGCATATTAACCCTTCCATATTTGAAGGTTGTTAATGACCCAGCTGTGTTTTTACTGCCATTCTTGTGGGGATGTGATTATTCTCCTGATACTGGCTTTGATTCTAAAAGCCTGAAATTAAGATTGCCTTACTGAGGTGTTAATCAAATGTCCTCACTGCGTGGTGGCCACCATCCATTCTTCATGTTATCATTTTGTTCCACCGATTCTTTGGAGTTGATGAAGTTCCCCTTTTCCGCTTCGTCATGCCCTCTTTAAATGAGCAGAACACACGAGTTGGAGGAACAGTTGAAAGAACAGGAGAGTGGTGCACAGGAGATTGCAGTAGAGGAAGAAAGGAAGCATCGAGAAGCTCTGCTCAAGTTTGAGAGGGATGCCGTGGAAAAAGCCTGCAGCATGACTGCAAGGTGATTCATCTGTTTGCTGGGCAACCTGATACTATGCCTCGTATTCTGTGATACCTAGACTAGTGTCGGTGAAAACTATTGGTCGTTCTTTGTTACTTCTGCCACCGAAGGTGAAGGAGGTTGGTTTCACCCCTCTGTCTTGTTGCTTGCAAAATCAAAGATTTTTCAAATATATTGGTTTGTCGGATTTTGTTATTCTGTTTGTCTGTTTGTCTAGTTGTTTGTTTATCGCCTACACGTCACAATTTTAAACTGATGTTCACGAAACTTCACCACGTGGTAGAGTTTGTCATAAGGAAGAAGCCTATTGTTTGATGTCAAAAGGTTAACATAGGTGAAAAGTCAACAAATATTTCAAATTTCTAAAATCATTAATTTTCATCTGATATTAACAAGAAATTTTAAAAATAATTTTCATTTCAGCTTACCGAATTCATCCACCAATTATTTTTGAGGACAACCTCAGCCAAAAGGTTGACAGCCCAAGATCAACCATGAAGGTTGTATTTCTAAAATCCTCAATTTTCATCCAATTGACTTGAAATGTGAAGAGGATTTATATTTCAGCTCGCTGAATTCAACCAACCAATTATTTTTGAGGTCAACATAGACCACCTCAAGGTCAAACTTCTAAAAACAAATTTTCATCCGATTGATCTGAGCTTTGATTAAGATTGTCAATTTTAATCTTAATGAAATGGACAATAATTTGATGTATCCATGGCAACCTTTAGAGAGGTGGAGGGTTTTGCAAATATTATGCTCTGCTTGGACACGTGGACACTTGGACAAATGAGTTATCGAAGGATCCAGATGAAACTTGGTGGACACGTTAGGTGTGTGTTAAGGAAGAATTGATTCAATTTTGGTGAACATCTGAATCAGATAATTTTTTTAAGTGATTCTTCACCATTGAGAGATGGGGATAAACTTAATATATCACACGATATCTCAAAGTTGTGGACGGATTCGGATGAAACTTGGTGGACAGGTTGGGGTGTGACCACGACAAATTGATTCAATTTTGGTGAAGATCTGGATGTGAGCATTATCTAACTTTTACCATATGAGAGATAGAGCCACAAACGAGATATATATATATATATATATATATATATATATATATATATATATATATATATATATATATATATATATATATATATATATATATATATATATATATATATATATATATATATACATACACACACACATCATGATATTTCAACAATGTAATGGGCCCAATATGTTTTTGTGGATCAGGCATTACGTGGCGGAGGTATGCGCTCTACCGAGTGTCCTTCTAGTTTTACCTGTATTGATATTATTGAGCCACTGGGTGGCAGTCCTGTGCTCTTATTCGCTGTCCTTCGACGAATCCAATTTCAAATAGACTATTAAGAGGGAAAATTTACACAGGGCCAGTCATTAATGTTTTTGTTTGGTTTGATTTGTATTGTTTTGAAGTTGGACTATTGACATTTTGGGCAAGCAATTTCTTCACAATGCCTATATAAATGTCCGAGCTTTTACAATCGCCACAGGCGAGGATCCACTCCCCTCGCCCCCATTATACACAGGCTTTTAGTCTCTGTATACGAGGTTACCAAATGGTAGGATATATCGGTGTAATTTCAATCGAATAGCATTTGGAGACTTGTGGAAAAGCCTTTTAGGGCCAACCAGGCAGTGAATAACCGTTTCATGAATGCTTTTCCTACCGTGGTGGAAATTGTACTTCTATGAGGATTGCAATTTGCAGTGTTTGAATGACATTTATTGGGGAAACTTGGTGGGGTGTAGGATTGTGGGTGGGGTGGGGTAATATCGGTGTCGACTGTTTTGGAGGTTATGAATTATCCACCACCTGTGCTTGACACCCAGCTGCAAGTAAAACGCACAAAAGGAAAAAGTTTGCGTTTCAGTAAATCATATCAGGCATATGTAATGTTATGCTCCTCACAAAAAAAAAAATCAACATCAACACCTTTTAAAATGCAAAATAAATGATTGATTCAGAGCTCCTAAATTTTTGTCACGTGCATGTATGCAACAGCTGTTGAGGAAAACACCCAATGAGGAAATTGGACGTGCAACATGTAATGTGATAATGATTCTCTCCTTAACTGAGCAAATCACCTCTCTCATGCAATCTAGGTACAGGTCCATACACGATCCATGTCGACCTTGAGAAATTGGCCAGCCATGTACTCCAAGTCTGTGTAGGAATTGCTGAGCATCATTTCACACCAAATGAGGTTGCTCATGCCACCGAGATGGTTCAAAGCGGGTATTTTGCACAAGTTGTGTTTGTACTCGGACTGCCATGGCTTCTCAGTAGAGTGTGATTATTTCAATGGCACTGACATGGTATCATCAGACTGGCCATTTCATGTTCATGGAGAGACCTTGTTCAGGTCATCCAATCCTTCGTGAGAATTATCTTGTCAACATTAATGGTTGGAGTGCCCGCTCTGAGTCTGGGAGGTCGGCGGTTCGAACCCTGGCCGAGTTGTACCAAAGATTAAAAAAAATGTTATGTGCTGCTTGATGTGGCATTTAAAAAGGAGGGAGCACTGACAAAAAACAACCATGGGTTGCAATCATTGTGCAGGCTTTGAATGGCCTAGTGACCTGCATTGAAGTTCCTTGTCAGAACTCACATTATAATCCACTATTGTATTATGGTGCAGCATATACAGTGCAGTATTATAACCTTCCCAGAAAGAACCACTTAATCTCTCCAGAAATACCTGCAATCAAATGTTGCCTCAGACAGTTTGGCAGAGACTTCATGCCATTGGTATAAGGTCGAGAAGACCAATACTCCACAATGTGCAATGGGTGACACATCGCCATTTTCTTTTCACCAATGAGTCGATTATGCCCAATATTGATAACTAGACAGAATATAGAGTCTGAAGGCAAGTTAATTATGCTAACTGTGCCATTAAGCATCACAATTGGCTTGTAAGGGATTGGTGGGGGAAAAAAAGGTGGGGGGGAGGGGCAGCTTCATGGTTTGGGCAGGTATTTAAGTTGTCTGAAAAACTGATCTTGTAATCATTTGGGAAGATGCTGCGACATGTCAAATACAGAGATTAGGTCGTTGGGACTTTAGTCATCCCTCTGGCACAACAGTGAGATCCTAATTTCATCTTTGTGGATGACGATGCCTGTTCCTCCTTGTGTACATGTGGCCAATGCTGCACTTCTGGACCACATCACTTGAATGGATCAGCCGACACCATCTCCGGGCTTGAATCCCAATAATCATGCTTGGGACTACTGAGGGAGACGTGCTTATGGACACCCAATACAACAACAGTCTCGATCGACTGGAAGTCAAATCCTGGTCGAGGTTTTCTGCAAGAATCTTCGGCATTGAAGGAAATGTACTGATGAGAAGAACAAGAATTATACAATCTCGAACAGCAAACACTGAATCTTTGCACCGCACCTGGATCCACCCCTCATTACCTCATGCCAGGATATATCTCATTTTGTATCATGAAATATAAGCTTTTATTATGTTTTTCTAAGATAAAAAAAAAATGCTGATATAGTTGTATTTTGCTTTATAATGTACAGTTTCCACCACCGGCAGGGCAGAACGACTTTCCAAATCTCTAATATCGACTTTTGATCCAAAGTTCATTGCTACCATTCCTGGAATTGTTCTAAAAGATGTAATTTTGCCTCCTCACTGTGCTTCGACTTCGACCAGGTTATTTCTGTCATGTTTCTTTGATGGCTGTCATATTTATATAAAAGAAAAAGAAAAAATGTCAGACTTTTGAAATGAATGAATTACTGCTTGTGTACAACAGGATTGTTTTGGTGTACATCGTTGTCATTGATGTCTGTTTTGATTTATACACAAATGATGTACTCATGTAAAGGTTTATATATCTATTTACTTTTCAGTTATCCAGAGTTTGAACCCAATTCCCTTTTTCTCACCCTCCCCGCACCAACTGTTTTTTTTTGTTGTTTTGTTTTTTATTAACCGTTCATCAGGATACAACAGTTGGACGATGATAACGCAGATCTCTCGCTGTCTGTTGGGTATCTCAAAGTACACAACCAGAAACTGGAAGAGGTTTGTACTAAATCCTACTTTTTGTCTCTGTTGGTCACTTGAGAAGGAAATGAGACCATCCACAAAGGGGCCCTTTTGCCATTTTTAAAGCACATGGTATTATTTGGCTTTGGAACAATCTGTAGAGGATTGGGGACTCTACTTTTTCTGACGGCTTATGATGCACTTTCCTAGACAACTATACTTGTAGATGTCCTCATGATTCTTCTTTCTGCTTCTGGGTGTAGTTTGATTACATAAATGGCTAAACCATAGCCATTATGTTTGTGTGGTTCGGCACAAATCCCCTGCAAGCTTCTCCCAAATGCTGTGATTACTTCTTTGGGATCGGAACTGACTAAATCTCTTACCGTTTTTTTTTTTTTGTTTTTTTGCTTTGTCCTCTGAACTTCAGGAATGCATGTCTTTATCTTCCTGCTGCTATGCAGAATAAGCCCTTGAACCACAGTTGTCCACTCTTTACTCTATTGGGCTCGATGTTGTGCTTCTTCCATAGTCATTCCACCATCGATTATATCCTTCTCCACTGTTTGCTTCCATCTCGTTCTTGGTCTTTCCATGAGTCTTCCACTGTTCATTGTACTTTGGCATGTCCTTTTCCTTTGTCTTTCCTCCTCCATTCTTTCAATATGTCCAAACCATTTCAGTTTGCATTTCCACATTCTCAAGACAAAATAACAGCTGCTTAACCTGTTTATTTTTCATACATTTGGGATACAGACGAACCAGGACCTGCTGGGACGGCTTGAAGGGCTGGCGCGGCGCTTGCAAGATGAGGCCCGCCACACCAAAGAACTATCTGAAATGTTGCATCACACAAGGCAGAGTCACCAACAGGACAAAGAGACAACACAAGAGGTGTGATAATGAACTCTGTTTTGCTCTTCACTCAAGTAAAACATTCAAGTCACAATAGGGAAGGAAGGGAAGTGAATCATTCATAATTTCTGAGGAATAAACTGCCGACTCATGGAAATGAAAACTGATTAATGTTGCGAAAAAAAAAAACTTTTATTGCCTTTGTATTTTTGTCGTTTTTATTACCCTGCGCTCGTGAAGCAAAAAGCGGGTTAAGTGATCAGTCGCATCCATGTGCTGTGCCTACGTACCTGTGCATTTTGAAAATTCATTTTCTCAGCAACCGTTGGTCTGATTGACACAATTTTCCAAATAGGTACGCCACCTCCTGGATAATTTTTTTTTCTCCATAATTATGACGTTAAAGGTCACGTGGTACAGGCACCATCTTGGAAAAACCAAAAAAATTTGCACCTCCATCTCTGAAACCACTCGATAGAAAACATTTACACATGGCTCATTGTCAATTACTCCCCATTGGATAATAAGATGTGTTCATATGTCATCACTTTCTTCATTATGATGTAATTCGACGAGCGCAATGCTCGATTCGATAAGTAATGAAAATTTATTTTCTTTGCGACTCTTCGTCCAATTGACATGGAATTTTGACCATAGGTCCACCTCCTCCCGTAATAATTTATAATAATTATGATGTCGTAGGTCACGTGGTACAGGTGCCATATTGGAAAAAAAAAACTGCACACCTATCTCTCAAACTCCATGGGAAAAATTTTTATTGTGCTCCACGGCTCATCAAGTACTCCTCATGTGGAATAAGATATGTTAATGATGATGTCATGATTCAACAAGTGTAACACTTGATCTGGTCAGTATGAAAAACAATTCTCTGCAATTGTTGAAACTGGTAACCGATCAATGCAAATCTTTAATGAATTGATCAACTACCCATGGGAAATATTGTTTGATAAAAGTGACATCAGTCACTAGTCTGGCACCATTTTGGATCAAAGAAAAAACAACAAAAAAACAAACAAGAGTTGGCTTGCACCAAGTCCTTCTCAAGACTGTACAGGGTAAGTAAGTATTCTATGAATACCATCCAGTTATTTTATAAGTATTTTTGATTCATGGTTTTACCAAGAGCCTACTGTACCACATTTGTTTATTAGATAATCACCACTTGTATTCCGGATTTTGTTTTAAATAAGATTGAGATATTTTATTAACACCAAATAATTTAGCATACTCACCAACAACAAAACTGTCTGCTGCTCAACTTTGATGTGTATATTTGTATTGATGCAGGTTATCATTTTCCTGAAAGCAAAGATGTATTGTGGTTATTGCACAATGACGTACACTCGGATGATTATAAAAGTGATGATGCCATGGGTTGGCATCGAGGGATGGAGATAGATTGCACCTTCATTGCCCCGTTGACTGTGGAGAGAAAAGCGATGTCACAAGATGGTGCCGCAGGCAGTCTGAGTGCTCCGGGAAGTTGTCACTGTGTGTGCGTGTCAGCTCTTGCAGGGTTCTCAGGTTCATGGAAAGAAAAACAAATAATCGTGCAAACACTTTTATTCTATTATGCAAACTAAATTATGCATTTTACCTGCAACAAATCATGTATCCGACTTGATCGAGGTGTAGAACAGAATGTGATTGGTTGAAATGTGTTGTTTTTTTCCCAAGGTCATTGCGACCCCAACAACAATGACAGTATTGTTTTCAAACGCGTCTGCTGATGCATGATGTGCATTTCATACACGTTTTGGCATTAACATGATGGTCAATTGCACTCACAATAAATAGAAAATACCCACAACATGTTGTCCAATTATCATAATTATTGGTATTTCTCATTCGACCACAATGTTGGACCATGTTGATCGCAGGTGATTGAAGGCTTGCGTCGGGAGCTGGAGCAGCTACAGTTGTTGAGGCATGAGACTGACAGAGCACGACACCGGCTTTCTAGCTCGGGTGAAATGGGTCGACCGCATGATTTGGAACTCGAGAATGAGGTTCAACGATTGAAACAGGTGTGGATTAGAAATCGTGGGCAATAGTATATCTCGGAGTTTAGCAGCGAATGTGTGATCATACCAATTGATGGTCCCGAGTGTTTGCTCTGACGTTTTGGTGCTAAATCTGATCCACATAATCACAGGAATTGCGGCGGTTCAAGGAACAGAATGAGGATCTTCACGGGCAGATCATAAGCTTTAGTATCCAGGAAGCCAAATCTCTGTGCTCGACCACACCTCGCTTCCAGTCCCTTGCTGCGGAGATCGATTCTGCTTCCAAGGACGAGGTAAAGCTGCAATGTTTTATGAGCAGTTCAATTTGTGTGAACCTTGAGATCAGACATTCACTCGTTCATTTATTTTAACAATGATATAAGACTTTGTTCACAATGTCTCCTCTACATCTTGGACAAGGACATGAGGATGCATCATTTAAAATAGACTGATCACCACAATCAATGTATAGGTCTTAAACCTGGAATCTCATCATGTGAGGACATTGCTCATGATGCTAACATAAAGTGGACCACTTGTACAATTGTGATCCTTAATTTTATTTTCGAATTTTGCTGCATTGTAGAGCTTTTCCTGACATTGCTGTCATGTTTTGAAGCCATATCCTACAGTCAGGACAGTTGTGTCGATCCGGCTTATTAAAAAGGGCCTGAAGTCCTTCTTTTAATGATTTTATTTTTTTTGTTTTATTGCATCTGCAGAGTCCAAACTGTCCTGAAATGTAAGCGTTATCTACTTTGGCCACTCATTTACTCATGCCTCAAACTGTGCATATGCAAACGCCTTTTTAACATTTTCATGACATATAAATGAATAGATTGGATACAAGCTGGTTATAGATAATGAAGCATAAACCTATTATCCATCTGCTTTAGAAGTGCTTTGTGTGAATTGATAAAGCTGCACTTTAAGCCTTTTATGTGATGTTCATCGATCTTCATAAGCTGACAAACCCCCATGATATCTATTGCATACGGTAATTCCTTTGTCTATTCGCGCTCAAACGTGATCGTGTTTTGTGGTGAACTTCAGATACTTTCCATTCAATCAAAACGAGTGCACGGTTCCACCATATCCAGGCTTAAAGTCCATCAATTCAAAACTAAATCTTCAAAATGTATTGTGGAAATTTATGATTCCATTCATGGAATAGAAAAGATGATTAAAGAAGAGCTGAATTCATAAACTGGTACTTCGTGCTGTGCTGCATCATTAAGTGGTGTCAAAAGTTAACTTGTTCCCGATTTATCTGCTCATATGGCTTTTGTATACCAATCACCCCCACCTCCCATTGCCCTTCATTCTGTTTTCCTACTCATACGTTCCTACTTATTAAACGCTCCTTGTTCATACTTTTCACGTTTTCCCAATGCAGTGATGGTTTTTCCCCTTCCGCTCCGTTGTTGTTTTTGATTTGCCATCTCCATGAGCGTGCATGTGCATGTGCATTCTGTGGTGTTAGTTTTGTCCGTGCTACAGACTGCCAATCGGCAAGTCATAAAATAAATCTGACAGATAAATAGTCCAGCAGCCGAGGGGGGTAACCCTAACATCTGAGTTTTTTTTTTTTCCTCTGCTGATAATTCATCTCTGGGTGCATCTAATGATATCCAGGTGGGTGTGAACCCATCACCCTTGAGCAATTTGAAATATTCAAGATGGCTGCCAAAATCGACGAAAAGTAGAAAATTCATGTTATTTCAGTGTTTTCTGCTATAGACCTATGAGTTTTTGGATGTCATATACATTTTAGGGTCCACTAATTTAAATAAAAAGGGTTTGTGAAGTATTTGCTGTACCGTTACTATAGTAACTACCAATTATAACTACGATTATGTTGGTAAAAGATGGTTAAAACAACTAAATTGCCATAATTTCAAGAAAATGTTTATTGTTGCATTATTTTGTTTTTCTATACATGAACTAATGACAATAATGTTTTGCATAAAATAGAATTAATGAGTAATGAAGTTATGGTAACCATGACAACCAATGAAATTGTGATGTTTGAAATGAGCACTGAAGATGTATAACATAAAACTGCATTTCTGATCCAAGTTAAATGTTTTCAAACTCTTGGATCATGGTGGGTTAAATTTGATTAATAAATTGTTTAATGTGGCCATGGTAACCACAAAAATGTTACAAAGAATGTGTTGTATGATATTTTGATAAATACATTTTTTTTTTTTTTTTTTTTTTTTTTTGTATACCTTGGTCAAGGCTCGTATGAGAGCTAACACACAACTCACAGCAAGGAGGCATGAGACAAGAGGGGCGGGAGTGGAAGGGACAAAACAGTGGGGAACAGACACATTAGGTGAACTGTGGAAGGGAGAGGGATGGGGATGGGACGGGGAAATGGCGAAGAGAAGATGGACATTTCAGGGACTTTCAGGAAGGAAAGCAGGAGAAATGAAGGAAGTGGGCTTGGGTGGATTATCGGGGGGAGAAAAGATCGAGGATTTGGATGGGGGAAGATAAGAGGTGGTGGTGAACAGCTGTTTTGAAAGCCTGGAGGGAAGAATGGGAAAGAATAGAGTGATGAAGTTTATTCCAAAGGTGGGAAAAAAGAGGAATGAAAGAGTGAAGATGAGCAGTGATTCGTGATTTTGGTAGTTTTACCAGAAGGGGGTTGTTGGCGGGCCTTGAGCGCCCTGTGGAAATGTGGTTGGGACAAATCGCAGAGAGAGCAGGGGGGGCAAGGCTGGAGAGGAGTCGGTAGAAGACAGAAAGACCACTGACCAACCTGCGGTGATTGAGTGAGAGGCCCAAAGACTCGGCTTCATTGCGGGAGATGCCGATGATCTTAAATGCCCTGGTTTCGACAGCGTGAAGCCGAGAAAGGTGGGAGGCAGGAGCACCAGCCCAGAGGGGAGAGCAGTACTCCATCAAGTCAAGTTAGTTGGTTGTCAAGATTGGTTAGTCAAGAAGCCGTATTGATGGTGTGCCATAAGTGACCTGCATGCGGCAGAAGCTCGCTATCACAGGGACTGCATGTGTCGGTTCATGGCAAACGCGCGACAGAAACTGTGGGCCTCTAAAGTAGGCAGAAGTACCGCTTGTGCCCCGAAACTTCCCTCTCTTCATCCAACAGATGAAGCGTTCATGGAGAATGTTCCCCATGCTCATCTCCAAGTTGCAGTATGGAAGAAAGCAATAGATGCAATGCAACCAGTCTTAGATGCCACTGTACATGGTTGGTATCATGAGCAGGGTTCATCATCTGTCACCTCCACTACCTGAGAATGTCCCTCTTGCTCCAGAAGAGCTTCTCAAATTGATTAGGTGCACTTGCAGCAGTGAAAATGCATGTAAGACATGACACTGCAGTTGCAACAGCTCAACTTTTGCTTGTACCATTTTCTGCTCCTGCCAAGGCAGCCTTGCCTGTTTTAATGAGTACACAAAGCAAGTCATGGAAGTAGAAGATGAAGAAGACTAGTCTTTATTTAGAATCTCGAGACAAACTTCAGCCCCACAAGATACCATGTTTTATGTGATGTCGTCACCATTATTTATGACATGTGTACTAACTACCTTGAAGAAGCCTTAGTGGCTTTTATTGCATTTATATGTACTATGAATAGCTATGAATTCGAAATAAATATTTCATCTAAAAAATATCTTTTTGATATCCCAGTCACTTGTTTTTCTGATTTTTCTCAATAATCCATCAAACGTTTTAGTCTTTCATTCTTTGTGGCCATTGTGACCAAAATAAGTAATTTCGTTTTTATCATATATATATATATATATATATATATATATATATATATATATATATATATATATATATATATATATATATATATATATATATATATATATATATATATATATATATATATATATATATATGTATGTATATATATATATATATATATATATGTATGTATGTAAAACTAAGTTTTCAGAAGAATCTCACTATCATTAAAATGATATAAAACATGGTTCATTGTGTTTTTAATTGATATGGTCATCGACATGTAAAAATTAGTATTTTCCCTCATTTCTTGGACACCATTTTGAATTCATCAAGTTGCTCAGGGCTGATATGGTTACACCCACCTGAATATCATAATATACATCACGAAGATTCATATGAAGTAGAGAAAATAACCTTATCAAGAAATTTTGGGTCCAGCTAAAATTTCCTTTTCTGGTGCAGGACTATAGTAGAAAAATCATGATTAAAAACATTTGGTACCAATTTACAGTGGCAGCTTTGTGGTAACCATGACAACATCTTGCAGTTTATTACCAAATCGGCCCCCATATGGTTTGAGGTAGAAAACAAATATGATAAAATGTACAAGTATATACATTATATGCTGTGTATCTTTAACACCTAACTAATCCGAGTGATCATTTTAGATAGTTACCATGGCAACAGAAAAATGCAATTCATCATCCTATTTTACTCAATACAGTGATCAAGAGCATTTGCCAAAAAGATTAAAAAAAAACAATGTTGTAATGAACATGTTCTTGAAATATATGGCAGATTGCCACTTTTTTATATTTTGCTGACATAACGGAAGTCATATTAATAGTTACCATAGCAACGGTACAGTTGATATTTCCCAAATTATTTTACACATATTGTTTAAACTCAAAACATATATTTGAACAATAAAATCATTGATTTCTGGCCGACGACATTGAAAGAATAGGAATTTTAGAATTTTAGCCCATTGTAGCAGCCATCTTGAATATTTAAAATTGCTCAAGGGGGACAGGTTCACACCTACCTGGATATCATTAGATACACCCCAAGGGTGTATCTCCAAGAGACACCCGAAGAGAAAAAAAACTTTATCAGAGATGTTAGGGTTAGGTGAAAATTTGGCCTTTGGCTGCTGGACTTAAAAGGTGTGTTAAAATGTGAATCGCATTTCCAAACGTTATACTGCAAATATGTATTATTTTTAGCAGCGTCTCGCGTAGCGAACGCTGCTCTAAGAGAGCTCGGCGTCCTTCTTCTTCTTCTTCTTCTTGTTCTTCTTCTTGTGAAGACAAAACCTTTAGGACTTGGCTCTTTTATATACAGGATCCGGATCTCCTTAAATACCAAACACATGTACACATCCTCGCATTGACGGTGCCTTTTGAGAGCGTCTATCATGAACTTTTAAATATATTCGGACGTTTGCTTTTAAGTTTCGAAAAGTTCACGTAACTATTTAAATATTATTCCATTTAATATAATGTAATTTCGTAAATACACTATTTTCTCGTCATGAACGAAGGTTGTCCATGACGGACGTGACGGCACGTGACGAAATATCGGAAGTTGTTGTTTTGTTTTTTAATCCTTCTTCCTCTTCTTGTTCTTCTGGTGAAGACAAAACCTTTAGGACGTGGCTCTTGGACACATTTGTCCTTGTTTTTTTTTTTTTACCCCCCCCCCCCCCCCCAATGCGAAGTGAAAAATGTGCTTAAACAATTGGTTCATTTGTCTTTATCTGTCCAAAAACGTCAGTTCATGATCGAGAAACAACTTTATTTTTGAATATGACTCTGAAAACGCACCTGTAGTTTCGCAGACTTTGGTTTGGAATTTATCCAGATTGGATATTCACAGAGGGGAGTGAGATCATCATCCTTTTAGTTTGTCTGTAAATGTTTGAAATTTTGTTTTGCTGCCAGATAGGCAAACAGGAAACGCTGTTTTTAAGGATATCAAAAGGACACAACCACCATGCACGAATAACTAATATAAGGTGGTGTTTAAAAAAAAAAAAACGAAAAAAATCTACATCAAAGGCAAGAAATTTCTGTATTTTTATTTTTTTTAATTCTAAAATTCTTATTTGATTTGAATTGATACTTCAACAGTGAAGAACACAAATCACCTTCGTGGAACTTTCAAAAACCATTTGTTTAGTAGAACTTGGACAAAATATTGCAGCATTCCACGTCATCACGACCAATCAAATTTGCCGCTCATTTCTCAAGACCACCTGGGGTCAGGTGTTCTATGAACTCTCTCAAAATTGGAATTGCATGTTTCCTTATCCACCTTATCCCCTCCTTCCATTCTGCATTTGACTATAATTATTGTTTGCACAATTAGTTTGGACCGAATGGTCTCCTCCTGCATTGAAGTTCCTCGTAAGGGAACTCGGATTTATTTATTTATTTTTCTTGTTGCATTCTGTCTGCCAGCATTACTTGGTGGATGTTGAATAGTTCATGACGTTGAAGATTGTGAAGAATTGGCGAGCTATCGCCGGCACAACGGCCAAATTCTAAATTCGTGCACTTACTATTGGGGGCACTGCATCAGTGACAAGCCACTCTCCTAGCAATGATGCAAACTAGCAGTCACATGGTGCACATGAAATGATTATTTTTCTTCATGAAAACATGTCAGAAGAGATTTAAAGCAAGTTGAAAGAAGGGTATGGAATATGGGCTATATAGCAAGGTGCAACTGGTACTGGGTCATACTATTGTTTTCCCCTTTCAATCAGGGTGGTGCTTGAAAGTAAGCAATGCAACATGTAAAATTTAAATTTTGTTTTTTGGTTGTTCCCACAAGCAAACAGACTGCCCGTAAAACAGTCAGAATTTTCACTTCATAGCTAATGGTTATTTTCCCAATAGATCGGATTCTGCCACTGCCCACCATATCCATTAATACTACTGGAGCCCAGTTTTCATGATGGCTTGCTATCGTGTGCAGCCTGTGCCTGCTGATTGCCTCATTTTCTGGGGGTGTGGCTATGCTTCTGATTAAGTGCCCCCAGTTTACAGTAAGCCAGAACTCGTTTCACTGACCTCAGAAGGACAGGCCGAGTCAACCCTACCTGGTGTTAATTGATACAAGGGCTCAAACTCGAGACCCTAAGATCTTACGCCAACCCCAGGCTTGGTTTTCAGGATGCATGCCATGACTCGCTTGCTTTTCTTATGGGACACACTACTTTACAAAAGGACTACACAAGTGACATGAATTCGTTTTGACACTTTAATTGATATTAATTCACACAAAAGATTACTATCTTTTGTGAACACGCACGCGCGCGCGCGCACACGCGCGCGCACACACGCACGCGCGCACACGCGCGCGCACACGCGCGCGCACACACGCACGCGCGCACACGCGCGCGCACACACACACACACACACACACACACACACACACACACACACACACACACACACACACACACACACACACACACACACACACACACACACGACTGCATGGGAGTTAAATGTGAATTTCCAAATGTTGCTTTTGTTCGATTATTTTATCTGTTGTAGTTTTAAAGTTTCACTGGAGTAGCAATACTTAACAAGCATATACATGGTGGGAATTTATCATTGGGCCTAAAGGTGGTGAATGGTGCAGCTGTTTCCTTTTACAGCTTTTGAAGAATTGTAAAGCCACAATTTTCTTGAGACTTTCAATACTTTGGTGGTGTTTTTTATTTTTATTTTTTGCCGACGTGTGTCCTGCAGGTTATGGAAGCCCTTCGTGAGCAGGAAGAGATAAACTGCCGCCTAAGGCAGTACATGGACAAAATAATTCTCTCAATCCTTGACACGAACCCTTCAATTCTGGAGATCAAGGCCTAATCGCTCTCTGGTTTTGACATGCTTGCTCTTGTATTTCAGTCGAGTGCCTTTCGACCCAAGCAGCTGTGGGTCCGGAGGGCCCGAGGTATGGATGCCAGTTTGAGGGCAACATCACAACTTTGGACGTGCAACCTTTTAGCCTTTTTCACCCGTCACGAGCCAATCGGGACACGTACTCCTTTCTTTCTAACTCCCCCATCACATGGGTAACAGCACAAATTGTTTGGGTCATATTCACCAAGGGTGTACACTTGAATTATCTCTGTAATCATGTTGATGTACCAATACTTTTTAACATGTTCTATTTGCTGTAGCATTGGGCATTTGATTTATGACCAAATATCAATGTTTTTTTTTCGAGTGAAATATCCGATCGTTATGGCAATACTTTTTTCTTCTGCCAACTGTGATTTATACTCTAAGTTGGAAGAGTTCAGATGTTTATTATTTTTTTTCAGCTGTATTTTTGATAATTGTGGTTTGTGCACAGACGGCTCTGTTCAACAGCCAACGGGTCCTGCCACGTTTCTCAGGTCAAATGCACTCTGCTGTAACTTCCAGCACAAAGGCCCAACTCAGCTGCATACTTGTTAATTAGGTTAGGTTGGTATAATGTGACAGCTGTTCCTTTCATAACTTATGTAATGGTGGGGATACAAGTGCCTGTGTAGATTATATGACCAAAATAAAATGTGTAACAGTTATGTACCACTGGGGCCTGCTTTTGACAAATGGTTGCTGTTTTGACTGAAGTCACAAATCTTTTGACAAGGGGTTAATATAACATTGACATCATGTCTTGCCTACAATTGACAGGTACGACCACAAATTCACAGCTCATCAGTTGCAAAAGAGGCAATTATCATTAATGAAAGCGTGGTTATTTACAAAAGGATTCAGCAGATCGCTAGTAATGGTCACAGAGGTAGTCTTTTGGGTAAAAACATTGTACAGTACTGGTATTTAACATATTGCATGGTTCAAGTACCGTGCTTCTATTCGTGGTGTTGATGCACATTGTATGTGACTGGCCTAGTTGATTTTCTGCTCCTTGTGACAGACTCTGGGATGTTGCTGTTGGGAAGCATCTGGCTGTGATTGGTTTATTTTGAAGATGATCATTATCAAACTCTTTTACCCCTTGCCTCCACATCGTTTTTATCTACATTGCAGTGTCATGTCATGATTACACAGAAAAGTTTTGTTTTTTTTTCAATAAGAGTTCATTTACAAGGACCTTCAATGCAAGAGGAGGGCATTAGGCTAATCAAGCCTGTGCAGTGGTTTCCACCCCGTGGTTGTTTGTGATCTATCCTTTTTAAATGTTATGCATCGAGCAAGGAAGCAGCACGTACCATTTTTAGTCTTTGGTTAAAAACCACTACCCCTTCCAGACTCTGAGACAAAATGGTACGTGATGCTTCCTTGCTTGACGCTCAGCACATTAGAAAGGATGGAGTACAGAACTGCTGAGATGGCAATTGCAAACCACCCAGTACAACTCTTGCCAAGAAACTGCTTCAGCAGCATCGATGTTCTGTAAAGAATACGGTGCATCAAATCAAATTCACGGGTTAAGAGGTGGTTGTCCGTTTCAGGAATCTATTTGATCATCGCTGATGATTATACGGATGACAGTACAACCAAAAATTGTTGGTGTCAGTGTGTCTGAGTTAGCCTGACAAAGTTGAAAACTGCTTTCCCACTGAATTTAGGTTTACTCCTTATTGAAGACAAGACTGCCAGTTTATAGAGCAAGCTACCCTGCTGCATGCTATGATTCACTTGATCATCTGTGCTGAAGTACCAGTCTCTGTTCTAACAGCTCAAATCATTGAAGATCACTGGGTGCAAGTTTACAACGATTGAGATTGCAAATAAAGGGAAAAACTATCAAAATCAAAGTTCATGGAACAGCAGTGGCTTGGATAAAAGCAGAGACAAAACAGCAGTGTGGCATCCACAACAAGCAGCAAGGCCTCATGCACCTGGAGTTTCTCAGCTCCAGCACTGACGAATAATTTAAAGCAAAATAATGAGCAGACAAGAATCGTCAAAAAACACATTCAAGCATAAATATGAAGCGTATGGAAAAGTGTAGAAATGGGAGATCGAGTCGAGAAGCAGGAATCTGCAGCTTCCATGGCAAAGATGACTGAAAACATTCCACGACTGCAAAATGAAGACCCTACATCTGGTAACCAGCATGGTGTGAGGGTGGTTGGAGGCATTTCAAGCGATCTTCAAAAAGCACGATGTGGCACTGCAATAGCATGTGGACCATACCACAGTCCCCTCAGGTGAGGTGGCCAAAGGGGAGGGGAAGGGACATCATCGGCAATGGGGATGGTGCAAACTCATAGCTGAGGCCGTCTTAAAATCCTCTCTATCTGTTCTAAAGATGGTGATTCTCATGCAAAACAAGATGGTCGTTAATACTTTATTGTATGATGCTTGATCTCTGCAGCTGATCTATCATTGAGTGTATGTCTATACAATATTCTGTTTCAGACCTATGGAGGAATTTGTTTGTTTTCACAAATAGCGTTAGTTGAATGGTGGAGAGCAAATGACTATCATATGTGGGATTCAAGGTTGGATCATGATGTCCAAAGGAAAGTGTTGGATCGTAACACTAACCAGGGCACCCATGGTTCAAGCTGAACGTGATGGACATTTCTATTGTCGGAATGTCTTTTCTTCATCTTGGAAAAGGAACACTGCTATTTTGAACCGCACTGCCCACGGCTTTTCTGCCTGTAGATGACCACCATTTTAACATTGGTCGATCTGATCACCCCCCCCCCCCTCAAATGGCAGCAAAGTGCAAGTTGTTGTCCCTTTTTGCACTTCCCTCTGTGGGTTGTGTCAGCCATTTCATTTGACAAGGGCACTCTGCCCTTTGAAGGTTTTCATTTTCTCCTCTTTGCTTCTGCCCATTTTATTCCCAGGTCGATTGACCCTCTCCCCTCACACTCCTTCCCCCCAACCACAGTTGCAGAACTACTTTGCCATACATGAGATCTTTTGCCCTATTGGCACCAAAACGAGCACTGGAAAAATGGTTCTCTTGATGGCTTTAGAGGGCAAAGAGGAACTTCTCTAGAATTGTGTATTTGTTTCTTTCTGTGTTTTACACAGCTGTCTGTAGTTACCTTTGAGATGCCTGTGCTTTGATTGCTGGTCCTTTACATGTAGATTGTTGCATCAAAGAGAAATGGTTTTGGGTGCGACGTGGGGGGGTATCTGATATATTAGCGTGTACCGATGGATGTTGGATGCCATCGCATCGTCCCTCTCAAAATGGTTTTATCTCGTGTTGGGCACTCGGTGGCATCACTGCATTCACCATGATGATCCAAAGGAGCACGCAGGTGCTGCAAATGCGCAAATAGTATTATGCAATAGGCAACAGGACCTGAGCTTTGTTGGTAGGTTATCTGATGCATCATTGTTAGTCTTGCTATTTTCATTCTCTACTTTAAAACATTTTATACAAGGTGCTATCCATTTATTACTTACATATGTGAGGGCAGGGGGGGTGGAAGGGTGGGAGAAGGGTGTTGAGAAATTTATCTTCATATTTAACTCCATCACCGAAGGTGGACGGCGGTTGTGTTTTCATCCCTGTTTGTTTGTCTGTTTGTCTGAGCATGATACCTAAAATTTTATAGATGGATTTTTAAATTTCTCAAGTGATTCTTCACCATTGAGAGGGGGCCAAAAACGATATGTCGTCGGATGTTTCAAAACGTTGTCTGAATTTGGACGAAACGTGGTGGACAGGTTTGGTGTATGAAAAGGAAGAAATTATTCGATTTTGGTGAAGATCTGGATATGGTAATTAAATTTTTCATTTTTATTAATTTTTAAGTGATTCTTCACCGTTGAGAGATGGGGGACAAAAATGACACAAAGCATATTTCAAAAAGTTGTGTACGGATTATGACAAGTTGGTGGATGAGTTGGGTCGGTGACGAGGACAAGCTGATTAGATTTTGGTTGAGGTCCACATGCAGATCCAGCCTTTCATCGGGATACAAAGCTTGGTGTTTGTTTAATGGTTAAGGTGACTGGCCTGAGACTTGGGGTCTTGAGTCTGAGCACGTCAGGCAATTGAAATAGCACCAAGTGGGTTTACTCAGTCTGTCATCCTTCTGAGGACGGCTAAATGAGTACCAGGTTACTGGTAACAGCCACTGCATCAACAGCACAGTTGTGCTTCCAGAAATGATGTAACGAGCAGTCATAGGCTGCAGACGCAACACAAACAAGTGGGCTTCAAAACGTAACATGTTCAGCCTGGTGATGTGCGCTCTTCCGAGTGAGGTTGTAGTTCCATAAGCGTTCATTATATATTTATCAACTAATAAATAAAATCCAATCCAGGGAGGCTTGGGGAGACTGTTCAGAATACTATTTTTATTTTGTCATAATTGTGTAATTCCAAAATGGTTGTCATGGCCTAACCAGCATCCCAACATATTTACTGGAGAATATGGTTTGGGTAATCAGTTTGTGTTGGTATGAGCAGAAGAGAAGAGAGGTGTTGCAATATGAACGATCATTCGATCTTGCTTCCTGTAAGATTATTTTGGTCAAATGCTTATTTATCATTTAAAAGCGAGTTCTGTGTTCCACTCCTTCTACTACCACTACTTTACTACAGTACTTCTGCCAGAGATATTGATGCTGGGGATGAAATTAATTAATTGTACATTAACATTGGTTTCAGTAAAAGATTGTTGTTGCTCGAATTGGAATTTAACACAAGTTGATTGATTATCATGGACATATGAATGATTAATACTTGAGCACCATGCCCTTCTTTCTTTCATCATTGTGATTTGAATGAAAATCTTTCTAAACTGATTTAAAAGGGTTTGTCACCTTTTGCCAAATATATATTTTTAACTTTGTGTGTATATGTATATGTATATATATATGTGTGTGTGTATATATATATATATATATATATATATATATATATATATATATATATATATATATGTATATATATATGTGTGTGTGTATATATATATATATATATATATATATATATATATATATATATATACACAAATAGAATTATGTATATATATATATATATATATATATATATATATATATTTTATTTATTTGCATATATATTCATTTTTAGCTCGCCTGTTCGGAGAACAGAGCGCTATAGCGATACCCCCAGCATCAGCGTCAGCGTGAAAATGTTAAAGTTTTTGGTGCAAGTTATTTAGAAGCTTGCCATTCATTTAATATGTGTAATAGGATGCTGATATTTGGCATGGAGGTTCCTTTTGGGCATACTATTGATGTAGTGAAGTTGAAATTAAAAAATAATTTCAAATGTTTAAAATTTTTGACCTGTTTTGAACTTAACTTTTCAGTAGCACATCAACGTTAAAGTTTTTGGTGCAAGTTATTTAGAAGCTTGCCATTCATTTAATATGTGTACTAGGATGCTGATATTTGGCATGGCGGTTCCTTTGGGGTATACTATTGGTGTAGTGAAGTTGAAATAAAAAAATAATTTCTATTTTTTTTTTTTTTTTTTTTTTTTACCTGTTTTGAACTTAACTTTTTTGTAGCACATCAACGTTAAAGTTTTTTTTTCCTTTCCAATGTTTTTATCTACCACACTATTTTACTGATTACAATATACAAATACATATATTTCTTTAAAATTATTTGGATCAGACTTCACTGCAATGCTTTATAAAAATATTATTAGACTAGTCTTAAAAACGATAAATGTATAAACGGGCAAGCATTGGGTGGCTTTCACACCAACTCTCTGGTATTTTTATATATATATATATATATATATATATATATATATATATATATATATATATATATATATAGATATAGTGTCATGGACACGAGAAACATTTATATTAGTAACTTGCATGTGTTGCCAAGAGAAGGAAAAATCCAGATTCCATTCAAAGTTGAAAGACTAATTGCTTGTTAATGAAGATGAAGTAACACTGGTTCATAGTTCACTTTTTAAATATGATGATCTCCAGGACATTGATTGAGCTAGACAAACTGCCATGGGAAGGTGTTTCAGACATTAACCCTTCATCAGAGAATCTGAAATGACAGCTTCTCTTGTTTTCTGTGGCGGTTCGCACACCTTGTTCACAGTCCTGTTCATAAAATCAACTGTTTTACCTGACTGCCATCACAGATCGACACGAGCCTTCATTAGCAAGACGAGTTCTTAATTCTAGATTGACAAAGTCTCTAAGTTCAAGAACGGCGAACAGGGACAGACTAATGTTGTGCGATACATTTCCATCCTGCATATTATTTTATCTTAAAGGTCAATGCAACCACTGAGGGCCATTTTAGCAGATTGGGACCTTGACGCATTGGGGGTTGGCCGAAAGGGGGGCGAATAACCTGGCTCATTAACCCGGCGTACCCTGGACACAGTGACCACAGGTGCACTACACCCCTTGAAACTCTTCATCTGAGAAACCTGCTGATTGCAAACATCAGCCTTGAAGTGATTTTGGCTGCAGTCTCTCTCGCTCTCTCGCATTCCAGACAATAAAAGCCACACCACCCACATGTCTGGATGTAATTGAGGTATAACAGGTGTGAAAACATACTTTGACAAGGTAGACAAATTGTCCATGCATTTTGGGACTCGAGACTATATGAATAATTATTTGTGGATTTGCAATATTTTTTATGTATTTATTAATATTGTTTGTTATATTTAAATATCATGCAAAGGATCTCAATGATTTTCCTCAATCCCTCCCTCCCCCCCTTCTTTCTCCCTCTCCTCCTAAAATGATTAAGTTGTATGACATGTTTAAAAAAAAAAAAAATTCCATCAGACGAGGAGTTTGCAGTGTGTAGCCAATTAGCGTGACCTATCTCAATATGCATACGAGTCGTTCTCCGGAAATTTTCATGTAAATGGCTCCTACAAACCGTGTTCTGATGCAGTCAGATAAATGTTCCTTCCTTTGAATTATCATGAATAGAAAATGATGGACACTGTTGGTTAGAATGAAAATAAATAAAGATAGTGGGTGATTTCTTCATTGAATAATTTACTCCATTTCAGGAAGAAAAGACAAGGTTCACGTGAAATGGAATATCGGGAGCAAACATGAGGACGGGGTTTTGCATTTTTAAAGCCTCGAATGAATTGACTTCTAAGCTCTAGCTCAACTCAACATTTGGCCTGTGTGGATTTAGAGATAGCCCCAGGTATTCACCATGAACCACCACCCGTCACGTGGATTTTCACAAGTTTACGTGACCGTTGGCTGATCAGCACACTTTATTCTGTGTAAGGAGAAATTAAAGTCAACATTTAAAACATTTTAATTGAACTCAACTATCCTCTGTCCCCCCTTTCTTTCCAAGATTCTATTGACAATAGAAGAAAAAAAAAAGAGCACAAATAAGACCACCAAGGATAAGTGCCTTACTGGTCTGACATAACATAACCAATCCACATTGTGACAAGGCAATCGGTTTGCAATTTTGGAGAAACTGCACTCAATCACCCACACAGCCAATCACTCTTCCTTTCCATACTCAGGTTTGTCAGACAATGGGTGACAAGAATTTGGGAATTGGTGCGCTGGTGAAGGATGTCACGTGGTTTCTTTGTTTTCAAGACCATTCAACCTGGTGGAGATGGAGAGGAGGAAAAATGAAATAGGACATTGTGTATCGGTGGTATAACTCGCAAGAACACAAGGGTCCATTGAGGTGAACGACAGGTATGATGGACCAAATGGCATTCGCTACCTTGCTTCGGGCGTCGGATACACTATTTGCATCTCAGGTGGTAAACCCCGGGCACCCCGACACGAACACCTCCCACCGCCGGCGCTGGGATAGAGATGAAGAAGCTTCATCAGGTGGATAAGTTGCTGTTCGAGTTTCAATGTCACCATTCAGGGTTAACACCGATCCCATCAGGTATGGGAGCATGTCCTGGAGCAGCGCGTCGCTCTATCCACTTTCCACCAGTACTCGAGGGGCCTCCATCTGGCCACCCCCCATGGCAGATGCCTGGTCCATCCCCATCTCCTTGCGATGATTATCAACCTGAGATGTTGCTAATATATCGTTAAACAATTAAAGCGATTGCAAAACCAAACTAGAAAACGTCTGAAAATACAAAGCCCATCCATGAAAACAGCAAAAACGAGAAGCACGCGGTAGAGCGCATATACCTTCACCACGCAATGCCTGATCCATTAAACATTTGAGGCCCAATACATTTTTGAAATATCAAGATGTATACTCATCTCTCAATGGTAAAGAATCACTGTAAAAATAAAAAAAATTATTGTATTCGGATCGTCACCAAAATCGAATAAATTAATCCTCATCATACACCCAACCTGTCCACCAAGTGTCCTCTGAATCTGTCCATAACATTTTGAGATCCTGCGCGCAAACTGACAGATAAACAAATGAAAAATCATTCGGTGACAACTTGGCGAAACGGAATGGCACTCTGTAGAGCACATACCTCCACAAGGCTGAACATTTTACATTTTGTGTCCCACTGATGGTCGGATCCAAATTCGGATCTGAACCAAAATCAAATCGGCGGGCGGAGTGGAATCGCTGAAATGCTTTAATGGGAGAACATTTAAATTAACATCCACCCAAACAACACGACCAATGTACGTCACAAACATCCTCAGCAGTCCGTGAGTGAACATTCGTCCCGACTAGTCCTGCACCTCATATCGTCACAAGAGGACAACCAAGGATGCTCGTCCCACCGGGTGATCGTTACACACGTAGTGCGAATTCAAACTCATTGTTTCACGTTTTGTTTGAACATTATTCGGTTCGCAAGGAAATGGTCGCTATGGGTCGCTATCCCATTAGAACTTCTCTGTTGTAATGGGATATTGCTGCAGGTTTGCATTCTGCCTTTTTACCCTAATCGTTTTAAGCCAAGTGTTGGCTTAGCAGTTAGGTTAAGGTCGGAAGTTGTTTAATAGGATCACCTTTCCTGAACTTCACCTGGATCAGGAGCAAGTCACTCAACCCCCCCCCCCACAGACCCCACTTCAACCCTCATTTTTTTAATGCCCATATATAGGGACCATTGGACCTCCACTTTACAGCAACAGCCACCTGTACATCCCGATCGGCACACAAACTGCACCGCTGTGGACTGTAGGGCACTCGATAAGTGGCTTAAGCACTCAAACAATCACTCCAATTAAATCGTTCATAAGCAGCGGCTGGTTTAGCAAGTGAGGGCAAGCTCATTGGTAATGGCACATATCTGCAAAAACCTAAACATCGCTGATTTCTTAACATTTTCAATTTCGAGTTATTTAATCCACGTGATCCGATTCTCAAAACTCAAATGATATTTAATGGCTGGCTTGGTAAGTGATTTGCGATTGCTGATCCATCATGTTGTTGTGGATTTCAGAATCAGATCTGAGTAATGTTCACACAACATCCAGGTGCTCAGACAGATATTTCCATAAATGCATGTTCAGAATAGACCCATCCCCTTGTCTGGTGAGATTCCAACTGATGCGATGGAGAAGGGAAGAGAACAGGTTCCCTTTCTTTCCTCTTTACAACACGTTCAGGATGTATGATTTTACGTCGGTTTTAATTTCTGCATGAGCGATATTCACTGTTCGTGCACCCGATAAGATAGCCGTTAGTCCAACGGATATCGTTCTATTCCCTTTCCATCAAGACACATTGACTTGGAAATACACAATTTATTTACACATTTTATTTTGGTTATTTTCACATTGGACTTGCAGGACATTTTAGTTCATGTTTCTGGTCGGTTGTTCTGGCAAATGCCCGCTTTCTGACGTTCGTCAAGCGCTCTGAACATAGCGTCATAAGCCAGGCCTGTGTTGGGAGCTGCATCTTGTTTGATGGTCAGGAGAGAATGACCGTGAGAATGGACGGTTGGAAGTCTCGTGCAGGAATGCACCAATAAGCGAGCTGGATTTGGCTGAAGTCGTGCTTGATGCTCCACCCACACTGGTCCCCAATAAAAGGATGGTCGGACTGCGCTGATGAGAGTTGCAACGATGGTTGGTGACTGCAGCAACGGCGTTTGGTGACAGACTGTTCCTGCTGGTTCTGCTTGGTTTGACTGGTTCTTGGCTTTTCTGGTACCTGGGAATGACAATGACCGATTGGTATTCAAGCCTGTTTGCGGGTGGGTGCTCGGCGAGGCACAGTGCGAACAACAGAAATGAGCCAAGCTGTGGAGAGCTCATTTGAAGAGGTAGACCAAGCCACGCTCTCATTTTGGGTTATATTCGGACGCACGATGATTTCTGCCCTGGTAAGCCGAGACCGGATTTCTTTTTCCCCTCGAATGGTCTGATGGGTACCCTTGTCTCGTGTTTTATTGTTAAGTAAGGTGTCGTGATAAGCTTCTGTTCTTTGTCCATTTTCTATAAATGTGTGGTGAATTCTTTATTTGTTTGAAATTATTTTGTTGATTGAACATTTAATTTGAATTCACCCATTTTATGGACAAGGAAATATAAAGTTCTTCAGTTTATTTATTTTTTAAAAAAAATAATAAATTCCTTGTTGACGTTTCAACCTGTTCGTGCTTGTCATTTCCTTCCATTAATCTAGCATTGTCCAAACCCAGATAGACTTGGAAGTAATTCCCAAACTAATTAACCTGTCATAGTTGGCGTGCACCAGCGGTAAATGCTCGGCCACCTTACTTAAGATCTAATCAAGATAAGATTGGTTCATAGCCAAGGGTGAGTTCCCCGGTCAGGAAGCCATGTGACCTCGAGGTAAAAGGCAAATTAGACGGACACCCGAACGCGTGATTAACTGATTGGCGTTCGTGGTTGTTAAGCAAACCACCGTACTGTGAAGTTAATTGTAAATGGTGGCCCCAGGTCTGGTTCTTCCTCGGAGAAACGAGGATCAACCCTCTCATAATACTTTCGGTACCCATGACCACAACAATATTAAGCACCTCTCAGAGAAGCCTGAAATATCAAACTCGGGCCAAATTAGACAAATGAACACTTTTTTCCTTTCGCATTTGGAACTGCTGCTAAATTGAATTCTGGTGTTTAAATTTTGTAATGCAACTTTGGTTAAGAGATTCTTGAGGTTATGGCATGTGTGGAAATGGAATAAAGCCATGAATGTGGGTGTTTATAAACGATACAATGTATCCAGTGCTTTGTTGGTATGATGATATGGAGGAAAGCGAGAGGAAAAAAAAAATTGTCCAGAAATTGTTGCAGTCTGTTCCAACTCAAGGCATTGTTAAGCAAGCTGAACAACATGGCGAATTAAGACTCTAGTAAGCCAAAGATGTGCCTGAAGACCCACTAGATGTGCCTGAAGATGGATATAATAGTCATTATCTGCAAAGGTGGTGTTTTAATTAACTCAAATACCCAATTTTTACTCTTGTACTTCCTCAAAGTTACTGAAGTATGAATGCAAAGTTTCAGCCTGCCAGGTTTCATGGTTTTGGAGATTATGGAGGACACACACTATTATTATTGTTATTGACAAGAGCAGGATACCCACCCAACAGGCAATCTTGTTGCATGCATTGGCAGCTGACTGCTCTTGAAAAGCAACACGCCCCAGGGTTTCATGCATGAGGCAACATCATCACACCCTTTCAAAGGGTTTTTTTCCCTGAGCAGGGGAAAGCTTTTTGTGGGCTCCAATCATGGTACCCTTTCTTGTGGCAATGTTTTTAGGGCCGGATGCCCTTCCTGACGCCAACCCTTTAGTCACCTTCGACCCTGCAGGGATAATTACCAGTGTACTGGTGCTCATTTCGCCGACCTTCGGAAGGATGACAGGCTGAGTCAACCCCCTGATATTAATTCAGTGGAAAGTGGGGCTCGAACTCAGGACCTCAAGGATCCCAAGCCACCAACCTAACCACTAAGCCAACACCAGGCTTATAAAACAAAAACATACCGACTGCTTATAATGCAAAACATTTCACTGCACTAAATGGTGGAGACTTGTGATACCCTTCTCCATGTCAAGGTGATGCTACAAGATACACATTTGCACAGATAATTTGCATCCTCCTCACCACCCCAAGACTGCTGGCAAAGATGAAAACACCATACATGAATTAGGGTCATGCTGATCCTATGTAGCAAGTCTGCATGTAATTGGCCCAGAACTGGGAGGAGTAACCCAACAAACACCAGTCTGCAAATTAATAGTAAGGATTAGAAGGTATTTGATAGTTAAAATATATATTTTTAATTTGCTGTGAACAGCAATGGGGTGAGTGTTTTGAGGACTTGGTTCTTCACTTGAAAGGTGTGGGTTCGAATCGCATCTGTTCCTTCGGCAGTGGGTCCTCGACTTCGAACTCAACTCGCTCGTTCGTTTGCTTTTTGATTTAAGGGGACAGTGGAGAGGGTGGGGTGGTATGGGCTTGGCCTGTGGCCCAGTTTAGTCAGGGGATCAGGAAAGGTGTGGAGGAGGAGAGGAGATTGGGACCACACTCTGTGCAGAGCATTGGTGCTGCTTAAAGTCTCCTTGACGATTGGACACAATCCTGGATGGGTCACCACTCTGACACAGTTTATCAGCATGTTGGCACTCATTTTGCCGACCATGGAAGGATGAGAGGCCGAGTTAACCCTACCTGGTATTAATTCAACAGCTGAGCTGGATTTGAACCCGGCACCTGAGGATCCCAAGCCCACCACCCAAACCATTAAGCCAACACCAGGCATAAAGGTGTGGGGTGGGATAAATTAAAGGAAATAAAGGAAACGAGAGTAGGTTAGACATAAATAAAGGCGATGAGAGGAGGTTAGAGATAAAAAGAAAGTGGCTGACGAATTAATAATTAAATAATATTTAAATAATATGGGCATGGGGCACATTACAAAATCATAATTTAAACATGATGTGACCAAGATTTGAACCACAAACCCACAGAACTATAGAAAAGAGTCTTTAGCCACTCAGTCAGTCAATCATAAGCAAAGATTAATATTTTTTTCGATCTCAAATAGATTAACATTCAAATTAACAAATTACAGGTGTTGTAGTTGTACCACCTCTTGCTTCTCTTCTTCACCATCTCCATCACCCTCTCCTTCAACCTCCATCTCACCAGCAATGGGAGAGAACCAATTTAATTTGGGTAAACAACCAAATCGTGATTGCAACGTTCATTAATTTGTGCCGAATAATTATTTGTGAGCAAATTATTCTCAACAAACTCTAAAATGAATTTTTAAAATGCAATGGAAAGTAATTCCTACTTTTTACAGCATAAAGCTAAATGGTGATGACGGTGACAGCATTCGCAGGGCAGAATAAAATTAAAAACGCTGCCAATTTTGTTGCGGGAGTCTCGTGGGTTTGTAGCTTCGTGTTCAAATATCCCCCAATAATCATGTGACACGGTGCAAGATCCCACTCATGAAACCTCAAACTGTCTTTCAGTCAAATACGACGTATTTCAAACAGCCATGCATATTACTTGGTATGTCTCTCCGTACCATGGAAGGGACGTGGGGAAATGGAGCGGGGCTGTTTGAAATTGAGATTACCAAATCTGAAGACTGCATACTGGCTTCGTATGAAAATCCAGTCATGCTTTGCCATTTACCTGCACTCGCAGCGTAAGATATAAAGATCAATGTCGCAGAATCAGGATGATGTTGTGTTCCATTTGACTTGAGCAAACATCACACGTTGAGTTAGGTTACCGGGGTGCGAAGAAGCCACAGGACAGTTGCAATGCAATACAAATAAATATAAGGTAATTGGGACAGAAACCCAATAAATAAAGGTTCCAGACGAAAAATAAGTCAATGATGTTTTTGTTTTTTTAATTCTTACAAAAATGTGGACCCACAGGCATAAAAGTTTGTTTGAAATCATCGTTTTCTACACAAACAGAGGATATGGATAAAATGTCATTGGCAAACCAAAGCTAATAGTCCAAATAATGATTTCTAACCTTTGAAAGGATATATGAAGAGCAGAGCGACAGTGTGCAAGTACAAGATGAATACAATGAGTTTGAGGAATACCATTCTGTTGCTGAGTTGATCACATTTGCAAGATGAGAAAAGGTAAGGAGGGAAGTGGAAGGGGATTCAAACAGGAATAAAACATAGCAATGTACACATATGAGGTGTGTTCAAAAAGTATCCAACCTTAATTTTTCGTGCGTAAACAAATGAAGCTAGGGAGGCGTGGTTCGGTGCACGTATGTAGGCGATCCTAATCCGTATGCGTGAATATTTTCCCACCTGCAGAAGCTGTCAGTCGCCGACAGACCGCCGATGAGTGAGGAAGTGTAAGTGAGCACCGTCGGATTTTCGTTTTTGACAAAATGATGGAAAAACTTGAACAACGCTACTGCATCAAATTTTGTGTAAAGCTTGGCGATTCCCAGGTGGAAACGATCCGCAAGATTCAACAGGCCTTCGGGAAGGAAGCAATGGGAACCACACAGATAAAAGAGTGGTACAACCGCTTCAAAGATGGTCGCACATCAGTGGAAAGTGAAGCACGTTCTGGTAGGCCCTCAACATCCCGAAATGAGATCGTCATTGACCAAGTGAGGACCCTGCTGATGCAGGATCGTCGGATCACGATCAGAGAACTTGCAGACGAGGCGGGCGTCAGCATTGGATCCGTTCATTCCATTGTGACTGAGGATTTGGGCTTAAGGAGAATCTCAGCGAAGTTCGTGCCAAAGCTGCTAACGATCGAGCAGAAGCGACTCCGTTTGGAGATCGCACAGGACATGCTGGAGACTGTGAACAGCGATCCCAACTTCTTCAACACAGTGATCACTGGCGATGAGACCACAGTGATCCATCATTTTGTCAAAAACGAAAATCCGACGGTGCTCACTTACACTTCCTCACTCATCGGTGGTCTGTCGGCGACTGTCAACTTCTGCAGGCGGGAAAATATTCATGCATACGGATTAGGATCGCCTACATACGTGCACCAAACCACGCCTCCCTCACTTCATTTGTTTACGCACGAAAAATTAAGGTTGGATACTTTTTGAACACACCTCGTAGATGCTCAACTCTTTCTTTAATCCACAACATAGAAAGAGCACCGTTTGAAGGACATCACTATCATGTCTTAATACCATTATAATTTGTCTTTAAATCCCTGATATTCTCTTATATTATCACTTTTTGTTTATGGAAATCAAATCCTTGCAGTCTGGATCCTAAAGCTGTTAGTTACCTTCCGCATCGTGCACAGGAATCGGGCACACACAAACAAACAAAAAAGCAAAAAAATAAAAACAATAAGCATATCAAAATAAAAACAAAAACAAATTGCTTTGAAGGTCCACAGCTCAATCGATGCTTCACACTACCAGTTTTCAGGAACCTCAAAGAGGTCAGAACCTGCGAACGACAAGAGGTGACGAAGGTTGAATACGATCATGCGACAAGACCTATCATTTTGAAAGTCTTACCGCTCAGAGACAGATCGATCCATGCCTAGATTTCCATCATACTCGGCGCAAAGTAAGTACGGTATTGTGTACAAGCACCGAAATGGCAAATAAATTGAATTTCCGAATGTAAAGGATAATGAGGAAAAAAACAAACAAAAAACAAAAAACAAAAAACGAAAAAGAATGATGCTGAAGGTCAACTAAAGATGGGGAATGTCATCAAGTGGGCATTCAAGGATTTCTTGGAATTGGAGCAGAGGGAGAACAAAATCTCGATTGTCGTGTGTTTTACCGACTGTATACAAACCATACTTTGGGAGGAGCGTGACGTGAGTGCAAATAAATGTAACCATAGATGTCTGTTATGTAAATGAAAATATAAACCGAGTTGGAATGATTATCCCTTCTTTTTCATATCATCTTCCACTTTCGTATGGCAAAGATGAGGTCGTTATTAGTGAATGCATGTCGGACCTGGACTCAAATCCAAAGAAGGAGAAGGAAGTACTCATGAGATGCAACCCGGTGGTTGCATAATTTTATTGAGGCGAGGCCGTGGTTGCAATTCGGGCAGGGATTTGGATTTGGGCCAGGTGGCCGGTGATAAATCGCCTCTTCTTCACAAAACATGCTAGTGGGATCTTTAGCATCTACCAAGGACCAGTCCTGGCAGATGGGTCTTCTAGCTTTATGTCGTTCCGAAGGACGGCGTACACTTATGATGCATTGCCCTCAGTTCATGTTATGGATGGGTCTAGATTTGAACCCATGCGAGACAGCTCAGAGGCAAGTGTGTATTTCCCTTGGCTATAAATGATTAGATGAAGCAATGCCTTACCTTGGTAATAGGCAACCTCAAAAAGAGGAAGAAATGAAAGACCTGATAAACTGTTCCTGCATGTATAGTCCACAGATACAGGCATTCTCTGGCTAGTAGGCCCAGGAGAAATACTCCGTCTATGAGCGATTTTCAGACCTTGAATGTAAATGGTCTCCAAGCGATTAGCTAACATCTTTTGCAACTTCTCTCTTCTCTTCTGCCTACTCAGTGCTTTTAACACGTGCTAAAGAATGATCAACATTACTGCACACAGACAAATGACGTCTCTCCGAATTAGGTTCGAGTCAAAATGTACACATCGACTCATCAGCTGATTGGCTGGCCCTCATCCCATTGCATGTCTGCACTCGTTGGGAAAGAGTCAGGATAAAAAGCAGCTGAGCTCCTTTGGAAGCTCAACCTGGCCACTGGGAAGGCTAATTTTCATGGAAATACAGTATCAGGCGAAGAATGATGTCCAGCCTGGGTTGAGCTGTACAAGGTATGTTAAACAAGGTATTGGAAAGTAAGAAGTGGAGAAGGAACTACAAGGAAGTTGGACACAGGAAGAGGATATTTAGCTGATCAGGCTTATGCTTTTTCACATCTGGGGGTGGGGCAGGGGGAATAGGAGGGATAGGGAGGAGAAGATGAGGCACATGGCCATCACCAGGAGGTTATATTTAGTTTATTTTCGGGATGAAGAGGGTTGTAAAATAAGGTGAAGGATAAACAAACACTGATAGCGCATTCACTTTTTGATAAGACCTGCTCAACAACATTACAATCACGACACATGCACACAATCACTCATTCATACCCAAGCTTAAATCTGGCCTTGATCCTTCTGCCCTCTCCTATTTTGTCCTTCCCAAGACACACATATTCCTCAAGAAACCCTCACCTGCTCACCATTCTGAAGTCAAGGCTGGTTGCCCAAATGTGTTCATTTGCCCCTCACTCTCCCGATTGTGCAATATTCTGCTTACGTCCATTGTTTTGCTTCAGCCTTTCAAGTGTGCTGCCCATCTACCTCATGCCCTCACCTATGTACATCCAGGATATCTTCTACACACACATGATTCTCTCCCATTCTCTTCCTCTCCAGGCCATCGTCTCATTTTGTTTTAATCATCCTTTCCTCTTTGTGCAAATCCTTCTCCACCCCCACCTCCACCTTCAATAAACTTTGGTAGTTTGTCCATGTACCCCTTTATCCCCAATGCTTATATAATACATACCTAATTCCAATTTAAACCTATCTACTGTTGCCGCTTTCGTCAACCATCCCAAGGAGACTATTCCATACGTTATCTACTCTGGGTGAAAGACCCCCGCCTTACCACCTTCTGAACTCTCTTTGCTCCCAGACTGTGACTCAGGCTACATAGGTTTACCTTCCAGGTCCTGTCACTGTTCATTTTGCTGAAACTTCAACCGCTCCCTCAAGATTAGTCTGGCTAACTCCAGAATGAATCTCGTCATCCTACACTGAACCTTTTATACACTGATTTGATTACTTATTTTCTAAACTGACCCCTGTTTACTCCGAAACTGATCTGAGCTCGACTCCAGTCATGTTGTTGCACACATAATAAATCCTTTAAAAGGGGAACTCAAACGCAATTTTTTTTTCTTCCTGAAAACCATTGGAAATCATTAATCATGGTATAATTTGAAGGGAAGTTTGTTTTTTGAAATTTTTTTGAATTTTTGACAGTGACAACAAACTATGATCTCACCTTGATCCAAACAGTGGCTTTACACGGAGAAACGGTGCATGTCGAGCTCGGATTCCGATACTGATTCCACCGTCATCAGCAACTCTAAAGGTTCTCAGAATGTTTAAACTGATCAGTGTGATTTTGAAGAAACTATTGGAGACAAAATTAGCGATGGAAACACTTTCAGGGGAATTGTAGAGCCGAATCGTTTTGAGCCTTGCACGAACGATTCAGAGGAAGGTGGCGGAGGTGAAGACGGAGGTGTTGAAAAGATGAAAATGCTGGTCACATGTGAACTACAGCTCGATCGGGGTTTGCATTTCGTTTAGTTGTTGGTTAATAAGGGAGAAATTTTGTCTTCATTGATGAATCGGTTTATATATAACTCAAGCAGAAATACCCATCACTGCCAAGCACACTTGGACACAGTGGACAAAATGGGTGACCAATGCTTTGTCCCACCATCGCAGGCTGACCTGGTGTTTTGTATGTTATGGTATGGTCCCGTTTCATACTTTTCCGGGATGCCATTTGTGTCCATGCCGTATCCCACCGTCGTGTCCATGAGGTATCGATGTCCCGCCCCACTCCAGTGGGGCGGGGGGGGGGATTGTTGCTCTGGTGGAGAGGTGTGGTAGTGGTGGTGGCGATTGTGGGGGTGATGGTGGGTTTTGTGAGGTGATGGTTGATGGGGGAGATGGTGGAGGGGTATGGTTTTGTGATTGTATCATAGACTCCTACAGAGAAGGACTGGAACCTCCCATGCTCGGGGTTTGTAACTTGAGTCTGAAGGATTAACTTGAGTCCGGGGCTAAAATGACTTCGAGAAGGGCAAGAGACACGATCTCGGGGTCCATATAGGGGTTTTTGAGGACGGCGAGTTCAATAGTGTCATTTTCAACACCACCTGAGGTCATCTTCAAGGTCAATAGGTCATATTTCAAGGTCAAATTACTGAATTTTGGGATTTTTTTTGCCCGTTTTTATGTCTAACTCATAGAGGAAAACTTTTGTAAAGTCTATGACAAAACATGACATTGTGCACCTACTGCACCTACTTGCTGATTTCTATAATCGTTAAATAATGTTTGTTTTGTTTGTTTCTCCTTCAGAAACTGTCCAGCTGGTGATCTCACAGGATCTTCGTGTTGTTTCCTGCTTTGGTGACAATATGCCACGTCGTTGCAGCTGCTTTGGTTGTAGAGGAAACTATGATGGGACGCCTTATGTAAAGGTCATATCCTGAGGAGAGGGAGAGATGGATATTGGCAATGCCAAATGAGAAAGAAAGCTTGAGGTGCTTAAAGGATATACACACACACACACACACACACACACACACACACACACACACACACACACACACACACACACACACACACACACACACACACACACACACACACACACACACACACACACACACACACACACACACACACACACACACACACACACACACACACACACACTTGTGAGACATTTCAATTGTGATTGGGTGTCAGTTAGGGGTGGCAAACGACCCAAAGAACCCCCATCAATATTTTCCTGAGTACCGAAATCAGCTTTGAAGCAGGTGACCTCAGCCCCACGCCCAACATCATCTTCTACGTCAGAATCAAGAGCTAAGAAGATGCAGGCAGCTGATGAGGCTGTAGATAATATCCAAGATTTCGACCACTTCTGTGCTAAAATCAGCTCCTATTTTCCTGGCTTTAGCGTCATAAAAGACCAGGAAAACCTTTACCTATAAAGAACTGATGCTACTGGACAAACTGTCAAGCAGTTCTTTCATTTCCAACAAGTTCACTCACTTTTTGGATTTCTATTCTTCAATAGAGATGAGAAAGATGGTATTGAGGTGCCCAAACGACTTTTTCCTTTGCAAAAGAACAGCCTGCTCTCAAAATGGTCCCAGATTAGATCCATAACTGACCAGGTAAACATGTATGAATGCACAAGCAAGGAAATTCTTCAGCTTGTAATAAGCCAGCTCTGTTGGATGACTGAGGCACACGAGCTTCCTCATTTCACCTTCCTTCTGTCACAGCTGCATCTTATGTTCAAACCTCTTGATCGTCGCCGATTTGATACTATCGATTTTCGCAATGCAGCTTCACAACATATCACCCAGTGCATACAAAATGATTCGTCGATCCGGCTTAATCATTCTACCATCAACAAAAAAGGTAAAACATATGCTTGCTAGGAGTCAGCAGGACTCCAACCTCAAAACCTTGTTCAACCAGCTTAAACCACAGCAGCGTTTGGTCAATTTAATGTTTGACGAGGTAAAGCTGGTCGAGACATTGCGATTTTCTGGAGGGCATGTCGTAGGATATGCTCAAAATGCAGCAGCGGGTGGTGAACACGAAATGCTTGCTTCACATGCTATGGTTGTTGAAGTTGCCTGCCATTTCGGTGGTCCACGCTATATTCTACGCATTTTGCCCTGCAAAACCTAACTGCCGATCAGCTGAAGGAACTCCTTATCGAAGCTGCATTAGCTGTAGTTGGTGCTGGCGGTACTGTGATTTCTT
>NC_140961.1:58579462-58676962 GCF_056783735.1 Eptatretus burgeri
AAACTCTCTCCGCTCTTCTGCCACTCTCCGCTCTTCCAAGGCCGACTCTGCCTTTTCTGCCACTCTCCGCTCTTCCAAGGCCGACTCTGCCCAAACCGACTCTGCTCAAACCGGCTCTGCCCTGATTCGCCTTGCGCTCGGCACTTTATAGGCCGGCAGGAGAACCCATATGCAAATTTCTGGATCAGAACGAGCTCAGGGTTGGAGCCACGCTCACCCATTGGACGGAGGAAAAGGGGCGTGAATCTCCCCTGATCCTAGAATTTGCATATCTCGATTCCACACAGACGCGCCTGGAGGCGGGGCCAAACCGCCCCACGCTTGCTGATTGGACGGATCAGAAGTGGGCGTGTAGCATTCCTGATCCGAATTCTACTCGGAAAGGCCGCATTTTGCACTCGCGGCTCGGCGCGTGTCTTGTACGAGCCCAGGACCGCCCGACGCTTGGTGCTCACAGGTGGTGTGGGAATGGCCGCAGAAGGAGAGAGGTGAAGGTGGTGGAGGGTTTATGGTGGTGGTTTATGGCCATGGTGCCGTTCGGAATGGCGGTGATGCGATGTTTGCGGGAGCGAGTTGTGAAGGTAAAGATCATGGCTGTTGGCGTTGTTGTTGTTGTGTGATGGTTGGAGCGTGGTTGGTTCAAAATAAAGATAGAACAGAAAAACGCCTATCTCAAAGCGTCGCAGCCCGAATGAATCACATTTATTCCCTCTAAACAACGGGTTTGGGGCTAACTACACATGTACTTACAGAGATATCTCACCTATGGGACCTGAATGGTGGTTTGCGAATTTCCACAACCGCAACAAAATATATATATATATATATATATATATATATATATATATATATATATATGTATGTATATATATCGGCTGTATAAAAAAATTGGATTTGATTTGGTCAATTTTGACAGAAGAGAGATAGGTTTTTACGGTAGGGCTTCCTCAAAAGCTTCCACTAACTCAATTGGACCCATCGTGGCATTGTTCAATAATGCCCACGAACCATCGTCACCAGTGCCGGATTAAGCCTCGGCTGGCCCTCAGGCACATTTTGAAATTTTAGAGAATGGCCTGAAAAATTTAAATTAGATCTTGGGCTCATGGAAATGGACCCCAGCCAAAAGATGAACTGATTCAAGAAGAAAATATTTAATACAAAAAAAAGACAAATATTTAATGTGAAAATAATTTTTGGCCCGAATTTTTGGCTGACCCTAAGGCACATGCCTTGTCTGTCTCATGGTTAATCCAGCACTGATCGTCGCCTCTCAGCTTCTCACGGTTTTTTTTTTTATTATTATAGATACTTCGTGATTTTGAAATGGTGAGTACTGTACGTTACCATCTGTGACTTCATTTTTCCATGAGTCTCAATCTTAAAATGTTGCACAAGATATGGACTGAGGTGCTGCACTAATCATTCATTGTGCAATCTTTTTGTTTCAAAGTGACTTGCTGCTTTCTCCTCACAGTTTTCATCACCGCAAAATAATGGAAACAAAAGACTTACACTGAACACGATTTGTTGATGAATACATTACGTTTCCTTATTTTCATTTATCTTGGCAACAACATGAACAACCACGGTTACAGATGGTTTAATTACACATCACTTTACCCCACCCCTCAACCCCAACCCCCTAGACACCAACTTTCAATTCTGGCATCGCACTGAATAATGGGCTGGCGGGATGGCCGAGAGATATACACACACGCTCTCAGCTGTGTTGCCTGGATTCAAATCCCGACGCAGCTAGAAACTGCCATCCTGATGTTTCACAGGCAGGGTGATTCATCAATGTGTGTGCCATCCCTTGGATGGACGTGAAACTGGGCATAATATCTGTCGGCATTTGGGGGTGGATGTTCAATATTGCATGGTGTCCCTCACAAAGAGAAGGTGAGTTATGGCCGGCACCATAAACAAATTACAAATTCCTGCCCAAATAACCTACAGGCATCAGCGGGTCGTAACCACCACCACCACCAAAAAAAAACACACACACATACACCAAAAGCCAAATCACACTGTTAAAGGAAGGAGCGCAACAAAACTATATACAAAATAAAAGAAAGAAAGATACCCCACCCCAATGACATCATCAGCACTTAATGCAAGCAGGGAGTCAGCAATTACAGTATGAACTATAAGGACACTCATAGAGTGCAAACGAGCGCCACATAATGCCTGATCCACGAGAACATATCGGTCCCAACACATTTTTGAAATATCATGCTGTACAGTACTATATCGTTTTTGGCCAAATCTCTCAATGGTGAAGAATCACTAAAAAAATTAAATAATTATCGTATCTAGATCCGGACCCAGATCTTCACCAAAATCGAATCAATTTGTCCTTGTCACACACTCAACCTGTCCGTCAAGTTTCATCCGGATCCGCACCTCATTTACCACACCCGTCTTAATCACTCTGCTGCACAGATCCCTTCAAGGCAGCAGAGTGATTAAGATGGCTGGCCAATTAACTTATTGTGCAGGAAACAGACTCTTTCCACGACGCCAATGATGTTTAACAAACATTATTTTAATGAATAACTTGGTACAGTAAAAGTAATTAACCTAATATTCCAGCCTGATCACTTATGCCTTATCTTCAACACATGCACTTACATGGCAGACTTCACAAGAACATTCCCATACAAAATGGAGGTACTCAGGAAACTATTAAACTCTAGGAAAGAAGTTTAGGTTGTATTGTTCTTGAAAGGCCTTGCTGTGTACGAGCATATGGACCAGATGGATAGAATGAAAACTAAAGGCAATTAAATGATGCTGATGAGATGCAGGGAATAAGGACCTCACCAAGTTGATGAGCTCAGGGTCGAGGGAAGGAGAGGATGACAAATTGTGCTGATTCAGAGCGGTAGCGGCAGGACACCTGGCTCGAGGACACACAACGGCAACGCCTCCAAACGAAGTGTGCAGTGTCCGTTCCTTCTAGAAGTCAGAAAAATCCGACCTTCTCGCTCAATCTGTTGCAACCACATACGATGTGGGAGCATCCCGCATTTGGCTCGCTGGAGCACCGCTGGATTCCAGGAACAAGCACAAAGGCCTGCGGACAAACATGTTCAGGCCCGCCAAAGCCTTCGCCACACATTAGATCCTCCACGGCTCGTCCCAGGTTCGATCAACACCACGGTTGCATGGAAACCATCCTTGGTTTAGCACAAACACCTCTCCCTGTGACTATGAACAAAGCGATGCTGTACTGCTAAATGTGGAGGATGGCTTTAATCGACTTACTTAAAGAGAAAGATCAAATGCTGAAGGTGCAGGAAATGTATCCAAAACAAATGGCTCCCACGAAAGCAGCAGCCCTTTCAGTGGAAGGAACAGCGTGTGAACAGTTTCAAAAATAAACGATTTCCGATGCAGAGACTTAAAATGAGGCCCAATTAGGTTTTTCTTCCGTTCAATGTCGTCGTCATTCCCAAAAGCACGTAT
This sequence comes from Eptatretus burgeri, assembly GCF_056783735.1. Classification (NCBI taxonomy): domain Eukaryota; kingdom Metazoa; phylum Chordata; class Myxini; order Myxiniformes; family Myxinidae; genus Eptatretus; species Eptatretus burgeri. The sequence goes on from NC_140961.1 coordinate 58,582,937, forward strand.
GCATAACAAATCCGTCTATTTAGTTAACTACAATGAGTCGTGAGTGGTGGCTGACAAGTCCAACAAAAAAATGACGGACAACAGTCTAAGAAATGCCAAAAAGATATGAGGGACACATTTTAATAAATAATATATTTATACGTTTCCTAACCAAGTATGACATACCTATTACAGTAAATGCATGGGAAGCAAAACGGACTTTGACACTGAACCAAGACTTCAGTTGTGGTCTTTTGTTTACGATGCTTTAGCTTTTTAACAAATTTTCTTCTGTATAAAGTCTCGTCTGATCCTACAGAGATCATAATGCCATTCGATTTTCTTTGCTCCTCTCAGATTGCAGTGCGTTCTCAAAAATAATGTGCATTTTATTGCTGTTAGGGTTAGGGTTTTTTTTTTAAAACTTTTCATCCAAACATAAAGACACACCGTCCATGGAGAGGAACATCACATCAAGCGATTTCGTGGGATCGAGTGCACTGAACTGTCCCAGGTTCCGAGTGGATCCACACCTTCAGGATATCTTGCGAGACTTTTGCCTACTTTTGCCTCAAATCAGCACTTCAGAGGACTGACACAAATGATCATTTATGGATGATTTATTTCCACCCACAACACCTGTACGTGTGGCTGCTTCATACTCAGCTTTTGCACGTCTGAAAATAAATAAACATGGCTTTGAACCTTTCGAATGCTACGTTGCAACGTCATTAAGTTTCACAGAGAAAGAACACTCGGCACGCATGGTTAACGATCGTTTTGTTTTTAATGTAATTTTTACAAGCGCCGAGGCAATTTGGTTCGTTGCAGCTAGCAGCTGTGTATCGAGATTTTTCTCCACTATTCTTCTGGCCTGAAACTCCTCTTCACAAGTCTCATCGTCACACGCCTGCTTCTCATTCATGTCGGCATTTGGGGGGTGGATCTGCTGGCACGTCCATGTCCCCACAATAACTTGCTTTGCCCTTCTTCACACTCAAGCTGATTTTATTGTATTTCCAGCATTGTCAATGCAATCTCAGCCATTCTTGACGAAATTATCTTTAGTGTTTGGCTGCAAAAGAAGATGCAGCAAGTTAACATGATGCACCCGAGCGGGTTTGGCGGTCGGCTCGGAAACAAATCTTGATGTAATCGAGTGTTAATCAACCTTAGCGACTACGGAAAGTGAAAACAGAATTCAAATTGAATTTAAAATAAACGCATGAGGCCGCGAGAAGTAAAAATCTCCATATTCTAGGAATCATTCCCAACATCATTAAACAATTTTCAAACCCGCGTTTATGGCCGTGAAATAAATACTCGAAGTGTGTGCATTTAATGGCTGTATCCAGGACAGAGCTGGACCCCAACTAAAAAGGACCCTCGGGTCACCAAGAAGCTCAATCTTGGTGTCACGTGATCAGCCAGCTCACCGTCGGATGAAATGCCCTAACAAAATCTTAAAATGTCCTTTCTTCACCGGAATGCTTTCAGATACTTGTAGAACACATCCCCAAACATCCCCATCTAAAATATAAACATTAATCTCACAGACGCTACGAATAAGCTCGTAGTGTCCCTTCCAGAGTCTCATGGTTATTTGAATTGAATATATTTTCCTGAAGGAAAACTGTGTTTCTGAGCGGATCTACACGAAAATTATCCTCATTAAACGTGTAGCTACATCAGCAGGTTCCAAAAGTGAAAACAGAAATCAACCAGAACTTAGGACAGCCTCGTTCTATGGCATGGAAACGGATGGAAGCCCATGGAAGCTACCCCTCACTGCAATGCATTCCATACAGACCGAGGATATAAACATTAAATTTCCACAAAACTTGATACAACTGAGTGTTAATCAACCTTAGCGACCATGAAAAGTGAAAACAGAATTTAAATTGAACTTAAAATGACCGCGCGAAGCCGTGTTGAAGTCGGCGGACCTCGTGTTGCCCAATAAACAGGACCAGACGACACAGGTAACGAGAAACTAGTTGGTCGAATTAAATCTTCTTAATAATCCCGATGAAACCCATGATGCATTATAGCCGTCCGGTGCTTCCTTATAGGCCATTCGACCAATCGGTCATTTTGCACTTGATGACCCTGTAACCTTGACCCCGAGGTGAAAATGAGAAAAAGGCCTCAGACGATCTATAGAGAGCAACTAGTATTATCATCGTGTCAATTTAGAACTCCATCGGCCGAGACGTCTCGGAGGAGATAGAAAAAATAAAAATTGTTGACGGACGGACGGACGGACGGACGGACGGACGGACCTGAGGACATCGAACGGTTACATTAGGTCAACGAGCTGACCTAAAAAGCATATTGTGAGATTACTTGCCAATGAAGATGTGCAAAGCAGTTTGTCATGGTCTAAGCATTTAATCTAATCTAATCATATTGCAAGAGGGTGGAGTTGACAAGGGTGCGGTTGAGGAGGAAGCCAGTGAGGACGGTGAGGACAGGTGAGCGGTTTGCAGATGAGGAGGGCGCAGATGGAGATGATACGGCTGCATCTGTATTCCCCTATACCTGACATACTTGCAGTCTCAGAACTGGCTGTGCAGACAGAGATGGAGCCAATAATTGGCCTGGAGGCCTCTGATGATTATTATGCACTGCCCGGATTTACTGTGTGAGATGTCCATTGGCTTTGTTTGGGTCAAGTGTGACTCATGATGAGGGACTTCGAAATTTAATCCATGTCGAAGAAAAAATTATTACTAACGTTTAATCAAGCGTTACATTAATGTAAATTACATTATGTAAATTTAATCAAGCGTAATTACGTTATGTAATCAACCGTTATGTCACGTAAATTACTAAAAATTTTTTTTTAACAATTTGAAAAACAATTGAAGTAATTTTTGAACGGCCCCATATTGGAGGCCTATGTGCAAGGAATCTGTGAAGGGGGGGGGGGGGGGGGTTGAGCATCACCTGTGGTCAAATGATTTTCGTCCTCCTTACAGGGGAATTCACACATTGCGTTTCTCCAATCCCATCCCTTGGAGTACTGCAGTTAGAGCAGAGGGTGGTGACCTCTTGACAGAGGAGTCCGAAGTGAAGACCTGATGGGCCAGTTACTTTGAGCGGTTGTACAGGGCTGATCCCCCAGCTGTCGAGTTGGATTTCAGGAGTGTTACAATCACTATTACTGACCTTCCAATCAACTGTAATTCACTTTCGTTTGTGGAAACACAGGCTGGGGTGAACCGGTTGAAATGGGGCAAAGCTCCAGGGATCTGTGGCATCCATGCTGAACTTCTCAAGGCTGGTGGAAATGCTGCACTCGTGTCGTTGCATGCAGTTTTGTGCTCTGCCTGGAACACAGGCATCATCCCAACTGATTGGAAGAGGGGCCTTGTCCCTCTCTGGAAAGGAAAGAGTGATCACCAGGACTGCAACAACTGCAGAGGGGTGACGCTGCTCTCAGTGCTGGGCAAGGTCTTGGCTCGGATAATTCTTGATCGGGTTCGCCACCATCTGCTTGAGCACCAGCGTCCAGAACAGTCAGGCTTTACACCAAAGAGGTCAACGATTGACCGTATCCTTGCTCTTCGTGTCATCACCGAACGCAGACGAGAGTTTCGGCAGGGGCTGCTTGCAGCCTATGTTGATCTCTGTAAAGCGTTCGATTCAGGGAATCAGGACGCCCTCTGGAGGATTCTTGGTCTTCATGGGGTGCCACCAAAACTGATCAATCTGATGTCTGAACTACACTCTGGTACTGAGAGTACTGTGAGGTGTGGTGGTTCCACCTCCGACTTATTTACAGTTGTTACGGGAGTTCATCAGGGGTGTTTACTGGCGCCCACACTTTTCAGCGTTTGTATGGACTGGATTCTGGGGAGAATGTCAGAGAGATAAAGCTGCGGTGCATTGTTTGGGAATGTCATGCTCTCTGACCTTAATTTAGCAGATGATGCAGTCATCTTTGCAGAGACTCTGGATATCATTTTGGGGGCCCTCGAGGTGCTGAATGATGAGTCAGAGCCACTGGGATTACGGGTTTCCTGGAACAAAACTAAGATCCAGGCTTTTAATGACATCTTGGATGCTGCTGTCTTGTCTGTTCCTGTTTGTGGTGAGGATGTTGAGGTCACGGAGAGATTCACTTACCTTGGCAGTGATATTCATGTCTCTAGTGGCTTTGAGCCAGAGGTCAACCGACGTCTGGGTCGGGCCTGGGGAGTCATGGATTCACTGGATCATGGGGTTTGGCGCTGCCGGTACCTTTGCGGGAGGACGAAAGTCCGAGGTGAGGAAGAGAGTGTGGGGGAGTGAGAGAGAGTGAGAGAGAGTGAGAGAGAGTGAGAGAGAGTGAGAGAGAGTGAGAGAGAGTGAGAGAGAGTGAGAGAGTGAGAGAGAGTGAGAGAGAGTGAGAGAGAGTGAGAGACAGTGAGAGAGAGTGAGAGAGAGTGAGAGAGAGTGAGAGAGAGTGAGAGAGAGTGAGAGAGAGTGAGAGAGAGTGAGAGAGAGTGAGAGAGAGTGAGAGAGAGTGAGAGAGAGTGAGAGAGAGTGAGAGAGAGTGAGAGAGAGTGAGAGACAGTGAGAGAGAGAGAGAGACAGTGAGTGAGAGAGAGTGAGAGAGAGAGAGACAGTGAGTGAGAGAGAGTGAGAGAGAGTGAGAGAGAGTGAGAGAGAGTGAGAGAGTGAGAGAGAGTGAGAGAGAGTGAGAGAGAGTGAGAGAGAGTGAGAGAGAGTGAGAGAGAGTGAGAGAGAGTGAGAGAGAGTGAGAGAGAGTGAGAGAGAGAGAGAGAGAGAGAGAGAGAGAGAGAGAGAGAGGTGAAGAAGAGAGAGAGAGAGAGAGAGAGGTGAAGAAGAGAGAGAGAGAGAGAGAGAGAGAGAGAGAGAGAGAGAGAGAGAGAGAGAGAGAGAGAGAGAGAGTGAGAGAGTGAGAGAGTGAGAGAGTGAGAGAGTGAGAGAGAGAGAGAGAGAGAGAGAGAGAGAGAGAGAGAGAGAGAGAGAGAGAGAGAGATGGACTGTAGTCGAGGTCACTGACTTGACTGCAATATGAGAGCAACAGGTCTTGTGCTCTCGCCAAATCACGGGAGATAGCAATAATGTTGAAAGCCTCAGACTCCACAAAATCCAGGACAAACTGGTGTGATGCTGGGGTGCCAGTTCATATAAGAGAGCAATACTGCATTGAGTGAAAGACAATGGTCTTGTATGTTGTGAGTGTTCTAAATTTTAAAGTAATAACTTGGAACAACAGAGGATGCCGAGTCTGATGCTGATTTTGGAGGCTCACTTTGTTATATGGTCAGCCCAGAAGAGCTCAATGCTGATGGTGTGCCTCAAGGTTCAAGAGACTGAAGTCTTCCATTGGTTGACCATAGACATCATTTGACGATCCTTCCAGAGCAACGGTAAGGCTGACATTTGCCGCCATTGAATGATATGTTCTATTTATCAGACCAGCAACTAATTAATTTCAGATCAGTGCAGAGTGATGCAGATGTAGTCTGCCTGTCAGTGGCATGGGGGTACTGCATGATATGGACACATCTGCAAAAATGAAGAGGATTTTCCAGAGCAATGGAGAGATCTTTTATGTATATGAGGAACAAGACCGGGCCTAACACACTGCTTTAAGCCACTCCAGCATCGACAGGGAATGTAGAGGAGAGGGTTATATTCATAGTAACCTGATCACAGGATGAGTGGAGGAATTCAAAAAGCCATGGATGAAAGAGGGTCCTGTATGCCACAGGAAATGAGCTTGGCAAGAAAAGGAGGATTCATTTCAGAAGGTGGTGAAGAAGCTCTTCTGGGAATGGACTGTTTTTCAGTGCGAGCTACGTACAACTTTATTTGTTCCTCTGGCTTCAATCGTCTCTCAACAGACTGCCACCCTTGTGACATCACCTCAATAATAGCTCAATAAGCGTGACCACCCTTAACCCATGTGGTCAATTACCAGGTGATCATCCAATCAGACTGTCTTGTTCTTAACAGTAGTGTAACGGCAACACACAATTGTGGTGGGGTGTTGTGGGGAGAGCGGAGGGAGTTGTCCAAAATCGGCCCGATTGTCAGATATGGTGGCTTCAACATCCAAGCACGTAGCTGTCTGCAAATGACCAATTAACTCCGTTACTCTTCAATCATTATTGCCTCAGCTGCATCCGTATTTAACTTGGCTACATATCGTTATGGTTCTGCAAAACCGACACTCCCCCAAGGTAATAGTACACAACATAGAGCGGTTCCTGAGATAGTTATTTCATTCGTATTCATTCTAGATCGTCCTTCCCTTATGTGTAATGGGTCAAATGCATTGAGTTGGCTTTAGATAGGTCTTTCTTCCCATTCTTTATCCATTTTACTTTGCTGCACACACGAGCTCTCTTCAAGCAAGCATGCAGACTATCACAACAGGCAAGTCATTTGTATACGTGCACCAAAACCCCTTCAAATCATTTGCCATAATCCAACGAACATTACACCTCAGCCCTTACCAAACTCGAACCCCAATGCAACAACAATTCATACACTAACATGACACCTTCATAATAATCCCCACATCATTGAACCACAACCCAAGCTCGCCTACACTCACCACCTCAACCACAATGAACAACCACAGCCACGACGCCTCAACTACCATGAACCACCATACCATAAACTCACCGTTACGCTGCCGCTACAAACGCCTCAACCACAGTCATCACCACTCCCTTTCAGACCACAGGGGAATAGGGGAGCACTACGTACCATTATCAACACTTAAGACTCGAAACGTTCAGGCATCCAACTTGGACTGGGAGGGTGCATGAATTCCATTCAACATCCTATAGATATCCCTAGTGCGCCGCTTATTTACGGCCCTCATTGGGTGTCCAGTGCATGTTTGTGGCCGGAGAGCGCAACCGAATACCTTGGCACCATGTTAATCATGGAGCTTCGACGTGTGGGGGAGTTCAGGGCGAGTGAGCCCATTTCCGCTGAAAGATCCTCGCATGGGTGGGCCGAGTGCCAGGGTATTCATCCGTATGCCAATGGGGGCACTGGAAAACACCCATCGCTCCACCTGATCTGCTCGCAAGCATCGCCTCCACCATTGGATTATCAAGTGCTGTGTGTTCCACACATTAGGTTCGCTCGGTTTTCTGGCAAGTGTTACGTCACTCTCGGTTCTCTGGCTCAGCTCGGCTCGGTTGGTTGGTTTGTGCGTTCCTGATTGGCAGAGTGGGACGGAGCGGAGCCCACAGAGTGGAGTGCGGGATGGCTATTATTGTCAGGCACAGGGCCGAGTGCAGTATGAGACAACCTGGGCATTTACATGTACAGACCTCTTTACTCTTCACTTTTGGAAGATCTTCTCACACGTTCTTTGCTTTATTTCCAATCCCCCTTGATCGACATCTCTACACTTTCCTCTCCGCATTTCACCTGCACATCATCGCACTCCCCCGACCATGTACTTCAGACACCCTCAATTGAGGCTGTTCTGAGGGAAAAAAGGGGTGCAACTCAATATTAGGAAGGTGTTCCTAATGTTTTGTATGCTGAGTGTACATATCGTCGACCGAGAATTAACAGGGTCTATCTGACATTTCATTCAAATTTAGAAGAAGTCCATGTAGAAGGGCAACAGACGAAACTAAGTAAGATTATTTTATGTAACCTTTATATGTACCTGTTATGTAGCACACGATATGAAAATAAAATGTGATGAGATAGCGGCAATTCCACTTTGAATTTTTGATTTCATTTTTCTCAAACTTTAAAAAAGTGTAGTTGGACCCTGTTAATTCTCGGTCGACGATATCTTCCCACGATGCACCCAGCCCTCCAGAACCTTTCCACTGGTGTCTCATTGCACCCAGAGTTAGCTTTAAGTACACTTGAGTGACACATGAACACCTTTTCCACCCTATCCATGTTACTGAGAAATAATCGAGAAGAATAGAGTTTCATCGTGAATCCATTTATACATTTTGCTTTTCCGTATATTGTAAATGGAATGAGCTTTGCCTCAAAAATGTCTCAAGGTTTTGCAGGCAGAGCACTCCCTTGAAGAGCACATAATTCCGAATGACCTGTTCACTAGACCTCGTTTGAATATGTTAAAAGGTCCCAATTCGAATATCAAATTGTCTCAACATAAAATGGAAATGACAAAAAGTGCAACTACAACCCACACCAGCCAGCGTGTCTGTTACTGCCGTCGTAAATTTCAGCAAGGCAGAGGCACAATGACAACGGAACCTTTGCAACTGCACCGAGCTTGGATACTTCAAATAGTTCCAAATATTGCATTGCTGCCACAATTCACATAATACTGGCCTTGACAGAAAGATCTCATCAAACCTCAAGGGCAGAACACATGGCCAGAACAGAATTGCAGTTTGCTGCAAGAATAATGGACGCAAAATACGAATCAAGTTTAACTCAAGTTTAACGTTGCAAATAAGCTTACTGAGTGTAATTTGTAAATTTGGTGTTCCCATCTGAGCACACATCTAACGATGTTGGGATCCCAGAATCAAATCCGATGTACTGTGTTAATTTGTACACTGTCTACAAATGTGCTTGTAATTAATGTAAAAGTACACCAATGTATCCTTTGCACATAAAACATGACCTTTCTGCAATATATCTATAAACAAGAAAAAGAGCAAGCAGAGATTGCAGACAATCAACAGGACTTGTTCTGTGTAGTGTTTTTGCAGTTTTGTGTCGTGTATTATGTGTGGTGTTTGTGTACTGGTGTGCTGTGTAATTAACTAGATGGTATTCATGGAATACATACCCCACGCAGTCTTGAGGACTTGGTGCGAGCTCACTCTTCTGTTTTTTTTGTTTTGTTTTTATTTGAAATCTCTGAGCATTAGACTTTGTTTAATTCACCATGTGAGTTCTAAGGGGGTGATCGACATCCATGTAATATGCGCAATATCAAATGGTCATGTAATATGTGGAAGAATCAGTTAAAAAAATTCTCAGATCTAGATCTGGATTCAGATTTTCACCAATAGCAAATCAATTCTTCCTTGTTACAAACCTAAGCACCCCACCAAATTTCGTCCAAATCCGTCCACAACTTTGCGAGATATTTTGTTCACAAACAGACACAGGAGTGAAAACAACTTCCATCCTGGCAGAGGTAATTAGAACGGCATTCGGTAGAGTGCATACCTCTGCCAGGCTGAACAGTTTATGTTTTGTATCCCACTGATACGCTGGATCTGAATCAAAATCGAATTGGCTTGTTCTAGTCACTGAACCAACTCACATCCACCTAGTTTTTAACCCTATCTCTCAATTTTAGAAACGAGGCCTATGTTGACATTTTGACCTCAAAAGTAATTGGCTAGTTTAATTCAGTTACCTGATAATTCAAATTTCAAGTCAATTGAATAACAATTAATAATTTTAGAAATTTGGCCTACGTTGAACTTTTGGCAGATGTTGACCTCAAAAATAATTGGTGGTTGAATTAAGTTCGCTGATATGAAAGTCCTGTTTAAATTTCAAGTCAGTCGGCTGAAAATTGACAATTTTAGAAATTCTGGCCTATGTTGACCTTTTGGCCAATGTTGACCTCAAAAATAGTTAGTAGTTGAATTCAGTTTCCTCATAGGCAAATCCTGTTCTAATTTCAAATCAATCGGATGAAGATTGAGGATTTCAGAAATTTAGAAACATGCCGATCAATGAAGCAGTTCCAGAGAAATAAGATTTTTAAGATTTTCATTCAATCCAATATGGCTGCCAGACCATGTGACCTATAAATTCGTGAATACCCTGGTATCCCCAAGTCTTGGGGAACATGTGTGTAAAGTTTCCCCTCAAACTGTCCAGCCGTTATCGGGAAGATTTTATAGGTTTTAGGGTAAATCCAATGTGGCTGCCAAACCATGTGACCAATGATGTCATAGGTGGGAATGTTTTATTCCTCATGGATCGGTGGTCATAGCTGTAACATTTCACCTCGATCTGTTCAGCCATTTCAGAGAAGATTTTTAAAAGCTATTTAAAAAAAACAATATGGCTGCATCTGACCGATGACGTCATCAATTTTTTTTCTGTCGCCCAATTTATCCCAAGATGACCCTCAAAAATGTTCATACTGATCAGGTGTAGTGTTCTACGTATGCAATTATGACGTCACAACGAAGGCACCTATGACGTCATAAAAGATCACACTTATTTCCCATGAGTAATTGTCATGTGCCAATTTTTTTTCCTTGGTGCGGTTTCAGAAATAGAGGTTCAAAGTTTTTCCTCTTTTTCCAACATGGCTGGCACACCACGTGACCTATGAGATCATAATTATCATTAAAACATTCTACATGAGTAGTCGCTCCTGTGGTGAAAATTTCGTGTCAATTCGACAAGCGGTTGCAGAGAAAAACTGTACTCACGTTCTGTGCGGACAAACAAACAAACAAACGGACAGATTCAAATGCAATATCCTCTCCTCTGGTGAGGGTAATGATGACAGTCATTTATTAATTATTATTTTTTCAGTGTAACAAATGAAAATTAAAAATAACATGGACAAATATTCTGAGAATATTGTACAAATCACACCTCACACTGTTGTTCTCTACCTCACGGGCCTTTCTAGAACAATCCTGATTCCATAATGCCAGAAAAGAGTATTTGATTTTTTTTTAATCAGGCTGGGTCAATCCAAAACTAGATTACTGAATTTATTTTTGATGGGGTACTGTATGACACAATGTAGAATAATCTGCAAAATGGAAGAGGGGGTTTACCATTGTTACGGAAAACTATGTTCCAAGTTTTACGGTTTTATGTATACGAGGAAAAGAGACCGAGACCAAGACACTACCTTGAGGTGCTGCGGCCTCCACTCGGAGAGGAGAGAACAGTGTTCCATTGATTGCAATGTGTTTAATGTACAACTGTAGGAAATAGAAAGCCAAGTATGAAAGCGGCCTTGTATGTAACAGGTAGCGAGCAAGGGACAAGCAGTAGAGAATGCCAGACTGTGTCTAACGTCTAAGATATGTCCAGGGAGAGGTTCCTGACATGCATGAGATTTATGACCTCTGACCATTGCTGAAAGAGAAGCTTGTCCATAACTGAGTGATCGAGATCGAATCCAAACTGATGGTCAGAAATCAGGCTGATTGAAAAGAGGGAAAATTTTAAATAAGCAGCAACGAAGCATTCCATGACTTTGTTTGTAATCCATGATACTCAATTTGAAGGCAAACACCGAGTTGACACATACTACATTGTCTCGAGCAGAGTCTGAGGTGAGGCAGTTTGATGTGAGCAGCAGAATGGAAGGGGAGCATACACCAAAGATGGACTTGACAAGGTGCCACCAGGACTTGTATGATGAAGGAGAATGGTTGGAGAGTTCAGCCTTGAGATTAACAAGATTATGCTTTCTGGATTCCCGAAGGACAGACAAACTTATTGCAAGCTTTACGAAGTGAGTAAAAGTTGCCCTCGGTTGGATGAGCCTTCTATGTTGAAAAAAACAAAACATAGGGGCAATACCCCTGGGTGCTCACTTGGTCGTGGCTGTATAATATAACCAGGGAACCACTAGTAGGCAAGGATGACACAAAAAACATGTAATAGAGAAGAAAGTAAATACCTATGGATAATTATTATTTAACTGGATGACCCGTGAACCCGTTGGGTTCCCGTTGTGACAGCAGTTGATATGTTGGTGATTTTAAAATAAATCATTTCATGAGAATAAAAAGTTAGCCCCAGGGAACTATACCGCTGAGGTTGTTTGCATTGATCAAATTCTCCCGAAGAGACCTTGACTGAATTGGGAATTGATTTTTTGAAATAATTTTTTCGTTGCCCGATTTGAACGAAACTTGATACTGCACACTGCAGGCGAATGGTAAGTAAGGTGGCACTAAAATTTTTGCGCTATCCTGTACCGTTTTGGCTGTATTTCAGGAACATACATACACATGTACATTCATACATACATACATACAAGATGAGAGTTTTAGTAATATATAGATAGATGCCATGAACAAACTTTGGTACATGAACGCTGGGGTAAAGTTTCATCAAAATCGTATGTGTCGTTTCAGAGAAGAAATTGCAAGTATTTGTGGACAGACGGATGGACGGAAGGACGATGCACCATCCCATAAGCTCCCCGGAACGATGTTCCAAGTGAGATAACAAGCTGATTCACTGCAACCATCTTACCGCAGAATTCAGTGTGACAGGGCCAAAAGGACAGATAAGATAGTGACAGAAAAGATGTGATAAACAGGTGCATGAGAGAGTGAGTAGGTTTTTGTAAAGGTATTCCCAGGTGGAAGCAATTTCAGCTGTGGTGGAGATCAAACCCTTTTGTGAGGGACAATAGAAGTCCATTCCAGTTGGCCTATGTGAACAGCCATATTCTGCATCGTTGAGTGTTCCCTTACAAAAGCCAGAGAGATGTGGGCTTTGACAAGAAAGTGGTCAGAAGAGTAAGATGGGTAGAAAAGGAACAGGAGAGATTGTATTTTTTTTGTATACACTGTTGAGGCTCTTATGAGAGCGAACACACAGAACGTACAACAAGGGGAGGAGGAGACAAGATGGGGTGGGAGAGGGAAGGAAAAAACAGCGTGGAACAGACACATGAGGAGATCTGTGGAAGGGAGAGGGATAGGGCAGGCAGGGTACACCAGGTAAACAAGATGGACACTAAAGGTACTTTCAGGTCCTTACACGACAGGAACTTTGAGGAAGGAAAGCAGGGAATTTGAAGGAAGTGGGTTTGGAGTGGATTAGCGAGGGTAGAAAAGGTCGTGGTTTTTGAATGGGGGAAGATAAGATATGGTGGTGAACAGCTGTTTTGAATATCTGGAGGGAAGAGTGGGATTGAAGAGAGTGTGGAAGTTTGTTCCAAAGGTGGGAAAAAAAGAGGAATGAAAGAGTGAAGGTGAGCAGTGATTCATGATTTTGGTAGTTTTACCAGAAGGAGGTTGCTGGCAGACCTTGAGCGCCATGTGGAAATATGGGGGGGGGGGCATATCTCAGACAGAGCGGGAGGGGGGGGGCGAGGCCGAAGAGGAGACAGCGGAAGACAAAAAGTCCACCGACCTGGCTGCGGTGAGAGAGTGAGAGACCCAAAGACTCAGCCTTACCATGGGAGATACCAACAATCGTAAATGCCTTGGTTTCCACAGCGTGAAGCCGAGAAAGGTGAGAGGTGGGAACACCAGCCCAGAGGGGAAAGCAGAACTCCAATCAGGCTGTGGACAAAAGCTTTGTATGTGGTCAGTTCAGGTGTGCCAAGGAAGGACTTTGTACAATGGAGGATGCGACTGGCTTTGGAGGTCAGCTTGGAAATGTGGTTTCCCGGGAAAGATCATGGCAGAAAGTGAGACTCAGAAGCTTGAATGAAAGGACTTATTGAAGCCGATTGTTGAGAAAGTAGATTGGGGTGGGGGGGGGGGGGTAGTTCCAGACGGTCCTTTCGAAGAGACATCGTGAGAGTGAGTGATTTGTCAGGATTGAAAGACATGTTCCACATGTTGGACCAGCTTGTGATTTTATCCAGATCTGCAGTGAGTGAAGAAGCTGCTGCTTGCTGATCTGAGGGATGACTGATGGTACAGCAGAGGGTGGAGTCATCAGGAAAGAGATAAAAAGGATTTTCCAGAGTCGGAAGGATAATTGATGAAAATCAGAAAAGGAACAGGGCCCAGAACACTACCTTGAGGGACTCCAGCCTGGACAGGATTTGGGGTTGTGGGCGAGGGGGGGGGGACTTGAGGTGGGGGAGGGGTTGATTTAATCAAGCAATATCTTTTGGGAGCAAATAGCTCGACAATATTAAGTTAACATCATATGTTCGTCTATTCTTTACATAAAAATATTGTTGAAGTCACATTTTACATGACAGGGAATTGATTTTATAAAAATTTCCATTACATCCGCAGGCATGTACAAGTATGATGTAATGTGTGGAGGTCATTATTTAATAATTATAGTGACGTAGTGGTACACCATACAGTATAGTGATAGATAAGTGAGCGATGTAGACCAAGAAGATATTTATTGTTTAATGCCTTCTTGAGGAATGTCTGCCTCAACATAGCATGGGAAGGATTCTGATACAAAGCGACTCGCTGATTGTAAGAGTGCAGGAAATCTGATATCAAGCGAAGGAAGGGCCGTGGATAGCAGCAAAGGGTGCCAGACTATCAATACGTGGGAGATGTCTGTTAAGAACGTCGCGAATAACTGTTTGAGAGTGAGGGTGTCCATCCATTGTTGACAAAGTAGAAGCACCATGTCAAGTCTTTGGCCACACGCTTGTCTTGCTGTTCGACGTCTCCCGCGGGCTGGTCTGCTGCTTGGCGTCTTTATGGTGTGCGTTGTGACAGATTTTGCTGGGACAGCAGTATGTTCTTGGCTGGTGTTCATAGCCAAATTCCAACAGCCAGATCTGTGATCAACTGTGCTGCATTGTAATCCTCCTTAAAAATTAGCAGAAAACAGAACTGAGAATTCCTTCAGCTTACTTCACCCTGTTTTCTGATATATGAATACGGTCCGAACATTACTGAATTTAAATTTTATTCGTCTTAAAGCTTTGTTTTGCTAAAAAGTTTTAATAAACAAAGAGGATGGTCTTGCCGTGTAGGCCTAAGTATTGGAGACAAAGCTTCGATGTATACTTGATACTGTTGGGGGAGTGGGGGGGGGGGGAGGAGAATTGGTGTCTATTGTGGAGGGGGGAAGGAGTTATTTCCTGCCATATTTGCTTGCATAATAAAAATAGAAGATTCCTTGTTGAGTAACCCTGGTAGATCTAGCAACCAGTTTACAGAGCTCTCTCCAGCAATAGCAAGGACCACATATGGCTGTTCATGCTGGAGCAAAATAAGCAAATGCCGTACATGAATAGAGTAATGATGGGTTCAGGAAGGTACTGTACTTGTAAAAAAAAAAAAAAACTTATGTTACGGATCAACCAGGACAAGCTAAGATAGATCAGGCCAAAGTGAATTTAGACGGAAAAAAAAACAACACAATAGCAAAATGAGAAGGGCACTCGGTAGAGCGCATACCTCCGCCACGTAATGCCTGATCCACCAGAACACATCTGGCACAATACAATTTTTGAAATATCATGTCATATATCGTTGTTGAGCCATATCTCTCAATGGTGAATAATCACTTTAAAAATTCTAGTAGTCGGATCCGGATTCGGATCTTCACAAAAATCGAATCATTTCGTCCTTGTCACCACACACCCAACCTGTCCACCAAGTTTCATCGGAGTCCATCCACAACTTTTTGAGATATCATGCTATATATTAGTTAGCCCTATCTCTCAATGGTGAATAATCAATAAAAAAAACTTCCAGTAGTCGGATCCAGATCCGGATCTTCACCAAAATCTAATCAGTTCGTCCTCGTCACACACCGAATATGTCCACACAATTTCATCCGGATCCATCCACAACTTTTTGAGATACCCTGGAGATATCCTGTACACAGACAAACAGAAAGGAGTGAAAACATAACCTCCTTCACCTTTGGTGGCGGAGGTAAAAAGCAATGAGGGGAAAAATATGTTGACCTTATTCCCTCCCAAATACCTTTTTCCACGGAATCTGATCCAACTTTTGCCTTCTTGTTTGCTTCTTCGTCACTTTCTGAAACTGTCAATGGCTTCGGCTGGAAAGGACTAGTTGAAGGCTCGGACTCGCCATTCCAGTTCACACACTGATGTGCCACACTTTGGTTAATCTTGCATTCCATGACACTGAAAAGGTAGCGAGTAAACATTTGAGATGGAGATCATCAGCAGGATTAGATCAGAGAATCAAAATGAGGCCGCTTGGGAAAAAAAAGGGGAAGAGGGGGCACATTGAACTTACACTTCCACCCAGATATGCCACCTTATATCATGCTACACATAAAATCGAAGTATGTGCATTCAGGTATATTCACATCTGCTTTGCAAGAATATGTCAGAAATAGATGATTGACAAAGACAAAAGAACAATATATCATGTTTGAACCTTATAGGGATGGTGTTGCAATCAGAAAATATATAATTTCCAATGCATATACATACCAGAACATCACTTGGTAGAGCAAACACAGTACCTCTGTCAGACTGAACAGTTTACATTTCGTATCCCACTGATAGGCCAGATCTGCTGACCTGAACTAAAATCCAATTGGCTTGTTCTTATCACCTCCACAACTCATTACACCAAGTTTTGTCATAATAATCCATCCATGACGTTTTGAAATACCATGCTATATATAGTTTTTGGCCTTATTTTTCAATGGTGAAGAATCCCTATAAAAATATAGCATCCTGATCCGGATCCGGATATTCACCAAAATTGAACCAATTTATTTTCTTCTGCATCTGTCCATAACTTTTTGAGATATTTTACTACATATTGTTTTTGGCACTATCTCTCAATGGTAAGGAATCGGTTACAAAATCCAAGTATCCGTATCCAGATGTTCACCAAAATCGAATGATTTCGTCCTTTTAACACACCAAAACGTGTCCACCAAGTTTCGTACAAATCCGTACACAACTTTTTGAGATATCCTGCTCACAAACGGACAGACAAACGGGGGTGAATACATAACTCCGTCCGCTTTTGGTGTCCGAGGTAAAAAATAATTCCAAAGAACATAATGAAATTATACAAACAAATATGTCAAGGGATCTCATGAAGCCAATTGCTCAAAACTTCAATCTTCATGGCCATTCCATTCAATATATGATTCTCTCTGGACTCGCTCTTTACCACGGCATTGCAGACACCCAAAGGTAGAAAGAACAAAAATGATTTTTCAAACTCAGCACATTGTCATCCAATGGGATTAACAAACGTTTTTCATTTATTTCATTATCTATTTCTGATATATATGTATGTACACACACACACACACACACACACACACACACACACACACACACACACACACACACACACACACACACACACACACACACACACACACACACACACACACTAGAAGCACCCACCCCCTCCAGGAGCAGCCATGGTGGTTCTGTCATTATCCTTATTCAAACGTGTAATTCAAAATACCTCTCCAAAATACTTCTCGCGAAGCAATTCAAAACACCTTACACTGCATTGGAAAACATGGGGACAGGAATACTGTGCTGTAAAGGGTGGGGACTTGTACGACATTTCACCCGCTTCACAGAAGGCTTCCTCAGGCCAGGAAGCACCCTCCACATCAGAAGTGGCTGCCATCTTAGCTGGTAAACAACATGGCGATCGAGATATTGTGCTGCAACTCAGAAACAACTCCCTCCAGATAATTGCTGAGACACACCCATCATATTCTGGCAGGGTGATGATGGATATGATAATAAACTGCAACAAACAGACCCAGCAACAGGACTGCCAAGTGAAAATAACATTTCTGCCATGGACTTTTATGCCTACAGGATTATGTAAAGAACTGGTAATTTCAATCACATCTTACATTGCAAAGATTTTTTTTCCACCAATTTGTTGTGGACATGTATGCCAAAATTGAGGCAGAATGTCTGAGATTCATTCGAAAGAACCAAAAGAAACTCCGAGTCGATAACTATGTTGACCTCAGGGATGCCATGAACAATAATGGAAATGCTGCCAATGTTGGCCAATTGGTCATCTTGCCTTCCAGTTTCACAGGTGGTCCTCGCTACATGCATGAGTGCACTCAGGATGCCATGATGTATGTGTGAAACTATGTCCGTCCTGATTTCTTCATCACCTTCACCTGCAATCCAGCTTGGGAGGAAGTGGATAATGAACACATGCCAGGCAAAAAACCACAGCATCGACATGATTTTCTGGCAAGAGTATTCCAACAAAAAATGAAGGCATTGATGAATGTCATCACGAATGGAAACATTTTTGGAGCCATTAAGTTCTACTTGTACACAATTGAATGGCAATAGCATGGCCTGCCACATGCCCACATTCTGACTTGGCTTCAAGATGAACTTCATGTGCACAGAGTGGATGACTTCATCAGTGCTGAACTTCCAGACCCAGTAATTGATCCACTTCTGTTCAGCACTGTCAAAACACAGAAGGTGCATGGTCCCTGTGGAAGCATCAATCCAAACTCACCATGCATGACAGATAACAAATGCACAAAAAGGGTTCCCACGATATCTTCTGAAAGAGACACAGACTGGACAAGATGGATACCCACTGCATCGTCGGAGAAAACTAGAAGATGGTGGATTCACAACAACCATCAGAGTTCGTGGTTGTGAGGTTGAAGTTGACAACAGGTGGATTGTTCCATACTGTCCACTCCTCACATGGCTATTCAATGCACACATCAATGTTGAGTACTGCCACTCTGTGAAATCCATCATATATGTGTGCAAGTGTGTCAACAAAGGATCTGACATAGCTGCATTTGGCCTGCCAATGGATGGAACTGTGCATAATGAGGTTCGGCAATACGAAATGAGAAGATACATCAGTAGCAATGAAGCCATCTGGAGGATCGTGAACTTCCAAATTCATGAACGACATCCCACTGCGGTTCATCTCAGTGTGCACCTTGAGAATAGCCAGAGTGTGTACATCACCAAGGAGGTACTGGCGTACGACAACAATAGGTCCTGGAGGTGGCTTTCTGACTTCTGGGCGATGCTGACAGCTTTCCCTGCTGATCAGGTCACCTTCTTTCATATTGACTTTGCTCAGTCCATCACAGGCAACCCCTACTCTAACATGGCCTGGGACATGTGGATCGAATGCACCATGAACAAGGGCGGCAAAATAAAGTCTGGCTGGCTCTCCATCCTCCAGAATGAGAAGCAGCTGCTGGTGCACTCCAGAAATGTGAACAATGTGGCCCGGATCCGGGCGGCTCATAACGCCCTGGCCAACCGGAAAAAAAAAGCCAAGAGGAAGCACATGGAATGCGGTCCAAAACGGATGCGAGAAGATGAGCAGTGCGTGCTGGACCTGGTCGCATGCATGCATGAGTTTGACTCCTTTCCATTCGACCCATCCTCACCCACCCTCCACACCCTACAGTCAGCCACGTCTGCCTCTGATGAGCTCGTTGCGGACTTCAACTCAGCCCATGCTGCGGGGGAGGAAAAGTTGACCAACTTCATGCGAGAGCGGGTGTTCATTAAGAATACCTCCATCCATGCACCCGTCCCTCTGAGCAAATGCTTGACGTTTGCCAAGATGCCAGACATGGAGTAGCACAGGGAGAAACTCAAAGCGAGAGCTGCTGAAATGGAGCGGATAGCTCACAAGGCAGTGATCGACCTGGTTGAGGTCTGTCAACTTGTGGACCTCACCGAGTTTCTCGAACATCGTGTTGTCGAGGAGTGTATGGCCCTATTCAACTCCAACGGCACATACAGGAAGACACAGAAGAGCAAGCTCATCCAGAGTCTCTCTCTGCAATCTGTAGATCTGCAGGAACCCTACACCGCTCTCATTGACATGGGCATGATCTGGAGGATAGCAACTCCATCAACAGAAGATCGACAAATGCAATATGGCACCCCATACAAGTGGTCGGACTATGTCCACAAGGTGTCATCCATCATCCTTGCCCGCCATGGTGATGCTGAGCGTATCATCTGTGTGAACGACCCGTATGACGCACCATACTCAAATAAAGATAACAAGCGAGACCTGCGGGCACAGGGTAAGGCACATATTCCCGACGCCGACAAGAAATTGAGCGACCTCTTCCCTTCTGCTCAAGTGTTCAAAACGCTGCTGTGTAGTGGCAGCAACAAGGGGTGACTGCAAAAAGTGATATGCGACTACCTGACAGACCTTGCAGAGAGTGTTGATGCAGAGATTGTCCTCTCTGTTGGCTCCTACTGCACCAACTTGTCAACCCAGCAACCAATGGACAACTACAGCTTTGATCAGTCTGAGGCTGACACTGTCCTCTTTTCCGCTTACGCAGTTCTGCAGGAGTCAGGCTACACTGGCCCTGTTGTCAGTGATACCGCTGATACCGATGCCTATGTCACGGCAGCAGTTATCTCATGGCAGCTGCCTGGAATGCTCTGTATGAAGAGGAAACAGGAGACTGTCTTATGCCGTGGCCTGGTAACTGACGATATGGCAGACTGCACTGTATGACAGGCTGTGATGCCAACTCAAGCTTCTACGGCAAGGGTAAGAAGTCGGTGTATGATAGGGTAGCAAAGAGCCGTGTCTCAATGGCAGCTCTCGCGGTGCGGAGACAGCGTTGACTTTGAGGAGGAGGTGTTAGAGGAGCTCTTCCAGTTCACACAACATGTCATCTATGGCGACAAAAAGAGTAGCACCATGGCTGAGGCCCGTGCAGTAAAGTGGAAGACACTGAAGAGCAAATCATTAATCCGTTTCCCTCCAGATGCAGATAGCCTATGCCAACACTGCCTCTGTACAAACTACTTGGCATATCTTGTGCGCCACCCCTCCAAGAAGCACCACCCCTCGCCACTCAGACATGGCTGGGAGCTGGTGGGTGGTCGCTGTCGCCCTGTCCGCCACACGCGACCTGCTCTCCCGACGCATCTACCTGCACCAGGGCCAGCTGAAGAGAGTGAGGCAGATGATAGCAAGGAGGGGGGTGAGGAGGGAGATGATGATGTACAGAGGAGGAGGGGGGGGATTCATCGGAATCTGATGATTCAGAATCTAGTGAGGCAGAATGCTCTGATTCGGACTGATCATATCTCTCAAGGTCATATTGATTCATCAATTACAATGTCATAACAATGTGAAGTATGACACAAAAGCATAATTGGTGACTTCTAAATAAGTTTGTTTTTTGTAAATGTTTTTTCGAAAATGTGTTTCATTTGTGTTGTGGTGTCATTTGTCTACAGAAAATGGCCAAAAAGTACCATTTTCAGGGTAAAATGATTTTGCATCGACATGTTTTAAGTCGTTCCATTTGCAAACTGTTCAAGTTACAGCTATTAAAAGAGCTTATTTTGAAGTGTAATGAGTTTAGTTGTCCTGCATTTATCAATAATATATATTATTCATCAGTTTACTTTACTACAAGAGATCCTTATGGAGGTAGTTGCTTTAAGTACAAAAGTTACGTTTTTGCTCTACCGGATGGTGGCCATCTTGGATTTCATGGGTCAAAATGATGTCGTAACATCAAACTAATGTCAGATTCGGAATCCTCGTGGTCGACTGACACCGAAAAAGTGTCTTTGTACATGATTCTAGTTGCTCTGGTTCAAAACTTAATTTTTCAAGATGGCGCCGCCAGCCATCTTGGATTTGGGCCTCTGGAAAAATATGCCAGGATTTTTGGGAGGGACATGGGGGCTAAATTTTTTATAAAAGGTCAATGGAAGTCAAATCAATCGTCAAACCTTACTAGCCAGAGAATGGTCACGGAAATGAGGTTCTTAACCTAACTACATGCATGCACACATCCCTGGGGGGAGAATCCACTTTGACTTCAGTTTACTGGGCCTCCATCTCTTTGTTCGCACATGACTGAAAGTGTTGGCTGATTGAAATGATTGAAGACGTCTTCAATATTGGGGGTTTTTTTTACAACCAAAATGGTTGCCAGTCAGCCATCTTGGATATGATCTCAAAAAAAAAATGAAGTGCTTAAGTAAGTCATCATTCGTTATCTGTGTGCCAAGTTTGAACATCAATAAATGCATGTCTGAGAAATGGTTGAGGACACGTTTGATACCAATTTTCTTTTTAGAACTAAAATGGCCGCCTGTCAGCCATCTTTGATCGCATCGCGAAATAAAAGAATGTGCATATGTATACCATCATGTGTGGTCTTTATGCCAAGCATGGATAAAATCAGTCCATACAAGTCTGATTTATGGATGCGGATGCATGCACGCATACGAAAATTGAGACCAAATCCATAAGCCCCCGTTTCGGACCAAGTCCAACAGGGGGATAATAACACGACAAGAGATATACATCAGGAATTTTATGCCACAATGAGAGGTTGCTATAAAATCTCGCGGAAAAGCCGTGCATGAGTTCTGTGCAGTTCTATTATGAGGGAGGGAAAGAAATAAAGAGACAGAGAGAGACAGAGACAGAGACAGAGACAGAGACAGAGACAGAGACAGAGACAGAGACAGAGACAGAGACAGAGACAGAGACAGAGACAGAGACAGAGACAGAGACAGAGAGAGAGAGAGAGAGAGAGAGAGAGAGAGAGAGAGAGAGAGAGAGAGAGAGAGAGAGAGAGAGAGAGAGAGAGAGAGAGAGAGAGAGAGAGAGAGAGAGAGAGAGATATTCACAAAGACACATATATAAACACAAAATACAGATGTATTATGTACTGTTAAGTATTTACAAAAGCTATTTTATTTGACGTTATGACCTTAACTTATAAGCAATTTACTGATTTCCCAACTGCCCGGATCAACAGCTGAGCACCGTTTTTCATCAAGGTTTCGATCCTTTCAGCCCAGAACCTCTCCAAACGGCGGATCCACAACCCCGGTCGCAGGTCCACATCAGTAGATTACTCAACATCAATGGACCCACAACCTCAAAGTTGTGTCCAGTCAGTCAATAAAGCAATGCAATATCTTTATTCAAACTTACTTAATTATTACTTTTATTTAAAGTATAACTACATTTGAATAACTTTAATCATACATCACTTTTAGGCCAAGGAATCTATGAAAATATATCGCCAAACCCACCACAAATTGCAATAGAAACCATTCAAGTGTTTTTTCACTCAAAGTATGCTATAGAATGACATACTAAAAGTCACTGAAAATTCAAGTAGGGGAACATGTTTATTTTTCAAGATGGCCGCCAAAATGGCTGCCAAAACTGATAATAATTTTAGAATCAGCCCGATATCAGCAAGTAATAGTGCTAAAAATATATGTGAAAAACTTAGGTACATGTTTATTGGACACAATAAACCCATTTCTGGCATTTTTTAACTTGTCACAGACTTCACATTAAAAAATGGCCACCAAAATGGTGCCAAAACTAGCATATTTAGAAATAGCTAAATATAAGCAATTACTTGGGATTCATATATAAATAAAACATCTTGAAATTTCCTTGGTTCAGACATTTCAGAAATGAATGAAATTCTAAGATATGTTGGATACATTGTATTATTGTTGTCATAGCGCTAAAGTATTTCTTTCTTTTCATATTACAGTGGAATTAGCTGATCATGGACAAGTGTGTTTTCTGTGAGGAACCTTTATCCAATGGAGAGCCAACTTCCACATTACGCATCAAAGGATGTGAAGGCATTGCCAAGGCTAATGAGTTGCGGAACAGAAATATTGGTGCTGTGCCCGGCCAAGTTGTGCATGTCAAGTGGAGGAAGGACTTTTGTTCCCCACAGTGCATAGTCAGTGACAACAAAAAGCGAGGACATGACTCCGCAGCTTCCAGTAGTTCACCATGTGCGTGTCGATCCACAAGTATGGCATTCAATTACAAAGAAAACTGCATATTTTGTGGTGTTTGGGATGCAAAAAAAAACAACACAAACCAACACATAAACTTATCTCAATCAGAACAATGGATTTCCAGAAGACCATAATGCAGGTATGCAATGAACGCAATGATTTGTGGTCAGACACTGTCAGAGGTAGAATTGAGTATGCGCAGGATCTACATGCTGCAGATGCGGTATACCACAACCTCTGCAGTACAAACTTTAGAACAGGAAGGGAAATACCAAATGAGTTCGTTGCAGAAGAAATGATCCCTCCCAAACGGCCTAAGCAGGGCAGACCCTCCGATTCAGTACGAGCAGATGCTTTCATTAAGGTAGCCGAGTATCTGGAGGCCAATGACGATGAACAAACAACTACACAAGATCTAATACATAAAATGGATGAATTTCTGGATGGCACTGACAGTGAATCATATGGATTTAATTACATGAAAGATCAACTTCAAAAACACTTTGGCGACAACATAACGATCACCGAGATCAATGGAAAACTAAATGTGGTTACATTCCACCACAAAGCATCCGTTATCCTCCACAAATTCTACAGTCAACCCAAGAAAAGCAACAACACTGCAGAGAAAATGAGACTCATTGAGACTGCTGCCAAACTGATTAAAAGTGATGTCAAATCAGTGGAAGAGACAAAAGAGGTATACCCAAATTCAAGTACAATGACATCTACTGACGAGGAAATGTCATTCTTACCTGAATCATTGAAACTTCTGCTTCAGAAACTCGCAGTTGGGAAGGATGCCGATAAGAAAATAGTATCGTTGGGTCAAGCCATTATGCAATGCATTCGACCAAGAGTTCTAATTGCTCCCTTACAGATAGGTTTAGGCATACAAATGCACCACCATTTTGGGTCTAAATTTCTCATAGACTCTCTCTATGCACAAGGAAATGTCAGAAATGGGTTTATTATGTCCAATAACATGTACCTAAGTGTTTCACATATATTTTTAGCACTATTACTTGCTGATATAGGTCTGATTCTAAAATTATCAGTTTTGGCAGCCATTTTGGTGGCCATCTTGAAAAATAAACATGTTCCCCGACTTGGATTTTCGGTGACTTTTAGTATGTCATTCTATCGTATATTTAGAGTGAAAAAACACTTGAATAGTTTCTATTGCAATTTGTGGTGGGTATATCACGAGATTCCCTGGCCTATTTATGTGATAATATATCAAGCGATAGACACTTTACCTTCTAGGCTTGTCTATTGCACAGCACCTCTATCAAACCAAAGACTCAAACGGTCATTCAACTATTCAAACTATCATTAACAATCGATTTTAACATGCTGCATTGCGTATATTAGCAACCACCAATAAATTATTTTAATGCTTATTTAAAATGTATTTTATAAAAAATATTAATTTATTGTATTTTTATCGAAATGCCTCCATTATTAAATAACATATATATATATATATATATATATATATATATATATATATATATATATATATATATATATATATTTATATATATATATATATATATATATATCTTTAATCAATAGCATGAATTAAAAATTTTCCCACAGTAAAATAATTAAATAATTAATTCATTATTATCTCAAATGCAATGCAATAGGAACTTGTTGACATGAAAACAAACCAAATTTAAATAAAAGGTGATGATGAAGTCGAAAGACATTCTCACAAGACCTAATCAAACAATCAGCCAAATTTCCTGTTTAACATGATGGAGAAAACCTTCTCAGCACGTTCCACAAAATCATCCTTTCCTGAACAAATTCTTACAAATCTTAGAAGCTGAGATGAAAAAGGCATTGCATCTTATTTTAATTGGTACATTGTTACATGGAAAGGTGTACAAGACTACTGGGAAACTGAAATCATCAACCTTAGGATATATACTTGCACTAAAACAATTCTGTCCAACTCCAACCAACACATCCAGATATGCAGCAACTGTACAATCATTACCACTCCTGTTTACATTCAGACTATCTGGATAAATCTTGTGAAGTTGCATATCAAAAAAATTATAGTTAACCACACAAACATCATCCATATAACAACTTGTACGAGATAATTTTTTCTCCTTCACCAGTTTCTGCATAAATGAAAATTCACAGAAAATATGAAAAATGTCCACAAGTAGGGGCCTGCAATTCCCACACATGGGAATACCCGAAACCTGTTGAAACATTATTCCACAAAAAGACACAAAAGTATAAAATGAAATAAAATTAACAGCATCCTTCAACTCCTGCTTATCAAAACAATGAAAACTTGGACATATTTTTAGAAAATAATGCTCCATCAAACCTGACACATAAAAACTTACTAAAAGAGTTAAAAAAAAGCCTTGTCAATTACTTTGAAGAGTGAATCCTTCACTTGTACAAAATCCAAATTTGCACATAAAGTTGAAAAATCCAAAACTTTAACTGACTTGATATCAAGGCATCTAATTCTATCTAATAACTCTAAGGAAGAATTAATTTTTCAGAAAGTGTTAATACCAGAATTCTTCTCAATTACTAAACAATATTTCCTGACCTGCTCCCGAACAACTTGTAAGCCTGAGTTAACTATAACCGATAACTACTTGGTGGAACACTGCCTGGCACCCGCTATAAAACTATACTTGTATGGGTTCTTATGAAGCTTAGGAATTCAGAAAAGCCAAGGCATACAAAGATTTATCTCTTTACATTTAATACTGAAATTATTAACTAAAACTTCCTGATGCTCAAATATATCCAATTGGGAGTGACTTATGACAAGGAACATTTGTGCTATTTCATATACGAGTGAAGGTAACCACATCAATGCCAAAACTAACTCTCTTAATAAAACCTCTAAATAAAACTTTTTACAAACCACACAAAAATTATTAGCAGCCTTATCTGCTGCAACTATTACATAGTATAGCTATCATGGTGAGGAGAGAGAGAGCGAGAGAGCGAGAGAGAGCGAAATGGAGATGGAGAGAGAGGAAGAGAGAGAGGAAGAGAGAGAGGAAGAGAGAGAGGAAGAGAGAGAGGAAGAGAGAGAGGAAGAGAGAGAGGAAGAGAGAGAGGAAGAGAGAGAGGAAGAGAGAGAGAGAGAGAGAGAGAGGAAGAGAGAGAGGAAGAGAGAGAGGAAGAGAGAGAGGAAGAGAGAGAGGAAGAGAGAGAGGAAGAGAGAGAGGAAGAGAGAGAGGAAGAGAGAGAGGAAGAGAGAGAGGAAGAGAGAGAGGAAGAGAGAGAGGAAGAGAGAGAGGAAGAGAGAGAGGAAGAGAGAGGGGAAGAGGGAGAGCAAGAGAGAGAGGAAGAGAGAGAGGAAGAGAGAGAGGAAGAGAGAGAGGAAGAGAGAGAGGAAGAGAGAGAGGAAGAGAGAGAGGAAGAGAGAGAGGAAGAGAGAGAGGAAGAGAGAGAGGAAGAGAGAGAGGAAGAGAGAGAGGAAGAGAGAGAGGAAGAGAGAGAGGAAGAGAGAGAGGAAGAGAAAGAAGATGAGAGAAAGAGGAAGAGAGAGAGAAGAAGAGAGAGAGACAGAGAGCGAGAGAGGAAGAGAGAGAGAGGAAGAGAGAGAGAGGAAGAGAGAGAGAGGAAAAGAGAGAGAGGAAAAGAGAGAGAGGAAAAGAGAGAGAGGAAAAGAGAGAGAGGAAAAGAGAGAGAGGAAAAGAGAGAGAGAAAAAGAGAGAGAGGAAAAGAGAGAGAGGAAAAGAGAGAGAGAAAAGGAGAGAGACAGAGAGGGAGGAAAAGAGAGAGAGAGGAAAAGAGAGACAGAGACAGAGAGAGAGGAAAAGAGAGAGAGGAAAAGAGAGAGAGGAAAAGAGAGAGAGGAAAAGAGAGAGAGAAAAAGAGAGAGAGGAAAAGAGAGAGAGGAAAAGAGAGAGAGAAAAGGAGAGAGACAGAGAGAGAGGAAAAGAGAGAGAGAGGAAAAGAGAGAGAGGAAAAGAGAGAGAGGAAAAGAGAGAGAGGAAAAGAGAGAGAGGAAAAGAGAGAGAGGAAAAGAGAGAGAGGAAAAGAGAGAGAGGAAAAGAGAGAGAGGAAAAGAGAGAGAGGAAAAGAGAGAGAGGAAAAGAGAGAGAGGAAAAGAGAGAGAGGAAAAGAGAGAGAGGAAAAGAGAGAGAGGAAAAGAGAGAGAGGAAAAGAGAGAGAGGAAAAGAGAGAGAGGAAAAGAGAGAGAGGAAAAGAGAGAGAGGAAAAGAGAGAGAGGAAAAGAGAGAGAGGAAAAGAGAGAGAGGAAAAGAGAGAGAGGAAAAGAGAGAGAGGAAAAGAGAGAGAGGAAAAGAGAGAGAGGAAAAGAGAGAGAGGAAAAGAGAGAGAGGAAAAGAGAGAGAGGAAAAGAGAGAGAGGAAAAGAGAGAGAGGAAAAGAGAGAGAGGAAAAGAGAGAGAGGAAAAGAGACAGAGGAAAAGAGAGAGAGGAAAAGAGAGAGAGGAAAAGAGAGAGAGGAAAAGAGAGAGAGGAAAAGAGAGAGAGGAAAAGAGAGAGAGGAAAAGAGAGAGAGGAAAAGACAGAGAGGAAAAGAGAGAGAGGAAAAGAGAGAGAGGAAAAGAGAGAGAGGAAAAGAGAGAGAGGAAAAGAGAGAGAGGAAAAGAGAGAGAGGAAAAGAGAGAGAGGAAAAGAGAGAGAGGAAAAGAGAGAGAGGAAAAGAGAGAGAGGAAAAGAGAGAGAGGAAAAGAGAGAGAGGAAAAGAGAGAGAGGAAAAGAGAGAGAGGAAAAGAGAGAGAGGAAAAGAGAGAGAGGAAAAGAGAGAGAGGAAAAGAGAGAGAGGAAAAGAGAGAGAGGAAAAGAGAGAGAGGAAAAGAGAGAGAGGAAAAGAGAGAGAGGAAAAGAGAGAGAGGAAAAGAGAGAGAGGAAAAGAGAGAGAGGAAAAGAGAGAGAGGAAAAGAGAGACAGGAAAAGAGAGAGAGGAAAAGAGAGAGAGGAAAAGAGAGAGAGGAAAAGAGAGAGAGGAAAAGAGAGAGAGGAAGAGAGAGAGAGGAAAAGAGAGAGAGGAAAAGAGAGAGAGGAAAAGAGAGAGAGGAAAAGAGAGAGAGGAAAAGAGAGAGAGGAAAAGAGAGAGAGGAAAAGAGAGAGAGGAAAAGAGAGAGAGGAAAAGAGAGAGAGGAAAAGAGAGAGAGGAAAAGAGAGAGAGGAAAAGAGAGAGAGGAAAAGAGAGAGAGGAAAAGAGAGAGAGGAAGAGAGAGAGAGGAAGAGAGAGAGAGGAAGAGAGAGAGAGGAAGAGAGAGAGGAAGAGAGAGAGGAAGAGAGAGAGGAAGAGAGAGAGGAAGAGAGAGAGGAAGAGAGAGAGGAAGAGAGAGAGGAAGAGAGAGAGGAAGAGAGAGAGAGGAAGAGAGAGAGAGGAAGAGAGAGAGAGGAAGAGAGAGAGAGGAAGAGAGAGAGAGGAAGAGAGAGAGAGGAAAAGAGAGAGAGGAAAAGAGAGAGAGGAAGAGAGAGAGAGGAAGAGAGAGAGAGGAAGAGAGAGAGAGGAAGAGAGAGAGAGGAAGAGAGAGAGAGGAAGAGAGAGAGAGGAAGAGAGAGAGAGGAAGAGAGAGAGAGGAAGAGAGAGAGAGGAAGAGAGAGAGAGGAAGAGAGAGAGAGGAAGAGAGAGAGAGAGGAAGAGAGAGAGAGGAAGAGAGAGAGAGGAAGAGAGAGAGAGGAAGAGAGAGAGAGGAAGAGAGAGAGAGGAAGAGAGAGAGAGGAAGAGAGAGAGAGGAAGAGAGAGAGAGGAAGAGAGAGAGAGGAAGAGAGAGAGAGGAAGAGAGAGAGAGGAAGAGAGAGAGAGGAAGAGAGAGAGAGGAAGAGAGAGAGAGGAAGAGAGAGAGAGGAAGAGAGAGAGAGGAAGAGAGAGAGAGGAAGAGAGAGAGAGAGGAAGAGAGAGAGAGGAAGAGAGAGAGAGGAAGAGAGAGAGAGGAAGAGAGAGAGAGGAAGAGAGAGAGAGGAAGAGAGAGAGAGGAAGAGAGAGAGGAAGAGAGAGAGGAAGAGAGAGAGGAAGAGAGAGAGGAAGAGAGAGAGAGGAAGAGAGAGAGAGGAAGAGAGAGAGAGGAAGAGAGAGAGAGGAAGAGAGAGAGAGGAAAGAGAGAGAGGAAGAGAGAGAGGAAGAGAGAGAGGAAGAGAGAGAGGAAGAGAGAGAGGAAGAGAGAGAGGAAGAGAGAGAGAGAGAGAGAGAGAGAGAGAGAGAGAGAGAGAGAGAGAGAGAGAGAGAGAGAGAGAGAGAGAGAGAGAGAGAGAGAGAGAGAGAGAGAGAGAGAGAGAGAGAGAGAGAGAGAGAGAGAGAGAGAGAAGAGAGAGAGAGACAGAGAGAGGAAAAGTGAGGTGGGTGAAGAGAGAGAGGGAGAGATGGAGATGGAGATAGGAGAGAGGACAGAGAGAGAGGTGGGGGGAGAAGAGGAGAGAGGAGAGAGAGAGAGAGAGAGAGAGAGAGAGAGAGAGAGAGAGAGAGAGAGAGAGAGAGAGAGAGAGAGAGAGAGAGAGAGAGAGAGAGAGAGAGAGAGAGAGAGAGAGAGAGAGAGAGAGAGAGAGAGAGAGAGAGAGAGAGACAGAGAGAGAGAGAGAGAGAGAGAGAGAGGGAGAGAGAGACAGAGACAGAGACAGAGACAGAGACAGAGACAGAGACAGAGACAGAGACAGAGGCAGAGACAGAGACAGAGACAGAGACAGAGACAGAGACAGAGACAGAGACAGAGACAGAGACAGAGACAGAGACAGAGACAGAGAGAGAGAGAGAGACAGAGACAGAGACAGAGACAGAGACAGAGACAGAGACAGAGAGAGAGACAGAGAGAGAGAGAGAGAGAGACAGAGAGAGGAAAAGTGAGGTGGGTGAAGAGAGAGAGGGAGAGATGGAGATGGAGATAGGAGAGAGGAGGGAGAGAGAGGTAGGGGGGGAGGAGAGGAGAGAGAGAGAGAGAGAGAGAGTGTGAGAGAGAGTGTGAAGAGAGAGTGTGAAGAGAGAGTGAGTGTGAAGAGAGAGAGTGAGAGAGAGTGAGAGTGTGAGAGTGTGAGAGTGTGAGAGTGTGAGAGTGTGAGAGTGTGAGAGTGTGAGAGTGTGAGAGTGTGAGAGTGTGAGAGTGTGAGAGTGTGAGAGTGTGAGAGTGTGAGAGTGTGAGAGTGTGAGAGTGTGAGAGAGTGAGAGAGTGAGAGAGTGAGAGTGTGAGAGTGTGAGAGTGTGAGAGTGTGAGAGTGTGAGAGTGTGAGAGTGTGAGAGTGTGAGAGTGTGAGAGTGTGAGAGTGTGAGAGTGTGAGAGAGTGAGAGAGTGAGAGAGTGAGAGAGTGAGAGAGTGAGAGAGTGAGAGAGTGAGAGAGTGAGAGAGTGAGAGTGTGAGAGTGTGAGAGAGTGAGAGAGTGAGAGAGTGAGAGAGAGAGAGAGAGAGAGAGAGAGAGAGAGAGAGAGAGAGAGAGAGAGAGAGAGAGAGAGAGAGAGAGAGAGAGAGAGAGAGAGAGAATGAATACCTTTTGAATACCCAACTATACCTTATGGAGCTTATCCTCGCTCATGACCTTTATTCAGGAGAGGCAAATCGAGAGGTAGTCAGCATATGTTTTGGGGTAGCTACACATTCATTGAGACTGCTTTGCACAAATGTGTATCCTGCTGTTCTTTGGGATCTGTCAACCTTTAGAATAAAGGTATATTTACAGGAATTGATCAAGAGAGCTGCTCTTGAAGACAACTGTGGCCTTTAACTCAAGGAGCTCCTTTAAAGTCTCGGCACCTCACTGTTATTTTTATGCTGCACAAAGCAATGGCTAAGGATTTAAATGAAGGTATAGTTGACTCTCCTTAATCCTAATAAGCAACATACTGGATTTTGATAAATCAAAAAGGACCATTAATGACTATTTCCAATAAAATGGATCCAAAGAGTGAATAGTAATGAAAAGTAGAATGATAACAATAATAATTCTTATAGGGTTTGGGTATTCAAAAGTATTTTATTACATAGAAATGGCCAATGCAGCACATTTGGCCTTTTTTGTAACAGGATGCATTCACTCACCTGTGCTTGCGTTTTTTACCCCATGGCTTATTCTCTGAAAATGTTGCTCCTTTGTGCTTGGGAAGGGTTGGAGTGCAAGCACACCACCGACAGTATTCAGAGTATGTTCGGATCTGATATGTTTCTGCATCTTGGCACATGTTTTTGGCTGAAAAAAAGGTAATTGTCATCAAGAATGAAGTCAAGAGTAAAAATATGTAAACAAAAACAAAACAGAAAAATGCACGTTATCAGAGGACACAGCTCAACATTGCCATAAAAATGGGACGTGTACATTTTATACCTGAATAACTAATAAATAAATAAATAAATATTTCAAGGTGGAATGATGGTTCGTAGAGATGGTAAAGTGTATATAGAAATAAATAAATAAATAATGGTTCTCAAAAGCATATACAATCCCTTACTGCTCTCTCCAGTAAAACTCGATTTTAAAACTGTCAACATTTGGCGATAACATGCTGTGTCCCATGACTTTTGGCTCCTATCCCAAAATCATTTGACGTGTCTCATGCCCAGATATTATTGCATACATGTGCCAAATATGAATGAAAGACATGCACAGTAATTTTCGAGTCGAGGCTCCAGGTGGATGTACGGACCAACAAAACCCAAAACAAGAGCGAGAATTGCTTTGCAATACATGCCCACCTGCGATGTGATATTTTAAGTAAACCAATGAACAAAAACATGTGTGTGACCGGGGTGACAGCTCATAGCTGAATCGGGATTTGAAGTCCGGCTAGACAGAGAGGCGAGTGTGCTGCATAACTGTTGGCCATCCATTGACGCACTTTAATTATGCTGTTCACACAAAAGCGAAATAAATGAAGTTTTTTGCAACATATGTGCAACTGCAATGTGCAACATACGAATATCACTGGAAGGTGTAACATACTAATATCACTGGAAGGTGGAACATACTAACATCACTGGAAGGTGTAACATACTAATATCACTGGAAGGTGTAACATACTATCACTGGAAGGTGGAACATACTAATATCACTGGAAGGTGTAACATACTATCACTGGAAGGTGTAACATAGTAATACCACTGGAAATTGTAATATACTGATATCACTGGAAGGTGCAATGTACAAATATCACTGAAAGGTGCAATATACTAATACCACTAGAAGGTGTAACATACTAATATCACTGGAAGGTGTAATATAATAATATCACTGGAAGGTGTAATATACTAATATCACTGGAAGGTGTAACATACTAATATCACTGGAAGGTGTAATATAATAATATCACTGGAAGGTGTAATATACTAATACCACTAGAAGGTGTAACATACTAATATCACTGGAAGGTGTAATATAATAATATCACTGGAAGGTGTAATATACTAATATCACTGGAAGGTGTAACATACTAATATCACTGGAAGGTGTAATATAATAATATCACTGGAAGGTGTAATATACTAATACCACTCGAAGGTGTAACATACTAATACCACTGGAAGGTGTAATATAATAATATCACTGGAAGGTGTAATATACTAATATCACTGGAAGGTGTAATATACTAATATCACTGGAAGGTGTAATATACTAATACCACTAGAAGGTGTAACATACTAATATCACTGGAAGGTGTAATATAATAATATCACTGGAAGGTGTAATATACTAATACCACTCGAAGGTGTAACATACTAATACCACTGGAAGGTGTAATATAATAATATCACTGGAAGGTGTAATATACTAATATCACTGGAAGGTGTAATATACTAATATCACTGGAAGGTGTAATATACTAATACCACTAGAAGGTGTAACATACTAATATCACTGGAAGGTGTAATATAATAATATCACTGGAAGGTGTAATATACTAATACCACTAGAAGGTGTAACATACTAATATCACTGGAAGGTGTAATATAATAATATCACTGGAAGGTGTAATATACTAATATCACTGGAAGGTGCAATATACTAATACCACGAGAAGGTGTAACATACTAATATCACTGGAAGGTGTAATATACTAATACACCTCTGGGTCTTCCACTCCTTGCCTGGGAATCCTGTTCACCTGAAGCGAGGCTTGCTTTTCTAAACTCTTCTTTTTTTTCATAATGCACACCACCAGCGCGGCAGTTCACAGCCGCGCTCTTTTTCCGTGACGTCATGGCAGCTGCTTGTGCCCCGGCGCACCTCGTCCCTCTTGGACGGTACAGTCCGGCAGGAATTCCCTTCTGCCGGATTCCAAACACACGTGCAGCCATGACGTCACTGTGCATCTCAAAGCAAGCCCCGTGTTTTGCGAACACATGTGCTCTGCTCGTCGGAGCTTTACAAACACGCTCGCGTGGAGAACCCATCCGGTCCAAATTCCGAATCCAGCCTAGCTTCTGTCCGTCCGCGGAATCGGCTAACATCCACCGCTGGCGTTTCCGGACCGGGTTTCACTTGCGCAGCCGCGCACGTGGCGGCCTTGTGCGTACCACAGCACGGACCCCGCACGCGCTGCCGTGAAAACCCGGTACGGTCCCCAATGCAGCTATGGCCGCTACTCGGCCTTTGTCCCTCATCTGTCGCAGTCGTCGTCGCCATTCAACGCGCACACTCCTGCGTGCCACGACGCTCACACATCTCACCATGGCACTCGGACACGCGGTTGTGTCCTCTCGCATACCAACCGCCATTTCTCTTTCATACAGCGACCTCACACACGCGGTCTCTCTCACACATCACCTTTCACTCACACACACCATACTACTCACACAATGCGTGCTTTCCAGCACGCATTTCGCCACACTCGTAACCACACACACCGGGACGACCACGCTGGGGATTTGCGTCACCACAAGGGTTCCCGGGGCCTTCATACCCCCAAGCTTCATGTGCACCTGTCAACAGCACTCGCCCCCTCTACCTCGTTTGGCACGACCGGACCCACCTGGTCGAGATCCGCTTCAAGGGGGCACATTTCCTCCCTTCGTTCCTGAAGGAGGCTATCCTGCTACTTGCATCGGGTCCCAACACATTCCTCAAGCTCAACCCCATTGTCCCTCACTACCTGCATGTTGGCGTGTTCGTCCTTTGTGTCGTGTTTATCGTGTCGTCGCTCCTCTACCGTTTCTACCTACCGTGTCTCTGTTATTCCTTTTATTATTTCCGTCGTCTCTACGTGTCTTGCCGTACACGTCTCCGTCACCCCATTCAATTTTTCCCTCTGTGTCACCGTCATTTCTCTGTCACCTGCACGAGTCTCGTCTTACACGTCCCCCATATTACTTTGTCCTCCACCGCGGGCCGACACAGTCCACACTCCCCCTCAGCTGGCTCACTCCAGCACGTGGCGCCGCCATTATGAGCTCCACTGCCCGCGTTTCGCTCCTCGCAACTGCCGTCACTGCCTTATGCCCAGCCTGGAGATTCCGCTCGATGTGCTGCATCTCACCCCGCAGTTTTTGCATATTCTCATCCATGTTGTTTTTTATTTCTTCCTTCATTTCCTTTGCGTTTTCTTTTAAATTCGCTTTCATTTCGTTTTTCATTTCACTTTGCATTCCATCCATTTTGTTTCCCCATTCATTTTTCATTTGTTGCGTATTTGTTTCCATGTCGCTTATTATCTTGCAAGCACTTTCATCCATTTCGCTTCCCATGCCATCCATCCTTGCCAGCAAAATTAACAATATCTGGCGTATAATGGGAGTGCCATGCACGGTGATTTCGTCCTGAGCCATAGATTCTAACATTTCCAAATCCATTCCTAATCCCTCCTGCCCCTGCTCGCCTTGGCTGAACATTTTACGTGCTGGGAATAAAATTTATAACGCTCGTAATTTGGGGACACAGGGGGGGGGGGTTGCTCCGTATACCCCTGATCCGACTCCGTGAATTTTGCTACGGAGGCGGAGGGGGCCGAATCCCACTCCTGACACCAGTTGTTACGGGCCGGGCGTCAGCCGCCAACCGACATCTCTGAATGGAGCCGCAAGTCGAGTCGGCCCGACCAATCGCCCGGAAT
Source organism: Eptatretus burgeri (assembly GCF_056783735.1). Lineage (NCBI taxonomy): Eukaryota > Metazoa > Chordata > Myxini > Myxiniformes > Myxinidae > Eptatretus > Eptatretus burgeri. The sequence goes on from NC_140961.1 coordinate 58,618,329, forward strand.
ATAGATCGCCACCCGGATAACTCCGAGCGATGGGTCCTTGTACAAGAACCGAAATACGCCAATGGGCAGATCACGTGGGGTAGGGTCGAATGCCAATCTTCAATTTACCTAAATACCCACGTTATCCAACTACCGGGGTATTCCACCCTCGACGGAACTCGTACGGAACAAACCGCCGAGGCGAGCCTGTTCGTACGCGATTCCGAGCGGCGTAATCGCCGAGAACCGTCGGTCTAAATATCCCCCGATTACGGCAAACCAACGGCTTTCCAACTCCCAACACAAGAAATGTTCAGTCAATGAGGGAATGGACGCAACGAGCAGGTTTGCATTCACATAAGGACATTTATTATAATGAAACACGTATGCAATTAAATAAGGCAAAACACGTCTGCAATTATACAAGCAACAAAAGCACCACAAACGAACTACAACCGTCTACTTATTATGTACAGTCATTTACACTTAACAGCAGTTCCTACTTATAAGACAGGCCCACGGACACACGTACGCACACACACACACCCCCCCCACACACACACCCCCCCCCACACACACACACACACAAGAAACGGTGGCTGAGGCCTTTAATCACGGGCTCCAGCTCGGAGGACAGGTGAGCTGGAACTCAGAGTTTGACTCGAACCTTTCCACTTCGTGTGGTCTTCAACTTGTCCGGACCCGGGCTCCAGCGAGAGCGAGCTGGATCCAATCGCCGCGATCCTTCCCGAGCTCCCACGAATCCTCCCGCGCTTCTCAACACGTGCCGGTGAGACGAGGCGCCGATCCTTCCTGTCGATCGTCACTTCCCCGAGGATCCAACTCCAAGAAGAGGCCGATGCGTCGCACCAAGCCAGGAAGCAAAATGGAGAACAAAAAGCTCCATGAACCAAGAAGAAGAGGAAGGAGAGGAAGAAGCCTCCACTCGCAGCTCGAGCCGAACAACTGGCTCAAGTTCCTTCCAAAACAAAGCAGCAGCCGAAGCTCACTGAGCCAGCCGAAGAAAAAAGCTTCCGAAGGCCTCAATCCAAGCAAGCCAAGCAGGACCCGATGGAGTGCTGAACGACTGCTCTCTCCGAAGCAAAAATCTTACTCCGCCCATGGGACTCAGCACACGAACTCTGCACACGGGACTCTTCATGGGACTCTTCACCAACTCTGCCACGGGACTCCCACGAACTCAGCCCACGAACTCAGCCCTACCACGGGACTCCCACACAAACAAAGAAAAGATGTCCTCTTTATCCTTTGCACCCCCTCCCCCGCACCCGGCGTGACTCATGCCCTCGTGATTCACGCCCCGCTCAACCACGGGTGGGAGGGAGTTGTTGACGTCACCGCAGGGCTCTTCTTCCTCTTCGCAGAAGAGGGGGAGGGACGTTTCCATTGTTCGCTCCCTAACTATTAAATCGATCCGCAGCGCATCTAATCGATTTCAAAACATTTAAACAATGGAAGGTGAGCTCTCTCGGGAACATGCACTTATCGACATAGCTGACAAAGGGAACGTGTATGTTGTGTGCAATTGAATTCCAAATTCCTAACAATACTAATACCACTGGAAGGTGTAATATACTAATATCACTGGAAGGTGTAACACACTAATACCACTGGAAGATGCAATATACTAATACCACTGGAAGGTGTCATATACTAATACCAATGGAAGGTGCACTATACTAATACCACTGGAAGGTGCAATATACTAATACCACTGGAAGGTGTGATATACTAATACCACTGGAAGGTGCAATACACTAATACCACTGGAAGGTGTAACATACTCATACCACTGGAAGGTGTCATATACTAATACCAATGGAAGGTGCACTATACTAATACCACTGGAAGGTGCAATATACTAATACCACTGGAAGGTGTGATATACTAATACCACTGGAAGGTGCAATACACTAATACCACTGGAAGGTGTAACATACTCATACCACTGGAAGGCGGAATATACTAATACCACTGGAAGGTGTAATATACTAATACCACTGGAAGGTGCAATATACTAATACCAATGGAAGGTGCAATATACTAATACCACTGGAAGGTGTGATATACTAATACCACTGGAAGGTGCAATACACTAATACCACTGGAAGGTGTGATATACTAATACCACTGGAAGGTGCAATACACTAATACCACTGGAAGGTGTAATATACTAATACCACTGGAAGGTGTGATATACTAATACCACTGGAAGGTGCAATACACTAATACCACTGGAAGGTGTAACATACTCATACCACTGGAAGGCGGAATATACGAATACCACTGGAAGATGTAACATACTATCACTGGAAGGTGTAACACACTCATACCACTGGAAGGTGTAATATACTGTTACGGTTGTGGAAATTCGCATTGCATCATAAAGGGTCCTCAGGTGAGATATATCGGTAAGTTCATGTGTAGTTAGCCCAAACCCGTTGTATAGAGGGAATATATGTGATCCATTCGGGCTGCGATGCTTCAGTTCACCGTTTTTCTTTGGCTATTGTTAATTTGGTGCAAGAACAACAACGAACATCGCCACAACCAACATCTCAACGATCACGCCATTCACTACACGACGCCATCTTCCACAACTACGCTACCACATCTTCGCTACTCGCCATTCAACGAGCACCGTGCGGTCACGATCTCCGCGGGACGGAGGGAAGGGGTGGAGTGGCAGCAGCGGCCAGGGTGCGAAGGGGCATCTCCCGCCCGAGTCTTTCTTCCCTTGTCGTACGGTGCGTGCAAGAACAAAAACCAACAACGCCTGTGGGATTTTCCCTTCTGCTTTTCCCGCGCTTTGGCATGGGGGAGGGGCGATTTGAGCTGGAGGCTCTTGATTCGTTCAAGCGATTGACAAAAGGCGTAGGCGTGAAGGTCGATGAGAACGTCGTTCCCTTTCCTGTTCCCTTGTCCCTGAAGGGGAATTGTGGAGAGTTGGAAGCTGGAGACTCTTGGTTCGTTCAAGCGATTGACAAAAGGCGTGGGTGTGGAGAGTTGGAAGCTGGAGGCTCTTGGTTCGTTCAAGCGATTGACAAAAGGCGTGGGCGTGAAGGTCGACGAGAACGTCGTTCCCTTTCCTGTTCCCTTGTCCCTGAAGGGGAATCGTGGAGAGTTGTGTTGAGCGTTCCTGGTCGAAGGTTCTGTTCGTTCGTCCAAGCTGTCGGGCGGACGACACGTGCAGGCGCGCGGCCCGAGCCAGTGGACCACGCCGGAGGGACTCGGAGTTACGGTCGCCAAGGGCTCGACGGGCTCAGGGAAGTCGCGACTTCCATTTCTTTTGGGTTTTGTGTAAACGTGTGTGTGTGGCGCAAGTCTGGAAAAGTAGAACGGTTAAGTGTTGCCGTGTAAGTCATATTCGGTTGTAGATCTGCGTTGGTTCTTTGCTCTTGTTTTTCTTTACATAAACGTATACGTGTATTGCTTTTGTTCCTTTGCTTTAATGTAATATACGTGCCTTCCGTGAATAAATGTGCTTGTCCGATTGTTTCCCGTTTTGCTTCGTCTTTTCCTTTTATTGAATCTCCATCTTGCATCACGTAAGGGATTTGTAGTGGGTTTCAACATCCCGGTAATTAATCAGAACCGTCAAGGCCGGCGATAACTCCGCTCAGTTATCCCTGTAATACGTAACGAACCGCTTAAGCGGTTCGTGTCCGGAGTCGGCCTGTGGCGTGGTCCCATCCCTCGGCAGATTACCAGTGCGAGTACCATAGGTATATCGCCTATCGGCGATTTACCCTATCTCGCGCGGGTGGACTGCGGACTGGGTGGTGGTGGGGTTAAACCCCCACCCGTGACTGGCTCCTGGCGGTAGTTCCCGGAGGGTCACGACAGAATTGTCCGTTCGGTGGGCGAGGCGGCTCTTATTAGAGTTACGCGGTCGCTCGCACGCCGGACGGGCCAGAATTCGCAACAATACTAATACCACTGGATAGTGGAAGATACTAATATCACTGGAAGGTGCAATGTACAAATATCACTGGAAGGTGCAATGTACAAATATCACTGGAAGGTGCAACGTACTAATACCACTGGAAGGTGTAATATACTGATACCACTGGAAGGTGCAACATACTATTATCACTGGAAGGTGTAACATACTAATATCACTGGAAGGTGCAATGCAAAAATATCACTAGAAGGTGCAATGTACAAATATCACTGGAAGGTGCAACGTACTAATACCACTGGAAGGTGTAATATACTAATACCACTGGAAGGTGCAACATACTATTATCACTGGATAGTGGAACATACTCATATCACTGGAAGGTGCAATGTAAAAATATTACTGGAAGGTGCAATGTACAAATATCACTAGAAGGTGCAACGTACTAATACCACTGGAAGGTGCAACATACTATTATCACTGGAAGGTGTAACATACTAATATCACTGGAGGGGTGTAATATACTAATATCACTGGAAGTTGTAATATACTGTTACGGCTGTGGAAATTCGCAAACCACCATTCAGGGCCCGTAGGTGAGATAACTCTAAGTACATGTGTAGTTAGCCCCAAACCCATTGTTTAAAGGGAATTTATGTGATTCATTCGGGCTGCGACCCTTTGAGAGAGCCGTTTTTCTGTTCTATCTTTATTTTGAACCAACCATGTCTCAACCGCCATAACCATCAAACCACCACCGATAAACCCTCCACCACCCTCACCCCTCTCCTTCTACGGCCATTCCCACACCACCTGTGAACACTGAGCATCGGGCTGTCTTGGGCTTGTTCAAGATACGCACCGAGCCGCGAGTGCAAATAGCGGCCTTTCCGAAGGAGAATTCGGATCAAGAATGCTACACGCCCACTTCTGATCCGTCCAATTAGCAAGTGCAGAGCGGCTTGGCCCCGCCTCCAGGCGCGTCTGTGTGAAATCCATATATGCAAATTATAGGATCAGGGGAGGTTCACGCCCACTTTTCCTCCGTCCAATTGGCGAGCGTAGCTCCGCCCCCGAGGTCATTCTGATCCGGAAATTTGCATATTGTTTCTCCTGCCGGCCTATAAAACGGCGAGCGCGAGGCGAATAGTGGCAGAGTCAGTTTTGGTAAGAGAGTCATCGGGCAGAGTGTGGCAGCGGCAGAGTGTGGCAGAGAGTGGAGTCGGGTGGCGAAGGCATCGTGTTGGGTTCTGCAGTCGGCTGAGGAGAGTTGTGGGAAGAGGCCAAGCAGCTCGGGTCCGAGGCAAGAAAGACGGCGGTCGGCGACGAGGTCGCGGTGGGAGATCGCTCGTCGCGGGACCCAAGCCAGCCAGCCATTCTGCTTCCCCCAGGCCATCAACAATTCCCCCTTTTCCCTCGCTCTGAGGTAGTGCAACAAAGGGGGCCCCGTTCCCACCCCACTCCAAACGTCATGCCAACGAAACCCGCAAAGGAGCACGGAGTCGGGGCACAGCCACGCGGCCATGTCCGCGGCTCGTCCGCCAACGCGTCACGAGGACGCGGGTAGGACCCACCCGGTCTCGCGGACCTGGCCGCTCCTTCAGGTCCCGCGCACATATTGGCCTACAGGCCCGTCTGCCCCCTTGTCTATGAGGGTGGCTTCTTTCCTTTGCTTTTGAGTAAATGTGTGTTGATGCCGTGTCTTGTAAAGTAGAACTGTGTAAGTGTTGCCATGTGTGCGCGTAGTCGGTAGTAACTCTGCGTCATTGTTTCTTTTGTTTTACTCATATAGGTGCATTTTAACTGTTTGGCTGTATATGTGTGCTTTCCGTGAGTCGCGTAATAAATGTGCATTGTGTGAACTGTTTTCCCGTTTCGCTTCATCTTTTCTTTATTGACCCTCCATCCTGCTTCACGTAAAAGGGTTCATAGTGGGCTTAAAACGCCCGATAATTAATCGGAACCGTCGAGGCCGACGATAACACCGCTCGGTTATCCCGATAACACGGAACGGACCGCTTAAGCGGTTCGTGTCCGGAGTCTGCCTGCGGCGTGGTACGATCGCCCGGTCGACCATCCACGCAGGTACTTAGGCAGATCAAATTTGGGGAGAAACCCTATCCTGCGCGGGTGGGCAATTCGCAAGGTCGTGGTGGGGTGAAACCCCCACCCGTGACTAACTCCCGGGGTTGTTCCGAGAGGGTCACGACAGAATTGTCCGTCCGGTGGGCGAGGCGGCCGCCATTCGAGTCGAGCGGCCGATCGCACGCCGGCGGGCGCAAATTCGCAACAATACTAATATCACTGGAGGGGTGTAACATAGTAATATCACTGGAAGGTGTAACATACTAATATCACTGGAGGGGTGTAATATACTAATATCACTGGAGGGGTGTAATATACTAATATCACTGGAAGGTGTAATATACTAATATCACTGGAAGGTGTAATATACTAATATCACTGGAAGGTGTAATATACTAATATCACTGGAAGGTGTAATATACTAATATCACTGGAAGGTGTAACATACTAATACCACTGGAAGGTGCAATATAGTAATACCACTGGAAGGTGTAACATACTATCACTGGAAGTTGTAATATACTAATACCACTGGAAAGTGTAACACACTCATACCATGGGAAGGTGCAACATACCAATACCACTCTCTGGATGGTGGAACATACTGTCATCACTGGAAGGTGTAATATACTCATATTACTGGAAGGTGCAATGTACTAATACCACTGGAAGGTGGAATATACTAATATCACTGGAAGGTGTAACATACTAATACCATATATCAGGTGGAATCGTTTTCAGTCTCATCAATGGGACAGGCATTGGTGCATGTTTGCCCAATGCAAGTAGGGCAAATGGGGGGGGGGGGCAGAATAGGCCAGCCTTGCAGAAACTGAAATTCTTTCTGCAACCTCCCTTGTAACATAGCAATATTACTGTCCACCAGTGAACCAGATTGAGGTGACGTCCACCAGACGGCGGTGTACTTGGGTTAACCTGAGGCAGTACCTTTGGGTGGGTGCCTGCAATGTCCTATCCTGAAGAGAGGATGATCACCTGTCTCTGTTATCATCTGAGCTCAAGCGTTTGGACATCGGTATTGCAGCACTCTCTGAGGTTCGGAGACCGGATTGCGGCGAGATAATGGTGGGTGGTTACACCTACGATTAGTCTGGTCGCTCTGATGGTCACCATGCCCAAGGAGTTGCTGTAGCTGTGTCCAATAAGCTGACTCCAATGATAACTGAGGTAACACCGGTCAACGAGCGTATTATGAGATGAAGGATTCGTCACTCCATGGGTGTTATTTCCCTGGTCTCTGTTTATGCTCCGACTGAGGCGAGTGATCTCACCGTGAAGGACAATTCTATGCTACGCTCGAGTCTGTGGTTGATCAGTGCCCCAGGCGAAATACACTTTTAGTCTTGGGGAATTTCAATGCATCGTCTGGAACTGATAGGAATGGTTATGAGATGTGTGTTGGTCCCCATAGGTCTGGAACTGTGAACCTGAATAGCACTAAGTTCCTTGACTTTGCAAGAAGTCCTGGACTTAGGATGGCCGGTTCATGGTTTTAGTGCCCACAAGCTCATCGCTGGACTTGTTATTCCAACGCTGGTGGTGTGGTAAAGGAGATTGACCATGTGCTCGTTGGAGGAAGATACAGAACTGCAGGGTCTACCAGAGTGTTCAGTTCCTGAATACTGACCACCGACTTGTTGAAGCAACTCTTAAGTTGCACCTTACATCCAGGAGAATGGTACCATCCCAGCCTATACTGCATGTTGGTAAGCTCAAGGATGAGAGGGTAGCTGAGGAGTTTGCGAACAATCTGAGTACAGATTTGGGGGGTCTGGATGCTTTGGGAGATCCTGAAGAGTTGTGGAGTGCCTTCAAGACCACCATCCTTGATGTTGCCGGTGGATGTCTTGGAACTCACCGTAGGGCGAAGAAGAATTTTGTCTCTCAAGGGACACTGGATACCATTGACCAGAGTCGCAGGGCCAGGCTGAATGGCAGAGCTGAGCTGTTCAGGGAGCTGAGGCGTAAAACTGGACGTGCACTAAGGGTGCACAAGGAGGCCTATGTGCGAGGAATCTGTGAGGGGGTACAGCATCACCTGTGGTCAGGTAATTCTCGTCCTGCTTACAAGGGAATTCACACATTGCGTTCATCCAAGCCCATCCCTCTGTGCACTGCAGTGAGAGCAGAGGGTGGTAGGCTCTTGACAGAGGAGTCCGAAGTGAAGGCCCGCTGGGCCGGTTACTTTGAGCAATCAACTGTGGTCCACCTTGTTTGTGGAAACACAGGCTGTGGTGAACCGATTGAAATGTGGTAAAGCTCCAGGGATCTGTGGCATCCATGCTGAACTGTTCAAGGCTTGTGGAAATGCTGCACTCATGTCATTACATGCAGTTCTGTGTTCTGCCTGGAACACAGGCATCATCCCAACAGACTGGAAGAGGGGCCTTTTTGTCCCTCTCTGGAAATGGAAGGGTGATCGCCAAGACTGCAACAACTACCGAGGGGTGACACTGCTCTCAGTGCCGGGCAAGGTCTTTGCTCGGATAATTCTTGATATGGTTCGCCACCATCTGCTTGAGCACCAGCGTCCAGAGCAGTCAGGCTTTACACCAAAGAGGTCAACGATTGACCGTATCCTTGCTCTTCGGGTCCTCATTGAACGCAGAGGGGCTGCTTTCGGTAGGGGCTGCTTGCAGCTTATGTTTATCTCTGTAAAGCGTTTCATTCAGTGAATCGGGATGCTCTCTGTAGGATTCTTGGTCTTCGTAGGGTGCCACCAAAACTGATCGATCTGATGTCTGAACTATACTCTTTCACTGAGAGTGCTGTTAGATGTGATGGTACCATCTCTGACTTATTTCCAGTTGTTACTGGAGTTTGTCAGGGGTGTGTACTGGCCCCCACACTTTTCAGCACTTGTATGGAGTGGATTCTGGGGAGGATGTCAGAGAGATCAAGCTGCAGTGCATCATTTGGGAATGTCAAGATCTCTGACCTTGATTTCGCAGATGACGCAGTCATCTTTGCGGAGACTTTAGATTTCCTTTTGGGGGCCATCGAGGTTCTGAATGAGTCGTTTCCTGGGTTTACGGGTTTCCTGTGTCAAAACTAAGATCCAGGCTTTCAATGACATCTTGGATGATGCTGTCCTGTCTGTGCCTGTTTGTGGTGAGGACGTTGAGGTCATGGAGAGATTCACTTACCTTGGCAGCGATATTCATGTCTCTACTGGCTTGGAGTCAGAGGTCAACAGACGCCTGGGTTGGGCCTGGGGAGTCATGGATTCACTGGATCATGGGGTGTGGTGCTGTCGGTACCTGTGTGGGAGGACAAAAGTCCGAGTCTTCAGGTCCTTGGTGCTTCCAGTCTTGCTCTATGGATGTGAGACTTGGACTCTGACCAGGGATCTGAGACGGAGACTTAATTCCTTTGGTACCAGGTCTCTTTGGAGAATCCTTGGCTATCGCTGGTCGGACTTTGTGTCCAACAAGCGGTTGCTGAGAGAGACTCAAATGAGATTTGTTACCTGCATAGTCCGTGAGCGTCAGCTGCGGCTGGATGGCCATGTGGTTCGTTTTCCTGACGCTGATCCTGCTCACTAAATTCTCTCAGCGAGGGAGTCTCGTGAGTGGAGGAGGCCAATGGGCCGACCACGTACCTTGTGGTTGCAAGCAGGTTGATCGGCATCTCGAGGAGATGGGGTGGGGCCAGGCATTTGCCTGGGGGATGGCCAGACGGAGGCTCCTGGAGTACCGGTGGAAAGTGGACGCAGCGACGCGCTGCTCTGGCGCATGCTCCCATACCTGACCTGACCTGACCTCCCTTGCACCTACATGATACCATGCTTAGTACCCTATCCGGTGCCACTGGTCGCAGACGAGAGTCCTGTTTACAAAACATTGCTAGGTTTCTACACAACAAATTGCTACATTGCTGCACAATGTCCCCGGCTCCCTCTGGTTATTATTTTTCACAATGTGACAGGCTAACCCTCTATTTTGGGGGAGAATCAGAAGGAGAAGGAAAGAAGACAAATTTACCCATGCATAGAGTGCTTTGACACCTACACAACCCCCCAATCCCCTCCTCATCCTAACATATTCTATCAAGCTACGGATGAAGGCCTTGCATGTGGATATGCATTCAGGGGTTCCAAGGAAGGACCTTATACAATGGAGGATACTTTGAAATGTGGTTTGGCTGAGAAAGATCATGGCTGATAGTGAGACTCAGGAGTTTGAAAGAGTGAAATTGCTCAAGAGGATTGTTGAGAAAGTAGATCAGAGGGTTTACCAGAGTGTCCTTTTGGAGAGAGCTCGTGAGAGTGTGAGATTTGTCAGGATTGAAAGACATATTCCAAGTGTTCGACCAGCTTGTGATGTTTTTTCAAGGTCTGAAGAGAGGGAACAGGCTGTCGCCTGCCTGTCTGAGGGATGAGGGATTTCACAGCAGAGGGTGGAGTCATCAGCAAATAGATAAAGGGGATTTTCCAGAGTGTCAGAGAGATCGTTGATGAAGATTATGTATAGGACCGGGCCCAGAACACTACCTTAGGGCACTCCAGCCTTTACAGGGAAAAGAGATTAAAGGATTCCATTGAGAGCCACATGTTGGCTTCGAGAGTAGAGGAAGTCAGGAAGCCATGTGTGGAATTATCCTTAGATACCATAGGAAGAGTTTAGAGAGTAAGGTGGGATGCCAGACTGCATCCAAAGCATGAGATATGTCCAAAGAGATGGCTCTTTGATTGATTTCTAGTTTGTAACTGTAAAAGAGGAAAGTGCAGATGTTGGAATTACTCATGGTCAGGTTTGCTTTAAAATATGCTCACGTGAAAAATCAGGTGAAAACTGTGCTGCCACAAATCTTAATTTGATGGAAGATCCAAACTATGAGAATTACAATGACAGGGATGAAATATGTCTTGAGTAATTATCTTTTGTAGGCAATTTGTCATTGGTTGCAAGAAATGACTGAGTTGTAAGGAACAGGATCATTATTTTATGTCACATTAGCATTTTGGTGGGAAAATTGAACAATTTTTTTTTAAAGCTTTGGTAAAACTTTCATGTCTTGATGCACATGACGTACAAGTACACCAAGGCAATTGTGTCTTGAAGAAAGGAAATCTGTGAGTTTTCTTCTGCCAGGATTAGCTTGGCCAAAAAGTAGTGAAAAATAGGACCACTGGACCTGTAGCTCATCTGGGCCCTGGTCTAATGTTAGAACCCAAATCTGGTAGCATTCTGATTGGTGGGTCTGGAGAAGAAGATTTTGGAAGGAATGTGCACAACTACCATTTTGACACACTTCTGGTCAGAAGAAGATTTTGAAGGAATTTATGCGAATTTTCCCCAAAATTGACTAAGTCGGTCATTTTGACAAATTTCTGGTCATGTGATCAACATGGCCTCTGCAATTTAACATCAGAACCATGTCCTAATGTTGTAACCTAAATTTGGTAGCATTCTGACTGGTGGGTCTGGAGACGAAGATTTTGGAAGGAATTTGCGTGACCGCCATTTTGACACATTTCAGGTTACATGATCAATATGGCCTCCACAATTTAACATCAGGACCCTATCCTAATGGTGTCACCCAAATTTGGTATCATTCTGACTGGTGGGTATGGAAAAGATTTTGGAAGGAATTTGCGCAACTGCCATTTTGACAAACTTCTGGTCATGTGACATGGCCTCTGCAATTTAACCTTAGGACCCTTTCCTAATGTTGAAACCCAAATTTGGTAACATTCTGACTGGTGGGTCTGCAGAAGAAGAAGACTTTCCCAGGAATTTACACGAGTTCCCCCAAAATGGACTAAGCTGGCCATTTTGACAAACTTTCGGTCAAGTGATCGGCATGACCTCTGCAATTTAACATCCCTACCCTGGCCTAATGTTGCAACCCAAATTTGGTAGCATTCTGACTGGTGGGTCTGGAGAAGAAGATTTTTGAAGGAATTTATGCAATTGTCCCAAAAATTGAGTAAGCCAGCCATTTTGACACTTAGGGACACATGATTAACATGGCCTCCGCAATTTTACATCAGAACCGTGTCCTATTGTTGTCACCCAAATTTTGTAGCATTCTGACTGGTGGGTCTGGAAAAGATTTTGGAAGGAATTTGCGCGACTGCCATTTTGACAAACTTTCGGTCATGTGACATGGCCTCTGCAATTTAACATCAGGACCCTTTCCTAATGCTGAAACCCAAATTTGGTAACGTTCTGACTGGTGGGTCTGAAGAAGAAGATTTTCCCAGGAATTTACGCAATTTTCCCCAAAATAGACTGAGTTGGCCATTTTGACAAACTTTCTGTCAAGTGATCGGCATGACCTCTGCAATTTAACATCCCTACCCTGGCCTAATGTTGCAACCAAATTTGGTGGCATTCTGACTGGTGGGTCTGGAGAAGAAGACTGTTGAAGGAATTTACGCGATTTTCCCCCAAATTGACCAAGTCGGCCATTTTGACAAACTTTCGGTCACGTGATTGGCATGACTTGTGCAATTTAACATCCCTACGCTGGCCTAATGTTGTAATCCAAATTTTGTAGCATTCTGACCAGTGTGTCTGGAAAAGTAGATTTTGGAGGAATTTGCGTGACCGCCATTTTGACACAGTTCAGGTCACATGATCAATACATGATCTGTCGCTATATTGACACACTATCTGGAGAAGAAGATTTTTGAATTTTTTTTAACTGCGTCGGCCATTTTGACCGACAAAAAAATCACGTGACCGGAACGAGGTTTGCGACCCATTACCAGTCGGGAGAGGAATGTTGCAGCCAAATTTTAGCTGGATCCGACCGGCGGTTTGGCTGGAGAAGTCAAAAAAGGAGACAGATGGACGCTGCGCGATGACAATACCTTATTGAGAATGTAAATTACAGAGAAGCTAAAAATTAAATTAAACAATTGCACCGATAATTTTCATAACCAGGAAGGTCAAAAGCCTCAATCATTCAACTTTGTAATGACCTATTTTAAAGTAAAAAATAAAATAAAATAAGAGAAGCTGAAATCCATAAATTGTATCAGAGATCTGTTCTCAGGGCTGGCAGGATAGCTTGGAGGTACTGTTGTAGCCAAAAGTATTGGCACCCTTGCACTTTAAAAAAGAATAATGCACCATTTCTTCCAGACAATTGTTGACATTTTAAAAGTATTTTGTTCTCCACAAATGTATTTCTTTGGTTTTCAGTGGAACAAAACAAAAAAAAGCTGAAAAAATTACTAAATCTTAGCTCATGTCACACAGAAATCCTAAAATGCCCCAGACAATATTATTGACATGTTTTAGAAGTTGTTGGAAATAATTAGATTTCAAGCAGGTGATTCTCCTTTACTGTGGAATTGAACTCACCTGTGTTGAGTTGCAGGTGCCTGCAATATAAAATTCACTCATTCAACCAATTTGAGTCGAGAAAAGGAATAATTGTGCTGTTTTGTGTCACTGTGTCGACCGTAACGAGCATGGAGAAAAGAAAGAAAACCAGATAATTGTCTGAGGAGGTCAGACACAAGATTGGAGCCAAGAATGGATAATCTTAAGGCTACAAGTCCATCTCCAGAGATCTTGATGTTCCTGTGTCCACCGTACACAATGTTATCAGGAAGTTTAAGGCCCATGGCACTGTAGCCGACCTCCCTGGACGTGTCGCAAGAGAAAACTTGATCAAAGATTGCAGCGAAGGATTGTCCAAATGGTGGAGAAAGCACCTCAATCAAATGCCAAACAGATTCAAGCTGACCTTCAGACACGAGGTACGACAGTTTCAACTCACACCATCCATCACCAACTCAATGAAAGGGGGTTCTATGGTAGGAGACCCAGGAGGATCCCACTGCTGAGAGGGAGACATAAGAAAGCCTGACTGGTGTTTTCCAAAACACTCCTGAACAAGTCAAAATCCTTCTGAATGTCCTGTTGACAGATGAGACCAAATTAGAGCTTTTTGGTAAAGGGGCTGTCACACCTTGACGATTTCGCCAACCTATGCCGATTTATGAAAAAATTGCCTAATACGCTGGCACACATCTAATACGTTATGGGTAGGTTTTGTAAACGTTAAGAGCACGCTGAAAAACACTGCCAAAAGTCGTTGTACGCTGGCTTTAATCGTTGAACTTTGTGGTTTTTCTCAAATTTTCGTATGATTAAAATTTTACGACGTACTCGGCGTTTGGCTCACACGTTCTGCTACGCTGGCCATAAGGTTTAGGCACGTTTTGCGATCGTTGACACACGTTATTTATATGTTACTCATATGTGGAAACACGTTGAGGCAACATTTGCGTACCCGAAACTTATTCATAAACTATAGGTAACGTTTTATAAGCACGCCACACGAACGTTGTTCACAGCTCGCAACGTGCTACTAGAAAGTTTCTCATACATCGAAACACATCAAAGTAATGTTTAGGGAACCCGTGACTTATTTATAATCTATGAGTAACGTGCTTGGGAATTAGTTGTAGAGCATGTCCTACGAACAAATACGTATGTAGACATATTTGACGTCTTCAGGACGATCACAGAACTTACTGAATGCATTTCTAACAAACAGCTGACGTAGAATGACGTATTGGCAGCGATTAGGGGAATTGGTATATAAAAAGGGCCTTCGCAGGAGGAACCCGTCTTTTTTTTTAGACTTCGTGGTGAGTACATGTCCATGTCATTCCGAGAGATGGAGGATACGGGAACGCTGAGACGACACTACCTACCTGTCCTCGAACATCAACATAACCTCATCGAGTTGACACTGCACCAGTTGCGTGCCAATAGAGCCGGGAGAAGAAGACGTGAACGGAGGAGAAGGAACTGGGTGAGACCATGGATCGGGAGGCGACGCCATTACGGCATATATGAGCAGCTCATGGTGGAACTCCGTAACGAGGACCATGCATCCTTCATCAACTTCCTGTGAATGCCCCCAGCGATGTTCGACGAGGTGCTCGCCAGAGTGGGTCCAAGGATAACCAAGCATTATTATTAAATCATTTCAATAGTCCAGTGGAAGCGATTTAACTCGTTCAATGGATACGATTTGAATTGCCTTGCAGCAGTGTCAAAAAACAATAGCCGAGTTACAGCCGTTTATTAAAATAGTTTAGTGGCAGTCAATGGATAGTAAACGTCATGTAATCGTAAATGATGCGCTCCCACGCTATGCATACGTTAGACTATCGTTGGGCATAGGTTGTGGACGCCTAAAGCACGATAAGCAATCTTTGGTATAACTAATCTAATAAGTTATCGAAGCGTTCTGTGTTCATTACTAGTACATTATGCATTTGTCAAAGTCTTTTTTAATAATTTCAAGAGTAAAACAAAGAAATATTTCATCTTCGGAATGAGGAAAAAAATTAGCTCTTCCAGAACATCGAACAATGGTGCAAAGTATTCTCCTATTCGTTGACGCAACGAGGATCCATCATCCCCCACAGCCTCCACATCACCCTCACATACTACTACTGACATAGACATACAGCTACTACCAATGCTACTTCCACTACTACTACTATTATTACTGTCACGCACACCTACTACAAGTAATAGTACTGCTACTATTGATACTACCGGCGTTCACATCTACTCACCATGGAGTCTGGAACAATGATGGGTTTTTATTGTGAAGCCCATTTATATATACCAATTCCCCTAAACGCTGCCAATACGCCAGTACACGGTAGATGTAAGTTAGAAACACTTTCAGTAAGTTCTATGGTTGTCTAGAAGACGTCAATTTAATTCGTCTACATATGACAATGTGCGTTTTACATACGTTACAAATAGGTTCATAGCATGTTACTCAATGGTTAGAAGCACGTTTTACTTAGGTTCAAAACATGCTACTCATAGGTTAAACGCACATTACTCTTACGTTCATAGCACGCCAATCATTGGTTCAAGGCCAGTTATACATAGTTTCAATGCACGTTACTCATAGTTTCCAAGCACGTTAAACATAGGCTAAGCTGACGCTACTCATTTGTTCAAAGCACGTTACTCATCGATTAGAAATTTGGTTTCAAGTATGTTGGCCATTACCTTGACGTACTTCGACTTATGAGTAACCTACAAGTAACGTGTGTTTGCCGTGTTTAAACGATCGCGGAACGTGCTAGGAACAGATGCCAACGCATGCGAAACGTGTGAGCCTTACATCGAGTACGTCTTAAAATTTTCAGCATGCTTGAAATTTCACGACGTATCAAACGGACTAGGTAATATGCCAGCGTACTTCAATGATTTCCAGCATACTCTAAATGTATACACAACTTACCTGTAGCGTATTTGACATGTGCCTAGCGTTGTAAACACATTTTTCATAGAATGGCATACGCTGGCAAAATCGTCAAGGTGTGACTGCGATGTTGACACTTCAAATTCTCAGACAGTTTTGATTTCAATGGGCGTCCGGCAAGTTATTAACTGGCTACGCCACGAGTTCGCCGGCGATACGTATAGCACGCAAAGGGTAAGTTAAACTCTTGTTTGTCATAGGTTTTGAACGCCGACCACAAGGTAAGCATTCGTTGGTAAAAGTTATGTATAACACAACGAAACGTTCTGTGCCCGTTACTAATATGTTATGCAAATGACCAACACGTTATGAAAACGCCAAAAACTTTAAAAAAAAAACATCAAAATTTCAGCGTACGCCAGCGTTTTACATACATTTTTATACGTTGCCATTGCTGCCTAAAATGTCAAGGTGTGACAGGGCCCTAAAGCACATCATCTCTATGTTTACAGAAAACAAAATTAAGCCTTCAAAGAAAAGAACACCTTCCCTACAGTCAAACTTCCCGACAGTCAAACCTTCAGTGGTGTTTTGGGTTTGCTGTGCTGCCTCTGGCACTGGATGCCTTTAATGTATGCATGGCATCGTGAAATCAGGAGATTACCAAGGCATTTTGGAGTGCAATGTTCAACCCAGTGTCAGAAATCTGGGTCTCAGTCGAAGGTAATGGGTCTTGCAGCAGGACAATGATCCAAAACACACTTCAAAAAGCACCCAGGAATGGTTCAAGACAAAATGCTGGACTATTCTGAAGTGGCCAGCAATGAATCCAGATCTACAGTAAATCCCATTGAACCCCTGTGGGGAGATCTGAAAACAGCAGTTGGGAGAAGGTACCCTTCAAATCTGGGAGAACTGGAGCAGTTTTCACAAAGAAGTGTGGTTCAAACTCCCAATAGAGAAGTGTAGGAAGCTCATTCATGGCTATAGGAAGTGCTTGACTGCAGTTATTTTGTCCAAAGGCTGTGCAACGAAATATTAAGTCGACGGTGTCAATAATTTTCTCAATGAAATTTCTTTTTATTTTCTGATTTTAAAGTATATATTAAGTTCTGAATCAAAAACAAAGGTTCTGTAATATTAACAGTGAAATAAAGAATTGTGGAGACCAAATACGTTTGTCAATTTCAACTTATTTTTCGAGAAAATTGTGAGTTATTTGAAAAAAGTGCAAGGATTCCAATATTTTTGGCCACGACTGTATTTACACTTATATTTCAGCCATTTATTCTTTTTGGTTTGAATCTCGTCCCAGCTATAAACTCTCACCCTTCACATGCAAGGCTATCACCTGGACGTTAAGCGGGCACTGGTTGTTTGTGGCTGTTAAAGATCCCATGCCGTCTTTTGCGAAGAATAGGATAACTATCGCTGCCACTCTGGTTGAATTCCAAATGCCCGCCATCTTCACTCGGTTTGTGAAAGACTTAGCCCCCACCTCTCACCCCCCAAAAAAAGAAGCCGTTCCCTGGTCAACCACAAGAAGGTGGGAATAATTGGGACCATTAAGTTAGTCTTCATTGCAGAGATCTTTCCTATTGTCAAGATGTGCAATTGCCCACGACAAATTTCCTCTGTTCATCTATTTTTAGAGAGGTGTGATGGGGGGAGAAACACATTCTGTATGCAGGTGTGGGAAAGGACAATTTCAATTTGTAGTTGTTGGGGGATATGGAATCTTGTTATAAATGTCAGGCATAGTGAGAAGAGGCATTCCTGGTCTGTAGGAAGAGACAACCTCATCTCTAGGTACTTAAACAATCTGTATTTTAACATTTGTTTTCCATTCTAATTGAGAACGTGAACAGTAAGATTCAGGTGCAGCGGTGGGGGAGGGGAGTAATCCTATTCTGTAGACAAATGTGGGACGGGGTGGACAATCCTAGTCTGGAGGAAACTGCAGGAAGGAAACAAACAATCTTTTTCTCTAGGAAGGCAATCATTTCTCTTTACTGATCAGTGATGCTGATGATAAGCTACACTATTATGTCATGCTTCACAACATTAATTAATCAGTCCTGGACGATTTTCTTCACAATGTGATTCAAGACCATTGAAAACCATTAACGGAGCAGAGAAGCATTTCCCCTGAAGTCAGGGGTTATTGCATTCATGCACCACGATGTTTTTGAAAAACAATTATAGCAATAACAGATCAGTGCCGCAAGGCAGTAGATATGTGTGTCGCAAAGCTTGTAAAACCTGTCATCAACGTGTGCACGCACCTATGGGCACCTGCTCCTTTTTGCTTAGAACCACAAATGCTGATGTCGAGTCAATCCATGAAACTTGAATGCCACCTGATTGCAAAAAGAAAGATAGAAAACCAAAACCAAAACCAAAACAAAGCGATAATTACACGTGTTATTAATTACCAAACAAAATAATGAAATGTTGCAGCTCTACTCATTATTAAGCAAGCCATTTGCAGGCCAAGAGCAATGGCTTGGCCGCAGAGACCCAGGGGTGCACACATGAGATTTACAACAGTAAGAGTGGGTGAGTGAGAAATGAAGCAAAACATGAAAAGGTTTACAAATGAGCAGATCTGCTTACCAAATGCACTAAACAGCTGGTGCAAGTCGCTCGTTTTCCACTCTTTGGGAAATGTCACGTGGAGCACGTTGTCCCTTTTTGGCTTTGCTACATGTCAGAGGAGGAGGTAGATCACAGTGGGGAAAGGGGAGAAAGACGCAGAAGGGGGAAGGGAAATAAGAAGGTATTTATACATTTGTGCATGGTGATGCACGGTGAGAAAGAGCAAATAAGTTAATATCAATCGTTTCCAGTAAATGCAATAGACAGAGACTCACGGTCTGGACCAGTAAGATTCAGGTATGGAATGTCAATTATCCTCATTAAAAAGAGCCTGGAGAGGAGGGAAAGGGGTGGGGGAATTAATGTTATTGCATCACATTGTTCGAAATATACCTATGAAATAAATTAAACGTTTGGATGCGGTCTGAAGGAGAAAATGAAAGGAAGTTGAATGCGAAGCTGTGGTATTGATAGGAAAGCAAAAGTTCAGTTGAATGAAGAGGAGCAGCTGGCTCACTTGTTGACAAACGGCTCAATAAGAGCTGACTGGGCTGCAACGTGCTGTTTTGCTGGATGCATAAAGGTCCCTACACAGCGAAAGGGAAGAAATGTTGATTAAACACATGGTATGAGTGTTTTTAGTGCAAGCAATCTGTACTTTGACCAGAGTGTAAACAAGAACAGGTGATCCAGCTTGTTTGAACAATGAACACTGAGTGGACCCATATTAGCAAAGTAAAGAAGCAAAGAAGGGTAATGAAGAGGCAGATGGAGACTGTGTGCAAAAATTAGTTTTGTTCGTTCCATCCCATGTAAAGCTGTGCACACATAGAAAGGAAGACCTTACGGTGATATTAAAAACCATCCCTGCGAATATTACAACAACAAAAAAATTAAAAGTTGGAAGCTGTCCAGGCATCAGTGACAATTCTGAAGAGAGCCCTCGGAACAAAACTATGAGAAAAAGAACACTTCACAGCCTGGTCCATGAATCATGATCCTTTACTGAAATGGAGGTGTATACTTCGAGAGCCGGGAGGACTCCGTTCCACCTTCTGAAAGCCGCATATAAACACGAGCGAGCGAGCGCGCACGCACGCACGCACGCACGCACGCACGCACGCACGCACGCACGCACGCACGCACGCACACACACACACACACACACACACACACACACACACACACAGTAATCATCATCTGTCGTCCCCCGATCCCAGAGGTTGGCTATGAGATTTCATTCTAATCTAGCTTCAATATCTCTAATGAGCTCCACTTTTGACTTCCTTATCCACTTTATCATTTTGTCTGTCTGTTGTTTTTTTTTATCTGCCTTCCTCTTGCTCTTCTTCCATCAGTCTTACCAGTCAGTATTGCGTTTTGTAGATTTGGATGATGCACAACGTGGTCAAAATATTCCAGCTTCCTCTTTGCTATCATGCATACACCATCTCTCGTCATACCTACCATTGCAAATACCTCTTCATTGGATTTTCTTCCTTTCCATATATAACTCTAATCATTCTTTTTAGCACCCATGCTTTCAAAGCTTTTCGGTGTTCACAATTCTGAATCGAATTGTCATAGTCATCTTTCTATTGCTTTGTGATCATTTCATGTTGTTCAAAGTTGATATGGTCATCTCGATTGTTCTCAACATCTGCATCCACTCCCAGCATCAGTAAGTAGATGCCCTGGGTACACAAAATATTTAACATCTTTTAACTGTTTACTGGTAATCTTTACATTGAATTGTGGCAATTTAAATCTTTACTAAAAGACATCACTTACATTTGTTTTTTACAGGAGCGAGACTCATGTAACAGTAAGGTAGAAATGACAGTGGGACAAACATCAAGGGAACGAACAACCAGGAAAAGAGGATAGAGAAGAGTGGGGGAGGGGAGGAAACACTGAAATTGAGTACAATGGTTGTTCGGAAAGGTTAATGCGGGTAATGAAGATCATGTGTCAGGATTGGGGAGGACATGAGGTGGCAGTGCACTGCTTTCTTGAAGTCCTGGAGTGAAGAAGAGTGTGACGGAACAGTCTCTGGAAGGTAGTTCCACACACACAGGTGGGAGAAGTGAGGAATGAAAGAGTGGAGGTGTGCAATCGGCCTGAATTTTGGAAATTCAACCACAAGAAGGTTACTGGAAGAACTTGTGGATCCTGGAGTTACTGGCGAGGGTTGGGGGACTGAGATAGCAGAGGGAACAAAGTTGGAGAACAGACAGTAGAAAAGAAAGAGACCACTGACCTGTCATATATGGGGAACGTTATTTAGATGGCTCCTAACAATGCAAGCAAATGAGTCATCTACTACTGACTCACTGGACAGGCATCAATGTGCCTTCTTAAGGTGAACTGACTGTTTAACCACGATTACAATGAATGACTTACATCAATGTTTTTGCGTGGAAATGATGTAAAATATGCAGATGTTGAATTTGTGTAAGCTTTCAACGATCAGGAAATGTTGGAAACGTGTGCAAAAATGACGTATGAAGTGACCATTCATCGTTTTAATAGCAGATTCTAAATTTATACATGATGGGTGATGCTCGCTCTTTATGTCCATGTTTTTGGGTACGTGTCATTATGACAATGGCGTCGTACACAAATATAAATGTAGGTGCTAAAAACATTCGGAAAGGCAGTCACGTGTTCATGACTCAAGATGAGTCTCCTTTCTCCGAGAACAGCATTTTAATCAAAAATTCCGTGACCTTTTGCTCACAGTTTATCGCAGATAAACTCTTTGCAAAAACAACTTTAAGATGACGTTGATGAAAATCTTATGTTAGTGCTGAAACGTTGAATTATTTTTTTATTTTGGTAAAACCACTTCAAATGCTATTCAACATTGTAGCACGTACCAAGGTAGTTCGCCATCGTGATGAAGGAGAGGCCCGTGATATAAGCATCGTAACCAGCTTCGTGAAGTTGCTCTGTTGCCGTGTTGTACGCCGGGAAGTCTTCAGAGCTCTCTGCACATGCACAACACGTTAATTGCATTGCAACTTGGCAACAATGCTGTGTAAAAGCAAGGTTTTGATCTTAAAATATGCACGGGTGCTCCACATCCTACAATACAAGATCAGTCCTGCAATGTGAAAATTATGTGCAGTTTTCTAAGGTCAATGCTTGGCATACATTTGCAGTCTCGTTCGGATGTCCAGGAGAAACAGTGGTCAAGAACATTAACCATTCCAGTAGCTGCTTTGCACAACACAAACACCTCAGAGATCACCACAATGGCAAAGGATTCTAAAAATAATCCAAATACGCAGCTACAATGGAAGAAAAGTGAAAGTTTATTCTTTCACGATGCTATGTTTAGATCGTTTCATAAGGGATTATGTTTTGCTGCCAATCTGACATGGTTTAAGTTTTTGACAAGTGTTATTCAAAATATAGCATTTTGCCAAACATTACGAGTGAACATTCTTTCCGTTGCACTTGCAGAGACAATTACCCATTTTACTATTAATGACAGCTAAATAGAGGGATGTATTGACAATGAAGCAAGCTGTTAAAGTCTCCAAGGGAAACCTTAGCTTCTCCTTGCTTCCCACAGTGGTACTTTGATCAACTTTCTGTTGATGCAATCCATTGTTCTACCTGACCGCCGACGCAGAATGACATTAGCCTTCATGATTAAAGAATAGTTTTCCATGATGTTAAAGTCACTGACAGGCAAGTGCAATGCACACAAACCCCGAGAGACATTTCACACAAACTTCTACCTTTCCAGTTAATCTGATAGCTTCAGCAAGTACAATAAGTTTAGTGTGGAAAGTTATAATGGGAATAATAATTATTTTATAAAAAGGATGGCGAAGACCACGGATGCCTGAAACTGGCTATTGCCATCAGGTGCATGTTACAAGGTGCAAACCATCCTACAGTGGCAAAAAAATCTGCACGGTAAAGTAACATAATACAATGTATGTGTATATATATATATATATATATATATATATATATATATATATATATATATATATATATGTATGTATATACACACACACATACACATATATGTATATATACTATGTGATTGCACCTGGCGTTGCCCGGGTTCTTTTTGAATGAATTTAATCTTCTGTACATAGGTATGACGCGAGCCCAGTATCAATTCCCTATTGGGCCATGGCAGTCATAGCCGAAGGGGGTTGGTGAGAGGGAAACAAAAAACAACTCTGAAACAAAAATGTTAGGACAGGCCCCGGGAAAGTTACAGGCGAGGTGGTGAGGCCCCTCGGCCTCTCTCTCTTCTCCCCCACACCCCCCAAGCCAGCCATCTACAAGCATGGCACAAGTGACAACTAGAAGCTGACAAAAGACTGTATGTAGTATCTGCTGTAATGCATAAATGTCATCAATGATGTGGTGACAAAGTGAAATGATGTGGGAAATACAAGTGATGCACATTCATCACAGAACAGAAAAATAGCCCCTCTCCACTCCCACTCAAACCCAAAAAGCAGGATGATATCATAATTCAAGGTGGCATTATTCAACTTCCCTCCAAACAATAGGCTGGAAAAATAAATGTGCAAACAAAATTGAAAAATAAACCAATGTCACCCGCAGGGTGACCCGTGTCTTGCCAAAAGGTGACCACGTGTGACTTCTTTAAGACCACACTGAGGTGAACAGAGCTGCTATCCACCAGAAGCGACTCCTTGAGGAATATCTGCCTACGAGAGATTCCGATGAGAATCGTTCTACAGAGTAACCATGAAAAATATGCTTTTGCCTGATAACGTCACCAAATGACGTCATAATGTCTCAAGCTTGACATATCGAGAAAGCACTCATCGAGGTGTTCAATTTGAGGTACTACACGATATGGTTCCTAAAACTTGAAAATTTGACCTTGGGGTCAAATATGTTTGACCTCAGGCGCTAACCATGAAGGTCAAGGCCAATCGCCACCAAAAATTAATCAGCTGAGCGCCAGATCATGAACTATATTCCCATGAAGTTTGAAGACGATCCGATCAAAATTACTCAAAAAATAAGGGTTTCGTCGACTCCCCTGATTTGCCACAAAGTGACCTTGACCTTTGACCTTGACCTTCAAAATTTTGTGCACTGAAAGGGACCTCTATAGGCCTCTGATATGCGAAGTTACAAAAATTTCCAATGATAACTGTGCTCTGCAGAATTTTTTATACGTGATTACAGACAAACAAAAAACAAAAAAAAACATACAAGCTGACTAACATATCTTGCAAAAACTTCGTTTTGGCAAGATAATAAAACAATATGATGTTTTATTCACTTTTACACATCCCATTTTCCTTCCCAATAATACCCATTTTCTTTTCTTCTTTATTTTTCTCCCTCCATTCCAAAACATGTTGACAACCTCATTATATTATTTTCAACCATAATTTATTTTGTTCACATAAAGTTTCCTCACTTCATTGGCATGCAAAACTGGTTTGGTTGGCACATGAGTCACTTTGCTTTTATTCATCATTTATAGGAAGATGAGAATCAGGCAGAATAGCGCTTCGTTCATCTCATCTTCAGCAGTTTGAAATTACATCCTTGATGGTCAAACAATCTCATTATAAATCCCTCTTCCACTCATCTCCTTTATAAATTTTCTTCCTTTATCTCTCCCTTCTCGTGAAAAGACGAGGTTTGCTAAAATTAGGTCTTTGCAATAAATTTTAATGCAGTGCTTTTAAATTTATGAACGATAGTGCATATTGTTATGGATCAGGTCTTGGGGGTAAAATGGAGGATGATAATAATAATAATAGTAATAATAATAATAATAATTTCATAGTACATTCATACTCGAATAAATGTGGTGTAATTCCTGTAAGTGATAAAGTATGTCGAGCACATGTTTAGAAAGCTCTCGTCCCCCACCACAATGTCTGTGTTTAAGCCCACCTTTCCCCCCTCGCTGTAATCTTCGACCTTCTCCGTCATACATCTCTCTGTGAAATTTTACTTTCTAAGCAGTCAACTAGCTCAACCCATGACAGCAATAGCAAAGTGGGCTAAAGGTCACGATGGTGGAAAACAAGGCCACCCATCATTGCCTTTCCAACGTGTAGAATTTTCCTGGCTTACAAGCCAATGAGCACGTACCATAAGCTATCACCTGACAAGCTACATCGGCAAAAGGGCACAACATCATGGATGGTCCAATCGCCCCAGCGGGACTTTATAAAAATGCACGCCCAACACAGATGGGGGGTGGTTGGTGGTTGTTTGTTGTTGTTGCTGTTCTGGCTGGCCTGTGATTCCACTTGGGTTCATGCTTGTTCTGCTGTACATGGCAAGAACACGGCTGGTGGGTGCGAGCAGGCAGGTGCCCAAAATGAACTGCAGTGTGCCCGACCAGGACCGGGCGTGGTGGAGCTGACCTGAACCTGGCACAGAGTGGTGCAACGCAGTACAGGTTTCTCTGTCTCATCTTCTCTTTACTCTGTCCCATCTTTCCTCCCAAATGAAAGAGATAATGCATATTTGTTAAGCCAACGTGATTTCAAGGGCATGTGGAATCAATTTTTTCATTGGATACTTTCTGTGATCACTGCTGCGTGGCCGTGTTGTTCTTCTTCCCCTTTTCCACATTATTAATACATATTCTTGTTTTGATGAAACATTGTGTGGTCGTCGGGACGGTTAGTCGATTTATCATGGTTAGTCGATTATATATATATATATATATATATATATATATATATATATATATATATATATATATATATATATATATATATATATATATATATATACATATATATTGTTGCGGGCTGGGGGTCTGGTGAGAAGACCACTAGGTGGGGGAAGCTATCTCGGTTCCCACCAGACTCCCCGGAATTGTAGGCCGTTACACACGGATAATTCGGTGATGCGGCGGGTCGCTTAACCGACCGTGGACGCCAATAACTCAACCGCGTGACCTAGAGTCCTCCCGTCTATGGGTTAATTGGGTTACCTAATTAATCACGTGGTTTAATTACCGGGGAACACACCCTCAGTAAGCCTTGTCCGAACCGGATCACTCTACCGGACCGGATCACTTTTCCGGATCGGATGCAGCCGAGCGACTGCCAAGGACGTACTGGCTAAAAGGAACGGATCATTGGGAATAAAGTCCCGGCGAAACTAGGATTCGGACCATGCTGGATCAATGGAAGAAAAGACAAAAACGAGCAGGGAACATTCCTAATAATAATTTATTTACAATGGACGAGGAAAGGTATGTGGCACGATCAAGATTTATTGGGGAGTGTTGTGCAGAGATAGGGCGGAGAGGTGTGGTGCAGCAAATAAACAGGAAACTTACAAAAGCGGACACATAGCAGACTTCATGCGAAAATAATCTATCTATAATTCCAGCAATCTGTGTGTGTGTGTGTGTGTGTGTCTGTCTGTCTGTCTGTCTGTCTGTCTGTCTGTCTGTCTGTCTGTCTGTCTGTCTGTCTGTCTGTCTGTCTGTCTGTCTGTATGCGACCACCGTTTCTCGACGACTACCAGTCGGATCTGATTGAAACTTGCCAGGAATATTGCTGGGGATCCGCGGATGTGCCTTTTCGAAGTTTGATATCAATCGGACGAGCGGTTCCCAAGTTACGGCCATTTATCTGTCGACCAATGACAAGACACAGTGCTATGACATCACGAATGACGTCACAATTAATGTTTATTTATTTATTTTCCCCCACGATTGACGACACAATTCTTCTTCTTCGTTTGGTATGACGTCACAATCGACGCTGGGGACCTGAATATGTGCCTTTTCAAGGTTTGATATTAATCGGACAAGCGGTGCCCAAGTTATGGCCATTTATTTACCAAACCAATGACAGGACACGGTGCTATGACATCACGAATGACGTCACAATTAATGTTTATTTATTTATTTGTTTGTTTTTTGTGAATACATTTACAGAGAGAGGGGCGAGAGAGGAGGGGGGAAAGAGGGGGGGGAAGAGGAGGGCAAGAGAGAGTGGGCGACAGAGGGGAGGGAGAGAGGGGGATGAGAGAGAGGGGCGTCAATATTCAAGAGAGGGGAAGAGAGGAGGTGGCGAGAGAGGGGGTGTGAGAGGGGGTGAGAGTGGGGGTGAGAGAGAGGGGTGAGAGAGAGGTGCGAGAGAGAGGGGCGAGAGAGAGGGGCGAGAGAGAGGGGCGAGAGAGAGGGGCGAGAAAGGAGGGGCGAGAAAGGAGGGGGGAGAGAGGGGGCAAGAGAGGGGTGAGAGAGGGGGTGAGAGAGGGGAGGGAGAGAGGGGGGTGAGAAGGGGGTGAGAGAGAGGGGGTGTCACAATTCAAGAGAGGGGAGAGAGGAGGTGGCGAGAGAGGGAAACGGGAGAGGGGGTGTGAGAGGGGGGTGAGAGTGGGGTGAGAGAGAGGGGCGAGAGAGAGGGGCAAGAGAGGAGGGGGAAAGAGGAGGGGGGAGAGAGGAGGGGGGAAAGAGGGGGACGAGAGAGGGGGCGAGAGGGGGGCAAGAGAGATGCGAGAGGAGGGGAGAGAGAGGGGGCGGATATGCCTTTTCAAGGTTTGATATAAATCGGATAAGCGGTTCCCAAGTTCCAGCCATTTTATTGCTTTTTTCAGTGTTGGAAAGGTAGACATTTGGTAGACATTTGTGAATACATTTACAGCCCGCATCTACGGGCGCGCACCTACGGGCCTGCACTAGTCTCTTAAATCATCAGAACACTAACACAACAAAGTTTAGCTCAAAGCAAGCAAAAACAGCTTTTAAATGTAAGTTTTCTCAAAATCATTCAAAGCAAGCTGTTTCATTTTCATGTTAAAATGAGTCAGTCTGGAGTCAGCTAAGCTGCCTCGCCCGAACCAAGCCAAAAAAATTCTGAAGCCATTTCCTATGTGGGACACACCCTGAAAAACCCATTGTTGTGTAATCTCCCATGACGTCATCAACAGGAGGCTATTGCTTCGTATGCTCGGGCTTCTTATTTATTGCTTGGGCTTCATATGTTTTGTTTAGAGAATGGATTGTGCAGATAATTCCTCCGACCTTGCGTATCAATCGTTTTCACAAGATGACAGGTGAGATCCTTAACCCATTTCATTATTTGTTGTTTTATACAGAATTAAATCACTATACAACCAATAATTATTGAGTCTTTTTATAACAGGTTGTCCCCAATAAGAACATCATTGATAACTGATCTCGAACAGGAGGCCTTTGAATCACACGATGAGTGGCTAAAAATGAATGACTTCCTTGAAGACATTCGATCGTTCAGAAGAGAATTGAATGACATTTTTTGTTGGCTGGAAAGAAATTCTCTCAAATCCTCTAACCTTGAATGAGTCGAGTCAAATGTGAGAAATTATCCCTCTGTCTCTCTGTGTGTCTTTATGTCTTTGTCTCTCTCCCTCTGTCTTTATCTCTGTCTCTGTGTGTGTATGTGTGTGTGTGTGTGTGTGTGTGTGTGTGTGTGTGTGAGTGTGTGTGTGTGTGTGAGTGTGTGTGTCTAATGTGGGGCCCGTATGTGTGGGGAAGGGTGGGGGTGGGATGAGGGAGGTGGTGGGTCAAAGGTGGGGGTGCACAGGGGGGTGGGGTTTGTGTGGGTGGGTGGGGCTTGTGTGGGTGGAGCTTGTGTGGGTGGGGCTTGGGTGGGTGGGGCTTGTGTGGGTAGAGCTTGTGTGGGTGGGGCTTGTGTGGGTGGAGCTTGTGTGGGTGGAGCTTGTGTGGGTGGGGCTTGGGTGGGTGGGGCTTGGGTGGGTGGGGCTTGGGTGGGTGGGGCTTGTGTGGGTGAAGCTTGGATGGGTGGAGCTTGTGTGGGTGGAGCAATTTTATAAAATTAAATAAACATGTGTGTGGGAACTAATAAACTAATCACTAATTATGTGGATATGATGGATGTGGATGTGGCTTATGTGGGTGGGGTTTGCGTGGGTGGGACTTGTGTGGATGTGGCTTTTATGGCTGGGGTTTGCGTGTGTGGGGCTTGTGTAGGTGGAGTCAAAAAGGGGCGGAGTTTAAAAGGGGAGGAGTCAAAAAAATTCGATTTCTCTTTGTCTTTTGTAATTCCTGTGAATAAAATGAACCTAAAATCTCTTCCCCCTTTAAATCACTTAATTTGTAAGTCCAAGGAACTGTACCGACGACATCAACAATTTAAAAAAGTTCATTTGTCCATCGCTTCGTATAACCTTTTTTAAAAATGAGATTTCCACCTGTATATTCTTACTATATCACCAACTTTGAACTTAGGCTTTCTGACATTAATTTCTTTTTCATATTCTAACTTTGTAAATGTTTCCGATGGCTTCGTTTTCGTTGAGGTATGAATCGTGTCGTTGTACTTATCTACAATGTCTCGCATGAAAGATAACCATTGTTGAGAACAGAGTTGAGTGAATTTTTTATATAGTCTCTCTTTTAAAGTGCGATTAAAATGCTCAATAAGAACCGCTATTTCTTCATTAAAGGTGTTGTATAATGTAATGTTTTTATTTTTAAGAAAATTCATAAATGTTATGTTGTAGAACTCTGTACCGTCATCAGTCCACAATTTTTTTAGGTTTCCTCTTGCTTTTATTGAATATCTGTTGGAAAGCTAACATAAGAGTATTACCTGTTTTGTTTTTCAAAGGGACAACCCACACATATCTACTCATCAAATCAATAACGGTTAAAGCATACTTGTACCCCTTATCATAATTGAGTTCAATTAAATCAGTGGACCAGATGTAATCAACTTCCTTGGAATAAACCTTCCTTCTATGAAACTTTGTGATTATTGCTTTATGTAATTCATCAGCTAATTGCTCTTCAATCTTAATGACATCATTAGAGCCTATAAGTTTTTTGAATTTCCAAGCCCAAGTTTCAATTTAGCACTGATCATCATATTCATGATGAACCTATCAACTTTTTCTCTCAAGGTTGGATTTTGTATCAGAGACAAATTGTACAACATTTCTCGATTGACTTCATGTTTTTCTTCCAACGTTGTGCTATTTCCATAATCAATATCGTGCCTCATGCACACTTCATCAACCCTATTGATAGGTTTGCTCCACGGTTTAGGATTGTCAGCCTCATCTAATCTTTTATTCAAGTTTGTTCCTGGACCACAGAAAGAATACCCTGGTAGATGTAATTCCCCTGGTATTCCAGTTGTAAATTTATTTCCTGATAAAAACTTTTGTATATCTCCCCCTCGTTTGTGTTTGGTGAATTCACTCTTTTTTGAGCCACACACTGAACACGTAACTTTTTGTATAACCCTATTATTTTTACTTTTAACATATGAGATTTTTTTTTTTTTTTTTTTTTTTGTATACCTTGGTCGAGGCTCGTATGAGAGCTAACACACAACTCACAGCAAGGAGGCATGAGACAAGAGGGGTGGGAGTGGAAGGGACAAAACATTGGGGAACAGACACAGGTGAACTGTGGAAGGGAGAGGGATGGGGATGGGACGGGGAACATGGCGAGGAGAAGATGGACATTACAGGGACTTTCAGGAAGGAAAGCAGGAGAATTGAAGGAAGTGGGCTTGGGTGGATTATCGGGGGTAGAAAAGATCGAGGATTTGGATGGGGGAAGATAAGAGGTGGTGGTGAACAGCTGTTTTGAAAGCCTGGAGGGAAGAATGGGAAAGAATAGAGTGAGGAAGTTTATTCCAAAGGCGGGAAAAAAGAGGAATGAAAGAGTGAAGAGGAATGAAAGAGTGAAGAAAAAAAGAGGAATGAAAAAAGAGGAATGAAAGAGATATTTTTACTCTTGGTTTTCTTTTTACATTTTAGACAATAACTCATTTATTTATGTGAAAAATTCCTACAGAGTGCAAAAACCTTTTTAGTTTCCAACATGCACATTTGAATCTTAATTTTTAAAACATAAAGAATCCTTAGAAATGTCTTCACTCTCTCCTCCATTTATTTAAGAGAAAAAAGTAAAACTTTAATCAAAGTCGGTTACACCAACATCAGCAATAATATAATCTTTTCCTTATTTCTCTTCTTCATCTCCACTTTCTAGTTTAAATCTTCTCCCTGAAATCGATGTTAATAGACGACACGTATATTTCTAATGGACTTGCCAATTCTTTGTTTTCCTCCCTGGTGCATTGAGATTGATTTATTTTCTGTAATACCTTTGATATTTCTTAAAATCTCACTGGTTTCAATATTTACATATTTATCTATTCTCTCTCTTTCCTCAATCTCCCTCTCCTCCTTCACTCTTTTCTCCCTCTCCTCCTTCTCTTTCTTCTCAGTTTCTTTAACTCTTTCCTCTTCCCCTACTATCCTTGAACTACTTTCACCCCCATAGAATCTTCTTCTTCTTCTTCTTTCGGCTGCTCCCGTTAGGGGTCGCCACAGCGGATCAACCGTCTCCATTTCGCTCTATCCTGCACATCTTCCATTGACACTCCAACCATCCGCATGTCCGCCCTCACCGCATCCATGAACCTCTTCATTGGCCTTCCTCTTCTCCTCCTGCCTGGCGGCTCCATCTTCAACATCCTTCTCCCGATATACTCCGTTTCCCTCCTGTGCACATGTCCAAACCATCTCAATCTCGCCTCTCTCACTTTGTCTCCAAACCGTCCTACCTGTGCTGTCGCTCCAATATACTCATTCCTTATCCTGTCCATTCTCGTCACTCCCAACAAGAATCGCAACATATTTAACTCTGCCACCTCCAGCTCCGCTTCCTGTCTTTTTGTTAGCGCCACCGCCTCCAAACCATACAACATAGCTGGTCTCACTACCGTCTTATATACTTTCCCCTTTACTCTTGCAGCTACCCTTCTGTCACAAGTCACTCCTGCAACTCTTCTCCACCCACTCCATCCTGCCTACACTCTCTTTTTCACTTCTCTACCACACTCTCCGTTACTTTGGACAGTTGATCCCAAGTATTTAAACCCATCCACCTTCCCCACCTCAACTCCTTACAACCGCACCATACCACCACCCTCCCTCTCATTTACGCACATGAACTCCGTCTTACTCCTATTGACTATCATTCCCCTTCTCCCCAGTGCGTACCTCCACCTCTCGAGGCTCGCCTCAGCCTGCTCCCTACTCTCTCTACAGATCATGATGTCATCCGCGAACATCATAGTCCATGGAGACTCCAGCATGATCTCGTCCGTCAACCTGTCCATCACCATTGCAAACAGGAAAGGGCTCAGAATTGATCCTTGGTGCAATCCCACTTTAACCTTAAACCGGTCCGTCATTCCTACCGCAAACCTCACCACTGTCACACTGTCCTCATACATACCCTGCACGATCCTCACATACTTCTCCACCACTCCCGACTTCCTCATACAATGCCACGATTCCTCTCTTGGCACCCTATCATAAGCTTTCTCGAAATCCACAAACACACAATGTAACTCCTTCTGGCCTTCCCTATACTTCTCCATCAACATTCCCAAAGCAAACATCGCATCAGTGGTGCTCTTTCCTGGCATAAACCCATATTGCTGCTCACAAATCGTCACCTCTCCTCTCAACCTAGCTTCCACTACTCTTTCCCACAACTTCACGGTGTGGCTTAACAACTTTATCCGTTTGTAATTTCCACAGCTCTGCACATCACCCTTGTTCTTGAAAATCGGAACCAGTACACTTAATCTCCACTCCTCCGGCATTCTCTCACTTTCCAAGATTTTATTAAACAATCTGGTTAACAACCCCACTGCTATTTCTCCAAAGCACTTCCATGCCTCCACTGGTATACCATCTGGGCCAACCGCCTTTCCACTTTTCATCCTCTTCATAGCAGTCCTCACTTCATCCTTACTGATCCACCCCACTTCCTGATTCACTATCTCCACCTCTTCCACCTCTTCCATCTCTCTCTCTCTCTCTCTCTCTCTCTCTCTCTCTCTCTCTCTCTCTCTCTCTCTCTCTCTCTCATTTTCTTCATTCATCAGCGCCTCAAAGTACTCCATCCACCTTCTCAACACACTCTCCTCGCTCGTCAGCACATTCCCATTTGCATCCTTTCTCACCCTAATCTGCAGCACATCCTTTCCAGCTCGGTCCCTCTGTCTTGCCAATCGGTATAAATCCTTTTCCCCTTCCTTTGTATCCAACTTCTCATACAGCTCGTCATATGCATTTTTCTTAGCCTTTGCCACCTCTCTTTGCCTTTCGCCGCCACTCCTTGTACTCCTGCCTACTTTCTTCATCTCTCTGACTATCCCACTTCTTTTTCGCAAACCCCTTCTTCCTTATACTTTCCTGTACTTCCTCGTTCCACCACCAAGTCTCCTTATCTTCCTTCCTCTGTCCAGATGTCACACCAAGTACCTTCCTAGCTATCTCCCTCACCACTTCTGCTGTAGTTGCCCAATCATCCCACCCATCTTTACCACCATCCAACACCTGTCTCACCTCTTCCCTAAATTCCACGCAACAGTCTTCCTCCTTCAGCTTCGACCATCTGGTCCTTGGTTCAGCCCTCACTCTCTTCTTCAACCTCACCTCCAAAATCATCCTTCAGACCACCAATCGATGCTGTCAAGCTACACTCTCCCCTGCCACCACCTTACAGTCACTAATCTCTTTCAGGTTGCATCTCCTGCTTAAGATGTAATCCACCTGTGTGCACTTTCCTCCACTCTTGTATGTCACCCTGTGTTCCTTCTTCTTCTTGAAATTCGTATTTACCACTGCCATTTCCATTCTTTTTGCAAACTCTACCACCATTTGCCCTTCCACATTTCTCTTGTTGAGACCGTACCTACCCATCACCTCATCCTCTTTATTCCATTCCCCAACATGCCCACTGAAATCTGCTCCAATCACCACTCTTTCATACTTATATACACTCTCCACCACTTCATCTAACTCACTCCAGAATTCTTCTTTATACTCCATCTCACACCCCATATTCGGGGCAAATGCACAGATGACATTCATCATCACCCCCTTCAATTTCCAACTTCACACTCATCACTCGGTCAGACACTCTCCTCACCTCCAATACCCTCTTGACATAATCTTCCTTCAGGATTACCCCGGCACCATTTCTCCTCCCATCCACACCATGGTAGAACAGTTTGAAACCACCTCCAATGCTCCTAGCCTTGCTCCCCATCCACTTGGTCTCTTGTACACACAGTATGTCCACCTTTCTTCTCTCCATCATATCAGCCAACTCTCGCCCTTTGCTAGTCATCGTCCCAACATTCAGAGTTCCAACTCTCACCTCCACACTTCTACTCTTCCCCCTCTCCCACTGCCTCTGGACTCGCCTTCCCCGTCTCCTTCTCCTACTTCGCCCAGCAGTAGCACAATTTCCACTGGTACCCTGCTGACCACCGGTACCGGTGGTGGTCGTTGGTAACCCGGGCCTCGACTGATCCGGTATGGAAATTCGTTTTGTTGTCTGCATAATGATTTCACCCATAAAATATCATACATACATTTCACCCATGGAATATCATACATATATTCATCTGGATTACTTGATATTCCTGAAATCAAAATAATTTTTTTTACAACAGGAAACCAATAAAATTTCTTGTGATTTTCTAAAAGAGCCTTGTGTTTTCTTAAGTTTAAAATTCTTTCATTATTTAACATTTTAGTCAAATCCAAATTTGTTGGTTTATTAACATCAGTATAAAGCCAATCTTTTATTGAAAATACCTCATTCTTATGTTGTGGAAGATATTTATTAAAATACCGAATACACTTTTCTTGAAGGTAGGCTTGGACACAGGAATGATAATTTTCTTGAAGCCTTCTTGCTGTCATTTATGTATCAGAAATATATGAGAGATTAATATAATGACAGGAAAGACCTCCCCATTTTCCCATAGTTAAATCAGTTTGTATTCCCTTACTTATTATATATAATCCTGTTTTTTTCTGTTTTCATGATATAAACTAGGGCAAAACTATTATGATATTTACCCTTATTAAATTCTTTTATTTGTTGTTTACCAATCGTGCTTCCACAAAACTCATTCTCGGCACCTAGTGGATTATATTCTTCCTTAGGAGACTGATTTAATTGTTCGAGGTCTTCTAGGTTCATTTTTAATGACCAATTATACCCTAAATCAATCATATCATATCCCCATTGTTCTATTCTCAAACAAACGATATGCCCTTCTATATAAAATTTTATTTTAATTGGAACTGTGAATTCTGCATGACCCGGAGATAAAATCAACACTTCTGTATCTTAGGAATACACAGCCGTTTTATTTAAGGATATATATTGTGATAAATCACTTAATCTCACCAAGTCATTCGCATCAGTCGGGCTTGGATAATTTATTAATTTATAAGCATTTCTCATTTTAATATTTTTTGCTATACTATATTTCTGTCGTTCAGCCAGTGCCTTTGTGTAATAATTTAATAAATCTATATCCAGTTCTTGGGATACACCAAAGATAGAACCATCTTTACCAACATAAGTCATTTATATTAGATTAAAAATAATGTCATTAAAATTTTTTTATTTTTGTTGAGTTGAAATAACACATACAGACATAATTGACCACAACACTTGGAATTTAATTCTTGGACTTGAAATGTTTGATAAACACCATTCTGTAAGAATTTTATTACTTCAACAGGTGGTGGAAGACCAAAAACTATGAAAATAATATTTGTCTTGACTATTAAAAATACAAACGCAATGAGAACCGTTCCCATTATTATCTTCTAAGTTCATAACAATATTATTTGTATGTTTAGACACATTTGTTATTTCATCTCTCATACAAATAACCACATTATGATTTTTTTATTTCTTACAATATTTGATAAGTTCTAAATTTGATGTTGTATTCTTTCCAAATTCTTTAAACTACTCATCAATGCTCATTTATTTATTAGAGAGATATAATGCATTACCCCAATTAGTTAATTTTACACCTGCTTGTGCGATAGAAGAAAGAACAACTGCAATTAACAATCTCGCTTTATCAGGCAGACTTTCAAGTTTTTCAGCAAAATCTACAATTACACCACTTCCACTAATTTGTTTCTCTAACTCTTTGTTATGTTTTTCCAATTCTTTTTGAGCCTGGAGTGGAGCCTTCCTTTTGTTGGCAGTTTTCACCGCTGCTGAAATACCACCCGTCAATGCTCCAGTCACACTTAAACCAGCAAATAAAGGAATTAGAAATGGGAGAAATCCTCCACTCGTCTCTCTTATTGAATATTTCTTCAACATCGGTTTTGATATTTTAATTTTAAGTGAGCCAGTATCGTTCAAGATTTTCACCTGTTCTCTTGTGAGCAAAACATCAATTCTTACTGCTCCTTTTCTCTGAATTGTATTAACGTTAATCATACAAGGCTTTTGATTTTGAATACAAGATGATAGTTTATGAAGATTGATTTGATTAACATATACCCCAGTTGGCACTTCACTACTCATTTATTTATCAAAAAAATTATGTGACACTAATCATAACACCATTATCTGTATTAATCTGTAATTCTGTTTCTTCCAAAAGCAAACAATATGTATCAACTTCTTCACTCTCTCCTCTTTCAATGTACAGGGAAGTATCCACTTGATTGGACTTTATAGTTTCCTTTTGAGCACTCATGTCAATCGCATAGATTGTATACAGACTTTTAAACGCTGTCATATCCAAAATGGGTTCTTTATTTCCATTGCTTTCACACACCTTTTGGTAAGACTTGTATGCTTCAGCATAATCATTTTTTCCCAATTAATTTGCAATCTATCTCGTGGATAAAATGTTCCATCTAGAGAAACACGAAGTTGTTTCACCTTTGCATTATCACTCAACGCATTATTCTTATCAGTCGCAGTTTCACCATCTGTTTGTTTTTAAATGAGCCACAGATATCGTGGCTTTCTGTCCAGAACACCCAAATTCCATGTGTGAGTGGTTTGGTTCAGTTTAATGTGTTGGCATCTTCTTTTAAGGTATGATACATTGAGTGGTTTCTCTGAGTTAAGTCTTCTATTCAACATCTCCTCCATTTTAAGATTTGGAGTATATTCACCAATATACCAACTAATGTCATCAATTAGAAATTTATTCTGATCAGCAAAAGCATTAGCCACACCAAAAAGCAATCTATTTTCATTATCATTCCTTTGCAGTTGAAACCTAATTTTCAGACCATACAGAACTTTATCATGATCACAAAATCCAAATATACCTTAAAGAGGAACAACCACAGTAAAACTATTACCTGCTTTTGTATCATCATTATACATTCCTTTTCTTTGACTCTATCCAGGGTCTGTGGTTGTTCCCATTGCCATATCAGGAATAAAACATTCGACAGCTCCCTTTCCCATTCCATCACTAAATGAATATAGTGTAAATTTCATCATTTCAGATGTAGCAGAGACATAATCAACCGCTTCAACTTCTTGTGTTCCAATGTACAAACGAACACTCTCAAACATTATCCAGAAGAAATCATTTACGAGTGTAGCGTTTCTGTTATTCGCAGCCTTCGTAAATGTAAATTTACACAACAAGAAACTTTTGGCTTAATTCAAATAAGTTTGTTGATTATTGATTTCAAAACATTTTATACCATTTGCATTTCAGTCTGTTCCAGTTATTGCATTTACCTTGAATTGGTGTTCTTTTTCAGTCGAGTTTGAGATGACAATGGTATCATCCAAATCATAGATACTATCAATTGCTTCCATACTTGTATTTATTTAGGAAAAAAGATGTTAAAACTTTTGAAACCCTGACCCAAGTATTTGAATTATTTTCTGTCGTTCTTGGGGAGACAACTGAGTTTTGCCTTTCTTAATTTATTTTATTGCTTGCAATTTATGAGATTCCTTTTGGGCATCTTTTATACTCTTTATAGCACCTGCTACATTTCCCACAGCAGAAGCAGTTGAACCAATTAGGTCTTTATGTTTAAGAATAGTTGAACCTATACCCATTAGAGTATCAATTATACCATATCCTTTTATTCTAAATTGATGTCCTACAACCATTTGTCTCTTCGGTTTATAGTATCCTCTCCCAAAATACATACCTTCACCCTTGTAGTATGGGGAAAGGAACATCCCATCCCCTGTAATTATTTTATATTTTCCCAACTCGTGTTTCCTCACAATAACCATCGCATTTCTTTATTGGAAAACTTCACGTTGGTGAATTCTGATGGATATAATTTCTCCATTAAAAGAAATCATGCGATTATCTTGGTCGGTTATCCTAAAATTTACTCTGTATATGGTTTTTTTCCTGACAGGTAGATAAACCAGATTTTTGGGTTCCATATTGCATTTATAACCAATTGAGGTTGACTATGCGCTGAATGAAAATATTGTATTTGTTCTTATTCCATTATTATAAGTGCCATCAATCAAGTCACAGTGAATTAATACCGAATTTATGCCTGAGGATATTTGGCTGAAATTATCACTGTAAAACGTCCCATTAGTTTCAATCTTTTTTGAGGAGAACCCCAATAACTCTCTAAATGAATTATCAATTGTGAAATCAACCTTGTAGTTATTTTTAAGTTTAACCCTTGATTTTGAAGTATGTTTTTGAATATCTATAACAATATTTTTTGGGGCATCACCCTGTTCTTTCATAAGGCGAGCAATTTAGGAAGATATTTGAGAAATCTCATATGCTCCGGGTGAAACTGTTATCGTTTTGTATCCACTTCCCAGATTATAACTAAACTTGTCATTTATCTCGGTGATATTAAACAAGGTATTATAAGTTTCCAATACAATATGGACGCCTCATATTATTTTGTTGCGTCAAGTTGTAGTGGGTATGGAAATGAAGATGTGTGGTCACTTGTTGTGAAATTAAAACGAAGGATTGTGCTTCTCATCTTATTCAATATGGGATAAAATGTCTTTGTATTGACATTTATTGATTATTTTCATGTTGATCAACTGGTCAAAAATGGCTGATGCTTCATTAAAACAATTGTTATTTCCAGCCTTCTTACTTCCTAACAGCAACAATAGTCTTTTAACTCATTGTGATGGGTCATTTGGAAGAAAACTAACACCTGAACCAAGGCTACTTAAAGTCTGAATAATGTGTTTCTCCTTCTCATTCTTCCTACTTTTACCAGATAGACTAACCCCATAATTCAGAGAGTCCAGCAGATCAATATATACTCTAACATCCTTATTTTTCATATCCAATGGTTTATCAAAATACTTTGATTCATCCCTCACAGTTGAACCTTGTTTTCCATCTTTTGTTAGAAGAAACATTAATCTCAGAGTTAGTTTAACAGGGGGTTGAGAAGAACTCAAGAATCTTAATTCATCATTAAATATCAATCCCTTTTCTTGAACAAGATGAAATATTGCTGGTTGTTCTGTTGGTATGAGTCCTGCTTTGGTTTTTGAATCTGCTGAATATTCATTGTTTTGAAGAGCCTTCACAATATAATCAGGGGGTTGATTAATCTCTTCCAGTTGTTGAAATAATCTATCATCATATTCTAATTCTCCAACATGCTCTAATTCTTCCTCCGTCATTTGACTGAAATCTTTTAACATTTGAAGTGTTTTAGGAGTACATTCTATTGTGGGAGCTGTGGAAGCATCGAAAAAAAATTGTTGGGAAGTTTTTAAAAGTGCTTAAAAAAATTTCTCTTGTTTTCTTTCAAATGCTTCTTCACCCGTTAGTTTGTCTGCATTTTCTTTACGTCTTCCTTTGTTTTACAACTTTTGAAACCAACTCTTGATGCTCCTTAAATCTTCTTGCTCTTTCTTTCACATCCATTATTTATTAGAAAATATCATTCAGTGAATGAGAAAGGTCAACAGGGAAATTTTCCTTTTCTTCATCATCCAAGTAGATGTGTTCAAATAAATCCTTTTTCTTTAAATATTTCATCAAATTCTTTATTAACATCAATACGAGTTGTAATTTCTTCTTCACTCATACTTGTATCTCTGCTTTTCATACGTTTGCGTTGAGTTTCTTCATCAACATCAAAACTGAATGATAAAATCTTAACCCCATTACCACTCAGATATTTAATAATTTGTCTCCTTCCTTCTGGATTAGTTTCAAATATCCCAAGACCACCAGATTTTTGTTTCTTTAACTCACTCTTACAATGTGAATATTTTGTTGTAACAAGAGAAACCTCCTCACATATTTGGCCTTCATTCCTCAATCGCATATGTTCCTCCACAGAAATATAGTAATAATTTTCACCTTCTACGTCTCCAGGTCTTATTGCTCAAGTTGTTGTTGATACAATACGAACTACATGGTGCTTTTTAAGCAAATTTACAATATTCTCATTTGTACTATACAAGAACCTTGATGTATGAAAGTTTTTTTCCAGAAGCAGATTTACCCACAAGATTTATAATAATAGTTGTCATTTATATATGTAATTGTTTATAAAATGAAAAATATCTTTTAATATCTCATCTTGTTTCACAACAATATATTTATATTTTTCAGTTGTGTGCTTCATATAATCCCCAAATTCCTTTTTACCACATCATGTAGAACAATTGCCTCTCCAAAAATCTATTGAATTTAACTTGAATAAAATAAAAGTATTAGCATTGTTTCTTATTGAGCAACGAGGGAGTTGAAAGTATGATTGACTAAGATAAATACAATTGCAAGAAGAATGTCTACCTCTTGTGTAGTTGCTATCCATTACTGTTTGGTTTTTCTCATTAACACAATCATCAAAGATAACGAGGTTCTTTTTTGATTTATCCAAATCTTGGGGAGAAGATATATCATCCGTATCATCACAAAGAATACAAGTTATCGGCTTTCATTTCTTTTTATATCTTTGTGAATCACAAAATAGTTGTATTATATCTTCAATGTTGTAATAATTTAGTTTGTTTTGAAGTTTAAATAAACCGATTATATCTTCTTTTTGAAGACTGGCATTAAAACCTTGTGAGAGTAGTTGATACTTAGGTTGAAAACTCGACTTTGTGAAAATTATTAAATTATCATGATCTAAAAAGTTGGGAGTAAGGAGCATCTTTAAAAGTAAGCAGGTGTTTCCAAATCCGCTTGAACCAACTATGAGACATCTTAATGAATTTGGTAGATTTTTATGGTTGTTAAATTTTATCTTATTTTCCCAAATGGGTAAAAAATCATTCATTTATATATTTGGAAAACAGGTTATTTAGTTTTTTTACTGGATTTTTTGGAAACTCTATGTTTTATCCGAAGTTCAGGTTTAATTTCAAGATAATCCATTATTTTATTTATACAATATCTTGTGTTGATATTTCCCTGAAAATGACAATCGTTAATAATATAAATCATCAATCCATGAAACATGGTCGTCATTTGTTCCGTCTCTTCTCTTGTAAGAAAAGGTGTATTATCACCCTCATACTTTACATTCATTTCTAGAATCAATCTTGTAAAGTAATTTTTTTTTGGTGGAAATCTCAAAGATTTAAGGTAATTTTAAAATGGTCCGTAACTACTATTGAACGAAATGTCATTTCACCTGATATATTAACATCCTTTATTTAATTAGGATTTACATATTTAGGGTTGTTTAAAAAATACTAATTTCTCTTTGCATATTACAGATGGTCTTATCTTTTCTTTCTAATGCTCCATCCAAGAGGTTTTTCTTTTTTGATACTTTTTCTTGTTTCATTGCTTTTTCTAGTTTTGAATATATTGGCAGAAGGAGAGGAGAAACTTTTGTTGGAGCTACTTTAATTGATGTTCTTCCAGATATACTAAAACCCCTTCCACTGAAGGAAATTGAAAAACTCATATTATTCCCCTAATTGTTTTTATCCAATAGTTGTTATATTTACCTTTATTCAATTTTACATCCTCAACATATTTCTCAGTATCTTTTACAAATGAAGAGATTGATTGAGACTTGCTTTTGTGTCTTGATACATTGTATTTATTAAGTGAAAAAAGTTGGAGGATAAAATGGTTTTAAGCACAGATTCACCGATAAATTAAACGGAATTTTCATCAAGAAAATTTTATTTTAAGCAAAGTTTTGTTCCATAAATATGGTGAAAACAACAGACTGCGACGTTTGTAATCATGAATGTAAATGTTATAAAAAACACCTTCAAACCAACAAACACATTCAATCTTTTCAGACAAATATCTCCACTTGACCAAGAAACAAAACATTGTGATAGATGTGATAATGATATTCTTAAATTTTTTATAATAAACACCTTCAACCACGCAAGCACAAGAACAATGAAGAAAGGGAAGGTGACACCAAATTCTCCATTGAAAACACTGATGGCGCATTTAAAGGACAGATAAAAATAAGATTGTTTCGCTTTCAAGACCCTGGACCATCTTCAATCATTGCAGCTGTTGATATGGTTTTACAAAGTATTGAAACTATAATTAAAAACACATTAAGTGAAATGAAAACTTTTAAGTTTTATATGGGAGTAAAATTGAATATGGTAAGAGAAGTTGATGAAACTACTCCCAATATGAGGACAAACCATCACTTTATCTCATCATTTCAAGATTTTGTAAAGGCCCAGTCAGACCTTAACGTTTTAGCCAGCTTATGCCGATTTTTGAAAAATTTGTCTAAAACGCTGGTACACGTCGAATACGTTATGGGTAAGTTTTGGAAACATTGAGAGCACGCTGAAAAACACTGCTATTCGTAGTAGTATGTTGGCTTTCATCGTTGTACTTTGTGGTTGTCCTCAAATTTTAGCATGCTTGAAATTTTATGACTTATGTCAGCGTATGACTCACAAGTTCCGCTACGCTGGCCATAAGTTGTAGGCACGTTATGCGATCGTTGACACACGTTACTTGTAAGTTAATCATAAGTGGAAACACGTCGAGGTAATGTTTAGCATACCCGAAACTTATTTCTAACCTATGAGTAACGTGTTGTAGGCGCGTTACACGATCGTTGACACACGTCCACACACATTACACGTAAGTTACTCATAAGTTGAAACACGTCAAGGTAATGGTTAGCGTACCCAAAACTTATTTCTAACCTACGAGTAACGTGTTGTAGGCATGTTACGCGATCGTTGACACACGTCCACACACGTTACTTGTAAGTTACTCATAAGTCGAAACACGTCAAGGTAATGGTTAGCGTCAGTGTTCCAGACTCCGGGTTTTTTTTTTTTCTTCGGTATGACGGTGATGTTGACATTTCGATTTCTAGTGCGGTTATGATTTAAATCGTTGAGCGGCAACCTATTAATTATATTATATCATAACCGCACTAGAAATTGAAGTGTCAACATCACCGTCATACCGAAGAAAAAAGAAAATTAAAAAAACCAGGGAGCCTGGAACACTGACGCTAACCACTACCTCGACGTGTTTCGACTTATGAGTAACTTACAAGTAACTTTTGTCGACGTGTGCCAACGATCGCATATCGTGCGTACAACTTATTCCCATTGCATGCGGAACATGTGAGGCATACGGCAAGTACGTCGTAAAATTTTTAACACATTTAAAATCTCAAGACGTACTCCACTTACTCCGACGTATGATAGCGTACTTTAGCGTTCTATTCACGAATACCAAACTTACCCATACCGTATTCGACGTGCGCCAGCATTTTAGACACATTTTTCAGAGGTCGGCATATGCTGGCAAGATCGCCAAGGTGTGACTGCGATGTTGACACTTCCATTTCTCCGGCGGTTATGATTTGAATCATTGTGCGGCAGCCTTTTAATAGGCTACGCCACGTGATCGTCGGCGATACGTGCAGCACGCTATGCATAAGTTAGACTATCGTTGGGCATAGCTTGTGAACGCCGACAACAGGCTAAGCATTCGTTGGTATAAGTTATCTATAAGACACCGAAACATTCTGTGTCTGTTACTAATATGTTATGCATACAACCAACTCGTTATGAATACGTCCAAATCTTTAAAAAAA
The DNA here is from genome assembly GCF_056783735.1 of Eptatretus burgeri. NCBI lineage: Eukaryota > Metazoa > Chordata > Myxini > Myxiniformes > Myxinidae > Eptatretus > Eptatretus burgeri. The sequence goes on from NC_140961.1 coordinate 58,662,010, forward strand.
ACATCAAAAGTTCAGCGTAAGCCAGCGTTTTACATACATTTTGATACGTTGCCATTGCTGGCTAAAACGTCAAGGTGTGACTGGGCCTTAAGATGTGATGTTTACCATGAACTCCAGAGACAAGAACAAGATGTTGATAACACTGTAGTCGGTAGTAGATTTGCTTTTACAAAAATAATCTTTTTAGATCTACACATCTTAAAATCAGATCCTCTTCAAGCTTCTTCTTATAATGATTTACCAAAAGAGATAAAACTTAAGAAAGCGGTTGTTAATATTCAAAACAAAGATAATAAATGCTTTTTACGGTCTGTTCTTGCTCACTTACATCCTCCTCAATGGAAACCTGAAATGGTTGAACATTATAAGAAATACGAGAATACATTAAATGTTAAAGATTTAAAGTTTCCAATGTCATTGAGAGATATTCCTAAATTTGAGAAAATGAAGAATCTATCTGTTTCTGTATATGGATTGACAGATACAAAGTTCAGATATGAGAAATTTCAAACAACTATAAAAATGATGAAACACACATTGACCTTCTCTACTTTACTTCAAAGGAAAAATCACATTAAGCTTTCATAAAAATTTATCAAGATTACCGAAATCACAACTATACAAGAGAAAATGTAAAACGTATCCTTGTAAGAGATGTCTCAACTCCTCTCATACAAAAGAACGATTAAATCAACATTTGAAATATTGTAGTAATCATAAATCAACCGTAATCAATTTACCAAAAGCAGGTTCAAACATATCATTCAAAGATTTTAACAAATCTATAAAACATCCGTTTGTGATATATGCTGATTTTGTAAGTATCCTCGAAAAGATAGATACTGTTTCTCCAAATCCAAATAAATCATACACAAATAAATATCAAAAACATACTCCTTGTGGTTTCTGTTATAATATCAAATCATCTGTTGGTGATGAATACAACAAGTTAGAACTTTATAGAGGAGAAGATGCCTCAGAGGCGTTTGAAAGACGATTGGAAAAAGACTGTGTAAGACTAAGAGAAATAATGGTTGAAACCTATAAACCAATGTCATTAGCAAAGGGAGAGAAAAAGGAATTTAGAAAGAACAGTATCTGTCATATTTGTGAGGAGAAAATTGAGGGAGAGGTCAAAGTTAGGGATCATTGTCATCTTACTGGAAAATATAGAGGTCCAGCTCATTCCCGTTGTTTGGTGGCTTGTAATTAAGATTACATTATTCCTGTCTTTCTTCACAACAACGCTCACGATGACACACATCTATTTATAAATGAACTTTCAAAGACATCTGGAGATATTTCAGCCACTCCTAACACAGATCAAAATACATCTCATTCACAAAAACAATTCATACATCCCCCATAACCCATATCAGATTTCTTGACACGTACAAGTTTATGGCAAGTCCATTATCTAACTTAGCATCAAATATTAAAAACTTACCGAATCTTAAATCACATTTCTCAAATCAAGAAGAGATTGATCTCTTATCACAAAAGGGAATATATCCGTATGACTACATGGATTCATTTGAGAAGTTTAAAGAAACACAACTTCCTTCAAGGGAAAGTTTCTATAGCAAGTTGAATGAAACTCATATTTCCGATAGAGATTATACACAAGCTAAAAGGGTTTGGGAGTAGTTTAGTAGAACAGAATCTTGGAGAATACCATGCTTTTTATCTTAAAACTGATGTATTGTTATTGGCTGATGCGTTTGAAACTTTCAGAACAGTCTGTCATGAAAAAAATTCTTATGGATTGGACCCCGCTCACTATTACACAGCCCCGGGTTTGGCTTGGAGTGCTATGTTAAAAATGACAAAACAGAATTTAGAATTAATCAGTGATATAGATATGCTTTTCATGATAGAGAAGGCTAAAAGAGGAGGAATATCTCAAGTATGTTCCAAGAGATATGCAAAAGCAAATAACAAATATCTTCCTGATTATAATAAGAATGAGGACAACTCTTACCTGATGTATTATGCTGCAAACAATTTGTATGGGTGGACTATGTCTCAATCTTTACCTTCTGGAAAACTTAAATGGGTTGAAGAAAAACATTATGAAAAAGTTTTACAAGACATTGTTGTCTCCTCTCAAAAAGAAATGGATGAAGCTGAAGTTGGATATTATTTTGAGTTTGATTTAAAATATCCAGAAGAACTTCATAACAAACATAAAGACCTACATTATGCCCCCGATAAAGAAAGTCCAAGAAAATAATGGTTATGTGATGACCAACAGTCATTTGATATTAAAGGTAAATCTACAGAAAAACTACTGACTACATTAAATGACAAAGCAAGTTATGTTTTGCATCAAAAGGAACTTGACACAATATTTATCTGCTGGGTTGAGAGTGAGGAAAATTCAGAGGATTTTGAAATTTAAACAGTCATTGGTTAAAGAAGTATATTGATTTTAATACAAAAGAACAGAAGCAAAAACAGATTTTGAGAAGGAATTTTATAAAGTAATGAATAATGCTATATTTGGAAAGACTATGGAAAATGTTAGGAATCGACAAAACACAAGACTTGCTACATCTTGGAAACAAGCCTCAAAGTTAATTAACAGACCAAGTTTTGAGTGAGCGGAGGTGTTTTCAGAGAACTTTTGTGCTATTCATTTGAAAAAAGAGAGTACTGAAATGGATAAACCTATTTATATAGGAACAACAATTCTTGACTTGTCAAAGTCGTGAATGTATGACTATTACTATAAAAATTTAAAATCAAAGTGTAAGGATAATGTGTCATTGTTATATATGGATACAAATAGTTTTATATTAGAAATTAAGACAAGTGATGTTCATGAGGATATGATTGATAATATATATATATATATATATATATATATATATATATATATATATATATATATATATGATACAAGTAATTATAAGTCAGGTGATGTGTTGTTTTCATCAAATAATAAAAAAGTTATTGGTAAGTTTTAAGATGATTTGGGTGGGAAGGTCATGAGTGAATTTATAGGATTGAGATTAAAATCTTATGCTTTTACGTATATTGATAATAATAACATTGAAAGGTGTGATAAGAAGCTAAAGGGACTAAAGAAAAATATAATCAAGGAAACAATAAACTTAAAACATTATTACAGCTGTTTAACCTTAAAGAAGGAAGAGTACAGAAAAATGAATGCAATAAGAAGTTATAAACATCAATTATATACAGAAGAGATAAATAAGAAAGCATTAGGAGCTTTTGATGATTAAATACATATTTTATAGAATGGAATCAATAGTCTCCCTTATGGTTATAAGTAAAAGTGTTAAGATATTGGGTTGGGAATTTTAGCAGGCTATGCCGTCTGTTTACTGATTTATAAATGATAGAACCAAGCAATAACCAAACCAAAGAGTGGAGATGTAATCAGCCTTGGTATTTAAATGGGAAACAAAAAGAATGTGAGAAATATCAAGTAAGTCTTAATGAAGAAATAACCGGGGTAAAAGTAGATAAAACAAATAAGCGGATAAATTTAGTTACTAACTAGAACTACGTTGTTGATGGCACACCATCACATATTCCCACGTGCACTGCTTTGTCCCATTAACGCTAGGTGAAATTTTATCTTGCAAAATGGATTGACTATTCTTTTCTATTTGATGTGCTTTATGACCAAAGACTTACTATGTTTACTAAATCAGAAGTCATTGCAAGCATGTCAACATTTCATGAAACATTAATTTAACACTGTCCAGCAATATAGAACTGTGCATCAATTTAATCATAGGAATGAACTGTGTATAATATTAATTATAATTATTCATAATCAATTAGATAAATACAGTAAAACCTGTGACTGTTTGTCACTCATGGGGGCCACATAAGTAAGTTCTTTATAAAATAATTTACCATGTACAATGGTAAATCCACTTTTAAAAAAAAGCTATGACAATTTTTTTTTAAATCGACCCCCATGACCTCAACCCCTCTGGCCGGGCCCCTAGGGGTCATATCAAAAATCCGAAAGTGTGGTGCACTTCCCCATACACATATCTACTATGTCCCAAAGTTTCAAGTTCCTATTTCAAACGGTCTAGGAGTTACAGGGTAAGACAGACGGACGTACGGACGGACGGTCGGCAGAGGCAATCACAATATTCCCGCTTTTCTTCGAAAGCACGGGAATAATAAGTTGGAGGATGTAGAGAAAAAAATATATATCCTTGAATGGACTGAAATCTTTGATGGTAATCAATTGAACAATGGAAAAACAATTTACAACAATCTCAAAATGATATGTGGCTCAGGAGGTGGTCAAATAAGAGCATTAAGAGAAGTTTATCATTTCATTTCTGCACAACAAAGACACTTAAACCAAGAACCAAGTTCCAAGTTATTCTTTGCGAATATACTCGATGGAAATGAATGTTGATAGAAAATTAAGTTATTCCCTAAAGTAGAACATGGGCAAATATTCGTTGGTTCGCTCTGAGTGGAATGAAAATATAAAAGGACTGTGATTATGTTGGGGGGAAGAAGTGCTTTAATCAGTAAGTCTCAATTTTTCATAGTCTCAATTTTACATTTGCTTGTATGGGAGGGAAGGGGATAGGTGGGGAGAAAATAAGTCTCAATTATACATTTGCTTGTATGGAGGGAAGGGGATAGGTGGGGAGAAAATCAGTCTCCTATTTTGGGCTTTTGGGGCTTGAATCAGAAAGTTTTCCCCTTTTTCCCCCCCATTCATTTGAATGGGTGTCCCAGAAGCCCCATTTACCAGCGACTGAGGGCCCACCTCACATCGAAGGCACACGTGGCTGATTTACCTCAGGAATAATCAGACGAAAAGAAGGTAGGGGCGAAATGAAGAAACAAGCTTAAATGAGCTAAGATCCTCGTCCTCTTAATGATGACGTCAAAAAGACGAATATGACGTCATTGTGATGTATCAGGTTTGCGATAAATTATCTGTGTTAATGCCCGGCTTGATTCCCACAAACAAAATTCAAACAGCTTGCCTAGTTTCGGAGATAATGGTATAGGTGATTTCCATTAGTGGCGATATTATGACGTCAACTTCTTTTCTAGGAAGAATTTCCAAAATCAGAGATGGTTACTGTCTGCGCATGGGCTTTCTGCATATACATGGCAAGTTTCACGAAGATCCGATGAAAACTCTGGGTTGTGAAACAAAAAATGTCAAAAAATAGGAATGACGTCATAGTGATGTATCATATGTGCGGTAATTCATTTCTGCTAATGTCCTGTTCAATTCCCGCAAACAGAATTCAAAAAGCTTGCCTAGTTTCGGAGATAATTTTTTAGGCGATTTCCATTAGCGGAGATATTTTGATGTCATAAATTTTTTTTCTAGGAGGAATTTTCAAAATCGGAGATGGTTACTGTCTGTACAGGGTATTTGTACTTATATATGCCAAGTTTCAGGAAGTTTCGATGAAAACTGTAGGCTGTGAAACAAAAAAGTCCACAAGAAGAAGAGGAAGAACAACAACATGAGTAAGACTTCGAGATCCCCCACGAGGATCTAAAATGATGTAAGCAACCCGAGCTAAGAGATCATCGCAATGCACTCCCATGTTGTCCCACTAGACAAAAGGAAAGGGACTATCTACATGTATAATAATGGAATAACTGTCTTGGGACACCTATCTGTTGTGTGCATGCGGTTCCGAGAACTGCAACAATATGAACTTTCGCATTGATCTGCTAAACAGTTTCAGAGATGGAGATTTTAAAAGGATCTGGTTTTTTTTCAATCTAATGCAGTTGCTCGACCACCTGACCTATGAAGTCATAAATTAAAAACCGGACTCTAACTGGATAGTCAATCACGTTTGTGAAGTTTCCTTTTGATCAAATAAGGTTCGTTTTTCTATCAAATATTGGCTGCCAAACCATGTGACCGATAATGTCAACGTTTTCACATTATGTGCAGCAATGGTATTCAATCGTATTTGTAAAGTTTTGCATTGATAGGTTAAGCGATAGGTTAATCAGGGAAACAATTTAAAAAATATTTTCCTTCATTCCAATCTGGCCACCAGACCATGTGACCAACAACATTTTAATGATCAATCATATATCCCTAAGGGTAGTCAATCATTCCTATAAAGTTTCGCTTCAATCTGTTTCAGTGTTTCAGAGAATATTTTTGAAAGTTTTTTTTTCTTTCAAAACATATGGCTGCCAATTCATGCCACCGATATCATCAATTTTTTTCACTGAAACAAATTCTTCGTAGATTTAAAATTTAAAAATAATAAAAAATTGACGTATCCAATTATGATGTCATCATTACTTTACCGATAATGCCATCGTTAACAAATGTTGTTCCGATTATTGAGTTCCTGATCTGTACCAACTTTCAAAAAAAAATTTCGTTGAGCGGCTCCAGAAAAGAAGACGTTCAAAGTTTGCCTTTTTTTTCCAACATAGCTGCCATACCATATGACTGATGATTTCATAGTATTGATCAGAAGATTATCCAGGGGTAGGCACTCCTTTGGTGAAAGTTTTGTGTGAATTGCCTCAAACAGTTGCGGAGAAAACAAATTTAAAAGTGAATAAACAGTGGAAATGTCCAGCAGAAGTAAAAAACAGAAAAATGAATAATCTGAACAGAAGCAATAGGGTGCTGCATGGTACTCTAAAAATAATAATAAATAGAACTGCCACTTTATAACTGCTGGCAGTGATGACCGGGTACCAAGACGTCTGGCTTTGATACAACACGGGATTGACGAGTTATGGACCGAGTAACATGAAGCCTTCAATCTATTTATTATGGACAAAGTTAGTCCTTTTTCCTGGTGATATCAGCATTATCAAATGAATTGGTATTTAAACAACCTGAACACGAAGTAATAAATGTTCCACAGTGCAAAGAGCGACACCCCCCCCCCCCACCGCCCTCCCGAGTCTAACAAGGCCCCACACACCTCTCTACGACATAGGATCGACAAGTTATGGACCGAGTAACATGTTCAATCTACTTGTTACGTACGCAGTTATACCTTTTTCCTGAATACATAGTCCGTATCAGTTGATTGGCATTTAAATAACCTGAACACGAAGTAATAAATGTTGACACCTTGGGTCCACAGGGTAAACTGGGACTCCCCCGAGTCATACGAAGCCACACACGTCTCTCTACGATGCGGGATTGATGAGTGATGTACCGAGCAATACGCCGCATTCAATCTATTTTTTTTACGTACGCAGTTAGCCCTTTTTCCTGAATACATAGTCGGTATCAATGCAATTGTTGTTTAAATAACCTGAACATGGTAATAAATGCTGACACCATGCCATGGGTCAACAGGGCAAACCAGAACCCCTCCTCCCCAGTCTACCGAGGCTCCACACATCTCTCTATGACACAGGAATGACAAGTTATTGACCAGGTAACAGGCAACGTTCTATCTATTTATTACGTATGCAGTTGACAACTTTTTCCTGGGGCCATCATCGGTATAAATTGAATTGCTTTTTCCTGGGGCCATCATCGGTATAAAACAAAACTTTCACCAAAGGAGTGCCTCACCCTGGATAATTTTTTGATCATTACTATGAAATCATAGGTCATGTGGTATGGCAACTCCTCTACCCTCAAACTCATCCAGGCACAGCCAAGTGAGCCATATTCAAAATATTGAAATTCTAAAACGTCTCAGATTCAAATAATTAAATAATTCTGGTTGCCAGATAATGTGGCTGATCAGGTTGAAATTTAAAATATATATTCTTCATGTCCACTAGATCATAATTGTGAAATTTGACGTTGATTGATGAAGCGGTTCCAGAGAAAACGTTATTTAAGATTTTCCTTCAATCCAATTTGGCTGCCAAACCATGTGACCTCCATCAAAATAGGGAACTTTTTGTTTGTCTTGGATAGGTGGTCACACGTGTGAAGTTTCGCCTTGATCTGATAAGCCATTCTGGAGGAGAAGATATTAAAAGTTTTTAATTTTCAATCCAATATGGCTGCCAAACAACCTGACCGATTACATCACAAGTTTATATTCTGCCTCAAATTGGGTAGGGGATCACGCTTTTGAAGTTTCGTGTTAATCGGATAAGGCATGTTTTTCTATCCAAGATGGCCACCAAACCACATGACTTGTGACGTCATCATTTTTACCCTATATGCAGCAATGGCATTAGATGATACTTGCAAAGTTTTGCTTCGATAGGACAAAGTGGTTTAAGAGAAAACATTATTTCAGATTTTTCTTCAATCCAATATGGCTGCCAGACCATGTGACCTATTACTTATTCATGAACACTATGGTATCCCCAAAAGGCTTGGGGAACATGTGGGTGAAGTTTCCCCTCGGTCTGTGAAGCCGTTCTGGAGAAGAAGATTTTTAAAAGTTTATTCTTCAAAAAAAATCATAGCTGCGAAACCATGTGACCTATGACGTCATACGTGGAGAACCTTTGTTCCTTATGGATCGATCGGTGATCATACCTGTAAAGCTTTGCCTTGATCTGTTCAGCTGTTTTGGAGAAGATGATTTTAGAAGGCTAAAAAATAATATGGCTTTCAAACCACATGACCAATGACATCATCAATTTTTCCCCCCATACAATTTAGCCCGAGATGACACTCAAAAATTTTCATACTGATCGGATAAAGTGTTTGACGCACACAGAACTTTGACATCATAACGAAGTCACCTATAGCATCATCAAAAAAAACACTTAATCCCCATGGGAAGGACTTCACATGTGCCAAGTTTCAATTTTTTAAATGAAGCGGTTTCGGAGATACAGAGGTCCAATTTTATTCCTTTTTTCTAACATGGTTGCCACACCACATGATCTATGATGTCACAATTATCATTAAAACATTTTCATGGGTAGTTGCACCTATGGTGAAAATTTTGTGTCAATCGGATAATAATCGGTTGCAGAGAAAACAGTGAAAATTAGCACAGACGGATGGACGTACTTACGTACAGAAGGAGGGACGGATGACCCGAAAACATAATGCCACCGGTGACTTTGTCAGCGGAGGAATAACAACCAAAAACAACTTTCAACAAAGAAAAATTACCGTGTCACAATAGCAGCCGCATGAGCAGCAGTAAATGCTGAGATATTTTGCATGTGCATATGAAAAAGTTAATTTCAATTACAGTCTAAAAGTTGCAGTTGATAAAATTCACTAGAGCTCTTTACAATGGGCCAAATTAAAGACGCCTATGTTTAAACAAAATCTGTGAAAAAAAACAGAATTATGTCAAACATGAGGTCATCATTTTCTGGTTTCTCCAGAAATTTAAAATCCCCATTTTAAAGACATTTAACATAAGCAGCATTGAAGAAAGATCACGAGTCCCAACTAACTCAACTACTTATATTTCCTTATGGGCCTGTTAGTAAGTCTAATTTGTCCAATTAGAGGCATCTTACCAATTGTGGGAACCTTGAATGGTGACTCCATCAGACGCCGATGAAGATCTCCCAGCTGAGTGAATTGAATGATCTCCTGAAGGTGACAAGGACGAAAGAAAATCCTTATCTAAAAAAGTTTTGCTCTCTACTCTTGTAATTTCCAAGACCCTTTTCCCATCTTGTAATTCCTTTATTCATTTCATCATCATACGTTTTCAACAAGTCTCCCTTCAGCAGAATTCAGAATTTTCCAGCACTACTGCAGAAAATTATGGCATGTGACACACTGAGTAGATATTTCACAACAAAAACATGAATAGAGAAACAGAGCCAGGGAAACTCTTTTTAAACCCAAATGCAAATTTCACAGTTTAAAAAAAAAAATTATTATATTTACTAAAAATATATAAACACACATCATGAACCCTGAAATAAGGTCGTACAAAAGATGATGCCTTTCTGCCACAAAATGGCAGACTGAGCTAGTTGGTATGCCCATCTTTGGGGATGCTTCCCACCATGTGAATGAGTTGTCAAGCATTTATGTCTTGAAATAGCTCGTTTTATTCTGAAAGACCACTGCTATATATCGCATGAGAAATTGGCAACAGCATTTGCACTTAGTTCAACAGCAAGTTCTTAGTATAGGCATCTAATTGCTCTTCACATTTTATCCTCCAAGAACATCTTTTCTGAATTACATGGACCCAACTGCCTTCATCAACATCAAACTTCTTCGAGTCTTGTCTCACTTTGTCTCTTCATCTCAGCTTGGTTCCATGTGCAGGGCGTCATTGTGGCAATTGTCTAAATAAGAGCTTCTTCGAGATGTGGATGTCTTCATTCTGAGGAAGATGAGCTTGCCAACTAAATCTTCTGGCAGAAAATAATATCTTCAACTGACTCTTCCATCAAACTGTCTCCCAACTTGGATATTACTTATACGCCCTGTCCAATGTTGAGCCTTAGATATACCGAATATGCTTCATTGGCTCCTGTTGTGAAAGGCCTCCACCTAGCTGGTTCATTTCTCAACTCCTTATAACAGCACACTTAGCACAGTAAACTAGTCTTTTTGTTTTCAAGGAAAGATAATTTTAAACAAGTGGGGTACAAAAGTTTGAATTCAGGAGCAAAATTAATAAACTAACACATCCACTCCCTACGGGAGCAAAAGGAGTCATGTTATTATCCACTCTGGGGTATGTAGAGTACAGTCGATCTAGGATGCCTCAAGGCATCCTAGACCATCTGTTAGTCTGTGGTGGACGCGATAAGCATAGAATGCCTTAAGAATGTCGGGATTCCTCCAGATGTCTTTCAGTTTAGTGTTAAACAGCAGTTGCGACTGTTTAAAAAGGTAATCATACGTGTTTGTGGTTTATAATATTTTCATTTCTGGTAGGTTTACCCCCACGATAAGTGATTTATACATGTCAAGATGGCGTTTGTCCAAGGAGCAAAAACCCCTTGGAGAGAGGGGATATCATTATTATTATTATTGTTTTGTTATAACAAATCTGATGCTATTATCATTGGTGTTGTTATTACTTTTGCCTTAGAAGCGGCCTTGGAAGAACGCTACAAGTAGCAATCTAACATGTTATGATGTCATGAACGGTCTGATCTTTTCAATGATCTGAACGAACATATTATAATGTCGTGCATGGTCTGATCCTTTCAATGACCTGATCTAACATTAAATATTCAAGGGAGGCACTTGGCGAGCGCTCTACAAGCTGATTGGTAATGGAACACACCCCTTCTCAACACGTAAATCTTCTCAGTTGACAAGATTTAAATATTTTTGTGGTATAAATAAAGACCAGCCTTTTCACTTTCCTTTTTCATCGTCACCATTAGTTTCATCAAGTCCTCTTTACTTTCCATCCCGTCTGCCAGCATTAGTTGGTGGACTTCAAAGATCTCAGTGTCCGTCACGAAGAGTTGGAGAGCTATGTGGGCACCCTGAACAAATTACAAATTGCTGCCTTAACCTCACTCGAACGTCAGGCCTGGCCAGCCGGTTCGTGAAAGACTTGAGCAAAGCTTCCCCGACCCAGCCAACCCCACGATAATGTGGGAACAATTGTGGCCATTAAGCAATAAGGATATTAACAAACCACCGTGCGCATGGTGCGCACATACATGGGATTCCCTTCACCCCCCCCCCACCCCCATCTCGGTTGCTCATGTACTAGTTCTCTTAATACAAGTATATGGATACTGAATGGAAATCAGTGACCCCCATAAGGTGAATTTGTGTTGTATAACATGCAAAAATGATGGGAAAGTCAATTTCACTCCTTGGGTTACATTCTCTTTCAGTCAGTTTGACACAGCAAAATACATACATACATACATACATGAATAAATAACTGCCAAAACTTTCAAGGCTAATGTAAAAATGAACGATTATACAAATAAATTATTTTTATTAGAATAGGCAAAATAATACATGTTCATTGTACCTAAGCTTTACCTTAAACGGATGATTGCTGCTCATCAGTTTGGTGTCCAGGAGCCTGGGGAAGAAACATGCAAGCCCTTAAAAACAAGAATATTTCACAGCAAAAATTCACCCTAAAATATAACCAGCAGACTTCTTGTGACATTGCATAAGTATAGCTCATAAAATGATCACTAATAAGAAATAAAATAAACATCTGAGCTGTGTTGCACAAACAAGAGCACAAAAAACCCCCCATAAATAGCGGACTCAAATTACTGCCACCGATTGGAAAGTAAGTGCATACACAAGCGTGCGCACATGCTTCGGAATGACGTGAAAGCTGTTACTAATTGTAATGTGAGACTCAGGAAATGTGCAGAGTTATCAACTGACAACTGTCTATTTGAGTTCTAATTCTTAAAAATGCCGTGGTCTGACTTGGGAACAAGAACAGATTGAAATCCGTTCACAAACATTTTTTAAACCAAATTTTGGTCGATATCTGCTTGCCGCAAATGGAGAAATTTTGGTCGCAAATAGAGAACAAGAGCAGAGCAAGAATGAAGAACACTAAAAGAAAACTAGAATTGTGGAAGCTCAGTGAGTGAAGGGTGTTGATGAAGAGGCTGTAAGACTGCCAAAGGGAGTGCATAAGTCAAGAAGGATGTGTGTAGAGTAACAGCATTACAATTTGATCATGGAAAGGATCACTGGTGGCTCAGGCGAGTGTAGTTTTATTGGAACGATGGGGGCAAAAATCTGAATAATTGTGAGTCGAGAGGTTTTTCGAAGGTGAGGTCAGGTCAGAATATGTGTTTAGGCATTTAAGGAGGTGGAGGTGAAAAGAGAAGAGAGACATAGTGGTCACTAAGGAAAAATAATATTCCTTTGAAATGTTAACTTTGTTAATGAGCAATGATAACAGCAATGATATTTGAGGAATACATGGCTCTGTGCATAGTCCCTTATGACCTTTGTTTAAAAAAAAAAAATGAAGTAATCGAAGGAATTAAAGTAATTGAAGGAATGAACAAACTTTTATTTGGGTAAATGAGTCATTTAACCAAAAATGTTTGAAACTTAAACAACACTTCACTCTCACTCAGTGTGACATCATTAGAAACACTTGTGGCATATTTGCCTTCGAATGATGTAATAGGAACTCAAGTGGAATGTGTGCAGCGAGATACAATTTTTGAAAATTTCTACATTAAGGTGAAAATGAATGAAATATTCGCTGCTATGAAAAATCAAACGGATTTATTAATTGTTCATACCTGGGGAACATGCAGTTTGTGAGCTCCTTGAATTCGTTCAAGTCCTGTTGAAGAGGAAAAGGTCAATTGTTACTTTTGTCAAGGTAAACGGTTTCATTCTCCAATTCTAGAAGTCAATTCCAGAGTTGTATCGTGTTCTTGTCTACACGTGTGAGCATGATTTGTGTTTCAGCTCCTCCATGAGCCTTAGACCCTGTAAAAAACAGAAAATAAATAAAGACAGGCCAAAATAACTGGAAGTTGAAAGAAAAGTCGACAGTGCAGGGATTTTGAGGGTAATTAATGTTACGAATAACTTTTTAAGGTAATACGGGTAAACGTCGGTGAATAATGAGGGTACAATGTAATTCAGGAAACAATTTCAATGAAGGCATTTATAGGCATGTGGGATCACTTATGGCATGTATAACAAAAGCTGCTGCTTTAAAAATTGCACCATTATAAGAAAACCTACGGCACTGAAAAGAGACGTGAGGAGCCCATTATATGTTATTTTGTATGGAGAAAAACTGAGCTAGTTACAAACTATGTAAAAATGGAAGGATACTGTCTCACAACTAACCAACTCCACCCCACCCCAACTTTTTCCACAGTCTGCAACGTCCCAAAACCTTTATCATCATCAATACACCCACTGCACGATTCCAGATTTCTATACTTCCCCTTTTCAAATATGTTAAAAATTATTGTCAGCCTGTTAAATTAATTTTAACATTCACAAGTAAACCTTTCCCCAACAGATGTGAAAAAGTTACATTTTCAATATGGAAACACGAGCTGTGGTCAACTGGACTGCATCACGTGTACTATGTTGTCGACAGATTGTTTGTGCAGGCCTATGGTCGAGCAATTATATGAGTGCCATGTATGGCAATTATATGAGGCCAAATGCAAGGCATACAGTTGACGTGAGAGCGATCCAAATCCATTTTAGAACTAGAGGGGGATCACTCGGTAGAGTGCAAAACCTCCGCCGCAAATACTGCTAGGTCACTCAAGCGAAGCTGATATCCTATTCATTCAATTTGACGTCAACAGTGCTCACAGAGTTATAGTTTGCAACTTTCCCTTTTACTTTTAACTTTTACATACTCAATTCATTCGTCATAACTAGATTCCTTGAGACAGAAATTGATTTTACGTGGGTATATCCACCTGAAGTTCCAAAATCAGCCGCAATTATAATTTTGGCATGTTTTTTTTGTTGGAAATCACTAATAACATGTAGAAATGCAAAAAAATCGAAATTTTGTTGAAAAAAAATGCTAAATTTTTTTTTCTCCAACAAATTTTTTTTTTGGGGGGTGGGGTTGGAAATCACTTAAAACATGTAGAAATGCAAAAAAAGAAATCGAAATTTTGTTGAAAAAAAAGTTGCAAAAATTTTTTTCTCGAACAATTTTTTTTTTTGGGGGGGGGGGATTGGAAATCACTTAAAACATGTAGAAATGCAAAAAAAAAAAATTTAATTTTTTTTTCAAATTGGCCGCCATAGCGGCCATATTGGATTTTGGACCAAGTCTAAAATCTAATGGCATGATCCTTGGACCGGAAGGAACCCCCCCCCCCCCACCAAGTTTCGTCGAAATCCGTCGAGGAGTTTTTCCGTAATACTGTTCACAAACAAACAAACAAAGAAACAAACAAACAGAAAGGGGTGAAAACAGTAACCTCCATCTATCTTCGATGGCGGAGGTTAATTAAGGCTGTCACCCCACCACTCCCTTCAGCCCATGCAGTATAAAACGGACACATGCTAGCAGCACTGTCAAGTACTTGTGTTCTAAATATTGATGGTGGAGTGAGAATTGAAGATTTT